>NC_088209.1:42735371-43450371 GCF_037126465.1 Ornithodoros turicata | reverse complement strand
ATGGTGAAAACATGGTCATTGGAATAGATTTACACGTAAGGTAAATAGGTGTTTCAGCCTATAATGTGGCGACATGCTGCACAGGGTACGACTGCACATAATTTCGACCTCCTTCTTTTGACGAGCGCGGGGCATCTCCGACACACGGTGCTGGAAGCAATGTTTACCCTCCTCCACATTGCTACCGCCCTCGGCCGGGATCGAAACCGCGATCTCGAGCTCAGCAAGCCAACACGTTGCCGAGCTACTGAGCTATGGTTCTAACCGAAAAACACCGAAAACACGCACCGGTATTTTTTAATCATTTGGTATTACCCGAAAAATGCCGAATACAAATGAACGTCCTAGGAAGTGAGAGAACTGATGTTCTGAGGCTGGAACAACGTAGGAAGGACAAATACATACAAAGCCTCATATCAAAGCCTTCCACCTTTCATCGTTTTTTCGTCCGAGGAAAGATTAGGGGGATTAATCGTTGCGCTCGTTAAATTTAACCAAACGAGTCGGCTCGTGTTTGTTCCGTAGAGCAATAAAGTATTCATTTCTGATGTCTCCCAACAACAACAAAAAAAAAAAAAACAAACAAATAAGTGATGATGATGATGTAGTGGGATGTTTCTCCGCTGGAGGCGGCGCGCTAATTTTGTATTGGATTTTGGTTTTAACGCGAACAGTGAACAGCGAACTGAGACGAACATTTTTGAAATTACGTTGCGATGCAGGGTGATCTCCATGTGCACCCCATAAAAATCACAGAAAAACGCCAATTTCATGAGAATAAATAAAGATCGGAGAACATCCGTCGCATCGTCCTCGAGATAAAAACCGAAAGTCAATGTCGCTCGTCTATACGCATTCTCTTTACTTGATGGTGTTCCTCCTCTAGCAAACTGTGAGGGTCGTTCCCCTTTTCCGACGCCCTGTCAAGCCTAAGTAAAAGTTGTGCGACAAGGAAAGCAAGAACAATGTCGACTGCCAGCGGCGAAAGAAAGCTGTCAACCAATCTACCCACACTTCGTTAACCACGGGAAGCGTTCGATGTATCCCGTTTCACCGGCACAGGTTGAAGATTGGGTCTGAAGGGCAACCTGTCTCCCTGAGCCGTACTGAGGTAAACTTCTGCCAGGATAAGCGACACCTTCTCCAGAGGCAGTGTTTCAAGAGGACTGCCGAACAGTGATAAAGGAATAGATTAGCCACAGACTTTACGTTTGTTCTAATACGTTTGAACTTTTAGAAAAAGAAAATTAGTATATTAGACACCGACCGAGAGCAAATTTAAGGACAGAAATGGGAAATCATTTTCAGTCATGTACCTTTCTACACAACAGAGGATATGATGTGGTTGGTGACACTTATCGATCGGTGTTCGCCAACCTCGAGCATGGCCCCGCTACAGGGATTCGTCTAGTTAAAAACTTGCGGTAGTTTTGTGGAGAAACAGGTCTAGTGATAGTGCATTGTTCTAGAATCCCTTTATGATTTAGATCAAAGGTGAGAAAGTATAGAGGGAAAACTAACAGAGAAGAAAGAGATAATTTCTAATCAAGTGGAGCTATGAAGCTTTCTTCCAAATTTTGGCTACCTCTAAACAAAGCGGTTTTGCACCCTGTAAAGCCGAATTTATATGCCATGATCTAAAGTGAACAACGTCCTAGCACATTAGTGGCACATTGTTGGCGACGTGGAGAAAACGAATATTCAAAATACGCCGGAAATCGAAAAATCAATCTGAAAACGTCTTAGATCATGAAAACAGTGCTAAATAGCGTTTTTAGAGCGTTTGGCGACGTGGAGAACACGAATATTCAAAATACGCCGGAAATCGAAAAATCAAGCTAGCAGAGCGTCGACACAGACGCCATGCAGCGCCTGAAGCGCGCATTTCTACGGAATTAAAATAGAATAAAATTCCGCAACAGGCGGAGGATGAACGAATCCAAATACAGTAAGAGAGACGGAACCCCAAAATTATTATAACATCAACCTCGCTGAAGATGAAACTGAGGCTTCCAAGAAGAAAAGAATGCCCGGCCACTCCTGTGAGATGCTCACCGTATACTTATCGCTGCGACCACTTCTGGCAGTGGCGCAACCGTTACCCCTAATATTTTAAGCAAACATGGCGATTTCGGTGTTCCATTCCCAATTTGTTCTCCGCGCTTCTTCTTTCGCTCGCTCTGAAAATTGCTACAGTTCGTTTCCACGCAGGGTGACGAAATTACAGACCTGCGCGGTCTCCCGCATTCTGCATGTGCTCATGCTATTGTCCGAGGTGGCAGATTCGTAAGTGCGGTTCCGGGGTGTCTTTTCTTGAAAGTGACTTCCGCGTCTGTAGCTGACTGTAATTATTCGTACTATTTGTGCAAGTTTTATACACTCCCGTATAGACCAGGGAGACTGAAGCTTTTCGAAGATCACCTCACGAGGGAATACGAATGCGTTATCTGGTGGCGTACACTCTTAAAAAAAAAAAAAGTGTGTACTTTGACTCCGTTTTCTTGCCACATATATTACTCCCTTTTGGAGAGTACATTTACTCTTAAAACGGAGTCACCTCACTCCCTCAACGGAATAACATTACTCCCTTACTCCCTACCGGAGAGAAATATTACCCTCCAGTAGGGAGTTACAGCGTAACATCACCCCCTAAAGGCAATGAGGAGACTCTTTTTTTTTTAGAGTAATTGTAATAGTTTAGACCGGTATATCTTCTCGCCATTTTTTGTCTTCGTGTTAGCGCCGCGAAGCAACTGTAGTTATAAGCGTCGCAGAGACGTGGGCAGGCGGAGGGAGGACAGCAGGAAACAGGGGGGGTCAGTATCGGCACAATTTCTTAGGCAACTGAGGCTTTGTATGTGTTCTATGTGTTCCAGCCTCAGAACATCAACTGTCTGGAAAGTCTGCCGGAAAACTCAAAGAAAAGCTCAGCCTGCATTCGAGCCCACCAGCCCCAGTCACCCCAGTAAACCTACAACGGCTTTTATTAAGGATGGACCAACGGAATCCTCGAATCCTAGGCAGGGATTCGAAACTCAAGAATCCGAATCCCAGTGGCCAAAACCACGTTTGTTTGTTTCTTTTTAAAACTGTCGCCTCCGGAGTCCACCGAAAACCTCATTGGCCGCAGCTGTGTTTTCTTGTTTGGTTGTTTACATTGCTCTGGACTGAAAGGGTTCAGGCAGGAACTATTACATTACAAGTTTAGAAGTAACATGGTTTTGCTTTTGATTTTTATGGAAAGTTTGGTTTTATGGGAAGGATTCACGCTCGAGAGTTTATGTCTTTCTTCTAGTCGACGAGCAACATGTTATATAAATTACATTTAAGAAGAAGTATATGGGTATGTTTTCTCCTGAAGGCGAACTATTATTTAATTGGTTTTTCATTAAACGAAGATATATCAAATTCTGCTCGAGAACATTGTAGAAGTGTTTTCTTTCCCTGGCTTTTTAAACTCCTTTTTAGAGAAAGGATTCGAAAGATTCGAGATCCATAATATTCGAACCTTCCTTGGATTCGGATTTGGATCCGGAAAATTCTGGATTCTCTGGAACCCCTAGCTTTTATCCACTCGGCCATTACGCTGGTATGTACTACCGGCTAGTAGTCGGCCTCAACTATTGCGATGCCAAGTTTCCACACGAGACACACTTTCCGCATAAATAACCATGAAAACAAATATGCAACCATATAAACATGTATCCGTACTTCCCCGTAGCTCTAAGCAACCTTTCTGACTCGTCATTAGGTTTTCATCACATTATGCCAGCCATGGAGTAGAGAGACACCCCAATCATTATCATCATCATCATCATCCTTACCATCATCAAGGTACTGTTGTTGTTTCTGCAAGACAGCAAGGTAGTAGCTTCGAACCCTTCTCGGGGTTTTTCCAGGCGGGGATGTCGGCACACCTCCCCATGAAGTCGGACGCTTACTAAGCATCCTGATCCTTTATGCTGTCTACATCTGTACGCCGCCCATATGGCTACTGTTGTTTCGCGGTGCATTCGCTGAAAAGAAAGAAGAAACTCAGCGTCTTCCCTGTGAGAAGATGCGCGACGACAATACACTCTAATGCTGAGCATAAAAGGGTTATGCGAGCGAGCTGGAAGAGACTTGACGTGGGCAACACATCCCTGAGCCCGACACAGGACAAACGTTGTACGTTTATTTGTTCGTCATCTTGCCTTCACCCCAAATTGAAGGATATGTTGCCCACGTCCGATACGCTCTAATTACACGCGACGCCAATTTCTCTCGGCAGAAGCCTTTCATTGAGACCTGGGGCAACTACACAACAAATCCAATTGTCCGGGGAATCTCTGGATTGTCGCAAGGAAATATACAACCCTGTAGAGGCTGAAGCAAGACAAGACATGACTTAGAAACAACTCTTTAACAGGAAACAGCCGAGAGCTCCGTTGATCTTGTTAACAAAAGCTCAACATTTTCGTTTTCTCCTCTAGTCTAACGTACGGTAATCAAATTTGTTATTTGAACGCAAAAACGGGACAATACGGGATTCAGTGTTTCGAGATCTCTTACGAAGTAGCACGCGTTCCCCGGTTCTTGACAAGTAAGTAACATAGCACGAGAGGGAAAGCTGCCACATGACGAATCACGGTCTTGGGTGACCAAGTTGCAACTGACTTCTAACTGCAACTAACTGTAACTGTTACTCTTTCAGTAAGTACGAGTAATGGCGGCTGAAGGGAAGGTGAGCTGATACATGATGGTGATGATGAAGATAAAAATCCAAGCCAGGGAGAACTAAAGACGAAACACACAACGCGATCTCGATGTTAATGCAAGTTTAATTGTTAAAGTGAGGACTTACTGTTTAGGAAATATTGCAAATAGGAAATTCGACAGCAAATAGTAGTTGCAGTAAACAGTTACAGTACAGCTCTGTATAATGCGCAGTAATGACCGATAGGCACAATTTCCCTGTGTTGGCTATCAGCGAGCATCGAATGGATCCTTCTTTCCGGCTTTCAAACTACGTTACGTACGTCTCTGCCTCGACGACGGGATCCAGCCGGGCTATGTTGTGTGTTAGAAAGGACATTCCTAGCAGCCTTTTGTGCACCTCTAGCGATGGGGACTTCGAGTTTGTTGTCTGCAGTGTTCTCCTTCGCACACGAAGGATTGCTGTGGCTAGTGTATACATCGCCCCTTCTATTCGCATCCCGGAAGATGCTATGAGGGAGTTCTTCCAGCGACTTCCTTCCTGTTTTATCATATGTGGCGACTTCAACGCCCATGGCAACAGCTGGGGAAGTCAACATGCCGATTCAAGGGCGCGACTGATTCAACAATGTATTGAAGACTGCAGTGCTGTGGTGTTAAATGACGGCTCACCGACATATTTCCGGGGTCCCTCTTATTCAAGCTGCCTGGATATTACAGTCTGCTCTCCCGATCTGGTTTCTCGCATGCACTGGAGGACGGATTTAGATACACTAGGAAGCGACCACATACCTATACTCATCTCTTACTCCCCAATGGTTGCCGGATCACGACAAGAAAGAATCACAGACTGGAAAGTATTCAAACGCAGGACAGAGGAACTTCTACAGAATGTCACCACTTTTGACGAATTCAACGAGGCGCTGTCATCTAGTATTGCAGCTGCAACAAAAAAGATATCGTGCCCGATCAAATATCGCAGCGTGGACGCCGAGTTCGAAAGGTTGCGGACAATACGTCGTAGGGCGGAAAGAAGACTGCGAAGATCGGGTTGCATTGAGGATTATCGCGAGCTTTGCAGGCTGCGATCACTAATTCGCACTCATCTTCAACGTCTAGCCAAGCAGAGATGGAGAGCACTCTGTTCTACATTATCTCCATACACACCTACGGGACATGTCTGGCGGATCATCAAGGGCCTAAGCTCCCCGGTTGAACAAGTTAAGCCGTTTGGAGCACTAGCCGTTCATCAGGGCACGACCGAAAAATCTGTTGGGGAAGACTTTTGTAGGCTTTTTATTAGGCCCTCAGATGCGTCATGCACAACATCCCACAGGGACTCGGCACAAGCCGCGTATAGGGCGGTTGTTTTTACACAGCCAGCTGAAGACCCCTATATGGACAGTGACATCACGATACAGGAATTGGAGGCTGCCATCCACCTGTCCACGAAGCGGTCAGCTCCAGGGCCCGATGGGGTCTCATACAAAGCTATAGCCTCCTTGGGACCGACGTCGCGCACTTTACTTTTGAATTTGATCAACGACTCCTGGAGACGCGGCTTTGTCCCTCCGTCATGGAAGACGTCGCAAGTTGTGCCAGTCCTGAAGCCTGGAAAATCACCTAGAGAGTTGACGTCATTTCGGCCCATCAGTCTTACAAGCTGCGTGTGTAAGATCATGGAAAGGATTATCCTACGCCGAATAGAGTGGTTCTTAGAGTTCCGGCGTCTGCTACCTACCGAAATGGCAGGTTTCAGAAAGGCTCGGACCTCGATAGACTGCATCATAAACTTGGTCACTCACATTGAAGAAGCTAGATTTCGGGGTGAGCTTACAGCAGCTGTTTTCTTGGACATAAAGAGAGCATATGATACGACGAGCTACAACCATGTCCTTTACGACCTATACAGTTTCAACGTCACTGGCCGGGCTCTTCGCTGGATTGCTGCTTTTCTTAATGGTCGGTCTGTTTTCGTGAGAACAGCAAAAGGCGACACGAGTTTGCATACATTGTCAGCAGGGGTACCACAGGGGAGCGTACTCAGTCCTTTACTTTTCAATGCTGTCATGGCTGCCCTGCCTCGTCTCTTGCCCAAAGGGGTATTTGTTAGTCTCTACGCAGATGACATCTGTATATGGTCATCGGGAAAGCAGTGGCCTGCTTTACAGCGTCGCCTTCAGACTTCACTTGATCGCGTAGTGCACTTCCTGCTGGAGAGAGGCATGGACCTGTCTTCAGAAAAGACTGTAATGCTGCCTTTTACGCGTCGCCATCTTAAAAGATTTCAGCTACAAATTGGTCATCATCAGGTACGTCGTGTACCACATCACCGCTTTCTCGGCGTTACTCTCGACCGGAGTTTGTCATGGGTAGCGGAGGTGCGCTGTCTAAAAGCAAGAGCTGAGAGTCGTCTTAATGTCCTTCGTTACTTATGCGGTTCCCGGTGGGGCACATCTCCTCGGGCAATACTCAGCGTTCACCGATCTCTTATAAGTCAGATGGTTGCGCATCACATCCCCTTGCTACACAACCTCCCGGTTACCACAGAGAAGGTGTTAGAGTCTATCCTAGCAAAGGGCGTCAAGCTCTGTCTTGGCCTTCCTCGAGCAACGTCAAACGCTTTAGCCATGGCAGAAGCACGGGAACCACCTGTATCAGCTCTCAGGATGCAAGAAACGTTCCGCCACTACGTGCGGTTGGCAACGCGTCACCATCGCCATCCTCAGCTTCGAGCCATTATGAGTCGTCACCACTCTTCTTTTACCCAAGCTATCCAGACACAACGTGGTCTTATTCCGAAACACAAGCCACATGCATTACCAGATATCCCAACATGGGTCCTGCACCCTCCTGACGTAAGAACTAGTGTGCCTGGACTCCCGGGAAAGAAGGATATACCAACGCATGTTCTTCGTCAGTTCAGTCTTGAGCTACTAAACAGCTCCGCAGGCAGGATGCTGATTTTCACGGATGCCTCTACGACATCATCCGGCTCCTCGTGTGCATTTGTTATCCCGGAGGCGAATATTGAGAGAGCGGTGCGGCTGTCTCACGTCACCTCTGCAACGGCCGCTGAACTTTATGGAGTCCTCTTGGCAATAAGTTTCATCAACTCACAATCTTCAGCTGCTCGCTGGACCATCTATAGCGACTCAAAATGTGCGTTACAGACCCTAGCTACCATGTTTACTACGGGATCTCTGGCGACACCAGCACAAGATGTCTTACACGCACACCATGCAGCAGTTTTAAAAGGTCATGACATCCAAATGCAGTGGATCCCTAGCCACTGTGGCATTGCAGGTAACGTGGCTGTGGACGCTGCTGCACGCCGGGCTCTTCAACTAAGGCGCGCCCAGGTGTTGCCCATTTATTTCACCAAGGGTGACGCGGGGCGAATGCTGAACGAGTTAAAACAAAGAATGTGCAATACCTCCTGGTTAACAGGATCGGCTCGGGATTCGCTTCTGTATAAGGTCGACCCAGGGTTACGCTTTCGAGTACCACCTTCCTTTACGCGACAAACGACAACTGTCCTACATAGGCTACGGCTCAATGTACCGTACAGCGCACGTCTCCTCTTCAAAATCGGAAAGCGAGACTCTCCGAACTGTAGTGAGTGTGGCGTTGTAGAGGATGTTGAACACATCCTTCTCAGGTGTCAGAAGTACGTCGATGCACGAAGGGCATTAGAGACAAGCCTCTCTCGTTTGGACTCCCGAGCCTTCGACATCACGAAACTATTAGGTCCTCCTTCGTCCGACAAGGCGCTAAGGGCACTTGAAGACTTTTTGCATGCAACCGGGCTTATGGACATCCTATGACACGGTGATGTGTCCTGTGTGTGCCCCCGGTGATTCCGCCACTTTACTCTAGCTTGGGCGCAGCTCTTGAACTTTTGACCTACATGTTGAACTCAATTATCATCTCTGTTCGTCTCTGGACATCATCCTTTTGCGTTTTCATCATCTCATCATCAGATTGAACTTTCTGTATTAAGTGTACTGGGGTAGCCAGTTTGACTTCGTCGAAACTTACATCCCCATTTTTTTCTTTATTCACATCACATCACATCACATCAATGCGCAGTCTTGGGTAGTAACTATAAGTTCCATGTAACTGTAACTACTTACTTTTTGCACTGTCTAATTACAGTGAGTAGTTACTTTTCTACAAAAGTAACTGTAAATTGTAACAGTAACTAAGTTGCTCGGATACCGAAATATTATCCACGCGTCGAGTACTTTCCCCAGAAATCGACATCTGTGGGGGAGGGGGTACAAAGAGGGAGGGGATATATGTTTATGGACACATATGTTCATTGATCCATTGATAGTCGAGCTGCATTGGGCAATCTCAGAAATTTCAGGGGGTGTTGAAAAAAAAACAGGGTGTGGGGAAATTCCTGCACACACCTACACTGTCGCTTCCCGCTGTGCAACACTGCTGTGCAACACCGCGCATTCCTACTGCCGCTTTTTTTTTTTTTTTTCGTTTCAGGCACGAATTCCAGGAATAGCATACGCAGCCAGGATGGCCTCCTATAGACTCACTCCGGTATAACTATGCTGAGACAGTGCACTGAGCGCACAAAACAAAGTTTTTGACGGTTTCATTTATTCAACAACTTTTTTCTACAATGGTAACTGTAAATTATCAATGTTGCGTTAACGTGGTAACTGTAGCTGTAATTATAGTTACTGCTTGCGACACGCTTGTCTGAAACAAACACCACGTGGTTTATCCCATCTCATATCTCCAGGGGGCTTAATCGCTGCATCGTCGTTACGGTAGTTACGACCTAACGAGTGGCGGGAAATTCAAAAAGATGGGAACGTGACACCTTGCGCGTGACGGATACCACGTCCTTCGCGTATCGCGCAAAGAGCACCGTACACGTGTTTTATCACGTGCCCTTCTCGACAAGTATCCCGCCCCTCGTTAGCTCGTAACGCGTGCATAAACACTTTCATAAACGTTTGCGTAAACACGTTCTTCTTATGGTCTTTCATGAAATACAATATTGGAACAGCATTTCCACGGGCAACCAAGGAAATATGGGCCGCGGTCTCACTGACAGCCGATTCCAGACAACCCGTGGCGCAAGCACTGCATTCCAAGAACTGTAGTAACTCTACGTTATTATTTTTGCAGGCTAGCTGTAACTGCGACATTGTTAGTTTTTCAGTAACTTATACCGCTGACTGGTATAATGTATCCGCAATTAAACGGCTCGGGTTGTGCCATATTTTTGCCACGTGCTTGCATAATCTAAACGACTTTCTCATTGTGGAGATGATTCCTCCCAGCATTTCTGTTGAGCGACTTTTTAATGTGGGACGTGTCTTGACCAAAGAGATGGAATCTTACTGACGGTAACTTCTGAGAACAAATAATGCTTAAATGTAACGAAAATGTGAGGTGATTGTGATTGACAGTATACAACTTCCAAAAATACAATTTTGGAAAAAGTAGTGTATTTGGATTTCGTTTCTTAAAAAGGAACTGTATAGAATGTAATTTATATTAACATGGTAATTCTAGCTGTAACTTAACTTTTTTGATTAGTACTAACACTAACTTACCCGTGACTGCTGTACCATATGGTGGTGGTGATGGTGCGCTATTTACGAGCGACCTGCCTGCATGGTGTGGCAGCATGTTGCTCGTTAGGATTGTGCGTCCCGGACCGACTTCACCAGGAACTGTGCCGGCATGTGCCTTAACCCCCCGCTGGGTCTGGGGAAAAGCCACACTCTTAAAAATGAACTTCACCGCATAGCACGTTCCTAGCCAACCATCATCTCGAATGATATCGTTAGCTGCCCTGATTTGTTGAAAACGGGAGGCGTACGCCTTTTTGTGATACTTATGCTGTTCATAATTGTCACAAAAAAAGGCGTGCGCCTCCCGTTTTCAGCAAATCAAGGCAGATAACGATATCATTCGAGATGATGGTTGGCTATGAGCGTGCTATGCGGTGAAGTTCGTTTCTAAGAGTGCAGGAAAAACACTCAGACACCACAGGCGACGCCCGAGTCCGAACCGGTGTCCACTCCCACGGGGTCCAAGCCACGGAATCCCCATAGGCGCAGGAAACGTTACCAGTACAGTGAACCCTCGTTATTATGACCATATGGTCGTTCCCGAAAATTTTGGTCATAATGCGGAACTGTCATATTAACGGGGGGGGATTTGCGGAGGTTTCACTGCATTGTTCCCCAACACTCTTAAAAATGAACTTCGTCTCATAGCGCGCTCCTAGCCAACCATCATCTCCAATGATATCGTTATCTGCCCTGATTTGTTGAAAACGGGAGGCGTGCACCTTTTCTGTGACAATTATGACAAGCATAAGTGTCACAAAAAAGGCGTACGCCTCCCGTTTCCATCAAATCAGGGCAGATAACGATATCATTCGAGACGATGGTTGGCGAAAAGCGTGCTATGCGGTGAAGTTAATTTTTAAGAGTGAAGAGTATGGTCGTAAAGCGCGTACGTCAGATTATCGGGGGTCATATTAACGAGGGTTCACTATACGAAACAACACATGGACAACGATGAGCGGTTCCCTTGGCAGACGGTGGGATTGAATGCCGCCTTCATCCCCTGGAGCTTCCATGTCGCATCGAGTCAACAAAAGAATAGCTCGAGACATCGAGACAGAGGTCAACGCGGTCCCGGATGGGGAAAAACGGGGGAATTCAATTATCTTGCGTTCACTACACACACGTATTGTCCGTGTTTCACAGAAGGGACCTTAAACGTTTTTTCTTCTTTTTTTTTTTAATTCCTCGCTTGCCTCTGAGACATGCTGAATTCATGTCAAAAAGACACGAACTCTTTTTGTATTTTTTTCTCGAAAAAGAAATTCTTTGTGAGGTGTTTAGCGCAGGTACGTATCATTATTTATGGGTTAGCGCAAATTTAATATGATTAAGTGAAAGGAAAACGGCATTATCAAATAACGCGCAATATAGTATGCACTACCAGAAGGCCTACGCACAAAGAAAAATACGGAGAGGTTCACGAAAACAGTCGAGTGATTAGTGCGTATGTACGATTCACTGATGACAATCCGACATACTACCGAGACTGGCCATTAACTGCGTTGTCCTAACTTGAGCCAATCAAGTACCAAGCAATAAGTCTGAATCGCCAGCTTCGTGCGCAAGATTGGTGACAACCCAAATAGGACCTTGACAGTAAGTACGTTCAAAGAGAAAGCATCTGATGCCTCATCGCCATTGGCCGGACTCATTGCCCAACAACTGTCTGTCCCCTAGAGAACATAGTGTCAAGCTGTCAGGAGACCGAGAACGCTAGCATAAGGACTCCGACTGCTCGATGGCATTGGACGTAGAAGAAATCAAAGTTGGCAATCAGTGCATGTGGCCATCTCGAGAGGCGCAAAAAACGATTCTTGAAGAGACACTTTACTTTGATGATGACGATGGGACGTTCGGTATGAATGATGAGCTTCTGAGGACAGAAGTCTTCACAGTACGGACAGAGTGTCCAGGAAGGTGAGCGGCGCTTCTATTGGTCAGGACGTTGGTTTCGCTTGGGCAAGAGTCAGGCCCTGTAAACTCTCTAAATGCAGTCCCGAAAATTTGGTAGTACGAGTAATAGAGAAGAATGCGTTCCAGATTCCGTCTCAGATGCAGCGACGGCAGCACCGAGGGTGCACTTGTTGCAAGCGGCAAGACTCAGTCGCTTCGGGTGAATTTACGAAACATCTCGACGATAAATATTTCGTGGCATTGGGAGATGGAACGTTGGACCAACTTTTGCAAGAATCCATGGGAACGAATGTCAGTTGGAGGCGAAGCTATTAATCGTCAAAGAATGGGACGATTTCTGGCCAGGAAGGAATCCACGCTACACGCACAAACAGAAAAAAAAAGAGAGTTGGTTTTGTGCCGTGACTTGACTTCATGTAAAGCCATAGAAACGTGTGTAGAGAAGGCAAAAGAATGAAACTTTCTGGTGCTACACTTGTAGCGCCTCTTGTCTGCTTTGATCCAATACACAGGGATATCTCGTGTCAAGCGTTACTACTTGGTCCTATTCGCCGCGAGATCGAACTGTAGGTGGCGCCGCGGCAGAGCTCAAGTGGGGATATACGGCATGATCCCACGCTGCAGGCGCATGCATCTCTATACGCGGGTATCGTAGTGTTTCTGGATGAAATGCCGCTGTGAGACCACGCTGCTTCATCTTTTCTCACCATAGTGTTGTGGCCCGTTTGCGAAGGCCCCCTTATTACTTCTTCCTGAGTCGCAGACGCTTTGTCACGTGCTTTCTCCAACCTTTTCTTTAGCTCATGCGCAGAGACGTACTGTCGTAGCGTATTGTAAGGAGTCTCTCAGACTGCGCAGACAAACCTTACGTGTAACATCACGGTACCGTTAAGGAGTCTCGTACAATAACGACAAGCGCACAGCTAAAGGTTTCGATCCCTCTCCCTGCGCTGCGATTGACAACTGCGTCGGCCAATGGCGGTAACAATAATAATAATGGTGCCGTGATGCGACACGTAAGGTTTGTCTGCCTAGTGTGGCGACATACTGCACGTGCCGTAGGGTAGGACTGCGGATAATTTCGGCCACCTGAGGTTCTTTCGAAAAAAATTGCTGGAAGCAATGCTTACCTCCCCTACATTGAGGCCGTCCTCGGCCGGGATCGTATACCCGCGATCTTGAGCTCAGCAAGCCAACACGTTACCCACTACGCTACCGAGGAGTGCTGCCAATGGCGGTGCTTCAAGTGGTGTGACGTCATTTGTGTGCCAATCGTGTCATCCACTGTACCAAGTGATGTCGTGACGTCGTTACGCGGTGCCGTCATTTGGTTTCTGCTGCGCTCCCCATAATCACCGTCAACCCCGCAACACCTCCCTTATGCAGCTCTCGCTGTCCAGCGCACTCTACAGCAACACTGAGTAAAGACAAAACCCAGTCGCCGCCGGATCAGTGACTCTAGAAGGGCCAGAAGGGCTAGAAGGGTCATGGATATGGCTTCCCGGTCGTTGGTGGTAGTCAAGGGCGTGCTCAAGACTGGGAGGTGGTGGGTTCGAATCCTACACCGGTTGTGCTGTCTGAGGTTTTTCCCTGTGTTTTCCGAAGACTTTCCAGACGAATATCGGCCCAGTTCCCCCTGAAGCCGGCCCAGGACGCATACTAACCTCCCCTGTCCCCCACTCCTTCCTGGTTTCCTGTCTCCACCTGTCCACATCTGTACGCCGCTCATAGCCACAGTTGCTTCGCGGCGTTAACACGGAATTGAAAAAAAAAGTCATGGACACGTTGGTTAAAGTGCAGCTCCGCTGCTGTTCCGAAAGTACGAAGACGTTATGATATTCAGAACCATGGTCCCAACTTCATTCATAAACGCACATTGCTTTCCAAATTTCCATACTCCTTCGTGACAAATTTGAGAAAAACTACTGGGCGGCGGTTCCACTTGTGACGTCATACTTGGAACTGCGCGGATTGGATAGCCACACCCAGCCAGCTCTGCCTGGCAACCAGTTTGTGTTTACACTCCGTCATGGCTGCTGTATCGTGCTGAAATAGCTGTCACGAGCTATCGGGGACCACCGCACCGTTTTATCATGTTTCGTATAATGAATACTTCGTCTTCGAGCACGTTCTCGTTCTCAATAGCTTTGGTGGTGCTTTCTGCACGCGCAGCAAGTCCACGCATAGTGCGCTGCCAAAGCTATTGAGAATGCGTAAGTGTACGTCACACGTTAGGTGTTAGGTCTTGTTGGTACCATGAAGCACAGTGCGGGCACAGAATGTCCGCTCACGACGGCCGTCGTTGCACAACGAGGCCATCCTGTAAGGCTTGTTAAAGAAGACCGGCAAAACTATCTTTGAGGCTATTAACGACAGCAATTATCACGGAACACACCCAAAACATTCACCTTCGCCCATAGATCTCCGCCATCGCATCGACGATTTGGCGTTATAGCCAAGCCACGAGCGCGGACGAAGCCGGACTAAACCAGGACGAAGCCGGGATTGGTCAGGGTTTGCCGACCACAGGACCGCCGTGCCAGGGAAAGTTAAAAAATTGTTTTCTTAAAAACTACAAACAAATGGGTGAAAATTTTTCACATGTATGCTCCCTGTGCGGAAACGAACGCACAGCCCAAGCATGGCTCCATTCTGTCGCAGTCGAAAATCGGCGGAGCTGAGCCTTAAGATTCGAACTTTGCGAGGCCATCGGCAACTTGCTGACATAGTATACAAGTTGTTTATGTCGAAGAGAGGAGGTCAATTGCGGGACGTGTCATGTGCCAAAATTTCAGCGCACGCTAAAGAACACGGGAGGTGATAAAATTTATCCGCGGACCGTCCTATGTGATGTCTCTAAGAATCATAGTTATCGAGCTAGTGAATAATAAATTATTTTTGTGTCATCATCATGTGCCGGTGAGGTAATGGTCATTTCCTTAAAGGGGCCGTAAACAGGCCACCAAGCATTTCAGAAATAATGATACCCTATGAAAGAACGCAGATCATAATACCCAAATATACATTTGGTCTGGCCCGTGCCAGCTCGGTGACCCATATAACTGCTTTCAAATATGAGTAACCAGCGAGCCTCTCTCCACCACGCATACGTCACATGGCTACGTAGCGTTTTGCCGTCCAATCGGGGGGCCGAGCTGCGCACATGACGTTTCAAATTACCAGCCAATAAACATACTTCATTATCAGCTGTGAGTCAGAGCGCTAAGTTTGTTTGTGTGGAACTACATTTTGCGCTCCGTGGTTCCGAAATTCAACGTCATGGCATATTCAACATCTCCGGCTGTCGCAAACGTCAACGGTTGAGCTGCTATCACATGACGCGATTCGAACCCGGGTTCCTCCCAGTCGCGACATGACATGGCCAACACACTAACCACTGTTCCACGCGAGCTGGTGACGCGATGCCGCGTGGCTCAAGCCAAAGTACGGCAGGCCAGTTGACGGAACCATTCGAAGATGACGAAGATGTCCCATCGCGCACCTACCTAAGATTCCGGAACTGTAGTCCCGGATATTCATTCGCGCTCGTGGTGTGCTGCGTGCTACTGCCCAGAAAACGTAGTGCGCGTATGATACATAAATTAAACGCATTTCTTTTTCACTTAGAGGCTGGAACTGTTTAGATTTTGAACAGAAGAGGATTCACGTTCATCTAGTCCAATTCCGCAATTGAAACAAAATCATACGTGGAACACTCGATCGTAATTGGTGAGCAAAGCGCTACGTCAAAATGACGTAAATTTAGAGCGTGGGGCGGAGCTACAATGCGAAAGAGTGCAGTGAATATTTCATTCGTATGCAAGCGCCTTTTGTTTTTGACCGTTAGTAATTGCAAGGAGTTTTCACTGCCTAAGTTTCAATAATATAACACAAAGAAATGGGCCCCTTGTGTACCTGTTTACGGCCCCTTTAATCTCCCGACGAAGCGGGCTATTATAGAGACGGAAACCTCCTCCAACCCAAGCTACTATCGACAACTGCTGCTACCAACAGCCCTCGGATGTGTAAAACATGAAGCACAGTGGTGTAACCACGTGGTTGTACCTAGCCTAAACTTGGCCCAAAACAGTCTAGAAAACAGACAATAAAACGTAAAAATCGAAACATATCTCGCGATCCAACAGAACGGCGAGCGACACCTGACTAGGCGTGAACGCGAGGACCCAGGAAACACCTGAAGTTTCAACAGATGTGGATGTTTGGAGCGCGTTTTGTAAAATCTAAACTCTCACACGTAGCAGAGCGGAAAGACGTCCCTTATGGACAGGAGAGAACGGAAGTGCATGACGGAAACGGTCGAAATATTCCCAGCTCGGTATCCGATGTTACTTCCGATGCCCACGCCGCCGGACGTACGGCAACTGCACGCGGCGGGATTCGTTCACTGAGGTGTTATCGTGCGAATGATTGTGACACATACGTCCGATATGTGTCGCTTGATCGTCGTGTATGCTTTCCTTTGCTTCTCTTTCCCATTACCTTTCTAACGTAGGCTACATTGTTTAGCAGCTGTTACAGTGAGTTCATCCGAGTACCCTACACTGTTAAAACAGAACTTCACCACATAGCACGCTCCTAGCCAACCATCATCCCGAATGACAACGTTCTCGCCCCTGATTTGTTGAAAACGAGAGGAGGAGCCTATTTTGTGGCCATTATGCACGGCACAAAATAGGCTCCTCCTCCCGTTTTCAACAAATCTAGGGCGAGAACGTTGTCATTCGGGATGATGGTTGGCTAGGAGCGTGCTATGTGGTGAAGTTCTGTTTTAACAGTGTAGGCTGCATTCGATAGCAGCTGTTACAGGGAGTTCATCCGAAGCACTAGGTACTACCCTAGTCACACCCTAAAAACAGAACTTCACCGCATAGCACGCTCATAGCCAAACATTGCCACGAATGATAGGGTTATCGCTTCTGATTCGAAACCAGAGGGGGGCGTACGCCTTTTTGTGGCAATTCCGATATATGAAAATTGCAACAAAGAGGCGCACGCCCTCCTCTATCTTGCAATCACCAGCGATAACACTATCACTCGTTGCAATGGTTGGCGCGCAGCGTGCTATGCGGTGAAGCTCTGTTTTTTAGAGTGCAGACGGCAAACCTGAGGCCGTTGGCGGAACGGCCGTAACTTCGCCTGTAGTCCAACCATCATTTCGAATGACATCGTTCTCTACCTCTGATTTGTTGAAAACAGGGGGCGTACGCCTTTTTTGTGGCAATGATGAACTGCATAATTGTCACAAAAAAAGGTGTACGCCTCCCATTTTCAACAAATGGGACAACTGGACTACAGGTCAAATAACAGCCGGTTCGCCAACGGGATTAGGTTTGTCGTCTGACTAGGGTATAGGAGAACGCACCGTACGCTATCGCCTTTGCGCACGTAAGATATAACGTTGGTGGTTCTGCGCATGCGCGAAACATAAAGAGAGCTTCGCGCAGTGCGCAGAACCACCACGCTATCCCTTAATACGTAGTCACTAATAGTGAGTTTTTGTATCAACAACAACCAATAATGCAGAAATAAAACTTAATGTTAAAAAAAACAAAAAAAAAAAACAAAGAACAACGAAAAGCAAAAACGTTGCTGTGTCGAGTTGGGGCTTCAGTGGCCATCACACCCAATTCGTTGAGCAACAGTGATCTTTGTCCCCGACTGTTTTGCAGCTCATGATGACTACGTAGCCGACTTCTTTTGTTTTAGACACAGTGTTATGCGCATGCAATGTAGTTTTCCAGCTGTACTTGACGAACAATGCCCAGTTGGTGGCGACTGCTACACCGTGTTGCCCGTAGTTTTCAATTTTAATAAAAAAAATAAAAATAACTATGAGCGCTATTGTGACGAAAATTGTGACGTAAGAGCACTAAGTGATCAGGGTGCTTAATCGCTTCATCGTCGTTACGGTCGTTACAAGTTAACGAGTGGCGGGAAATTCAAAAAGGTGCGCACGCGACACATTGCGCGTGACGTGTACCACGGCCTTCACGTATCGTGCGAAGAGTGCCGTGCACGTGTTTTATCACGTGCCCACCTTTTTAAATTTCCCGCCACTCGTTAGCTTGTAACGACCGTAACGACGATGAAGCGATTAAGCCCCCAGGTTATCAAATAAATAAACCTTCCGAGATTGCACCTCCACTGCTTTACAGTACCTTTAACATGAACTTGTAGCGACCTCCGAGGGTTCAAGTGACCGAAGCATATTCGTTTTTGTTTTCTCTGCACTAGTGCGGACTGCGTTTCATTTCTCACGGAGAGAGAGAGAAAACCTCCTTTCTTTACCACTACTCAACCAGCAACGCCGAACAGAACGCACAATCCATTTCGCTACAAACTCTGGCGCTTTTCAATAAATCGCGCGCCTATGTGTTCATCCTTGCGTTAAGTGTGACAGAGGACCTACCTCCTCATTGCCTCCTCGTCTGTCGCAGCTTCCGCGATGCGCCTCCATCGTATACGATGTGTGAACTGCTGTTGCAAACGTGCGAACGCCGGCTACTGTAGCACCACGTTTGGTCGCACGCTTTCCCACGCGACCGCGTTTCCGTTCTGTCTTCCCTGCGTGACGCTCGCGATCTTTTCCGTGAATATTAGCGGCTTACAGCCATCCTGCTTACATTTCGTGGGCGAAATGAAAGCAGAATGGCCGAATGTGAGGAATTCTTTCAAGTCGGCCGAGATGGCCTGCTGACGGGTGTGTGGATGGACGCCGTTCCCAGATGCGCGCGTTCCGGGGAACTGAGCTCTCCAAAAGGTTGCGTCCTTGGGACGAGTGTGTAAAGTATAGTATATATAGGGCATGACTTTTTCGGGTTTTATTTTTGGCCAAATTCGGGGGGTAAATATCGGGCGATATTTTTCATTGGAAAATTCGGGTGTATTCGGGTTAAATCCCGTTACGGCATATTCTGTCGTCAGGAATTCGGGTGTATTCGGGTGATTTTTTATTGTTTAATAAAAATTTGTCTTAACGTGGAACTAATGTTTAGCAATGTTATCAAACTTTATTTTAATGCACGCTTATGAGTGTGCCACGCGACCCGGATGTTTTCGGGTAGATTTGGGTTAAACCCGAATTTTACAGATTTCGTTCGGGGGGTAAATATCGGGCAGATACGGGTTTAACCCTAAAAAGTCAGGCCCTAATATAGAGATCTGGCAAAAAAGAAAAGTTGCCACGAAATGACCACCCGAATTCGCCATTAAAGAACACTCGTGAAACACGTGATTCATTGCATAATGCACTCATTTTATTATTCACCGCAGCAATGAAGCAGCAGCAGAGGAAAAACAAACTGCTGTCGTATACGCGTCGCAGCTGGCGAGATTCAAACCTCGGAGTTGAAGAAACTTGGGTTCTGGCGTCAGAGAAAGGATTCAATGCGTCTTGGGCCCCGATCTTGAACTTGAACTCTGACATAACGATCGTTATCGTTATCTTTAAAGTTCGCGCCCTCCAAGGCCGTTTTGGTATATAGGCTCGTGGCGAATCATGGGCGAAGTGATGCATTCAACGAGTGTTATGGGGACCACGACAAGGTGAACATTGGGCTCCTTGACCTGTGGAGGAGATGGTGTTCCCCTACATGCGGAATGTTCCAGCTCGCAGATGGTCGTACGGCCTTATGCTAGGACCGTGACGGTATAGAACTGACGCGCCAGCGTGACAGCGTGTGGCAGCAGCCCTGGCATCATGAAAATGAAAGTTGTTGTTGTTGTTGTTGTTGACGTTGGCAAGATGTCCCTGAGCTTGGGGGAGGGAGAGAAAACACAAAAACGAAAAACACATTTTTTTTTCTTCTTTTCTTGACTGGTTGTCTTTTGTGCTTCCTCCAAGCTCCAGGATATGTTGCCAACGTCAAGTATACACCGGCTCGTTCGCATTTACTTCTATGCTCAACATTGTTGTTGTTGTTTGCTAGCATAGCTTGGTTTGAGCTATGTGGCTTGGTTTTGATTCGGAAAAGAAACTACTAAACAGTGATGATGATGACGATGTGGCGAAATTACGCAACAACAGTGCCTGGGGGCAACAAATCTGTTTCCTTCGCAGTCTTGAAAGTACACTCTAAAAACAGAGCTTCACCGCATAGCACGCCGTGTGCCAACCATCGCCACGAATGATAGGGTTATCGCGCAGATACGAGGAGAGGGGGAGGGCGTACGCCTTTTTGTGGCAAATATCCTATATCCAAATTGCCACAAAAAGCGTACGCCCTCCTCTCTCCTGGAATCAGGGGCGATGACCCTATCATTCGTAGCAATGGTTGGCGCACAGCGTGCCATGCGGTGAAGTTCTATTTTTAGAGTGTGCCGTCCCACTGTGTGCTATTCAGGTTCTTAATCACGAGTCGATGGACCCCTTCAATGGCTTCAAATTACTTGCTGCTTCGTAAAAAAAACAGTTTTAAAGTGTTCCCTAGGCCCTTAGTGATTGGAAGCCGACTCTCCTTCGTTAAATAAAGCATTTGTAAGTTGAAGTTTCGGTAGTGGTACATGGGCGGAAGAAGAATGGACTCGATACGAACTGCTCCTTAGTGTAACAAGTTGCTTTCTTGTGTGTGTTTTTGGAGTGCTACAAGGGACGAGGGTATTAGAGAGTCGTATAGCGCATCGCGCGCTATCGATTTGTGCATGTCGTAGGATAGGGCTGCCACCCGGCTGCGCATGTGCAGCAGTGACACGCGCAAGGCAGCGTCTGCAAATGCAAACCTTTGTTCGGTGACACGACCATTTTGGACAGGGCGGTAGATAGGTTAAAGAGGGAAGTGATAGAAGCTCATCAGATCTGGCGGCTTAGTAACGAGCAGTATGTGAGTCAGCAGTTCGGTTGCGCTGAGCGGGAGGGATCTTGTTATGCTGCGCGTGTTTTTGTCTCGCTAACGAGATAGTGGTTGTAGGCGTGTCTTCCAGAGTTAGCTGTGCACTCTTAAAAATTAACTTCACCGCAAAACACGCTCCTGGCCAACCATCATCTCGAATGATATTGTTACCTGCCCTGATTTGTTGAAAACGGGAGGCCTACGCCTTTTTTGTGACAATTATGAACAGCATAAGTCTCACAAAAAAGACGTACGCCTCCCGTTTTCAACAAATCAGGGCAGACAACGATATCATTCGAGATGATGGTTGGCTAGGAGCGTGCTATGCGGTGAAGTTAATTTTTAAGAGTGTGGTTGCTCTGGTTTCAGCGTGTTAATTTCCTTTTCTTCATTGTGTTAAAACAGAACTTCACCACATAGCACGCTCCTAGCCATCCGTCATTCCGAATGGTATCATTCTGTGTCATGATTTGTTCAAAATAGGGCGGAGGCGCCTATCTGCGACAAGATAATCTGTCCCAGATAGGCACCTCTTCCCATTTGCAACAAATCAATGCACAGAATGACACCATTTGGAATGTGGTTGGCTAAGAGCGTGCTACGTGGTGAAGTTCTGTTTTAACAGTGTATTAAAGTTGTTAGTGGCGCTCCTTCCTGTTTGTCTTCCGCTGTCCGTTTTGTACCACATTGCAGCGTTTTTTGCACCTTTGACATAATTACGTATTATTATTACACTATACATTATGTAATGACACAAATTAAGCAGGAATCTACAAACATGACATTTCGTCAGCATTTGCACTTTAAAGGGCACGTGAAGTCGAAATACTGATTCTGCAGATATTTTCCGTTTAAAAATTCCCAGTAACATAAAAGTCAGTGGATACATGGAAAGATAATGAAGTAGAAATAAAGATAAACTAAAAATATTGAGCAATTCCTCGTAGACCGACCTCAAACGGTTCTCAACATCATCGCCCTGCATAATGTTCGCGTCTTTAAACAAAAATCAATCTTGCGCTTCTCACGCATCACACGTAGTGTTGTTGCCGCAGCAGCAGCACTGCTGCGACACTGTGAACAAGTCAACATTTGACGTACCATCGCAACCGCGTTATGTTTTCCACGACCGTCGGCACATCATCTAATCTGGCACAACATCATCAACCCTGCGTTACACCGTCAGCTCTCATCGGAAAGACGCACTCTTGCACAATGGTGACGTCATTGGCAATTTTCCCTGTAGACATAACACGTACCTTCCGGAAGCATTTTTGCTGTACGTGTTTACCCACGAAATTATATTCCTCGCTCGAACGCCACTCAACAAAACACGCAGCCACCGCGGACATAAAGCGCATGCGCGTCCGGAACCCCCGAACTTTAAAGAGGGTATAGCTTTCAAAGGCCCCGCACATTTCGAATAGCTTTTCGAATGCGTTTCCCTTCAGTTCTTTTGTAGCGATTAAAAAGAAGCTATGAGTACACAAGTAAGGGGGACTAGAGGACGAAAGAAAAAAAAAGAGAGAGAGAAAAGAATTGCTGACGGCTGTGGAAAGCGAAGAGGGAACAGCTCAGGACTAAAAGTGAGTGCGCTGCGTAGTATGGTTGTAAAGGAGTCTATGATGTGTGAACTGCGTGAATCAGGCACTGTTCTACGGCTGACCGCTCGCATACATGGGAGGGACCATAAGGGGGCTTGTTCCTTTCAAAATTACCGGTTAGAGAATGAAGGGAGAGTGAAAGGGTTAGAAAACGCCCGTCCATGATCAGCCCTGTGTTGAGAGTATACAAGGGGAGACAAAGGGAACGAACTGCAGTCCCAATTTCTTGTACTACACAACACGTGTAGCGCAGGAAGTTTTAAATGAGGCAGTCGTCAAACAAAGCCAGACGACATCGGGACTGGAACACGCACATTTTGATTGATTAGTGGTCAGTACACTTGACCAGCAACCAGGAAGATGGGATGAACAAAGAAGGAGAAGACAAGTCAGCTGGTCAGACGCGTGAAAGACGTAGCAGATGTTGAGACACGGGAAGACGGGAAATGAACGGCAGTAAATCGGGATCGAATCCCACCTATACGGTTGTGCTGTCAGAGGTTTTCCTAGGATTTTCCAGTCAGACGAATGTCGGCGGAGTTCCCCGAAGTCCGCCCAGGACGTGTACTATACCCCTCCCTCTCCTCTCTGCTGTTACCTCTCCATTTGATCGCGTCTGTACAGCGATCATAGTCACCCTTCTTTTCGCCGAACGTATATGATGATGTGGTACATGAATACAGACATCTGTCGGGGAGTTTTTTTTACACATATCTTCTAGAATTTCCTCCGAACAACAGCTACATGCATGATGATGGGACGAGACGTTTCACCGCAGGAATTGCGATGCCCTATACCTCAGTGCATGTGGGTGAATATATGGTGAGTGGGATGGCGATGAAGGAGATGACACACACACATGACAGAACCGATAGCAAGTGAGATACTGCATATGCAGAGGCGGCGTAACTGTCGGGGTTAGCTCCATCGACCACACGTGATGTAGCATGATGACGTCCCACAGATGACATTACATTTCCGCACTCCTGCCAAAGTCACTGAGACTAAAGAATGAAAGAAAGAGTGTAACAAGAATGAAAGAGTCCCCTGACGTCAGAGCTCAATGCCGAGCATTGAGCCTCCTCCTAAAACTATTTTGCCTAAATCCGTGTTACCACTGTGAATAACCTGTATACAGGGTGTTCAAAATTAAGCTTTCACTAGCAATTTATAAATAGGCGAACAAAAGAAAACAGGTGCTACATAATGAGCAGCACCTGTTTCTTACACAAGTAGCGTAAAGTTATCATCCGGTTTCCTGTCATCGCTGTGTTTGCGTAGCGCTCGTGAAAGCTTAATTTTGAACACCCTGTATAGACTTGAAGGGATGGAAAGAGGACAGCGTTGTGAGTATGCGTCCAGGGCAGGCTACGGGGGCTACCACACCGACATCCGCTTGGAAAGTCCGCCGGAGAACCCAGGAAGAACATGAGACAGTATAGATAGACTGTTGTAGATTCGAACACACTACACCTCCGAGTCTCGAGCGCGTCCTGAAGCTACGGCGAACGAGGGAGGCTTCATCCAGTCAAATACGCCGCTGATTTAAGGACTGCTCTTACAGGGTATATACGCGTGGAAAGAAAAATCTCGGATAATCAGTTGGCTCTGTATCTCTTCCGATGTCACAGGTGGTGGTTGTCCCTATTTGGAGTCATAAAAATGTAGTGGTACATTAAAAGCTCATCGTATCCGTGGTCTCCTACTTGCACCTGCTTCGGAGTCAGACCCTCTGAGCATTCCAAAACGTGCCGCGGAGACACGCAAAACACAGCAGGTGATGTACCACGCGTTCCTGACCTCACCCCCATAGAGCCCTCTAGGTCATCGTATAAAACGTACCTTCCGCAACATCAGCTGCACACTTCAGCAAAATCCCGTTAGGGAGTCGAGCAGCTGAAATATCGCCAAGTGGCGGAACGCGCTGACGTGTCCCGCATCGATGCTTCTAGGGTTAAGAAAGGACGCGTGCCATCGTGATAGGAACAGCTGAACTATAACCAAAGTCTGGAACGGTGGTTGTTGGTTGTGCCGTACGTCTCTACAGTATTGTGTATTGTACAGTGAAACTGTGGTTTGGAACGCTATGGCGGGAAGTATGAGCGCAAGGTGGACAGCTGAAATGTGCCCAAGCGCCGGAACAAGGCGGCAATGTTTGCGCGCGTGTTGTGCAGTGAAGTGTCTTACAGTTATTGTGATATGCTGGTCGTGAGCATTCGTGTCGTCTGTTGTGTCGTGGGTTTGTTGGTCTCTAGTTCGTGCTAAGAGACGATTCGGGCGCTTTGTCTTTGCAAGGGTAGTATGTGGGACTCACCATCGACGAAGAAGAGCGGTGGGTCCGGTGAGGTAGGGGGATCGAGTCCAACCGCCAGCTGCGTGAGGTCTCCTGTTAGTGTTCCCTCAGATATTCCAGACAGACGTCGGTGCAGTTCCCTTGAAGTCGGCCCACGACTCTCTTTTATGGCACTTAGAACACGAACTTCAAGTCGCCGACCAACTTGAACTTTGTTTAGACCCTGGAGACGAGACAAAAAGATTGTGTCTCCCTTAACCATGGGAAAAAGAAGTTCCTTTAAGGGTATTCCAAAGAAGCGAAAAGCGTGGTGCAAGACGGGGGATATAGTTTTAGCCTTGGGGTCGTGCAAGCACACTTTCCATGACAAGGCTAACCGAGGGCTTTGCACACGTGGTGTTGGGGGGGGGGGACCATTTTGACATCATATGGGCAGATATATCCATCCAAGAATTTCGTAATAACCCACGGCGAAAACGGCTGTGCAGATAACTCTAAAAAACAGTGCCTATGACCCGCAATACAGCTTCACTTTTCCATCCGTCTTATTCCTTTATAGGTGTGACCTTTGCCATATTGCGCCATCTACATGTGTCCTGTCCGATCAGTCATGTGACCTTCCAACCTTCTTACCTCTATGACCTACATTTTATTCCGTCCCACCTTTCCTTATACACAACAACGTCTCCCTTCAGAATCAGCCGGAGCCCAACATACTTCACTGTCACCGCGTCAGACATGTCTCCGCCTCTCCCACACAGATCTCTTCCTTATTACCTCCCCCTATTTTCCTTTCCCTTCCTCCGCTCCTTTTCACTTCGGGACTCCATCATCGGGACTTCATCGACTCCACTTGAGGACGGTCCCTCAATACCGCTAACACGTACTTCACAAGTTGCAGCGTTGAGTAGCTCTCGAGTTATACATCATTCATCTCCCCCCCCCCCCCCCCGGTTATAAAAGGGAAGAAATAAAAAGGGTGTTTCTTTCTCAAAGAACACTTTCCAACTTCCCTCTTTTACGCGTTCCTCGCACACATCATTGTACTTATCCTAACGGTCCCATGAGAGTTTCGAAGTTGAACACCGGCTACCACCTATGGGCGCACGGCTCTCTCGTGTTAAGAGGTCCTATCAATTCGCGACGTGAAATAAAAAAATGGACAGTGCCGTTGAGGTATGTAGAACGTGAGTGGATTTTAAGTGGGAACTGCTTCCCGTTTGCTTCGTTGACGTAGGAAGTGTATGTTCGTTCTTCGTGAAATTGGGGGCTGTGGGCTATTGTGCCCAGGGAATAATAGAGATGAACGTGACAAAATGGCGTAGATGGTGGATCAACTCCATAATGTAAAAGCCTGAGTCTGGGAACACTGAGGGACGACACGCGACGTACGACTCAATCGAATATCAAGACTTAATGAAATCGTGTGTGCCCAGACTCAGGCTTTTACATTACATGGAGATTAACCTGAGTTTTTGATAGCAGAGCCCCGCACTACACGCGGAAATCCACGGAACACTTACGGCTTTCGAAGAAGTAATAATTATGGTATGCAGGCGCGGATATCAACGCAGCGATTCGGTTACCGATTGGATGTATACGTGAATTGGTCGAAATCAGCCACGATTTGGCGGGCGCACTCGGCCAGGTGGCAACCCTGGCCGTCCACTGTTCAAAATATCTCTTATTGAGTTCGCAACGTTTGTCGGGTAAAATCCTGTTTTGTATCAATAGGTAGGCATAGCGGCCAGCTTATAGAAAGGAGATAAATACTGATAAGATAAAATTGCGTCTCTGCTGTAATGCGCATATACTAAAGTGAAACCTGCAATCACCATCGTCATTTTTCTTTATTCCCTACGAGGAAGCAACGACGACAACAACAACTTTATTTTAATGATGATGATTTGGGAGTTTCATCGCCAGGGGCGATTCCCACGATGAATTCGTGGTGCAGGCTGTGAAAAAACTTGCCAAGCCGACTTCGCGAGTTCACAGCTCCCAGTTGCAACAACTAGCATTAGTGGCTATTTATACAGTAATTAAATATTATACAACGACTAAATGCAGATATTACGGATTGTCTTGCGTGACACGGACAAGGGATCCAAAGAACAATTGTTCAATACGCTTGGCAGTACATAACACGTTCTCGGTTGACCATAATCTGTTGGACATCTACAAGTGCTAGAAGCCCGTAGATTTCTGTCTTCATAGTGAAATGTGTTATTTTGTAGATTAAACATAGACAAGACATTTGTTCGTGATTTTTTGACACTGTTTGATAGCAGAGCAATTTGCACTTATACAAGTCGTGTACTTTCTATCAAACCATGCTGCTCAAAGAGTCCTGCGTGTGAGTGTGACTCTATATGGAAGGCAGTTCAAGATACGGAGGAATTTCATTTGTAATATAAATAACTTCTTCTTCTTCTTTTTAGGTGTTGAGAGTGGTCAGCGAATATTTGACTTGCTACTCTTCAAAAAAAAAAAGAAAAGAAAAGAACCTTTCCAGGTTCTTTAACGAGCGATGAAAGCTCACCACACGGCACCCCGTACTTAACGTCCCTCGCGGAAGACGGCGTGTCTAAGCAACTTCCACCTTGCCACCAAGTTACTGGCGTCCTCGGCCGGGTTCGAACGCGCTACCGACTGAGCCACCGAGTCCGGTCGATTCCGATGTAGTACCCCTATACCGAAAATAAAATCTCCCCAACATTTCGACATATTTTCTTGAATGGAATCAAGCGTTTTTCATAGCCTCCAGATTAAAAAAACAAACAAAGAAAAACAATTATTCGCTAGGAGCAATCGCACCTGACACGGAAGGCTAAACAGCAAAAATCCCGCCTCGGAGACTCAGCAGCAGATGTCGCCACCGTTCCAGTTACATGACCAGCACAGTCACCGCCACTAGTGGCCACTCGTGCGGTGCCAAGCCGAAACGTCTGCCGCGCAACACGACGCAGTATAATGACAAAGAAAAAAAAAAAAAAAAGACGAGGTAACGGGCGCCTGCCTGGATGCCCCCCTCCCACTACGAGGGGGTATGCCCCTCCCCTGGCTACTCATGACGGGGGCGAGGGGGTATAAAAGAATGCTGGTGGCAAACGGGCCCGCTTAGATGGTCCGGGCTGTTTTCGGAGCTCGCGTGCTTCAGGTGTTTCTCGTCGGCCGGTGTGTTTGTGTGCGAGACGAGAGATTGTTGGGATCATCTGGTACTAGTTGAGAAATCTTACATCGTGTGAAGGTAGGCAGGCTTGTCTTTTTTTTTTTTTTTTTTGTTCTTCATACACCCCGCATGTCTGATTGTTTTAGAATTGATGTTGAGTATTAGCTTCTTTATTAAAATTGGGCATTACCTTTTTTTCGTTTTAATTGTTTACGGATCTCGTACGAAGCTTCATTGTTTTCGAATTTGGAGCAAAATACTTTCTCGCACTTTTTCTTTTCTTTCTTTCTTTCTTTTTCACGTGGATTTTACACCCGTCAGGGCTCTGCGGATAATGACAGTGCAGATCTTGGCCAAAATGGAGTATGGAGTAAAATGGCGTTGCCGCATGGATTAGAAGTGCGAATAACCACAACGTGATTTCTATTTTATGGTACTTGTTCATACCAAAATAGTTCAACAAAGCGGCGACGACAGAACTGAAATAAAATGAAATACGCTTTCCAAATTTCCTGCATTTGCAGCACGTTAGCCGAAATTGCGTCAATATATATGTGCTAATTTTTGGAACGACATTGAAAAATCACGAGTCAGCAGCAGTAACAACTTTATCTCGGTCAGGATGATTTGGGAGATAATCTATCCTATCCAGATATCGATAACCTATAAAAAAAGAATCCTTAGCGTAAAGTCGCACAATCAGAAAGCATTGCCGCGCGAAGATTGAATATGGAATCGACGATTACTTATTACTGATAATTATATTGATAACTCATATTGCGTGATAATGATGCCAATGGAGATATATGCTGACGGCGATTTCAAAGACATCCGATAAATGTGAGGAGCCCGTTCGACATTGTTCCACTGCGTGTGCATACATTGTTCAACAATGTATGCACGTATTTGTCGACCTAGCCTAATATAAAATGTGAAATTTCATATCATTTCACGTATCTGAACCGTAAGCCCTTTGTGGGTGCGGTCACAAAATGCGTCGTAACACACATGCAAAAAGTCTTTATGAATTCTCCATGCCATGAAAATAAGTGAATTCGCTCGGGACAGTGTTCCAAAGGGTGATCATGAACTGATACGGTGAGTTGAGAGATGTGTTCGTACGGTAACTTTAACATGAGCAGGCGTGTTCGAAGGACAACACAGGACATATATAGGACAATACAGTCATCGCCGAGATGGATATGGATGCATTAACTCGGGGGAAAATGCAAGACAGAATGGCGTAGATGAAGGCTATAGCTGGCCATTCCGTTTCAAAGTGTATAGATTTGTGAAGTTTCACTTTTTCTGTATAACGCCTCCTGGAGTAGCCAGTCCCGTGTGGCTCGGGACTAACATCTCCATTTTTACTTTTACAAATCAATCAATCAATCAAGGCTAGCTTGCGGATAAACTGCATGATAAGCAAGCCTGAGCGATGCGCAAAGACACGTAAACCAAACAAAACGCTCAAAACTTGCCCATCGCGCCTATCGTGGAAAAATGCAACTTTCCTTCTATCTCTGAGCTTAGACTGGCGAAGTTCCCTTTTAATTTAAGATGTGCTAGAGTAAGCAGAGTAGTCCCCGTTTGATGAAGTTGCGGCTTGCACGTGTTCTAGTTTGTCCGAAACGTCCTGCTGCGAGGGACGTTAAACACGGTGTGCTGCGCGCTCAGATTTCGGTGCTCGTCACAGAACCCTCGGGTGGGCAAAATTGGTTAACAAACCGACCACTAGTCGTCCCGCGAATCGCGAAGTAAAGCCACGAATTGTCAATTGTCGAAGTGGTGCTGCTGTGCATTCCAGATTACACATTCCAGATTGAGGTCGGACAAGCGGGTAGTACGCAAGGTATCTTTGAAATCGGGTGAGGCAAGGTGAAGGCAGCCCCGTAAAAATCCTAAATATCTCTTAGATTCGAGAGTTCGGTTATCTACATGTGTTCTTTCCAAGATAGGCTGTGTGATAATATGGGAGGCCTAAGTACCTTTAGGAAGAGACTCTTTGCAATGGAAATGCTGGTATGTGCAAAGTGACTGCCGAGATGTGAATGACATTCTTTTGATTTTATCAATGTCGAATCTCATTTGCCAGTCGGAACACCAAGTGAATAGGTTATCTAGTGAGAGTAGAGATAGGGTGCAGGCAAGCTGGTACTTCATCATGATATAGGAAAACAGAGAGGCACTGACAAAACAGGGGACAACACACACACACAGATCCTCAGGATCTTGAGGATCTGTGTGTGTGTGTAAGAAGAACACTCAAGACACCTGATTCGGTCTGCTGTTTTCGATTCATTGCAGGTAATTAGCGCCAGGGAACAAACACACAGGGTGACGCGTGTGTAAGTTGAGGATGTAAGAGGATGCTGGATACAAAAGGGCTCGATCTCTAAATTAACAGTTACATGAAACGTTGCCTCCGGTTGCGCTGTTCTTTCGCGAGCAGATGTTGACCCATGTCCGCTCCGTTTTTTTTTTTTTTTTTCGTGGGGTATGGCATCATTCATTTCTGTGTGTGTTGGAGGAAAATTTAATATAACATGGTAATGCATACAAGTGGGAATGGGACAATTAGTACAGCAAACAAGCAGCAATACATACAGCAAACCCCACAACTACAAAGAACACAAGTCAGTAAAATCAGATTATATACATTTCATTACACGCAACATCTCCGCGAGCGACATGCAACAACAAGACAGCAGAATATTACAAATCGCATAATTAAATAGTAGATCGAAATACGCTGGGTGCTTCTGGCGCGTGCCTGCGTAGAACTAACACAGAAACGTGTGCGCGGGGAAAATACTAAATGCGGTTATGAAATATTAGAGTGAAACAATTATGTGTCCTCTCTCAGCTTCCCATTGTCTGAAGTTGCATTATGAATTTCCTTCGCGCTAAATTAATGCGTGGTCTGGCACGTTTGTTATGAGCCTCGAGTAATGCCAGGCACAGAAGGCTGCATCGTTGTGGGAGCGCAATGGTTTATGTGTACGGGGTTATATGAACATTTCTCCGCTGGTAAGATTTCTTATCCTTTATTACTTCTTTTCTAACCAAGATAGGTTACGGGGTTTGTAACGAGGATAAAATGAATGAACAGGGTGGTTGGGGCCAAACCATATACGTTGAAGAACGTAGGATGCGCCAAAAATTGATACGAAAAATCGTTATTTGGAATATTTCTTTGTCAACAAATTAAGATTACAAATATTCGAGACACATGTGCCCCCTTAGCATTTCCCATGGTCTATATCGTATGCAAAGACTCGTGCTTCTGCGGGTTGGGGTATATAGTATAGTATCGGAGCAGTAACAACGATATGTATCTTGCTACGCCCCTAAAATTTTGAGACATAACAAGCATTTGCGTCGTTAGATTTCTGGTAATATGTCATCCGGAATTAATTTCGGAGCGCTACCGATGCCCCCAAGAAAAACTGCGGAAGAGGGAAATTGACAACGTGTAAGAAAGTCTAGCACATTTCCATTTTTCTTTTTTTGAAATCAATCAATCAACCAGGAACGAAACGTTTTCATAATTTACTCGTCCAAATCGGGAAGATGAAATTTTTCTAGAGGAATTTTAAGCACCCCATAACCTTTTCTATACGGTGCAGAAGAAATACCTGTGTACACGTCTTTGTAACTCATCTCAGCGTAACAACAAAGAAAAAAATACAGAAAAAAAAAGTATCCTTGTAATGAAAACAATTATTCATAGAACTATGTACTTAGCCCAGATCTGACAACATATTCTACAAGCAATGTTCTACACATTCAGTAATTGAGCGTTTTGCGCCTCGAGACAGCTTATTATATATTTACTATTTATTTATATTTCAATTCGATATATTGTCATTTTTCCATCAATCAGTCACAACCATTGCAGTGATTAATCCGTTTACCTGCGTTCAGTAATGTATAGACAATTGCTCCTCAGCTATACGGAGTGAAATGTCGCTTGCACGAACTTTCACCACTTTATCTCACGTGTAGGAATAGCAAGCCGACCTTTGATCAGGCTGACTTTTCCGAAATAAACGTATATCCCCCCCCCCTCTCACGTTAACATCATTCATTGGTTTCTATATCAGTCAACACTTGTGGGCCTTCTTGAATCCATACAAAACCGGGCAGCTCGCTTTATTTTATCAGACTATTCTTTTCCGTCCAGTATTACATCTGTAAAGGCCTCTATCAGTCTTCCTCCTCTTGCACACCGTAGGAAATACTATTGTCTGTGTTTATTTCATGTATTCTACTACACAACAACCATCCGACCAGGGTACATCACTATGGACCACTACATCTTCTCTAAGATCGATCATGCCCATAAAATCGACCACGTTCCATGTCGTACATTCCATTTCCAATTTTCCTTCTTCCCCAAAACCATCACTGCTTGGAACAACCTTCCCCAGTCTATCGTAGCCAACTCCGACTTTTCAGTTTTTCGCAGCCAGCTAGCTACCAGGTTTGGTATCTAATTTCCCTATCATCATCTCATATTTTTAACTCAAAATGATTTCACAATATTGTTTTTTCTTAGGTGTTTAATTGCTTTTCCTGTTGTGTATATTTGTTGATGTAACCGAGGTACTGTCATAAATAAATAAAATAAATAACCTGTTTATCCTGTTCTTTCGCCTTCAGCAGAGCTCCGTCTGAAGATGCCCCTCATCTGACCTTACCACCAGACTTGAGCAACGGCATGGATCCCATCTCACCATGCAGCGCATTCTCCATTTACGCAATACGCAAGGACATCACAGATCCCCACGACTGTTACCCTCACCCTTACAGCCTCACCAATCTCTCACCACCACCTATCGTGACATCCACCACGTCGAGCAGCTCTCACGTAAGCTTCCAACCGTTTGCGCAGTCTCATCTTCACCGAGTCAACGAGGAGCGCTTGCAGTCGCTAGAAGACCGACTGCACGACCTAGGAAATGACGAGAACTACTTGGACTACACCGGGGAAGCTCATAGTCCGGCGCCGTCTTGCCGAAGCACGTCCAGTACAAGCAGCAAGAAGAAATCCGGTGATCATTCTTCGTCGGGTCCTGTTGTGATGAAGAAACGAAGACTCGCCGCGAATGCGAGAGAAAGGCGGAGAATGCACGGGCTCAACGTCGCGTTCGACAGATTGCGACAGGTTGTGCCATCTATCGGTGATGACAGGAAGCTGTCCAAGTACGAGACACTACAAATGGCGCAGACTTACATCACGGCTTTGACGGATCTGCTTGTGCGCGACTGAGGTGATCAAACAATTTGGTGAGCCCAAAAAGACGTGACGGTTCATACATGGTGACGAAAGTGCATGAACGATTTGCCTGTGAAATTCTCAAGAGACATACCAGACACGAAATGACGTCAACATTCCATTTGTTTGCTATGCTGCCTGCCACATGATATAAGATTTGCGTCCGCTGGCCATCACTAACATGCTGAGTGTGTGTATATCAACATCAAGCAGGACCTCCATTTCAGAATTGTGCCTAGTAGCTAACCTGTACTGAGTCAAAGTGGACAAGTGTCCATAAAAGATAGCGAGCAACGGCAACGAATAGAAACACTCTATTTTTACGAGAGGTACCGTGTGTCATTTGGTGTCCCCGCACGTTCAATGCACACGGCATCATTTCCCCAATTCTTGAGGGGGGCGGGGGATCTATTAGGAAGAGTCAGCCAGAGAGGACGACTTGCTATTCCTCGTTAAATAATTCTTTAGTGGGTATCTCTGGGGTGGTCATACAGTGAACCCCCGTTAATATGACCCCCGATAATCTGACATACACGCTTTATGACCAAGCTCCTGGGGAACCATGTAGTACAAGCCTCTGCAGATTTCTCCCGTTAATAGGCCAATTTCGGATTATGACCAAAATTTTCGGCAATGGCCATGGTCATAATAACGAGGGTTCACCGTAATAACGCGATGTGGGGTCAGAGGTCTTATTCCGCCGTCCCACACACTATGTCACAGGCGCTGCTGAGGAGACCGGTATCACGCAGGTATAGTGGAAAAGCGCCCGTGGTTACACCACTGCTCCATGTGCCAAGTAGTGTTGCCAGAGAAATGGAGTACCCAAGACTTGAGCTCGTCGCGGAAGGACTCGGAACGGCGGCACTCGAGAAGAAGATGACGAATGTCTGCCTCAACGTTGCAGGTATAGAACATAAGGGTGTGGTTTGCTGGTCCATTTTGAACAGCAATGACATGGTGTGGGCGACGTTGAGCCGGAGCCGATGTATGACAGATTCTTCCCTCCTTGAGGCACGACTGCAGATATCGGTATCGTGATATCGGCGCATCCCATAATATTGACTGCGAAACTGATACGATACAGTATCAAACCTGTCAAATCAAATTTCACAAACGTGACGTAAGCCACATCAAAAGACTAACGCTATTCACATCTCTCTTTCTTTTTTTTTTTCAATCAATTAGTCAAGGCTATTGACAAGTTTATGATATTTTCGGAACCGTCACTGTAAACGTCTTCCAAGCTACTAAAAATCCCTATCACCTGGAAACCAGTAACTCAGCCGTCATGATATACACTAGATACGATAACATCCTCTTGGTTCATTGCCCGTACAGCTTTACCCTGCATGGGACTGACACACGTTCTTTCCACAGTGGAAATGCGAGCCAGGTAGGTCGACTGACGAGAAACCTTGCGGCGCATAAACCATTTTTATTTTACTATGTCTTATTGTATCGCAATATTCTAAGTGATTTCATCCTTATATAGAGCTCGTCCGAATCCGAAAATGTGTCAACTTTCTGAGAGAAAGAACCCAGGCTGCAGGAGTTGATTGATTCATGCAGTTATAGAGCAGTCATATTTGCGCAGAACGGGGTAATATCAAGGAAGAGAGGCTTGGCGTTGCCTGGACGGAACATTTCCTTTTTAGCACCGCGAAGCACCTGTGGCTATGAGCGCGGCACACAGGGGTTGACAGATGGAAAGGGGACAGCAGGAAGTACTGGAATACAGAGGGGTATACAGTACGCGTCCCGGTCGCGTACTTCAGAGGTGCCAATCCTGAGACAGTGCTCATTCACACGCCGGTGTTTAGTAATTTTTATACTCTTCGCTACATCAATCGACTAACGACTGATTGATTGATTGACTACCCTAACACCGCTCCATTTTCCAATCTCTTCTTTTTTTTTCTAAATCTAACTCGACCTAATCGTTACGCTTTCTCAATCTTCCTTCCTAAAACAATAAAAAATAAATTTGAAGAAACAACATTTGTGCACAAGGAATCAATGTAATATACAGCGATACTTCGAGATAAGTATTCGGGAGTTTTTAAAAGTGGTAACCACTCTACGTAAAGGATACGATAAAGGAAGCTGTTGAATCAAAGATTACCAACGTGATGTCGGCCGCTTCTAAGAGATAGGAGATTGGCTTATCGTGTTTTAGAACAACTGAAGAACTCTACGAAAATGATACGCAAAAGGAAGTTATTAAATCCAAGTTTAGCAATGTGATGTTACCCGCTCCAAAGAAACAGTGATGTGATTGGCTTACCATACTTTCAGAAACATTATCGTGAACACCTCCGGATGATAGTTTTAGTAGATCGAAAAGAGCTCACGATAGCAGTTCCGAAAATATGATAAGCCAGTTTGCTCCGTTTCTTTGAAGTAGGTAACATCCCGTTGCTAAGATCGGATTTGATAACTTCCTTTATCAAATCGTATCTTTTTCGTTGAGTTCTGCCGGCGTACTAAAACTCCGTATTGCAAGCACACCTCTGCTACTAAACTTTCTACTAAAACTCTCAAACAACACCTTTATTTTGAGATTATGAATGCGGAGTTTCATGGAAACTTTCTATTATTCGCATTTGTTCAACTTTCCTGGTAAAGAAAGCGCTCAGTACAGCGATAAAAGTCAGCCCAGATGGTGGCGTTGAAAGAAGAGAGAAAGCTCTTAGGAAGGAGCCATCTTATAGATGAGCCGAAGGAAGTTCGCTTAGAAATAATAGCAGCGCTAGTGTACAGCATTGCTCGAATGCGGTAGATTAAAAGAAAGGAAGAATCTTGAAGGTGGCGCGAAGGATATTAAAAACCCGTCCTGGAAAGCCGTGCGCACCGAAGTATGGACGGCAAAATTGGCCATGCTCCCATGCACTTTCACCTGGGAAGCAGAAAACAGCATCGTAGACCCCGTCTGTCAAGATGGCTCCTGCTGTCGTCGGCTCGGCTTATATGACGCGCCTTCGACGAAGCTCATGATTCTACGCTTCTTTCATCCCTGACGGATATTGAATGTCACGCATTCTCTGCTGCACGGGAATAAATGACATTCGCTTATTTATTTATTTATGGTGGAACCTCAAGGCGCCCCATTGGGGCATTACATGAGGGGGGTAAGTGAAGATAGAAGTTTACGCAAGTGGAAAAATAAATAACGCGGAAATATTAAATACGCAGGAAATTGGCTAGTTCTCGCTTGAAATACAATGAAATCGTTAGTTATGACAATTTTCGGAGGAAGACAGTTCCACTCGTTGGATGTGTACGGGAAAAATGAACGAGAAAATTGGTCAGTGTTGCATAGAAAAGGCTCAACCTTAAGAATGTGGTCATGTCTCGGCGATGTATAGGAAGCAGGTGTGATGAAATTAGGTCGTAAAAATGTGTTGTGAAAAAACTTGCGAAAAAGGCACAGTCGTAGAAACTTCCGGCGTAACACAAGATCAGGAATTATCCTTATCGAGCGAGTTCGGGGAACTAATTTGCCTTAACGGTACAGGATCTGCCTATACTATCGATGGCACAGTTGCAACTGAAAACAGCCGCGTCAAATAGGAAAGATAGCAGTAACGCGCAAACTAAAAGTTATCGGACATGACGTGTTTTACGATAATGATAAAATACATAAAAAGCAAGTGAGCGAGCGGCATAGTAAAACCCCCGAGACTAAAAGGGAGGCACACGTTTTACAATTTTTTAAAAGAAATTGACATTAAAAAGGAATTATTCGGAACATTATTAACGCAACAAAAATTTATAAAGAAATAAACTCACGTAATATGGTATACAACAAGATCCCTCCTTTTGGATTCTTTCGTTGCCTCACGTGCGCGCATGACTTTTTTTTTTCTTCTTTTTTCTTTTTTTATGTCGTGTAGTTCTACACACCACGAACGAATGACATTCAGTGTCAGTGTCATCTGCTGAGGATGACATTCAATCTCACATTCACGTCACCGCCTCTGGGAGACTTTACCTCCGATGTTCCTGTCGTATATGCGGGGATTTATAACAGAGTCGCAACACGGCAGCACTCAGACAGGTCGAACGGGGTTAGAACGAAGAGACAAACGTTTTATTCGTTCTAACCCCCTCCTTCGTCATGTCTGAGTGCTGCAGCGTTGCGACATGGAACCCTTACCAACTCCCCCTCTTTTTCCCATTGAGAGAACGTTTTGCAGATGTGAACTAAATTTGCTTAGGAGTAGGTAATCGATATGACTTTCGCTTTTGTTCGTTTTCGTGGCGGTTATTCTTCGGGATACATATCGGCGGGGCTACGTAGCGTCAAACGCAGAGGCGTCCCCTTTTGGGCACATTGATGTCTAGAGGGCTGTCTTCTTGTTTTTTTTGTTTTTTTTTGTATCGCATTGGCACCGCGAAGCAACTGTGACTATGAGAAGTGGAAAGACGGCGAGAGGGAAGCAAGAAGGAAAGGGAGAGAGGCATGTGTGTCTTGGGCTGACTCCACGGGGACCTGTGCCGACATTCCTCTACACTCTAAGAAAAAACGAGAAGTAATTTTAGTCCTTTTGAGGACTAAATGCGTGGGACTAAATAATAATAACAATAATTTTATTTTTATTTTATTTTTTTATTTTTTTATTTTTATTTTTTCATCATCTTTCCCATAATCATCTCCGACACACTCACCATAGTTTTGGCGCTCTATGGCCTTTGTTGCCTTTGTGCCATTAAACACATAATCAATCAATCAATCAATTTTTTATCAGATCTCCGTAAACAGCCCGATCGAGGGTCTGGGAGAATAAATGAATATCCACCGAGTCCCCAGTGGCTCGGGACTAACATCTCCATTTTTTTTCTTTTACAGATCAATCAGATCTGGGTTGTCTCGCGACGTAAACCCCCAATTATATACAAATCAATCAATCAATAAATGAATATCACAGAGTGGGGACCGCATTTCACGCTCTGTTCTAACAGTCCTAGATTCATGTGCATGAATGAATATACATACCGTCAACTGTAATATGTCGAGTGACATAAAATATTGCGGCATGCAAAGGGCACAATTTGCCAAGAAAGAACAACTCACATTTTCTTACTCTGTGTGGGTGGAAAATTGCTAAGTTAGCCGATAAACTCTACATAGCCTTATTACATCAAATTCACGAAGAGTACATATTTACGTAGACTGCTGCATTCAGGAGACGACTTGCCAAGTTCAGTGACTATCTGCAGTCCCGGGGAGTAAATTTTGGGGTCAGAAAACTAAAATGGGGAATAATTGCCATCTCGGGGACTAGACACCCCGTTTTACTTCACTTTTTCTTAGTGTGCCTAGTAGGCCTCCTGAAAGACATACGCTGGTTAGATTAGATCCCACGTGGTGGTGGTGGTGCTGGTGAGAGGGCTCGCCGTCGTCGGCCTCAAAGAGGTGGCCAACGTCACGACTGACGGGGGATGTGCGTCCTGGGCCGACTTCTAAGGGGCCGACATATGTCTGAAAGCGCGTCTAAGAAAAACGCAGGAAAAACCCTAGACAGCACAGCCGGCTTCGAACCCGGACACTTCACAGTCTCGACGTGACATGAGCAGCACGCTAACCACTGAGCCACGGGAGCTCGTCATTAGATCCCACTACCTCAAAGTATTAAACGATATCTTTGAAACAAAAAACAAAATATAAATTAAAAAAAAAAAACACGATCCAACAATCAGATGTCATATCCACTCGTACACGCTCTTGTAATATGGTATCTAATAAAGGGTGAAAATTGAGAGAGAAAGGCACGAGTTGTGCAAGTCAAACAGGGTGGCTAACCGACGCAGTGACCCGCGTGCTCAGAAGGGACGATCCCTTCTGGCAACACACGAGCCAGGTGGAAAGCGAGCCCGTCCGAGCGTTTCGAGAGGAGGCGCGTGCGATGGACGCGTGCCGACCCCTTGGTAGGCCTTCCGCGTTCACTCTTCCGAACGACCTCGCGCGCCGCCTTGGGGTCTCTGCGACGCTGGGCGATCCTCCACGCACTCGTGTCGGCCTATCGAATGTGAAGAGGGAAAATGATAGCGGACCTTCCAAGTAGTTGTATGGTAGAGGGGTGTCAAAGCGTGGCACACGGAGTGGTTTGTATGATGACCCGATAAAGGTGACTGTACTCAGGTGGAGGCGAAGGGACCCTGCGAAAGATGTGTACAAAACTCTTTCAAAGTTACCGTCTTTTGGCTTTTGTGAAGGCCGCGTAATCTCTTATTTGATATACTAACTCCTTGTCTCCTACTCCTACTTGATGTCCTGTGTACATGTCTGTACGCCGCGACAGTTCGTTGAGCGCACCCGCAATAAAATAAAAGAAAAAACGTTTTGGGTTGACTTCACGGATCCATGGAGAACATAGCCCGAGCTTGGGCAGCAAACAAATAAGAACGACACAGTCGACAGCCTCCCAATGAACATCCTCTGATTACTTCCTCTATGGTGTGGCAATATGGGTTTTTCATTTTGCGAGCTAATATCGATAACGTCAACGTGTTATCAGTAGTTCGAGAATGCTACTTGAGTGATATTGATGCCACTATTCGGGTTGCAATAAACGGCAAAATTTACCCGTGTTTTCTTTTTCTTTATCAAATCGCCGTCACCATCACATACCAGTGTTGAGCATCAGGAACGAACCATATCGCCACCAACAAACTGTCTACACAGCACATAAAGTCGGCCAAGTGTGCACGACCCCTTGTCGCCACGCCCGGCAAGCCAACAGATAACGACGACATCACCACTACCCGACAGTCCCGAACTACATTTGTGTCCGCGGGCCGCATTGAGCCATAGGAGAACTACGCGGGCCGCATACCAAGGCTTTGGGGTAGCCTATTTCTGATGTAGATGACACAACACATAACTTAAAACGACATAAAACATATGACTTAGCGTTGCTCAATCACAGGGTCAGCAATCCTTTTTATTTGCTCGTCACGAGGAAACTTGGCACCTCCTGTTTTTAAGTGTTGCGGCAACATCGTGTGAAAGTCATTGCGCAACTGCAATCTTAAGGACCGCGTTGGGGCGTTCCTTTGTTAGCTGTGAGCGTAACTTTAACTTATTCAAGGTCATCAGAGGGGAAAATGCCTGCTCACAGACACATGTTGACATAGTTGTCTCACGAAGTAAAGCCACGAATTATTATTATTAGACGTAAGTTGTACCGAACGTGGACAGGCGTCGCACAGCACGTTAGTCAGTTCCATTTGTTAGTCATCAGGAACGCTATCAACAACTGCGGAAAACGGCGGACCAAAAAGCTCCGTTTCAAGTCTCCTGCACTCGAGGAGTCTTTGCTCAAATTCACTCGGGAAATCACCAAACCTGCGACTGATCCAGTCTGTTTCTGGTGGCATCGACGGCACGAATACTACAAATCGTACATTTCCTCAGAGATGTGGTAGGAATGTACAGTTCCCGTCAACCTTAATATTAACACTGAAAAAAATATGATCTCGTTTCCGAGCGCGATTGCAGCCACCCTTGGGGCACTGGGGGAATATTAAGTGAACAAAATCCTCGCGTTAAGCTAACACAATAATTTTGTTCAATTAAGATTTCCTTAGGGCCCCAAGGGCTGCTGTAATCGCGCTCGGAAACGAGACCGTATTTTTTCCAGTGTTATTATTAAGGTTGACGAGAGCTGTATTAGTAATATCAATTTTTAAAAAAATCAGATGCAGGGACAGGTTTAGAAAGTCATCAGCGAAAACGACGAAAGCGACACAGAGACATATGGGGAACGAAGAAGAAGAAGAACGTTGAACTTTCAACATTTTATCATATGAGGGGGGGAATATGTTTATTAAAAATAAAGAATTTTATCATATGATTAATAAAGGGTGGTTATGATTAAAGGTTGGAAGACGTTCACTGACTGTCTTTGCGTGATTTTTGTTGTCTTCACTGTTGTCATGTGCCAACCGGGCTCTCTTAGATCGGCTCTTACAGGCAACAGTTTTCTATCACGAATTAACGGAAGATAAACGGCACGAGTGCAGAGCCCAATGATAACGCCACAACCGTTCATGAAGCTTGGGTCGAATTTATTATTATTATTTTTTTTTATTTTTTTTTTTTTTGTGAGCGGCTACGCAGGCCGCCATTTCGGCACCCCTGCAATAGTCAGTGTTTCTACAAGCTTTATTTCAGTACATACAGAAAGAAGTGCTCAGGACTTGTTACCAGTTGCCAAGTTTCATCCAAGTTTGCTCAGTATGCAAATATTGCACGCCACACCGAACGACTCATAAATTATATTTTCTGTTTAAGGCGTCCTTGTTGCGTTTTCTTCCCAGTTGATAAAGTCCGAACGCCTCTCGCACGCTTAGAAGGGCATCGACGTGATGGGAAAGAGCAAGGGGCAGTTGAACACGTCCAAGCTTCCACTCAGTCGTTAGCTCAACTTATCACTCGTAGCCGTCCGGTCATGTAAGACGGACTTTGGCGAAGAATTCGTGCCCCGCATGCCAACCCTACCAATCTCATATCGAGCCAATTTGATACATTGTATGGAAGTTATCACTGTACGGGTGGCGGTTCATTTGTAATTCGATCGCAGGCACAACGTGGTGGGTCATGATTAAGACGGTGCAGTGCCGTAAGGTTGTCGCTCTATATTTGACGGAATCGTTGGCGTTCCTGAACGGTCAACGGTCTTGAACGGCGGGTGAACGGTCAACAGTTTGAGATCCGCAGCGAAACGGCTGTTGGAAATGCGGTGGCGTGGCTGAGTGATGGTGCTGGTTGCGAGGACATGGTAAAAGGAACGAGGTGGCGCGGTCAAGTCCTACGTTTTTCGGCAGGCAGATATCGGTACAGTTCACCGTGGAGTCCACGCGAATGTATGCGGGCACTGAGTACAAGAATCTGAACCTCAAAGTGGGCCCAGCTCGCGTACTAACCCTGCTGTTCCTCAGTGCACGCCCGTTACATTGCTCCGAATTGCTCGGAGGTGCTAAAGCGGAATTTAAAAATTCACACAACGATTACGGATGTGTCACGCGAATTTCAGCGACAGCTGAATGTTGACACTTTTATTGCAGACGTATGGAGAACACCTTTAAAGTGACGAGTACTGCCCTGTGATCTGTGAAGTGAGTGGTGATGTTGTCGATATTCTTGACGAGGTCTCGGTTTTGGAAGACCAAATCAATGCAGGTCTTTGTCGAGGTTGTTACGGCCGTGTGGCGAGTTGCAAGCAACATCAGCGCTTCTTGTAGACCGGTGATGAAGTATACGCCTTTTTGTGGCGATTATCATATACTCAAATTGCCACAAAAAGGCGTAAGCCCTCCTCTCTCCTCGAATCAGGAGCGATAATATCGTTCGTGGCAAAATGGTTGGCGCACAGCGTGCTTTGCGATGAAGTTCTGTTTTTAGAGTGTACACTCTTAAAAATGAACTTCACAGCATAGCTCGCTCCTAGCCAACCATTATCTCGAATGATATCGTTTTCTGCCCTAATTTGTTGAAAACGGAAGGCGTACGCCTTTTTTTTGTGACAATTATGAACAGCATAAGTGTCACAAAAAAAAGGCGTACGCCCCCGTTTTCAACGAATCAGGGCAGATAACGATATCATTCGAGATGATGGTTGACTAGGAGCGAGCTATGCGGTGAAGTTCATTTTTAAGAGTGTACGGCAAGCAATTCTGGAAATACGTAAGGAAGGAACCTTTGTGTCTTCCGTACGTGTTCCTCCGCGTTACATGTTCCGGAATCGTTGCCTTTGTAACGACAATATTCAGAATATACCGCCAAATACCGTAAAACTCACACTCTCAGTTACAAACAATCTCACTCTCGCTCCTCAACGCCGCGTGGAACTGAGACCAAACATCGAGACGTACGGAGTAATAAACGCAATGTCCGTAAACGAATTTCCTTTCTCCGCACTCGCTCGCAGATGGCCTTCCAAGAAGCGGAGCTTCTCCAATATTGAATCTTGGAACATAAATAACTTGTCTGTGTTCCCGGAACAATGTAACGCTGAAATGCTGAAACGGCAAGAGGAGGCAGGGACTCTGTTTACGCGTTTTCGCACCACCGAGTGAACAAACATAGTATCACGTCAACAAACCCACGCGAGGGGGCGCCGCCTTCAAAATATAGGCCGTGCGAGAGAGACCGCTACTTTAATTTTTCCAGCCACTTGGTATCCACAGTGACTGTATCGTAAACAAATTACCAGGCCTCCAAAAGGACAACAAAAAAGAAAGAAAGAAAGAAAGAAAGAAAGAAAGAAACGCATACACTGGTGCAGGCCGTGAACAAAAGGAGACGGCGTCGCTTTCATCGGAGTTCCCAGTCTCGCCTTTCTGGTTACTTTCGCAGTAGCCATAAGAGTGCTAGAGGTTCTTGCTGGAAATTGCAAATCGATAGTAGAATACATATACATACTGGGCGAAACAGATGGAGCAAAAAGCACGAAAAAGAAAGTGAGTTCTTGAATGTGGAGCATATCTTGAGCGATGCACTGTACATTACCAGCAATACTCTAAGAAACGAGAGTCCATCCCGTTGATAGTATTCGCCACATGTTTCATTGTACTGTTCGATCCGGAAATTTTCCCTTCTTCTAGAAGAGGACCCGTTATTTTTCAAACTTCAAGCCATAGAACAAACTGTACGTTGTAAACCATAGACAGTGAGATTAAGACAGCTAGAGCCACAGCTAATCTAATGGGAAATCTAAATCTCGCGACCTCCACAGCATCCCATGCCCATTAGACTGCATCCTTGCGAGACGCGTAAGCAACCGGCAGGACACAACAAACGGTGGGACACGACAAAGGAATATCAGGAGTCCTACTAACGAAAAGGCTGTTGTGTCGGTGATTACAGGTATGTATATTTACAACCCTGAGGATAATGAATTCTGAAAATGTGTGTCCCATTTTGTTCCGGATTCTCAGGGATGTAACTTTGGATACTGCATGGCCAACACTGGCTCGCCTGATTTCTCATTGTTCCGCATATTGCTGTACGCTTTTACAAATGAACTTCACCGCATAGCACGCTCCTCGCCAACCATAATCTCGAACGATATCGTTTCCTACCCTGATTTGTTGAAAACGAAAGGCGTACGCCTGTTTTGTGACACTTATGCTGTTCATAATTGTCACAAAAAAGGCGTACGCCTCCCGTTTTCAACAAATCAGCGCAGATAACGATATCATTCGAGATTATGGTTGGCTTGGAGCGTGCTATGCGGTGAAGTTCATTTTTAAGAGTGTACAGTTGACTGTTTCCTGTTTGGGATCACATCAACTCCTCCTTTGCTCCTTAGCAAGCAAATGCTATGCTCCTTTCAACTTATCAAGCGCCATCGTCGCTCTCTAGCCTACCAGCAATTCGAACAGCCAATCACAATTCACCATCACCGCTTGTGAAGGAACGCCCACAGACACGGCACATATTTTCAGCTACTGGTCAGACACGGTTGCGAAACGTCAGCCCCCAGATGTCGCTTATGTACACACACCCTTTTCTATTAATGACCTTTATCGCCGCATTTCGGCTCGAAAAGGAAGAGGTCGTGGCTTGATGGTTCAAGTCACGCGAAATATCAAAAAGCATGATAGGCCTCACGCGATTCCTTCCTACGCTAATGATCGCGGGAAGGTTACAGGTGATAATTACAGTTAGACGACATTTATGTTTCAACAAGGACGATCCATTATACTGCTATTATGGAACAGGAGCGAAGAGGTAAGGAGTCATTTGGTCACGGAGTTCCGGAAATTAGCCTCAATATCGGTACCTCAGGCGGATTCTTTGTACGATGATCGGCATTCCTTATCAGGAGTGGCGAGTAACATCAATCCGTTTGCCAGTCCTCTGGCTTTGTATAGTTGGCAGGTGACAGCTCTACCTTCTGATACCATCACGAGCTCCAAGCTGATTCGGCTACTTGAGTTACGCTCACTCAACGTGGAGGCCTATAGAGTAGGAATACTGATAATATTTAGGAAAATCCTCAGCTTTACGTTGCGAGACAACTGTGATTAAGAGCGACGCCACAGTGGTCGACCTGCTGTTTAATTTTGGACGAATTTTGATTTCAATTCCGAAATTTGGTTGCGGTGTTTGCTTGTTCCTGGGAAAAGGTCCGAAGTTAGAGAGAGTTGATTGGAAACTGTTTATTCCTGCAACGCGCGCAAAGCTGGCCGTCACGCCTCACTTCATCGCCGTTGCGACGACCGCTACAAGTTTATGGCGCCGTAATGTCTACTTCTTAAGTAGTAGCGAAGCCTCTAGAGCTATAAGCGTCGTGTACGAAGAGAGACGACTAGGACACCGTTGAGGCCCTGATAAGAAAGGCTTGTTATGAACAATCCTAACGTTGCGCCTGGGTAAACCCCAGGTTTTGCACTTTGATGCATCTGAAAGTGGCCGCCGTCTTTGATTATGATAAGGACTATTCGTGGCTTCACACTACCACGAGACAGCTATAGTCATGCGCGACGCAACAGTGGTCGGTCCGTTGATTCACCTGAGGGATCTTTAACAGGCGCCGAAACTTCAGATTGCGGACGCCTATATGTCTAAGGAACTTGCATCTTGACACCATGTTGCTAGAGCCGTCAGAGCAGATTCGAACCCACAACCTTGGTATCGGTTGGCGCACACGCTACCAACTGATCCGCCGAAGGGCCGCAGTTGCGGACACGCAATCACTTTAGCGAGGCATGCACATAACGAGGCACATAATAATTTGAAGTAGAATCAGTTCATGTCGAAGGCTTCTGATATAACTATCGTAGTTCACGCAAAGAAAGCTAGTCTCTCGTGACGGTTTCTTGAAAGGCTCGCATCACGACTCGTAAGTGTTTCTTCTTGTTTCCTGCCTCAGAGAACAACTAAGCTAACGACGACGATGCGTTTACCGTTCGTTTCCGTGTAACATCTCAAATGCGTCATCCATATAGTGTCAAATACCGTATCATGCTGAAACGAAAGTAACGGTAGTCAGTATGGGTATGAAACAAGGAGTGTCTGGGAAGACAGCATCCACATCCCGATGTTCAGCGTCGTTTACTACTGTGCCGTCCTCCCATACTGAAGCGTGCACGACATATCACACCTTACTAAAGCGCTCTTCAAGATCGGTAAGCTTCAGGCTGAGTATGTGGAGAAGAAATTTGTGCCGAAACCACCCCTAATCTCCTCGTTGTTGCATATGAGCACCGCGAGTGAGCAAGCAGTGTACAGACAGGGAAAGGAACGTCTTTTGTATAGGTCTTCAGTATTTTTTTTTAGCTACCAGAGGAGGACTACAGCCATGTCTGAGGCACTAAGGTAGAACCTCACCATTTCTTGAGGTAACCTCAGACGAACCCCACAGCCAGGTCTGAGGTCCTGAGGTAGAACCTCACCATTTGTTGAGATAACCTCAGGAGCACCACAGGTAACTCTGAGGTTTGACACAGTCCAGTCGACTTGAGGAAAGTTTGCCGGAAAACCAAGGGAAACCATAGAGAGCAACACACACAACATGTATCTTGGAAGTACCACCAAAGAGAGGATCCTCTATCTTACTCGTATTCAGCGTTAGCTTCTACTCGCTTGGTTCACAGTCCAGCTCGTCCACTCACCCGGCTTCATGATAGAGCTTGGCACCACATGCAGTCTTGAAAGTGAACCCTTGTCGACTGGAAAAGTGGCAATGCGCTCCGCCTCAATCAGAAAATGGGTCGTCGTCTGTCATTTGAGCGGCATCTTGACGCTCCTCAATCCGGACAACTCAGTGTGCGGTCCAATTGGCGTAACGAGCATGTAAGGACATCTCCTCTTGCGGTACGCCCACGCGAAAGAATGAGCTCGTTGGTGGTCCCTATATAGGAGAAAAAGAGGAATCTTAAAACATAGTAAAGAAAAGGGGAAGGTGCGGCAAGATCAGACAGAAATTTGCAATTTAATGTGGAATTTTATTTTCCGCGTTTTTTTCAAAAAAACTAACAATAGGCACATTCTCAGTTGTCGAGAGCTTCTGATCTGTAAATCAGAACGGACGTAGCCGGTTCTAAAATAAACACGAAGCAGGAAATTCAAAAATGCAGGATGTCTCATCTTGCCCCAACCCTCGGGACAAGACGAGACATCGCGTGGGGCAAGATGAGACACGCCGTGGTAATGAACTATAAAAATTAGTTTTTGGAAATCCAAGTACCTACACAGCCCCAGCCAGCAGGAAGCCAGCTTTATAGTTTAATAGGTGCGTTGTGTAGTCAAAAGATGGCACTAAAATCCAGCGTTGGTCTCATCAGCCTGACGAACAAGGCGCCGTCTTGCCAATGTGACATTGATATCGACGAAACACGGAACGCCGACAGCAACAGCGTTCTGAGTCTTGTCGGTGTCTTGTCGCTGTTTGGTGTTTTGTTTTGCAGTGTGAAACGCCCTTTAGAGGTAAAAACTGTGACAACCCTCCCCGGTCTCCGCTACCTTGTACTCTGCCATTATGCCATTCGGCCATTACTGTGACTGTGACGTCCTCGCGGCCGCGTTCGAACCCGCAACCGTGAAACCCGTGAGCGGACATGTTTTGTTCTGTTTATAATCTTCTACAGAAAACTAACACCGCAGTATCAGCTATTCAAACTCAACGTCTGTATGAGCCTTTCAAAGGAAAGGCACCATTTAAAAAAGAAAAAAAGCGTGAAGTCACGAGAGCGCGGCACAGATTCACGTAATGACAGAGTCGCGAGTCTCGCACCGATGTACAAAGGACGTTTCGGAGACCGACCCACCTCGGACGAAAGAAAACACGTCCATCCGCGAAGGCTTTTTGGGCGGTCTCCATTATAGAAGAAGACCCGCTGCACCGGCGTGTCATCAGTTTCACCTGCGGCGTGATTTTTTGTCACGCCCGCCTTTGTTCGAATTTTGCGTGAAAGTGGTAGTGGGACATTGAGGCTTGAAGAAGACGAGATTGAGACGGATCCTTTTTTAACGAGTCCGGGAAATAAAGAAAGTTATATGAGGCCCCGTCTGGTTGTGAAAGGGATCCCGAAGGCGGCTTCGCATAAAAGAGATGGGCCGAGGAATGTGCCGTTAGAGACGACAAATTGTGCGAATATTTCATTTTTCTGCGTGTGTTTGTCGGCTTCGATGATCACGGACGGTCGTCAGCCCTTTGGCTTTGGCCTTGGCGTAGCCCTGGAGAAGGCGGGATTCAGCATGGAAGTGGTTTCATTTTGATTTGGAGTGATATCGCAAATGACGGGGGTCAATGGCGTGTTACGAAGACGGGTTCGAATCTCGGCATCGCCTGTTCTGTCTGGGTATTTTACATATGACGCTGCATGGAAAACGTCAGTGCGGTACCCCATTAAGTCAGCCCAGGACGCTCTGCTGGACAACATGCCGCTAGGCATTGGTCGACAGTAACACGTCACCAACCATAACCGACCAACCGACGATGACTTGCGTGGACCTGTTTCTCGTCCTGCTTTTTTACGCTTTTATTGCGGAGGAAGTGTGTAGAAATAGTCAAACTCTGGCCCTCCACGGGAAAGCTTGTATAGAATGAACTTAGAAAGCTTCAGTGTTGTTTCGAACGCTTTTATTGCCTCAGTATTGCGTCACTCCCCAAAATGGATTCCTTTTCAGACGGTACGCGACACATAATAATATCGTACCACAGGTCGAAAAAAAAAAATGATGAGCTCGCAGAGCTCCTCAGGGCTCCGCAGGGCTCCTCAGTTTGAGCAACGGCAATTTGAACAATGACCTGGTTATCGGCAAGCCACATTATCTCCACAGGTGTACACCTTCTATCAAGGAATGTCTTTCATAAACGACTCGTACTTCCAGCGACCTTCTTGCATCTGTCAACCATCGAAATACACAGCGTCTAGCACAGAACCCAACATCCAAGAACTCCTATTGGTACTTCAAACAGTGCACTGTCACTATCCAGCCTCCTTTAGGCACAACTGTACAAACAATAGGGACGCGCAACCTTCCCTCCTATTCAGGTTCATTCCCTTCACGTGAAATATGAAAGGAGACAGTCTTCGAAAACGCCAGCGATCGGTGGGACCCGAACCCACACCTCTTTATTACCAATCTTCAACGTGCTCAGTCGCTTGACACTTTGACGTCATCCGTTTATGCGTACCAGCCTCGCTCGGTTAAGTGCCATCAAACATCATATCGTCTAAAGTATAGACCACCTTGAAGATAACCCACGACCCAGGTCACGAACTTGCATATTACTTCGGCTGCGGTTACCCGGATGAGAGCTCATCATCAGGGTACACGATTTCCCTCTCCACGTTACAGCCAATCGCATTATCCTATACATGCACATCATGTGTACGTAACACACGTTCTTCGTATAGATTCTCACATGAAACGCGTCTAGTAACAAAAAAGAAAAAGAAAAAGAAGACATCCGTCAATTTCGAAACGTAACGGCACTGGTGGTGAAAAATGGCCTCCTCGCAGGACGCTCTCCAAGTACGTACAAATGCGGTGGAAGCCAAAACCACAACTAATGGGGAATTAATGTTTCCACCACCCGCATGTTAGAGTACTGGTGACGAAAGTTCGGGAAGGAAGACAAATGAAGATACAAGACTCGTTGCAATTAGTAGACCTCCAACGACGCTCGGAATAAACTGAGACTCAATGCGGATATATCTATTAGACAATTCGCTTCGAGACACACAGGGCAGTGACTTCAGGAAATGAACATGTAGCGGCCTCTCTGATACAGGACGCAAACTTGGTGTTAGGATCAGGGATCGGAACCGGAACTGAACCCGAACCGAAAACCGGAAAAACCCGTTATTTTCTTCGGAACCCGAACCGAACCGTACCCGAACAATTTTTTTGCTTGTCCTGAACCGAACCGGAACTGAACCGAAAAATTTGCACACGGTTACCGGTTCGGGAATCGGTTCAGAGGTGGGATCATTGTACTACTGGCCGACCTTTTTTTGACTCACCTGAAACGATCATCTCACATCTTTTCTCTTACAACCGTGTACGGTGAGCGTAAGCTCGCTTACATATAGCAAAATTACTGTCCATGAACCGGTTAAACCGGGATCGAAAAAAGTAACGGTTCCAATCCCTGTAAATGTCCCGACCGCTGACTGTTTTTTTTTGTCTGTGTGTGTGCGGGGGAGGGGGTTCTCCCTGAGCCGAACCCGAACCGAACCGATATACCTGAACCGGTTCAAGCTGATAATTTCGGTTCAAAGGAGCTAAACCCGAACCGAACCAATATGCCTGAACCCGAACCCGAACCGGACCGAAAAAAATACCGGTTCCGATCCCTGGTTAGGATACACGTTGGTTATAGCGAATTCGGGTGGTCATTTACTGGTACCTTTTTTGCAATTGCGTTCTCTTGGGCAGCGGGTTGCCCAACTATATATATCCGGTGTCGTCACATCCGCACCGCGAGGGCCCGCAAAGGCCCTGACTAGCCCGTACGCTGAAGTTAGCACGGGTTAGCAGACAACTGAACTGGAACACGAGCGACCGCGTAGCCCCTAGCGTGATCCACTAGCGACTAAAACCGCTAGCTTCTGGGAACCCACCTTAGGGTGACAACTGTCACGTGACCCGCCGCGGGCGCAAGGCTAGCAATTTCCGAGCGCCATAGGCCGTGTTGCCGCATTTTGACCATGCGAATTTGCCATTAGACACGTGCTTATATATGTGGTTATTGGCACCATGTGAGCATTGTATACAGAACAACGGAGCAACAAATAATTATTTTTCTACGCGTCGTTGTTGCCGAGATGAGAACCGTGCAACAAGGTTAGTGGAGCTACGGCCTTGGCCATTGGTTCTCGAAAGCACGTGACCTCGCCCGTTTCATGCGGCAGTTTGCCTGCCATGAGAGTCGAGCCGAGAGAGTCGAGTACAGTGAAAGCCGATTTTCTGCGCCAGGTCTATTCCTCCCTTCCCTGGAAAATTTGGAATGCTACATAATGTAAAAAAAACCCAGACTAGGGAACACGAAGGGACAGACACAAACACGAAGTCTGTTGACGAAGTTGAGACTTCGTGTTTGTGTCTGTCCCTTCGTGTTCCCTAGTCTCGGGGTTTTTTACATTATGCATCATCTTCACCAGCTCGCTTGCTTCCTAGCCATTTTTTCATTGGAATGCTAGTTGACACCGTTGTACTTCCATTTATCCGGCACGCGGGAGTATAGTATAGGGACCGGAATCCTGTGCCGTTTGCGCAATCTCGGGATTTCCAAATGCCAATACAGCGCGCGCTTCCTCCCCTTTCGATGTATCTTCTCTTTTTACTCTTCCACGGTAAATATTGCCGAGTCTAGCTTCTTCGAAATGGCTCTCTCTGTTTACTACTTTTCACTTTCAAATCAACCTTTCGATTAAGCTAAAACGAAAAAGAAACGAAGAGACACACTTGCGCTATATTTTGTGTGGCCTAACTCATCAATCATTGAGATTTTTCTCGCGCGATGGCCTCGGTGGTCAGTCGAGTCGTCACCTAACGTACTGGTCATTTGTCGTGGACGACGCAGTTTGTTCTTTCTCGGATTGCAACTCGGATTGTTCTCCGCGGAGGGGTCGCGTGAAAGAAAAAGTCGGCAAGATACCGTGCTTTACTTTTCACGCGTATCCTCGACCGTTCGTTGTTGAGAAAGCCAAATTTACTATCCCGAAATACCGCAATTCGACCTCGCAGAATTCTGGGATATGACGACGTGAAAATATGCCGGGATCCTGAGATCTCGGTGCGCGCTGAGCTGCCTTTACCTGGACAAAACTAATCCGCGTACTGATCATTGTGGCGTTGCTTGAGCCAGCAATGAAATTAAATCGTTAAATTAATTACCACTATCCGGCTCATGACGGCGCCTCGCAAGCAAAACGACACGCTGTTACTTTCAAGGCATATGACTCACTTTATGGCAGACAATGTATTTCTGCAAGTAACACGTCGACACATAGACCGCTGCGGCGCTGCGCTACATTCATCGAAGTGTTCATTTTGCCTGATAACGACTGCTCTGCTAATATCTTAACCTATATAATAAGTAACATGCAGTGTCATAATCATGAATAGTGCAATCATAATAAAATAAACAATACAGTGCAAACACTGTCGTTGCAGACGACAGCTTCACCAGCACGACTACGAAGAACGATAAAGACTGCATTTCCGAAAAAAAAAAAAGGAAAAAGAAAACCCGTCTTCAGAAACATTGCACCCAAAAGCACCGCACTGCCATCTGTGCCTCTTCACCATCGAACTAACGTCATCTAATTCCAAACCGACGTCCAATGCCACCTCACACGACCACAACCTTCTTCCGACATAAAACCGCGACCTTACGAAATCACAGTAATAAGGCTCTCAATCTCATCCACAACGACAAACCTGATATCTTCGCAGAACACAAAAGTAGAAATAATTCAATCCAATCTCCCACACTCTATAAATACTTCACGTCAGGGGAATGGCATGGCGTCTTCACGACGTCGTTTCCGCGTAAGATTGGAGCCGGAAAAGAAAGAAAATAATACGCATTCGCCACATACGATTCTAAATATATCGGTGAAGAGAAAAGATTAATCGGAGGTCGCCGGCAACGTTAACATCCGAATTACACCGCGCCATTTTCTATTTTATTTTATTTTTCTCCCACGAAATTACGGCTAAATTGGAGTCGGTGCAACGTAATCCCTCCAAAACGATTGCGATTAGGACCAATAACGATTAAAGCGGGAACAATAAATAGGCCATAAATAGGCTTGAGAGGAGCCATGGGTGCACCTGTTTTTAGAATGACTGTATACTATGGGTAGTACACTCGTACACCGGCCAAATTGGGGAGCGCCCATCGTTTTCAATTAAAAGTCGACGACTGAGATAAGATGTGTATCGGCATTTGCTTTAATCTTCGAGGCCATTTGAGGTTAGATCGTGAGCTTAAGGTCGCATTCCCGACTGTCGTTGAGTCTCTCAAAGGCACTTGGATAGATGTATATTTTGGAATAGGCGTCGGTTCAGGGGGGAGGGAGAGAAAGTAGCTCAACTATAATAGCGCAAAGTTTTTCTCAAAAGAATGCTCTGCCCCGCAATTGCGATAATTGCGGCGAATCTCGGTGGTTGATTACTGCCAGGAATGGGTCTGTTGGGCTTGTGGTTCTCCATCTCCCATTGTGAAATACAAGTCCATCCAAGCATTCGACTTGGGTGCTTTGACGAGAATGTTTACTTATACTTTTAAATATTACTTACGCTTAATTTTAGGATTACTTTTGCCGTTAGCAACAGGCAAGTTGACTTTAATTTTACGAGACAGGGACTTAGCAGGCAGTAGTGCCTAATAACTATATTTTAATGATGACGATCGAGTTTCATCGCCATGGGCGATACTCTACCCCAATGCTGGCGTTAATGTGGTGAAATGAAATTATAGAGAGTTTCAGTACACTGTACGCTATCGACTTTGCGTACGTAAGAAATAGCGTTGGTGGTTTTGCGCGAAGCTCTCTTTCTGTTATGGGCGTGCACAGAACCATCAACGCTATCGCTTACATACCCAAAGACGACAGCGTACGATATACCAAAACTCTCTAATGAGTCGCCTAACAATGAGAACCGAAGTCTTACGATGTGCAAAAAGTTTAAAGTGGTTTTAGGACAGAGGGTTGTTGGGCTAGATTTGGTCCAAACAATTTTGACATAGTGAGAGGGCCACTGAAACTGTTGCTGCGAAAGGTTGGTGGTGCGGGTAAGGTAGAAGGATGTGCTCCAGATCGTCCAGATCACCGTATAGTGACGGCATCCTGGAGTTTCAATTACTAGGCAGCGTCTCCTTTTCTTTATTTATTTGTAAAGTAATTGTGCAAAGCTTGAGATATTCGTAATATGTCATTTTGTATTCCGTGTCACTCGCGAACAGAGTTGTACACGTTACTCGAAAAAAGTAATTGATTACAATTACTGTTACTACTGAGCGAAAAGTAATTCTTTACCGTTACAAATTACTTCATCAAAAAATGTAATACGTTACTGATTAAAAATGTAACGCGTTACTTTTCCCGTTACTTTTATATTGTGGGCTATACTAAAGCCAACAAGCCTGCAGCGAATGCAACCATGCAGCTCTTGTTGCAAATTCTAATATGAGACACTAACATATACGATACGTGAAATTCACAAATACACTTGAAAACAAGATACAAAACACTTACACGCATATATTTCAGATTCATATACATATTTACATCTATATGTACACAACATTGTTGACACCATTGTTGACAGAAAAATTGATTGAAGATTGGTTAAAAAAGTAATCGAATACTCAGTAATTGATTACCGAAAATTGTAATCAGATTACTTGGAAAATTACTTACTCACAAAATTAATTGATTACGTTAAAAATTACTGAAACAAGTAATTGATTACTAGTAACGCAATTACTAGTAACGCGTTACGTACAACTCTGCTCGCGAAGCACCTGTGACCATGAGGGGCGTTCAGATGATGGAGAGGAGAGTGGCAAGGGTAGCATGAGTCCTTGGCCGACAGACTTCCTAATCGGTAGCACGACATTGAAGCTAACACCATGCAACGGACGCCGTGTCCCCTCAGACACTCTCCCAGAAAAAAAAAGGGGCGTTAAAAGATGGTAACTTCCAGAGTTACCACCTAAGTCAAGATAATGTTTGACGAACGGGTGTAAAAGGGTGGTAACCTTGCCTGTTACCGCCTCTTTGCAGGTGCAGCATGAAACGTTTGTAAGAGCTGTTATCACAGCCACAGAAGCTATATGCACTTTCAGGGACCGTTTCTTTCACAGCATGAACAGTGCAGTGGACATTGAGCACATTGTGTTCAGCGGAGTTCCAAACTAAAATTTGTTTTCGGATTTGCGCTAACCCGTTGTGCCGACGTCAGCCAGGTATACAGGTAGAACTTTGCAACCTTTTAGGCGCAACATATGCGACAACTATTACCTCCTAAAGGGTGTTACTGCTCCACTCTTTTTTCGAAGAGCGCACCTTCGCTGGTGCTTCATTTATCACCCATGAACGCCACCGTGAAATTAAACCATTACATATGAACATTAGTATCACGTGATTAGAGTAAGTACTTTCCGAACTGCTCAATTCCAGGGGCAAGTGAGCCCTCAAAACAATTTCGTTAAACGCCCTAAAGGTCGCTAAAATTACAGGAGCTCCGGCGCCGCTCCAGCCATCTGCGGCAGCAATGACAAGTTCAAAGAGTTGCGTACCACTGTGAACAATTCAACTGGACCGAGTCTCCCCGGGAGTCTTAAAGACGTGGGCGTGTTAGTTGGGGGAGAGGGGGAACGCTGGTGAAAATCCTTCTAATTTGCGAAATTCGTTCCGCGAAAGGGTATACGCGCTTTTGTTTCCAACTTAAGAACGCCCTTGATGAAGTTGTCTCTCGGGGAAAGACAATGGTTTTTCTTCGATGACTGATGAACCTATTTTGGTTTCATCCTCCACGACGGCTGCTACATTGGGGTCTGGGTTCAAAGTTTCTACGGCTAAATGAATTTGAGTTGACGTGTTTGTAGGCAGAGTGTGGAAACCGCGCCTAAACTAAGTGCTCAGTACGGGGGGGAGAATGGATGGAGATTCCTTAGAGGAGTGGGAGGTTTTGCGATGTATAGGAAGGTCACGGTGGAAGAGGCAGTAGTAACTGGATTATTTCGACAAACAGGCAAGAGAACGGCTAACCTCTCTGGAACATGATGAACGCAAAGCGAAGGACTTGCAGCTCTAAACAGGGACTGCAGTAACCCAGGTTGCTCACCTTTGTTACCTGCAGAAAGATGCGTCTGTAGCTGTGTTAGACCTAAAGCCACTTTAAAATTTATTTCCCCTGACTCTCAACAAGCATACTAGTGTTTCTCGAAGTCATTCGAGAATTTCTACGGCATCTGCGATGCTGCAGCTTGTTTGTTGCAGTTTTGTCGGGAGCGACTGACAATTGCCTCCTCACCTCCCACCAACCACTGTTCTATCTATCTATCCTATCAGGGTTGCGCGCTAATTTTCACGGCGTAGTCCTTGTGGTCGAAAACGCCGTGGTTTGCATCGAAGAAATCTGTAGCAAAACACGTAGGCAAAACACGTAGTTTTTGGGTAAAACAAAGGTTGCTGAGAATTGCATTAAAACATAATTGGCTGCAACTGCGACTTATACCATAATAGTTTTTGTGCCAAAAGAAGGGGACGATGTGAGAAATACAAAGAGACTGGCCGGTCAGAACAATTAGGATCTGCTATTATGCCGCTATTCTGCTGCTCACCAAAGTGAAAGCAGGGCTCTCAAGTTTGTGCGCCCCATTTTAAATAATCGCATAGGTTGTGTAAGTAATCCATTACCTATGGAGCTCATCTCTACTGCCGGGATTGTCCGTTGAAGGAAAACGCCTCCAGGAAAGTTCATTAAGATATAGATCGTCAAAATAGCAACAGACTCGGCTTGTTGGTAGTTACAATGCATGATAAGCAATAAGTGCAACGAAGACAGGACATCACGACACGGAAGACACACTCACTTCCAACTGAAATTTAATTCCAACGCAATGCCCACTCATACAGACCGCGTATCTTGTACATTCAAACAGGTGGTGGCGGTGGTGGTGATAGTGAAAGGCCTCGCCGTTCGAACAGGGCTGAACTAGTACAGATTCCTTTTCAGTGATAGCAATGAACCCGTTGCTGATGCAGTTATCTGTTGTTCTGATAAGAGAGGCTTCAACAACTTCCCTCCTGATCATATCTTTTGATTCATTGACAATTTTCCAAGAGAGGGTGGCAGCCACACACCGAAACATGTTCTTTAAGGGTGACCGGCAGGCTAGCCTCCTAGACCTTTTGTGCTCTCTGTGTGCCCAGTGTGGCCGATGTACGAACTACCGCACGATAACTGGAAACGGTAAACGACCCCTGTGGTGCAAGGCCGAAATCTAAGTATATGAACATGGAGCATTCCACCCTCTCTCGGGAGCAGTTCACTCTCCCTATCAGCGACGCCAATTTGTGGTCAGTCTTGAACACAACTTTGATTCTATGCTTAGCTCCTAGTTTTTTCAGTTTATGAGAGGCCCCGTGTACGTACGGTATAACAGTCATCTTTTGAGGGCGTGTGGTCTCAGTTTCCAGAGTGCCCCGTCTACCCAGGTGAAAATTTTCTGCAGTTACAAGTGGTTTATGAAAGGATATCAAAAAGGGTTAAAAATTGGGCTGTTCGGTTTTCTAGAATCATGATTAAAAGCGTTAAAACCACGGTGCCGGGGAGCTAAAAAGACAGACACAGATGACACATTGCACTGACTGGCGAACCAAGAACTTTATTATCTTTCAATTATCTTTCAGAAGGCGGAGCTGAATACGAGAAGATCAGGTTTAAGCGGGATTGAAAGGTAATAAAGTTCTCGTCAGTGCAATGTGTCTGTGTCTGTCACTGGGTTTTAACGCTTTTAATCATGATTTTATGAAAGGATTTGAACTTGAAATCACTTTGAACAACCTTGTACGTAAGTGGTTTCAAGTGGAAATCCTTTCATAAACCACTTAGGATTGCAGACATTTTTCACCTGGGTATGCTCCCCCAAATCCTCTCTATGAGCATCCTTCTCGCAATAGTGTTCAAAACCATCATAGGGAAACCCGCAGAAAGAAGTCTGTTGATTTCACTATTGTAGCTGCCCCTAATCACGTGTGGACATGATCCACTACACGCAATGCTATTCTTAACTAACCTAGAATGGTTCGAGGAAAACTGCAACAGAGGCTTTTCTAGGCGCTGCTTTACAGAACGTGATGTCTAAGAATTGAAGGCCGTTTTCACCCGGAGATTCCATCGTGAAAACAAGATTCGTATCACTCTTGACAAACACATTCATGTTCCTTAGAGAGCGAGTCCTCCCACAAAATCAGAAAATTGTCCACATACCTTAAAACTTCAAAGAACTTACGGGGCAGTATATGAGTTCACCGATTTTGCTGTCAGTGTGTATAAGTGGCCGTTGCGTTGGAATTAAACGAACGTAAGTGCGTCGTGTTGTCCTGTCTTTGTTGCACTCGTTTGTCATGCAATATATATTCTCTTCAGTAGAAAGCGCCCTTCCCACCATATCCAGCTTTCAGAAATACGTTCTTAAACTTCGATTATCTCTGAAGCCACCAAGCTTCAAGCTACAGCCGCTTCATGACACACACTTCACTTTCACGCTTTCAAATGATGCGGCCGGGAAACGATATAACAGACAGCGCTGGACCGTGGATGCCCGCACAGTAGACGTCATAAAAAGAAAAAGACCGAACAGATAATAAACGTCTTGTTCCGAGTTAATGTTGCAACGCGCGACGCACCGAGCCGTGCTCATCTCATATCTGGCATGAAATATTGCGCTCTTACCAGTTACGATAGCGACAACGTTTTGAAACGGAAGAAAAGCCTCGAGAGGAACGAAGTTTCGAGAAGGAAGTGTCGAGAAGTGTCTCCGGCAATCGCCCTGTGAGCACTCGTTGTCAGAAGACATTTATCTCCGCTTATATATAACGCAATCAATTTTCGTCCAGGACTCGGTTTTTTATAGAGAACATAATCGGATATCACTGTAAGTGGGTGTTGTGTATTGTTTGTTTCGTAAAAGACCGAAAGAAGAAGAAGGAGGAGAAGAAGAAACCATGGCAAGCGCAAGTCTTTGAGAGGGAGCTGTTGAAAAGAAGGGGTCGATTTGTGGTAATGTATTTTCAAATGTTCCAATCGAATAGACCCGAAATGTTTCTTGTTTTTTTTCGTGTTAGCACCGCGAAGCAACTGTGGCTATAAGCGGCGTACAGACGTGGATAGTTGGAGAGAGGACAGCAGGAAGGAGAGGGGGATTAGTGCGCGTCCTAGGCATTGACGTTGTGTTATCCTTTCCTGTTAGCCGTTGTAAGCAATTACGTTCCTACTGTGATTTGTCAATAAGCTGTTATTAAGGCCTCGAAGTGATCCTCATAACTAGCCACAACAGTGCGACACATAGTGACACAGAGCTTTCGATTTCTACGTGCATAGATCAATAGAAGCCGCAATACAATATACAGCATGTCATCCGAAACAGCCGACAAAACTTTGATGAACTGAAGCGTCTCGGAATAACTTTTACTATTCGTTTTTTTTTTTATATTCACTATTATTGATTGGAATGACCTTCCTCAGCTGCTTGTTTCCGTCTCAGACTCTTCGGTTTTTCGCCACCAGTTATCTGTCTACCTCAAGGTATGATGTTTTGCGGTTAAAAGTTCAAACAACTCCAGCTTTTCCTTCATCAAAGAGCGCTGGTGTAACCTTAAATAATTATGAAATAATCATGCCCTGCATGGTAGAAAGTGATTTTATGAAAGAGTAAAACTGTTACTCTGCACAGACAATGGCAGCGAGAATATGTGGCATTTCACCGGCGAATGAGTTGTGGCAGACACTGTGATTCAGACAAATGAAAAGATACCTCCGTGTGGCACCGCACGACTGAAGCCATTAAGCACGTAATGTCGTTTTTCGTGCCCGTGTGGCAGGAGTATATTAGACGTTTTCCGATAGATATTAGACCATAGACGTTTTCCAATTAGATCTTAGACGTATTCCAATGGAGTATAATGCCTGGTTCACACTGTTGCATTTTCATGCGTTACGGATGCGGCGCGACACGGTTGTCATGACAACGAAGCACGACACTCCGAAAAGCACACGCACCGCAAGAGTTGAGCTCGACCGAAGTCCATGCGGTACGGGCTACCTGCGGAGATGCAGCTGACCAATGAGCGAACGCGCTCCGCGCAAGCGCATCACTGCTGTGCTGTCGCGTGCTTTTCGAACATGGCTGCCTCCGGTGAAAGCACGTTGGCAAAACAAGAAGCTCTAATTTGAGAGGTCGAGAAATACCCGTGGCTCTACGACCCACGCCGAGCCGAGTACAGAGATTCATTCAGAGATTCAAAGTTTCGCCGACCACATCACGTTGCCCGTTCATGGCTGCCTGTGGAATGGAGACGTGGTGGAGTGGAGACGTGATTGGTCAACCACAAGCGTTTGACGATATGTCTGAACAGCGTGTCGTACGACAGCCGCCTCCGCACTGGATCCGCACCGTAACCGCAACGGAGAGAAGTTGTAGTGTGAACCACGCATTAGGCGTTTTCCAAAAGCTAAACATGAAATGACGCACGTGGATATCGCACAGCGGACGTCCTCCCAGCGCCAACAATTTCTATTCCGCAAGGTGCGCGTGCAGTTTATTTACACGGAATACCTGTACAGTGAAGTCTCGTTAATATGACCCCCGATAATCTGACATACGCGCTTTATGGCCGTACTCCTGGGGAACAATGCCAGTGAAACCTCTGCAAATCTCCCCCCCCCCCCCGTTAATATGACAATTCCGCATTATCACCAAAATTTCCTGGAACGACCATGGCCATAATAACCAGGGTTCACTGTATAAACTTTGGCGCGAACGGTACCGGCTGACCTCAACGACGCCGTCGCAAACAAGATGTCGCCTTGGTAATAACCATTTAGTAGAGGATTCCCTTTCCCCTCAGGTAACATTACAATTACGCCATTTACTGCTTTATTATACGGGGCAAGAAATTCGATTTCGGCTAATGATCAGTCTATACGAAGCTTGCGTTCCTAATAATGTTAGCTGGTGCAATATTGGCACCCGCCGTCGAGGCGTGGTTTCTGATGAAGGAATTAGGAGCGCTAATTAACGGTGGTAATGCGGCCGGGAGTGGTGGTGCTTTTCAGAGTCAGGTGTTCGTATACCTAGACTCCATGGAGTGGTGTGACGCAGGAATGCAAGATGGAAGAACCGTTGCCCGCTCCTGATGCTTCCAGGGATGTCTCGCACGGCACAGTGGAGGACTGTTCTACATTAAAGAGACGAACAACTTTTTTAATTCCGTATCGACAGCGCCTTACGGCTCAGAAAGTATCCAGACTGGGTTTATATTTAGAAGAAAAAAATGAACATATTGGAGCCTTTGGAAATAGTACGCCCGCCATAGAAATAGTCAAGAGCTCTCTCCTCACATCCTTCTTCTGCAGGACAAACTGAAATCATTTTCTTTTCGATAGCAATTTGATTTTTGTAACGGAGAAAAAGTCGCGGCTCGTCCCCTATATATAAAAAGGGGTGAACGAATCAAATTGTGGTGGAAAGAAAATGATTGCAGGATGACTCAAACGAAGGTCATCAAACTTCTCTTGTCTATTTCTAAAGGGACTTCAAAAATGTTTCGGGTAGTGGAAGCAGCGTCGAGCTAAGTGTGCGGCTTAAGAAGAGGACCACTTCAGAATGGTGGCTGAGTTCCAACTATGTAACTATTTTACTTTTTTAAATATAATCGCAGTCTGTATACGTTTTGAACAGCCGTCGCATCTCACCGAAAAAAGAAAAAGAAAACTGCCGAGAACAACGCCAAAACGTCGACCAACAAGAACAGCCAGACGAGCACGGGAGTGCAATCCACATTAGCGTACAGCACAAAGCTCCCGTATAGGTAGTACAACACAAAGAACGGCGACCTACCCACAAGGCGGCATCTACAAAAGAGGTCCAAATGACACGACTCTTGGGTAAACACAAAGGGTCCCAACTTGAGAAGTCTGAAAGACCGTGGCACCCGGACCTGTGAAAATCACCGGTTTAGGCAGCACACCCATAGACGGGGTGCTCCGTCTTTAACGCCGAGTTTCTAATGGACCACGTCCAGAAAACAAGATACGCTCGGCCGAGAACCCGACGCGTGGCTAACAAACCAAAGGCTTTCTCACCTTGGTTTCGTTTTTTCGAGCCGTCAACGTAAATGGGCGGAGTCGTCAGGTCGTTACTTTGGTGGAGCCACAAAATGATCTCTATGAGTAGTTTCAAAAGAGCCCCGTAAACAAAAGGACAGTCAAGTTGTTCGCTGTGGCGCGTTGTCCGGGTCTGGCAGAGGGTCGCCCTTCAGTTCTTTGACAGCTGCTCAAAATGGCGGCGTCTTGGGGCAGTACTTTAAGTGGTGGTCATGATGGCCGAGAACCGGACCGATCTTCAAGTGTGTAATCATCGACAGAAGCCCACGTTAGCCCCAGAGCTGTTAAGTGTAGTTAATAACGAATGACTAAATTACGTTAACTGAATCAACTACTGTACCTGGATAATTTCAAATTGAAGAAAGTGTAATTTCGTGACATTCTGCCCGTAACTCGTGCTCGGGGAGACCTTTACTCTCTGGTTTCTTCTCCTGTGAGGTTTAATCGAGTCTGAATTGTAAACTTGTGCCTGTAGTACTGTCCTTTTCCAATGGAAGGTGCACTTCTATCAGATTATACTTTAGTCTGTTACGTAAATTATGAACATCTGGTATCTGATTTTTAATTATTTTGTGAGAGACGTGTGATATCTGACGTGAAGTAACCCAGCGTAACCGAAATGTATGACGATTTCGGTAACTTCTGCTGTAACTTCATTACTTTCAGGACAATACAACTGTAACTGTACTTCAACTATACCTCACTTACACAGCTCTGGCATATCAACTGCGGCTACGAGTGCTGTATAGACAACAAGAGACTGAAAGAGCACAGCGTTGGAGGGAAGTTAGTAGGCGCCACGGGCCGACTTCATGGGTAACTGTGCCGACATAAGTCTGGAAAGTCTGGCATAAAACTGATAGACAGCACAACAGAATGGTAGGGTTCGAACACATCACCTCCCTGTCGTCAGCGCGAGACCTTGGTGTTAAAACCACCGAGGCCCCATTGGCCCATGACAACATCTAAACCACTGTCACTCGAAAAAACTCTAACGACGAACACATTACACAGACTTCCTTCGTACTTAAAATCCGAATTCTTCGAGACAAGCGTAAGGCATACAGAATCTTCCACAGAAGCGACAACATCAAAGGACGTTTCTGCAAAACAGCTGTTACACTAACCGGTTTCATCGTTGGAACCACTCTCCGCATGCTCCACCGATATTACGCGGGTTGCATTTAAGCTCCTTTCCCCCCCATCGTGTTTTCTTTTCTTCATTTTCCCCCACTGGTCTTGGCCCATTACACATCTGGCGTGCGCACTGCACGCGCTGGACGTACTCTGAGCGCGCGCGCGCGTCTTTAAAGCGCCTCCCAACTGCTCCTGCTGCAAACGCAGCGAAGACGAACGAACTTTCAAAGTCCATCTTACCCTGCTGTGCTGTTGCGTTTTCTTTTTTCTTGTTCGCTTTCACTGTATTGCTTAGAGATGACAGAACAAGCAAGCGAAGTCAGTAGCCGTCGCTGTGTTTTTCTAGGTGCCCGGCGCACTGGCTTCCGGTTCGGAAGCTTAGCCCGGGCACTTCCACGGTTTGCCGAAGTTTGGATGAAGGTGTGATTGTTTCCGTTCTGTCCAGTTTCGCTGGGATGTAGTACAGGCGTGCTGACAGGGTGGATTTGGGAAGGGCGAGGTGACGTCCGACGAACTATGTACGTAGCAGTCATCAAGCATAAAATATACACGCCATGTCTATTGTAACACTTGAACCTGATTTTAATAATTGCTTTCCGGGAAACTGTGGTTCGATTGAGGAACATTTCAAGGTTTGTACTTTTGAGGTTGCGGAAGCACCTTGTTTTTGGTACTTATACGATGAATGTCGCTTCCACAGGGTGGCTTGATGGTGGGTGCGGATAACTGGTGCTCAATTTCTGGCTTCGAAAAAAGCAGTAAATCAGCAGCTTCCTGCAGGTCAAATCACACAGCAGATCGATCATACGAGACAAAACTAATCGTCTTATATAACCCAATATTGTGTGCAAGGTCAACTACAAGACCTCTGCGTTTTCCTCTACAACTTTCACATGCTGCCTCGCACTCAGAGCAGAGCACACCCCTGTGATCCTTCACTGTTCGATGTCCTTGTGCGAAGCATTCAGCGTATGATGCATAATGTAAAACCCCGAGACTCTGGGGAACACGAAGGGACAGATAGACTTCGTGTTGTGTCTCTCCCTTCGTGTTCCCTAATCTCGGGGGTGTTACATTATGCATCATCTTCACCAGCTCGCTTGCCACTTAGCCATTTTTTCGTTTTTTTTCATTCAGCGTATGTTAAGCCTAGGAGCATTCCATATTTATAATTCCACGAGTGAATCATTTATAAAGCAAGGAGTAAAACTCCGCATCAGCCTAAGACCGGATGTCCAGGAGGCAGCGGCTTTGTAGTCCCAGAGCACTCGGTATCACAATTAAGCTGATTTGAGGTAAAATCAGTTAGTGTAGAAGTCATTTATACGCGTACAAAGTCGTATCATCTCAGAGATGAATTTTGGATGAGGTGAACTCCAAGATGGGCGTAAGAAAACTTCATTCCTACCTTGTAGTATATACAGACGACTGTATGACGGAGCCATGTGGAGCTCTGCATAAATTTGCGTGTTTATAGCTGGGACTGTAGCTTGTCAAGAGCGCGATGTGAGCCTAGTGTATACTGATCACAAGCCAGCCCAGTCTTTGCTAACCTCTCCTTAAACCCATAACCAACAACAACAAGAACACCTGACCGGCTAGCAGAGAGTTGCGGCTTTGACTCCCGTGCTGACACAGTTGCTGACCTTTTTGTCAACTGCTGTCCTTGGGTCACTATACTTCATCTCGGACGCTCCAACTTGCCGACACAGGGTGAAGTTCGATTACGATCTCTCAAGACGTTAATCGTGCCAATTGTCCTACGTGAACATCAACCATTCAACCGTTCAATGTATGTGCAAGTGCACAAGTCAAGCATCCACTCAGTAATAAGAAACACTTGTTTCCTCAAAGTTCTTGATATCCTTCCAAAACACCGCCAAAAAGCAGCAGCAAACTCATTACCACTTCAAATATGCATTTCTATGTCGTCCATTCTCAATCTCTCTGGCTACCGCTATATACCCTTTTGACAACAGCATCCATTAATGAAGATACTTTTTTCAAACAAGGCCAAAAACCACCCCGGACACGACAGCCGACCAATGAGCCCCTTGAGAATTCCACCGCCGTTTTCCAATCGTCCAATGGCATCGTCGTTCATAATCCGACCTACTAACTCCAAGGCTAACACTTCCTGAAAGTCGACGTTTTCCAGAGGACAGCACGGGTCGCCTGCCAATGAGCTGAGCGCGTTGTGGCGCGTGCCAAGCCACACGACAGGTGCGAGGCCGACAGGAATGCCAACTTGGCTCCAGTCATGGCTTTTCTTCCTTTACGTATTCTCTATAGCATCGCCGCATAGACATTATAATTGCGGTAGTGTAGTTCAATAGTGGAGGGCGAACGGTCGCACCTGTTGCCATCGCCTCAAAGTGCTTCCAGGCAGGCTGGGCGCTTCCTAGGATGGGTGCCCCGTAGGGCACAATACCGCGGTGTCCACCACCTGTTATCAAAATAAGATAATGGGAGACGATACCCAAGATAAAAAAAAAGAGATGATATCCCGGAGTGTCCTCGCATACTGCCATAGGGTTAGAATGCGTTTCACGCGTTTGATTACGAGATATCGAATAGCTTCCGTGTTCAGCTTCGATCACTTTTGCTTCGCTTCACTTGACATTCTAAAATGTGAACGTGCCTTCGAAGGTACACCAAGAGAAGTTGCTTCGCAAACAACTGCCATTGTGAGGGCTTAATGGATTCTCAGAATTGTAACACATTTTCTGATACATTCGATGTCTTCTCGGCTTATATGATTTATCTGCAAATGTGTTCAGCAAAGTGCGCAGCAATAACAAGAAAAAAGTGATTGCTTCGAATTGCTGGATGTATATGGACGAAGGGTCACGTTTGTATTTTCCGTGTTGGCGGAAAAAGAACTGTTTGGAGAGGCTATTGCTGCCATTCACACTGGTACTTCGACACTCCTAACACTTCTGACATGATTCGAGAACACGATTCAATTCAGTTCGCCAAACGAAGGGAATGTGAGAGGAACTGATGAAATGTTTTTCAGGAAAAATATGAAGTCCGTTTTCAAACATGGATTACCTTCCGAAAATATGAAGGAAAGGACTGCATGCCTGCCATGCTTAAATAGGCGATTCCACGTGGCACATACACTGAAGAAAATTAGAAAACAGAGATGTTAGTCCTGATGTGGCCAAGACTGGCTTGTCCTAGGGGAGTTGATGTCGACGTCGTTGCTCTATATAAGGAGGGTCCGATTTAACTGTTTTTATTTAAATGCCTTTCACAAACTCTTCGGGGGTAAAAGTCGTGGTGCAAACGCGGGATAAAAAAAACACACATATCATACATATCAACACACATCAAACACACATATAGTTACATCATGAAACTGAACAAAAATGTTGACGGGCCTCTTGTCGTGTCGTCCCCTCATGATCAAAGCTGTTATCCCAGCATGTGCTACAGCCTCATAGTTTATAGAGTGCGAATATGTAATGTAAAAGTATCAATATAGAGCTAACTGCATTATTACGATAGATTAGTTTACGTAGACCTGTCTACATGCGCCACGATGTAGATGAGATAATCATCATGTATAGATAAGCCTGATGAGAATTGCTGTGTCCCTTGACAAATTCATTGAGGCGAACGTACTAAAACCGAAGATGGGTCAGAAATTGATACACTCAATCTCTAATTTACTCAAATTTAAGTTACACATTCGATGCTCATATACATTCCTCCTAAGAGACGGACAGGGCATTCTCCAAACTGCAGCAGCATCTCTGTCATCAATATTAACAAGATGTCGTTGACACGTCAGACAAGAAACTGAAGTCTGCTAGTGCCTCTGCGAAAATCCATTGAAAAGGATTAAAAATAGGGCTGTTGTGCGCGACATTGGGATCGATAAAAACCCCAATGCAGGGCGACACTTAAATCCATTTTATCGATTTTAAAATCCTTTCAGTGCAAGTTTTTAGCTTGTGAACGCAAACAAAATTGCTTTTGTGCTAGACTCGTGCGTTCGAGTTCGTCGGAAGACCAAGTGGAAAGAGGGATAGCCCTCGGATTCCCGGGACTATACGGCCCGTTGCACAGGCACGTTTTTTCTCACGCCTGTGGAAACGTTTCCTTCGCTCGGCTTGTTGTAGATGGACATTACACCTTGCTTGCTGTATAGAAGAGCTGATGATACAGCTGCAGGTGGTAGGAGAACGTCTGCAGCTTTCAGAGGACATGCTAAAAGTAAAGTCTGGTTACGACTGCAGTCTTAGGTTACTCCGTAAGCTCTTTCGTAGCCATTAATAGTTTAGGGCACGTCATTGTCCTTGCACATAATTTATCTTACCTCGTGTATGCGAACTTGCATGGGTAATGAAATATGAGGAGATCCGCAAATGAAATAATGGAACATTGCCAACAGATGCAATAGAACTTCAATACCGACAGAAAATGCATACCGGTGCAAATGATCAGCAGAATAAATGGACCCCAAGAAAATATGTCACTGTGAACGTGGCATTATATCGATAAGTTACGGCGCAGACTCCGATACTTGTTATCGGAACGACGAGTTTCATCTTTCTTATTACTCTCGAGTGAGTAGTTCCCTTTTGGACAGTTGTTTGCCGCATGCAGATGCCTCCAGGTGTAATTGAAAGATTAGCGACGCTAAGGTGGACGATAACGATGAAGGTGAATACGTATCTATAATATAGCTTATCTATACTACTCTGTCGCACTCGTGTGGGAATCTGTGTGTTATCGGTGGGATAGACTTGAACGTAGACGGTGAACCTGTGGGCATCGCGTAGTCACGTGGGGCAGAGCAGACATTCCGTTAAAAAAAAAAAAACGTTTTCACATGCGCGGGACATAGGCGCGCGTCTACGTCATCGTTACAGTATTTCTATTGCTTATAAGGCCGAGCAAATGCTGCATATGATGACACCTTTCAACCTTAGTGATATACAGGAATACATCTTGGTTCTGTGCCCGTGTCCATGAATGCGGTCATCCACAAACACGGCGAAATTTCGAGCATTTCTTGCAGGGGCTACTATAAATAACGTAAGGTGCACTCGTTCCCTCCATGACCCGCGATATATTCCAGGAATCGACGTCGTCGGGTCTGCAATCACGCTGCACGCGACCCCTGCGGCCAAGGAGCGACCTTGAAGGGGATGACTTTCGGAACGCGTCAAGAACAATAGGTACGGTTTCTCCAAACTGCTAAATTACTACTTTTTGCTCTTCAGGGGGCGCATCGGGGTGACGCGAAGACGAGTCATGTTTGCACCTTGCCAGGTTAGGTTGTCATTTACTCGTGCTGTGGCTGAATAATGAAATCAAGCGGTGAAACGCATTGCCGGCACAAAGGCGTGAGCCCATAGCACGCGTCAGGCAATACACTACAGATTGTGTCGTTGTAGCCACTGTCGCGGATCCATTCTGGAGGCGGCAGTTTGCGAAAGAAAAGTGTGCGCTTTCTAATTCAGTGTGCGGACCCGAGAAAAAGATTGCGTACGAGAAGAAGAAATAATCCCGAGAGAAATTTAAACTACTGTAATCTTGTTATATTACGCGTGTCTGTGGTGGCACTTCAATCAATCAACCAATCAAAAGCTTTATTTCACTGAAATACGGCGTGGCACTTGGGGCAAAAAGCTGCATTATGCAGCTTGAAAGGGCTCCAAGCCCGTGAAGTTGTATCCGTTACACACAATATGCAAGAGACCTTGATCACATGCTATATAACAATAGATTCAAGCGGCTGCTTCCCACATACAAGCTGGAAATTTCATTTTAATAAAGTTGACTTACCACCCATGCTACGCCGCTGCACATCCCTACTCTTCATCGTTCGCCCCATACAGTTACATACCGCCAAATCTAGCACATTTTGGCAAGCGACATGCAACGCGCTTTGGCGACACGCTACAAATATCTACTGGAAGTAGATGCGAGATTATGTAGTTGTGACATAGCTTTCCTGTCGCTTGAGTCGGTGCGCCGCCGCCGATTTTGTGGCTTGGCGCGTGCGGATGTCGCTTGTAGCGTGTTATGGGATCTGCCCTTTAACGTCGAGACGAGGAGACTAAGAATATTCTCGTTCTCTCGATGCAGGAAGATTGTACATTGAAACCTCCCTGCTGCAATAGCTCCTTTGACTGTTCTCGACAATCTTTCTCCGCTGCTCCACCATTATCAAGGCAGACAGTGTCCCTCCAATGAACGTGCAGGAGCAAGCCTCGTTGCCCATCCACCTGTTGTTTGCAGACGACCGAAACCTGCAGAGTTCACCGTCGCGGTGCCAGAGGGCGTGCGAGCGACATCTGCGTCCGCCCGCGCATGACGAACGGCCATCCTTTCCCCTCATATACGAGAAAATTGCCGAAAAATAAAAACATACTCAAGAAAGCGAGACAAAACTGGAAGACCCCCGGTAGCCCTCGAAGAAATATTTGCTCGCGGCTGCGGATACAACCCCTACCTCGAAGGGGTTTCTGCGTCGCGTGATCAAGAAAGGTTTTTTTGTTTTGGTGCTCAATGTTTTCGTTTGTGACGTTTAGTACGGACGCAGGTGCATAGAAAAAGTGTAGTATGTCATTGTGAGTGTGTTCCTATCGAAGTGATACAATGAGCGAGATGGAGGTTACGAACAGCGGCCGTAGCTCGATGGGACGCAGCACTGGAAGGACCCGTGGCAATGTATCAGGTAGTGCTGTTTGTTGTACCGTAATAACGTGTAAATCTTGTCGTGGCAATCGATTAGTTGAAACTGGAATTAGGGTTAACCTGCTTTTTTGTTGCTGGTGGTAATGTTTTAGTACAGTATCACGACAAAATCGATGTCAATAATGTAATGATGCTTTGGTCTGCACGTGAATAACTAAGGCTCATACGCACACAATGGTTGTGACAGAAAGATCGAAGGCTCGTAAGTTTAGCATAAAGCCCTATATCGAGGCCAAATTGCTGTGTGAAAGTAGGAAATTCTCGAGTAATCGACGATTATATATGAAGAAGGTTTTCTATTCGATGTTCTGGACTCTACCGACTTTTCTTCTGACATGCAAAGCCCGCTCGTCTTGCTGTTTGCCCTCCGCTTGTCCCTTTCTCACTGACAAACACGAAGAGAACCCAATAAACCTAAACGCTATCAGCTGAGGTTTCCTTACAAAAGAAACAGACAAAAAATTTATATTTTCGTACGTTAGTCTAGCAGGTCAACTCAAGATTGGTCACCTATAAATTTAGATAACCTCGTTAAGGCGGTGCATCACCACCGACTTTCTATGGGAATCCCCATACATTTCTCAACTCCGGCCTCAAACAGTAGTGCCTCAATAAATTAACAATGGAAATGTGAAATATTTGTGTGGAGGAACTGAAACCCAAACTTTGCATTTAGGCCTGCGGAACTTCTTCTCGAGGATTGAAACCAACGTATTTCGTAACCCTTCCAGGCTACTACCTTGACCACAAGCTGAAACTGCCCACGGAATCCATGATTACCTACAGCTCTTCAACCGGACTTCAACACGGCTGCCCTCCGTGGGAGGATGTCTCAAGATCGACGTACTCATTCCAAATTCCCACAGGGCCCCAACAACGCAGAACTTACTTTAACAATCGAAGACACGTTTTTTCCGTAACGCATCAACAACACCGAGAGTTGGCGAAAGATTTAAACGAGCTACCACGTGGCGACCAGACAAGCAGCGACCCTAACGGACGTGCAAAGAACATTCGAGGACAGAAAAAGACCAGGGACGCGGGAAGTAGGGTCGCTGCGAATGTTCGAGAGCGACGACGGATGGACAAGCTCAATGTCGCCTTCGACCAGCTGAGGGAAGTGGTTCCGTCTGTAAGCAACAGAAAGCTCTCCAAGTACGAAACGTTACAAGTGGCCCAAAGCTACATCTTAGCATTGGCTGAACTACTCACAGGGAATACTTAAGTGGACGACCATAGGCTGTCGTGCTGTCTACTTACTGATATGGAGGACCGTAGACTGGCAAATTGACTCATGAGGAACGAGCAATTGGGCTAGTTGGTGTCTTATCTGCTCCTCCGTCCCTTTGGTCTAATGATGAGTTGTGATGTTGATGGGTTGTGATGTTGATGTCCATTGACGGGTTGTGACGTTGAATGAATTTCTAGCAAATTATTGACCATTGCGCGGGACCGTCGTCGTGGTCGTGAGGGTCCGAGTTACGAAGGAACGATCCAAGCTCGACGTTTCTATAGGATGTTTCCATTCTATTCATTGCAGCGTTCTGTTGAGGACAGTGGAGAATATTTCGTATGCTATCATTCATTCATGTTGTTCGTAGGGAGGTACATGTTGTACTTTGCTAATCTATTCACTAACATTGTTTCCCTTTCTTCGTTTGGTCGTGCTACATTTTGAAGGACGTGTTTTTCTAAGCGGACGTTATCATTTCCTTGAGCTTGAGGAGGTAAGGGACAGAGGCAGAAAACCAAGTAGACAGGACTAGACAGAACCAGTGCACACAACAACAGAGACACAAAACACAAGCAGACATATGACCTGTCTGCTTGTGTTTTGTGTCTCTTTCCCTACCACCTCCTCAAGCCTAAAGAAATGATACCACTCACATCGATACACCAGCATAGTTGCATTTTAATGCTCTGCTCATCGTGCGCTTCTACTTTAAACAACATTCAGTATAAACGACATTATTTCTCCATGCGAAAATGAGTGTTTGCTATTTCACACGGGGAGCGGCATGATGAGACGACTCGAGACGGGCTCTTTAAAGGGGAATGTCTCCAGACGCGTAAACACGTGTTAGACGCTGTGAGAAAGACTGGCCGATTTTATGCTAAACAGGAAAGCGCGAACAACGTGGTAGCGGTTTCTTTCTTGAAGAACCACATGATTCGGTTCTGCGGCGACGACGACGTATGCTTGTTTTCGATTATTTTTTTATTCTGCGTTAGGACCGAGAAATAACTATAGTCGTGTTGAACATAAGAAGGAAAATAAATCTAGTCCGTCAGCTCTCAAAATATTACTACGCCGCGGATGGGATGGCTGGGCACAGTGAGGTCACGCTCCCTGCTTGCGCCAGATAATGTAATCCACCACACTCAGTCTGCTTCCGTATTGGCTGTTAAGACTGGCGCATGATACGCTGCGGCAGAAAGTGCGCTTCCCTTACAATGGCTCATGGTGGCGCTGCAGTATTTCTCCTGGCGCCCTATTGCTTCTCCTTATTTCCAACGGCGTATGTAGTTGACGGACTAGATTTCTTTTCCTTCTTAAGTTGAGCACGACTATAAAACTATGAACCTTGGACAGGCATAGACTAGTAGAGAGAGCACAGCAGAAAGCAGAGGGGGTTAGTATCCGTCCCGGGTCAACCTCAGGAGAATTGTGCAGACATCGATCTGGACAGCCTGCGGGAAAACATAGGGAAAACCTCAGATATCGCAACCGGTAATAGGATTTGAACCTATCCCCTCTCGGTCACCAGAATGAGTGTAGAGCTATATACATACCACCAATGAACGGATCGTTTCCACTTTGCCACGCCCCCGATCGATGTCAATATACTCAAGGATTATTGCTTGGGAATTGCTAAGTAATCAACATAGTCTGCATAATCAACAACCGTTTTTTTTTTCTTGTCTTTTTTTTCCCTAATATGTTGCTTTAGTGCTTCACAGGGAAGTTCAGTAAAGAAAAAATCATTAAGGAAGCTCCAGATCACTTCCGTGAAAGCAAGCAAATGGCTATTTTCTTTCTTTTTTGTTTGCTGATTTGTGACTCTACTCGTGCCCACCTTGTTGTCCTTCCTCCCGTCCTCATACTCGAGGATATGTTGTTTGCCTCGTCTCCACACCGCTCGTTTAGCTTCTTATTGTCTGTACTTCAAAATATCTGTTTGTATATGCGTGAGTGTCAGAAGAAGAGAAATATTTTAATGTGGCCACGATTATCCGTCAGAAATATTCTGTTGAAGACTGCAGAACTGAGGATGTTTTTTTTTTTTTTTTCGAAGGCGGAACGTGGAGAAAAATTGTTCTACGCACGCTGCATACTAAAACAGCATGCAGTGCTTAATTATTGTAGGTCAATTATTAAGGGTGTGTTTTATTAATACGCACCTATATTTATACACACGAACTAAAAGCCGCAGGGGTCGCAATGACAAACGGCCTCGGTGCATTTCAGATCCATCTACATAATGTCCGTCGTGCTATAAGGAGGCTTTTTTTTTCGCTAGCTGCAGGTGAGTCTTAAAGGCGTCGTCTCACATTCTTGCCGCATTATTTTACAATGTTTACAGCGCAACCCGGAGCGATGATTACTAAAAGCCCTTCGGAGTGAAAGATAGTAGTAAAATCTCCTAGACTGGCGCGTCGTTTATCAACGCCGCCGATTGTAATTATGGTAGAACGGGATCGATTTTAATTGCAGTTGACGAGAGACAAAAATTATGGCTCAGCTTCACAGCATGTTCTGGGTGACGAAGCTTTGTGGTATACAATTTAAATTTATTAAACGTCGCTAAATACCTCAAATTTACGACTACTCCTTGGAAAAGAACACGCAAAAGAATTAGGAACTGTGGCCCTTTACCTGTTATTTTCTTTGCCTATTTTTATTTAGTTTTTATTTTTTGTGCGTGTGATCTGCTCTTACATGCTGTAGTATAGACATTCCTACCGCTTCACGACGTCAAGATAGCAGCCAGTAATTTCTGAATCTGCTAATTATGGATATTAATTTCGGTTTCTGGTAGATTGACTGTGCTTGGTTGTGTTGTCTGTCTGTAATCTGTAGTCTCCTGCAACACACCCTCTATTTTAATTTCATTTTGACTGAACCCTAAGACTACAATGACAACTAAATCACGATGATGATGAGGAGCAATTCTCTGCGACAGGAGAAGAGCTATACAACATTGCCTTTAGGTCTAGTTTGTGGAGAACGATAATGATGATAAAAGAATGTGCAGAAGAAAATGCCCAGTTAGAAAATATGAAGGCTATGAGATATAGACAGGTCGATTGCAAAAGAAAAAAAAGACAACTGCTCCAAGTTTGGTCGAGTGTTCCCTAGGACCGAGGTGTTGACTGAGCTGAGAGGTCGGTCGTCAATTTTTTTAGGTTGAGCAACATATAGTAGATAGGCAACAACGACGAACACGGGACGAAGACCCGACAGGACGATTGCTTACTCACCACTAACACTCTTTACTATGACACACTTTAGGAAAACGCAATCCCGTGTTCCTCGTTGCTGCCACTGATGGGGAGTACTTGAAGCTACCGCTATCAGGGCCCATCAGTTCTGCCCGCAACAATTTTTGCAGTTCTGCGTCTTCTCGACATGCCTCTCTCTCAACCCAGATGGTGTTGATAAAAGTGGCAGCAAAATCCAGTGCTTTGTAATGTCAATAGGGCTATCCATTTCAATCCAATCCAATCCCGTTTCCCTAACACGGTGGCGACCAGAAAATGAAATATAACTTAGCCTTAGCGATATCCTGTTATAATACTGAACTGTGTTTCGAACGTTGATTAGCCAGACACCGAAAAAAGTGAGTGGAGCTTCAGGTATAGGCAGGCTCCATTAAGGGGCAGACTGAACTCTCTAGGCCAAACACAGACACACTAGTCCGAGATTTTTCAGCAGTCAGGTTTTGTCATATTTTGAACATTTCGTAGACAAGTGAAATAGATATTCTATTCAGAAAGACATGAGCTCTTCGCTGGCACACTGCACTGAGAGCAGACTGTGCTAGCGTCCCAATTCGGTGGCGATAAGAAAAATCAAGGGCATTCGTCTTTGCAATTGCGCCAATTTTACTTTGTTCTTATTTCTGGGAAACCAATGTTCCAGGCCTGGGGCGTCATCACAGAGTCATTGGTGTTTTGTTGACACAAGGCCTCTTTCCTACAGAAGATGTGCGTCGGAAAAGGGCAAAGAGAAAAGTTACTCAGCAGCTGGAGTCAAATTTACTCTTTGCGATTATCGGTCTAGACGGCTACCATCACACAAACCGTCATGACCTGCTTAACTTGTACTGTATAGGGGTGTCTAAAATCAGCACTCCGTGGCTTATCCCATCTCAAATCTCCAGTTGTTGCAAGACTATTCCTTTCGAGTAATAAACACTTACTGCACATGGTCCAGCTCCAAATACAATATTGGCACAACGCTTTCAAGCGCAATCGAGGTAATATAGGGCGGCGAAGTACTGACAGGCGATTTTAGCTAACCGTGTCCCCAACGATACATCGCCGCTGCATAAAACATCATTACTGTTTCCGATTAATTTATCGTTTCTTGCCTTCAAGTAAGATACGACAAGGACTCAGAAAGAAAGACGCGAATCGTGTGAAGACACCTCCTCCTCCTCTTGAAACTCATCCGGGTATCAAAGCGTAACGGAGCACATATCATCTCAACTATCGTCCCTTATTCTCGTGCTCAGGTGTTTGTCAAAAGGCCGGCCAAGTTCCAATTACCTGCATCCGGTGGGAGGACCTGCAATTGGGGAGTAAAGAATACTCCCACGGTTAACTACGCGCCCAGTAGACGTGGCGTCAGGCTATGCGGGGGCATTCAGGGACGAATATAGGGACATAACTACGGGCTCCTCCTGGCAGGAAGGATATGCGCTCCGATCAACGGGATAAATACTGGGGAAAATATTCAGTAGTCAGCATCACTTAGTGTTTAGTCAACTTCTAAGAATTTTTCTTGTCCTAATTAACTAATGTGACAATACAATGTCCTCTTGCGAGTGAACCATGGTAAGTTTTGCATTTACATCTCAACCGCCCTGGTTCTCGTCTCGTTGACCAGCTTGCTGCTCTCCGATGTTACGATCTCTTGCACGGAAGCAACTAGCAGGTATATCAATCTTCGACCCGATATACTATCAACACTCCATTTGTGAATGGGGACTGTTCCTGTAGGAAAATCGTTCAGAGAACGAGGGATTCACAAATCGAGGTATGCACGGGAATAACGGGAAATGGGATGACATTGACAACACATGCTGATGTGAGGATAGTTAGTTCGGTGCTTTATTTTTGAACATTGCTCGTAATTATGCGTCCTTGACTTTTGTGTCAATCTTGCTCCCAAGAGATATAAGTCATGTAACACTTGTAACATGGTTTCACTCAAGTGCGGCTCTAAGGTGACAACTGCTAGCGCATTTGCGCAGCACAACGATGGACAACTCTGATATATCGAGCCTTTGACAGTGAGATACGGGATGACGTTATTGATCTGAACGGTGCATCGTCCACAATTCGGCGGCCAGAAAAGCACGAGGTCTTCTTGATTCGTCCCTGAATGATGTGTTCACTTTCCGCAAGCCAAGGTTCATAATTCGAGGGAGGAACACGTAGGAAGATTTTCGTTCCAGGATGAACCTTTCACAAAGCGATGGAATTCGTTGATCGACGTTTCAGAAATCTGTGGTTGACTGTGCCGCTCTACGGATTACGTTAGTCTAAGTCCCTTTGAGACGTTTTACGGAATCAGTCCTCGTGGTTGACCATACAGACACAACAATCCCCCTTTCGGGTGTAGGCTAGAGTTAGATTACGTATAAAGGGGATCACATCCACAGGTACATTCCCTATATACGTGATGACAATACACACGCGCCGATTGTCAACGGGAAAGTCGTCCCCCCAGGCTGGTAGCGGCCATAGTTGTCGTGTGCTAGGGAGACTAAATAGCACGTATGAAACACGCTTAGGTCTAAAGAAAGGCACCAGATTGCAGATTATTGTACGCATAGACGTTCGCAGACGAGCGCTTTCACAGCTCCATCTATAGCGAAATAATCACACTACGAAGGGGAAGACGCATTAGAGAAGGAGGAGCATGGCGTGCAGCGCAGTCACCCCGTAGGTCATGCATGGCTGATCGTAGTTCATATGTCATGACAGGCGAAAGCTCAGCGCACCCCCGTGGAGATCACCCGTAATGAGTGGCAATTATCCGGGCTACTGAGAAGAAGGTGCACGTGGGAGGACATTTATTCTACCTGGATTACGCGAAGGGAGCGCGACATGGCTAGGGTGAATAAATCAGGAGGGTGCAAGTGAGCTGGTGGAACGGTGACAGCGGCAACATTTCCTCGGGAAGGACAAAACACAGATGGAACACGGAACGAAGCGGACGACACGGGACTCAAACCAGCAATGAGAGTTTTATTATGAAGGTACATATATGAAAAGTAAGAAGCAGGTCCTCCGGCAATGGAGGGCTGGCTTATTGCTGAGAGGATTGCAGCTATGGCAGAAGGCATGGCCGTAGCTGCAACTCCCTCAGCGATAAGTCAGCCCCTCCATTGCTCTAACGGCGGGCCCCCCTGTCCTCATGGAGGACCTACCTCTAACTTTTCATTTTTGTACCTTCATAATAAAACTCTCATTGCATAGGTTTGAGTCCCGATGTGTCGTCCACTCCGTTCCGTGTTCCTTCTGTGTTCTGTCCTTCCTCAGACTCATGGAAATGTTGCCGCTCTCATAGCTAGGGTGCTGATATAGAGAACATAACGAACGAAAGCAGGCGGATTATCACTCTCTTACGCAACACACACTACCCAGTCTGAGGCTTTTGCACTTTGGAGTTGTCTAGCTGGCCTGCATCTATACGCCATACTGTCCTGTACGGATGTCTTCGTGGTATAGACTTTTCGTCTTGGATCCCGTCGTGTGCCATTAGGTGACAGGTTTGACCCTCGAGGTGCGAAAATTGCCAATTATCGCTGTCGTTATTATTGCCAAATGTCATTATTACAAATAGTGGAACAGGCTCGCGTGGGATATTCGCCTTCCACGCCGAGATTCGAATCGCGGCACCGGGTGTGCTTGCTGTCTCAGGTTTTTCATGGGTTTTCCGGCAGACTTTACAGGCGAACGTCGGCACAGTTCCCCATGAAGTCGGCCCAGGACGCATATTATCGCCCCTGTCCCCCACTCCTTCCTGCTGTCCTCTCTCCATCTGTCCATGTCTGTACGCCGCTCATAGCCCCAGTTGCTTCGCAGCGCTAATTAAATGCGGGATACAGAATTTAAAAAAAAAAACATAAGGGAGAAATAGTGAAAGACAGTGCATTTATTCACACACGATCATTTTTCTCTTCCTCCTTCCTTTCCTTCATCCTCACATTCGCTCTACTTTGTCAGAAGAGGATTGGCCCACGAATGGAAAAAGTAGCTCCCCTTAAAGAAACCAGATGGCGGTATAGGGCGCAGCCGGGTCCCGCCTTTGGATTTCTCGAACGTTGGATCGAATAGTTCGGAATGCGGATGAGCACTGGTCATAATTAACTTAGAGGAACGTTTCCAAAAAATCAGAGAACGACGAGAAGATATCGTCTCATCTACTTTCTTCGCTGAAGACGTACGTAAAATGCAGCTCAGCTTTTCATCTGTGAAGGAAACCGAGGAAGAACTAATTAAGGACTAGATGGGGTAAAAATCCAGCGAACGGTAGAGATGTAGGAAGGGAGTTGCCTCAGGACAGAAGCCGCCGATATTTCGAACAGAGACGAAATATCGGCGGCTTCTGTCCTGAGGCAACTCCCTTCCTAATTAAGGACTAGTAAGGCATACTAAAAAGGAAAGATCCTTAAAAAAAAGGCACATTACTGGAATCGACTCTATCGGTACAGAGACAGAATGTAACGGTGTAGTCTGCTCGAAGGTAGTGTCTGCAGTTGGAAGTGTATAGCTGAGCAGGACACGGAGCGTGTGGGGTGCAATGCTCAGGAAAAACCGAATAGGACAAATCACTGTAATCAGTAGACAGTATCAATGTAAACAACGAGAATTAGCTGAGGCAAGCTTCGAAAAAGAGCGAAACGCAGACGTGGAAAGCGACGACAACGAGACCAAGCGAAGGTTCGTTTGTTTGATTCCGGAGAGGATTACATATTTAACGGATTTAATCGGCCGGGCACTTGCTCCTACTGCTGCTACTTGTGTTCCTCAAGTTACTATTCCTACAACTTTTGCAAGTGTGAGTCCCGAGGAATCTGAATATCAGACTTTGTTGCCTCGTTTTCCCGCTGGGTTAAGCCTCGCAAAAGTAGCCGTACTCAAGTTACTACTCCTACAACTTTTGCAAGTGTGAGTCCCGAGGAATCTGAATATAAGACTTTGTTGCCTCGTTTTCCCTCTGAGTTAAGCCTAGCAAAAGTAGCCGTCCTATATACATTCCGACATATACGTGGAAGGCCTTACAACAAGGAGGACTTCAAGCTGGCACTCCGAGATAGAATAAGTTTCTCGTGTGTGGTGGGATTAGCTGGCGTAAATGCGGCGGATCCTGGCTATAGGACGGTGGAATTCTAGACCCGGCTTCCTGGTAAACATGTCGTGGTCTACGCGAGCTTCCAAGTACGTAAATGAGCATTGATCTGAACTGTTCCCGAACATCAAGGCCGTTCTTGAGCTTTTCTTGAGCCGCCCACGCCACGTAGTATCCACTTGGAAGCCGTTGGTCTTTTCCATCTTCGGCCGTCCGTATGTAACAGAAGCCGCCTTTGTATCTCGTGTAAGCTATTACCTGCAAGTACTCCCATGCGCAGGAATACACATTGCGTGCAACGAAATATTGTACATTTATTTGGGATTCATCGTACGAACCGATGCTACATAGAAACCTTTTCCGGACAGCGAAATTAGGCGGAATGGTATTATCCGTGCCTTTTCGTTCGTTAGATGATCTGGCACGTGTGCTTTGTGCGAGAACAGCTGCATTGTTTTCTCCAACACATTCTTCGAGATGAGCAACCTTAACTGTTGCTGTCGACAGCTTGAGGCACGCAAATGGTTATCTGGGGCTTCTACAAACGAGTCGGAGCCTCGTTCCGATTTCTCCTGTCTCTAGAGAATTTATATTTAAAAGAGCGAGCTCGGAAACGACTATATCACGCTTTTCGAGATGTGAATGTGACCATGGCGTGTCGAGAGTGATGGAAGGCGCCGTGAAATGCCAGGCCGTTGATTGGGTGTCACCACCTAGCGAGTCCTCGAAGGGACCGTGCCTTCAGTGATGGCTTCCGGAGTGATTCGTTGGCCGTCGGATGCAAAATTTGGGATGGTGAAAGTATACGCCGAACACGGTGTTCTTTGTTCGGGTCACCAAATGTAGAAGAGGTGTGTTCCTCTATACATGGATCCTGACCGGCGGAGATCGAATGTCCGGGCCGGCAGGTATGTTCTCGGCCTTACGATAGGACACCACACCCTTTTTCCAATCTTCAATGTACCGTACCATGTCTGAACCCCAAAAAAAAGCACACTGAAGGAACAACAAATGGCATGAACAAGATGAACTGGATACAGAGACTCACACAGCGGCAATACGGTGTTGTGTGTGTTCTTGTATGTTCCATCGCCTAAGCTATACAACTACAACACCATGAGGCCGCTTTCAGTCAGTCCCCAACCTATCAAGAACTGCACCCTCCCCCCCCCCCCTCCACACACATAAAGAATATAGAGGCTTAGTACTGAAAAAATATATACAACTAAATAAATGTTAAGAAATACTTTAAAAAACGAGAGAAATACAGTCAACGCAGAATAGGACTACCTAACCAGAAAAAATTTATTGTTTCAAAAACCAAGAGTATGATTTTCAAACTTTTCGGGTGTTAAAACGAACGCACATCGAGCAGTTTGCTCACGCCGAAAAAATAAAAATAAAAATGAGATGGGCAAAAACTATAACCGAATCCCCCGCCGTGAAAGCATCCAATTACTACACTAAACAGCCCACGCCTTCCACACAAACATACCTCGTAGCAACTCAATCGCTACCCGAACCGCACCTTCCGAACCCAACCCACTCTCGTGACAGCCCATCTTCCGCAGAACACTTTGACCGATGACCGCAATCAGTATTTATAACTCAGACGAAAACTCTTCCAATTAACCCAACGGAGAACAACAGCGGCCTCCAGCGGACATCTCCGCAATGCATCACAAGTACACTCGCAGAATGCGAGAACGCGTTCCATCTTTCGTAGTGCGGCGATGCTTTGGAACTAATACGGCTGATGGTCTATAGCGTGATGCGTAATCCTCGGAGATTTAGGAAGATCACAGCAGGATTAACCTGGGTGGCGCTTAGGAGAAGAGATGGGCCTCGTTTATTAAGGAGAATAAATCCGCAACAAAGTGGTTCCGATATATGACTCCGCGACAGGATGAGACGATGTTATCTGTACGGTAAAAAATGGGAAGCAAAACGCGCACGTAATGTCACTCGACAAGTGTGACCGCTGGAGGTCGCCACCGGCGTTGATGTGTGTGTGGAGGTCGATGCATCGGATTTCTTGGGCTATTTTATTTCAGGACGGTTGTATAGTTGTGTTTTCAACGATGATATTGTAGAAACGGCTACGTTTCATTGAGGTTACAGGAATGTAAGTAATTTCGTTTCTTCACGCAGTTACAAACTTTTTGAAATCATGTGACCTTCTCGACACCCTCTGAAGCCTCCGTGTTCCTCGGTCACTGTCTTAAGGACATTGTGGGCCACCGGCGTATATAGCATAATCATTTAAACTACAATCTCATTTAATGAACTCATTCATTAGCTGCTTGTTCATTTGTACGCCCCTTGGTCATCTTGGGCCTTGGGGTTGCTTTTTCTACTTTCTCTTCTATTCACGTGTTCTGGAGTAGCTTGACCTTACTTTGTCGCATATCTATACGTTTTTATCTTTAAATCCATAACTTAAAATATATAAACTAAACTATAAACTATACCACCAGCTCGCTTGCTACCTCTCTATCCTCTCGTATTTTTCTTTCAATGAATGAATCGATCGTTTCATTCTGTGTTTCCGCGTTGGTACACCGAATCCACTGCGGTTATGATCTGTGCACATACGCGGAGAGATGGAGTGTGCAGCAGGATTGTGCGCTGGTACACACATACATTGGATGATGATGAGGTGGGCGATTCACCGCCGCTGAGGCGGTGCACTGACCTATCGCACCTTGGGAACGGATGAGGAGATGATGATGGGGGGAGCACTTTCACAGATCCGTCTCCAGACCGGTGGAGCGCAAGTACTCCGCAAGAAGACGAAGGCCTTGCATCTGGTGGGTAGCGTTCGACCGCGGTCCGAGGATCTTCGCGAGGTTGAACGGTCGTTTGTCAATACGTTGCATAGAAACTTCCATTAGTGCACTCTCGTGGTGATACTGGCCACAAGCCAGGACGACGTGGCAGAGGTCGCCGTGCACTCCACAAGTGGGGCAGAGAGTGGTGCTCTGGTAGAAGACAAAAGTGGTGCGAGAAACGTACGACACGGTTGTATATACACAAAAACGCGATTCATGGAATGGGCGCCGCCATTAGTGCTGCCACCCCGTGGTAGTCACAGGAACTGTGCACGTGTGGACTGCCGTTTGCCGAGTTCCTTCATTTTCCCAGGTGTGTTTTCGTTCATTTTCGTGTCCGTTCATTTTCTCCCGCTCGGGAACCGGTGTAGAAAAGATATCGCATCGGTCCGCACTCCTGGCGTGAACAACTGCATATCGCACGCGGAAACAGGCAGTCTTCTTTTTCCTTGATCTTTCGAACGTTGATACGCTAGTCAGATGTTTACCGGATGACTAGTTATATGGAATGTTACGTTATCGTCAGACAATACTCATTAAAGACGGCGGCCACCACTACTCATCCCAATGGGAAGAGCGATTTTGGCAGTCCACTCCTGTTGTGTCGTCGCTGGAAACGAGGCTAAGGAGGCTGGTGGTTTGAGAGCGCGACAAGGTCTATGAGTGTGCAAAAATGTAAGAGTGAAAGGAGGATGAGTGAGAGAGAGTGACTGGTTTGTCCCTTCAGATGACGCACCCTGGAAGTCGCTGAGAAGGCGTGTTAGCTTAGCTCAATTGGTAGAGCCCTGTACCGGTAATCCAGAAGATGTGGGTTCGAGTCCTACAGCTGGCTAACCTTTTCAGTGACCTTCATCTTTCAAGGTCTATATGATAGTAATCTTCGCTACGCGTACCTGATTGTTTCCGACATGTGGAACCAATTTCAAGTCGTCAACCTCTATATAAGACGTATTGTGTAAATAAAATTAATCTGCTGCATGTCAGCAGTCCCTGCGTCGCTCGTGTTCTTACTGTCTGTGTGTTGAGTGCAGCTTTGAAGTAGGATGATCAACTGCCAACTACCCAAAATGATGACACTACTTGCGTCATCCATTTAACCTTCCTTGTCATGCTGCAGTTCACTGATTAATTTCCGAAATGATCGCAATATAGACGAAGCACCATCCTCTGTCTAGACTTCGTACGACTTATATATATGTATATTACTGCGTAATTATATATACTAATACGTACTATACTGCGTACTACTAATATATATTACTGCGTAGACATCGCACTTCGTGTTCCTTACAGAAGTCTTCCCAGGTACACAGAACGAACGAGTCCACACAAATTAAAAAAACGCGTATCGTTATTATTTCTTTTCTCATTGTTTCTTTTTTATATTTTCGTTCTGTTCGTGTGTATCTTTTTCTTTTACTATTTAGTAAGTGATACAAAAAAGGACAACGTTCAAGATACAGAATAGAAAGCTCCTTACGAATAACACTCTCCAGATAATTACTTACACGAAATCACCGCAGCCACGATACGACTTTCCGGAATGAGTTTCAGACGCACTCTAAGAACGAAAAAAAAAAAAAAAGCAAAAGAAAGAAGACATTGCTAGCGTGTGCACGACGGACTCATTAAATGTACATCGTTAAAGTGAGTATTAAAGACGTCTATAAATACTTATTATGAGCCCTCATTAGAGAGCACAACAAGAGCCGGTTGTGACATATGTCGGGGATTTGGAGCAATTAGAAGTAAGTTTCAGTTCTTGGATGCTACTTGTCCTAAATGAAAGCTGTTTCTCTGTCATTTAAACGCCGATTTTTTTACTTATAAAGCGAAATATATAAATAATAGCAATGAGAACGGCCTACCAATACTCGGGGCTTCGTTCACAAGTAATTATTTCTTTGGGCGGAGCTGAAAATACGACAACTTCTGGATCTGACATTCTCTGACATAAGTCATTCCCTTTTCTTACCCTCTCGTAACATTTCATATAGTATTTCGGCGGTTAACTCAGTGAATTCAGGTTGCTACAATGGGTCATCGTCAATATTTAAATAACGTCGTGAGAGCTGCTCAACACAGCGAACAGAACCGTTCACGTTTCAACGATATCCCCCTCATACGTGATAGAGCTCCAAGACATGGATACCCTTCACTCTCCCTATAGCCTGCTACTAAATCCTGTTGCCCTCCCACGGTCCTTCTGGAACAGCAATCTTTTCTTCACCTCTATGACTTTTATGAAGACGCGTCGTGCGCTAACCAGTCTCATTAAGAAAACGGCACCACCTTCTTCGACGAGCGGTACCTCTACTTTTACGAGCATTTCTTAGACTTTTTCACAAGGAAAGGCCATAACTTACGCACCTCTTGATGAATGAGGAGGAAACTTGAGGAACACGTGACCTTCAATTCGTGATGTCGATATACCGCTGCTTGGGCGATGAAGCGGCGATGGTTTCGTGCACGGACTCAGCGGTCATCAACTTCTCGTACCCCGTTTTCGGGTGATCACGTTTAGCAGTGGGGCAGTGGGTTGCTAATAGAAATTTCTCCCGCGATTCGTCACGCATATTCGTGAGCCATACGTTCTCAATAACCCCAGTGAGTGGCGTCATTGACCGTAGTGAAGGTGACTGTGAGGTGAGTGTGTTGGGATTCGCAGGGTGCAGTTGTCAAATTTGTTTGTACGTCATATTCGTTAGTGAATGTTTTAGTCACTACATCTTGTTGTAGTTTTAACGCGCGTACATTTTGTTCAACGTCGTAATGGAAACTGGTATACAATATATCTAATAATGTTAACGGCGGGCAGTTTTGCGCACGGATGCATCGTTTGTATACTTGTTACTACTTCTTCTGCTGCTTTCTTTTCCTTATACAGCTTTTTTACAAAGACACAAACGAACTACTTCTTCAGTTCACGCACCTACAGAACGACCGCTTGCTTTGTCTATGATACCTAGAGCAATTCAATAATGACTACTTCTAGTGTAATGCATGTACATTTTGTTCAATTCCGCAATGAAAACCACAAAGTTTGCTTTAAAGGACGAGCGCTTGATAGATGTTTTTTTTTTGTTCCGTGTTAGCGCCGCGAAGCAACTGTGGCTATGAGCGGCGTAGAGACGTGGACGGATGGAGAGAGGACATCAGGAAGGAGTAGGGGACATGGGCGTTACATGCGTCCCGGGCCGACTTCACGGGGAACTGTGCCGACATCCGTCCGAAAAGTCTTTCGGAAAACCCAGGGAAAACCTGAGACAGCACAGCCGGTGGTAGGACTCGAACCCACCACCTCGCAGTCTTCAGCACTTGCTACTAACTTCTTAAGTTCGATGGCAGAGATACCTGCAGTGATGTCATTCTCATTGTCCCTTTTGCTGTAAGACTTGAAATGGAATGGAATCGATGATACAACACGAACAAAAGTGTAGCAACCTCTCTAATGTAATGTCGTTGTTTTGTTGTCCTTTTAAAAACCAAAATGGCATAAGTGCAGGCTATAGCTGGTGGAGAAACTTCATCTGTATCGTATTGTGCGCCCACACTTAGGTGGTGGTGGTGGTGGTGGTGGGTGTGAAAGGGCTCGCCGTTGTCGGCCTCACAGAGGTGGGCAACGTCACGACTGACGCCCTGGGGGAATGCGCGTCCTGGACCGACTTCTAAGGGAACTGTGCCGACATATGTCTGAAAGCGTCTGAGGAAAACCCAGGAAAACTCCCAGACAGTATAGCAGGCACCGGGATTCGAACCCGGGTACCTCCCAGTCTCGACGTGACATGACCAGCACGCCCCCACTTAGGCTTCTTCAGGCACGCTCAGCCAAAAAGCGAATCGGCCGGCGCAAAAAAAAAAAAGACAAGAAGAAAAAAAAAAACCCGCTTTGGTTGGGTTCCTGTTCGTAGGGGTGATCACTCAACATCATCTGCACTGTCGGCAGGGTTCGCAAATCATCTTGCGTCCTCCTCAACGAACAACATATATTCGGCCCAGCATGCACATAAACTGCAGTCATCGGCTACATAAACACGAGGAGGAAGTTCGCTCCAGCTTTGGGTCCCGGGCAACAGTAAGAGACGAAAACGGAGCAAGTGGATCCGGAGGGAATTGAGTTGCGTCCCCTTCGACTATAATAACACTGATCAACGTTTCCGCTATGTCGTAGAAAACTCAACGCACCGAGAACGATTCACAATAAAACACTCACTCGTCGTCTCGCAATCAAGTTCGTAGATATAGCCACATGCATACTGAACGAAGAAGGGACCCAAGGGCTCGACTTTTCGAGTCGAGCGAGAAGACTATTCTAGTTAGTAAAACATTCATATAAAGGATGTGTGGGTTCACTAAGCTTCCCATAAGGAGGACTTCTTCAATAAGGAGGATTTTTCCTGCGCACGGGAAAATGTTTGTATAGTGAAAAATTTCTAGCTGCTGGTCTTTTTTTTTTGTATAGAGCTATTGCAGCTATTCGGAAACTTTGGCGCTGCTACTGTCTCTGCTATCCCGTCTACCAAGGAAAGGTAACGGAATATCTTTCGTACTGAAGTAAAGGAGGGATCTATTTATTTTGACAGGAATACTGAACCACATTCCATCCGTTCTTGTACTGAAGTAAGGCACAATAAGCAAGTTAGCTAGTATGACAACTGGGGATATATTAATAAGCAAGGTAGCTGGTATGACAACTGAGGACACACTAAACGCAGGCATTAAACTTATTTGCTGGTTTGAGTTCCGTGTATATGCGTGCCTCGTCCTCTTCGCGGGTCGTTTTCGTTTCTGTTACCGCTTCCGTTACTGGCCCATATTTGCTTCTGTTTCAGTTTCCGTTACCACCATTAGTGAGTTTTAGTATATCGTACGCTGTAGCTTTTGCGTACGTAAGGGGTAGCGTGGTCGTTCTGCGCAATGCGCAACGTTCTGCTTATGTACTGCGCATCCGCAGAACCACCACCGCTATTCAGCTTTATTTCATAAATGTGTATATATAATACAGTAAAGGACTGTAATAATTCGGCTCCTGCAGTACCCGAATTATTTTCGTTTCCGTGTCTGCTTCAGGTATGAGTGTGGAGATCCTGTTTCTGTTACCGTTAGTCGCCATATTTCCGGTATAATACAGTTTCCGTTTCTGTTACCTTTCCCTGTTGTCTACAACATGTTCTCATTATTTTGTGTGCAGATGTAATGCTTTGTCTATTCAGCTAAGCCTTCTGAAGCATAGGAAGAATGACAATTCAGAACTTTCCTTTCCAGAGCTTCGTTTGGATGGAGATTAGGAAATATCTCGGATAGTACGTCGCCTACATTTGAGGTATAATACGTAGTTATTAGCGTCGTTCTTCTTAAAATGAAAAGAAAATATTTGTTTTATCGGCAAGTCCTGTACATGCTTTCAATGACATCCGAGAAATTCACTCGATGAACATGGCTCAGGTCTTGCGCAGTATAGTAGCCGAAGCAGTTTGACCCGTCAAGATAAGGGGATTGAGCCGTAATCTACCCGAACACACGGAATCCCCATAATATGGCGACGACTTTGGTTTTATAGCCAAGTTCCTTGCCAATACCTTTTTTTACGATCGTTTCTCTGGGCGACTGTGGACGTTGCTAAGTGGAACCACATATACGCCGCACAAACGTTAGCAAATGTGGCAGATATGGACATGTCTCGAACTTTTAAGTTGAAACGAATCGTCGCACTAAAGACAAGAAATCTCCACCGAAAAGATGGTGGCCAAGAAGAATGTACCGAGTTCGTCTGTGACACTAATTGTTTGAGTGTATCGGCTTTTGTGGTACGGCGCAATGAAGCAGGCTTTAACTGAAGCGGACGTTTGCGGTATACCTCACGTTTATTCGTGAGGTTGTTTTATGCTTCCCTTGTTTACGTTTACACAGACTGAGAGGGTAATTCTTTGAGGCACGGGATCATCGATCGTAGCTTTGTGATTGGCTGTCTCCCGTCTTAGCTGTGTGGCTTCCCACGCGTGTGTCCTGGAGGAGTTGAGAGACTGATACGTCCACAGCTAAAGCGATCACGAATTATCTTCGTGTTTCTGATACAACTTTTTTTCTTCCGCTGTTGTTCGTGCTGTTTCTTGGCCTGGTAGCAAGACGGTGTTTTATTTCCAATACATGCGCGCCTTCAGCGTCTCCGTAGCTACTTGCCTGGTCTTGCCTCTTGCCTACTCAGTCTCCAAGGTAGAGACTCGGACTTGTTGGTACATACTACTAATGAAGCGCCAAAGAACAGGGATCGGAACGAGAGGAGACAACGCAGGCGCCCTTACAACAGTATAATGAAAGAAAAGAAAAACCACACATCGCTTCATACCCCCCCCCCCCCCCCAATTCAACCTTGGCGTACGCCGCAGAAATAACAACTCTTTACCAGACAAACTGATACACGGGGTGTTCATACGCTGGTCTTTCGACTGATTGATTCCTGATGATTATCTCCCGAGTTAGTTGGTTCTTATGACAAGCTATGTTAATATACTCCCGAAATAATGGGGTACGCTTGCATTTTTGGCAATGCTCAGTCAATCACCCTTGCCTATTACCCCATTCCACATTACCTGTGTTGTCTTCTCTCGTCTCTGTCCCTGTTCTTTGGCGCCCCATTAGTAGTACTACTCAGCCTCCACAGGTTCCGAGGCAGACGACAATACTGTTGTCTGTTTTTGCGGTTGTGGTCTGCATGAAAACTTCCCAGGCAGCACAATGTACTGAACGTCGAGTGCAATAGGGGTGGAGGGGTAGGTGGAAGGCCTTGAACAGATCCTGAAACTAAAGAACATTGATAAGACACATGCCGTCCACCCCTATTGCACTCGACTTTCAGTACATTGTGCTGCTTGGGTTCCCTTTGATGTTATTCTGTCGATTTTTGTATTTTTCTTCCCTACACCTAACACGACCTTCGCTATCTTTCGCAACAACGCATCGTCCCGTTCCAATGTACACCAACGAGAGTTTACTTTGTCTCTGGTCACCAATGATAACCCTTTTCTGTAACCCGTTTTTATTACGCCCATCCTACTGTAGATGATATACGCTCAATCTTGATGGACGACGCACATGTAGCAACAAAAGCTCCCAAACAACTATAGATGGAGCATAGTTCTCTCACCTTTCCATTTTACTTGTTTTTTCGCAGTTGATGTTCCATTTTAGGACCCGTAAGGACCATTAACGAGACTGATATTATTTATGCACGGTATACAGGCTACTACTTCTGCTTGCATGTCAGCTGTGATCCTAGATACGTTGCTCGCTAATGGGGATAAAAAGACTCGCTCCGTCCGCCCAAGGACAATGTCGTCTCGGCTACTCCTGGCATTTATAGTGAATCAAATGTGGTTTTATATGGCCCCTATAAAGACGCCCCAAAAAGCAAGAGAGACCGAAAGTATAGCAATAAAGATCCAACTGTTTGTCTTACCGGATTTACAGTCCCAGTTTTATAGCGCCTCAATGAAGCCACGATGCTTCGCTTGCATGCCTGTCCGCCAGGCATGCAAGCATACACAGATATTCCGGATCCGAGAGGAAATAACGCGGCGGTTTAGTGGACGATTAGGTGTTATTTTTCGTGGTGCAAGGTGAACTCGGTGATATTCTTAGATGTATGGCTATAGTTTCGTAGGCGTTAAAGGAATTCATCTTGAGGTTATACATCACCGGAGGGGGAAAAAAAGGAGAGAGAGATGAGAGGCATTGTAAATAATTGTGTGCGAACTCCATCTTAAAATTTATTTTTGTGTTTCGCTATTCCTACAGATTCGCTACAGATTTCGCTACAGATTCCCCCTCGATCTCGACCGATAGGGTAGTTTTCTTTCCGATTCGAATTGTCACGTTTCTTTTATTTCTTTATCTTTTCTTCTTTTGGTAGTGTAAGTACCTTGTTGACAGCACTTTCCCGGTGTCTAAACGTTTTCCTTCTGTTTCAAACGTCTCTCCCTTTGTTTATCGTTTTTTTTTTTTAAATTTAACGCTACATCATTTATAGCACGCGCAGAACACAAGGGTCAGAATCACCAAGCCCCAGGCAAACTTGGCACAGAACAGAAACACGTAATATTTTGGTTACCATGGATACTAATCGTGGAGCGCGTATATGTATACTATTAACAATTGGGTACCAGCGGGCATGGCCGAGCGGGTTAAAGCATCCGCTGGTTTCGGGTAGCCAAGGTCGTGCTGAAGACTGTGAGGTGGTGGGTTCGAATCCTACCATCGGCTGTGCTGTCTGAGGTTTTCCGGCAAACTTTCCAGAAGAATGTCGGCACAAGACGCGTACTAACCCCCCACTCGTTCCTATATTGTCATCTCTCAATCTGTCCACTTCTCTACGCCGTTCATGGCCACAGTTGCTCCGTGGCGCTAACCAGGAATTAAAAAAAAAGAACAACAACTGGAAGTAGATTTACACGTAAGGTATACATTTTTCTATACCGCGTATTTGTATCACCCAATGTATGTGTGTGTTGTGTATGTGGTGAACAGAAAACGTGGAGGCTACTCCATAGTACTCGTAGCGTTCTGTATGTTTTATATAAACTAACGAAGCAGAAAGAGATACGCGGAGAAAAATATGAAAGGTGTAGGGCGCGAAACTTTCCGACTGCCTGTATCGCTTGATTACAGGAGCGAGACCTATTTGCGGCGGCGGCTCTCGCCGTCAAAGCGTGTGTGATTGAATAATTATCGCGTTCTTTTTGTTCTTGGTCAGTGTGTAAGCTCAGCTGGATGAGTTCTGTCTCGCATCATTACTCCACAGAGATCAATATAGCTGCAGGAAGTTACAAATTGAGATAGGCGGCTGCATGTGGCGGATCTGTTCCATACATAGTAGTCTGGACACGGATAGCTGTTCTTTCATCTATGCGCGCATGCCAATCAGTGTGATTAATACCTCTGCCACATGGGAATTCGAAAGTCATCTCCAGTGAATGACATTCGTTCACTCTGCGTAGAGCTACACGAGGAAAGAAAATGCCATTCGCGAAATGATGGCAATAACGATGCGTACAGTATTAGGACCGACCAGACTGCAGGGGCCTCAATGAAATCGAGTCGCTGGCTGCATTGACCTTAAATCACATCATGAAGGGTCACACAATAAAGAAATGACGGTAATTACCATAAAATGCCCTAATATACACGAAAAACAGGAGCGGTAGTAGTTAATGTGGACCCGGACGGTGTGTGCAGAATTCATTACTGAAAACCTCCACTTGACACACCATAAGAAATAAATAGGTGGCCCTTTGAAATCGGATAGTGAAAATACGATATAAAAACGATTCGAGGAAAATACGTAGTTCTTCAGAAACGATTACGACAATGTTCAGGAGCATATTTTTATACACTATTGTCGTCTTTGCTCACAGTTTCAAATTGGAAAAAGATAATGAAAAACAGAAAATTCAGAGAGAAACAGCTAACTGACATTATTGACAATGAACGACTTCGGGGTTTGCTACTTTAATCTCACTCCTAAAAAAATTAAAATACAACGGCGTTTGTACATAACTATTCCGTCTCCTATTTTCCTCACATTAGCGTGGTAGCAGCTGCGTTTATGGTTGGGAAAGTTTCCGCGACGAAGAAGTTTCGTTTCCAGGCATGCGCAGTGGCAAAACGAGGAAACCTGAGACAGGGAGCAAAAAGGAACATTGGGAAAAAGGATGATTGGGCGCTGCGTGTGTGTTTTCTGCTGGTCCCTGTGTTTTTGCGCTCGTTTTTGTGGAACACAATGCTGTGTTCCTTTTTGCTCCCTGTCTCAGGTTTCCTCGTTTTGCAACGTATGTACCAGTTCGTCTGCACCCTGGCACTTTTGCCGTTGATGCGCAGTGACGACCGCATATCTGTCGATTGTCGCCATCGAGCAGACCGAAACGATGCTTAAAAATCTCTGCTTGGGTAATATAGTCAACCCTCGATTTATGAACACCCTCGGTTCCCCGAAAAATCGTTCATAAATCGAGGGATTCATAATCGAAAATTCAGTTAACTGAGTACTATCGAGCAAATGGAACAGTATTTCCGAGTTGGGATTGTGTTTATAATGCCATATATTGTGTAATTTTGCTTTTGACCATGCCTTCTGCTGTATCAATCTCACAAAGAACAGACGTTAGCGCATTCACACTCTGTTTATTATGCAATACTAATTTTTTTAGTTTTGGACCATGCCTTCCGCTGTGTCAATCTTGGAAATAAGAGATGTCACCACATTCGCACTGGACTGGTCTCGGATTTCCTCCGGGATTTTAACCTCCGTTTATTAATCTCCGGGTGACAGCGACCACCTTATTCATCAAATGAAGTCAGGAACACTTGGTCGCACCTTGTGCGGCCCCGGAAAACCCGTTTGTTGTTCGGATTTCGAGGGGTTAAGAACCGGGGGTGCAATACCTGGAAAATGCTTTGTCCGTTCAGGCGTCATTCATAAGACCACGGAATTATCCCTTTGAAGGTTCCTGTTGACCTCGGAACGATCCGTTCATAAATTGAGGGCAAAAACGCTGGGCAACTCCTAGTTGGTTCCCAGAAATTCCGTTCATTATTCGAATATCCAGGTTCATAAAACGAGGGAAAAATGAATGGAAAGAGTTTGGTTCCCCGTGCTCGTGTTCATAAAAGGACGGAATTGATAAATCGAAGGTTCATAAATCGAGGGTTGACTGTAGATTTGCAGCTACCTTTCCTACGAGAATACGAGAAAAGTGCAAAGCAACTACCGACATCTGCGTCCTGCCAAGATGCATCGAACTCAAAACAAGGACACCTAGAGGGAGGAAAACGGCACCGATCGCTCCCGATGTATGATAAATCGTTCCCCTCAGTAATTAAACACAAAATACGTCCCAGTTTAAGCCCCTTCTGCACCCGAAAAGTGACAGTTAGAAAAGAGGAGAACAAATGAAGCTTCGTTGAGAACGCACGTGGGCCAACTCTACAAGATTAATCTTGCATTTTTGTTTAGGTTTCTCGCCTGAGAACAGATGCGATGTGCGGTTAAGAACCGCTCTAGGGGTTCATAGCCAGATGGTAAGAGACGTTCAACGGTTTCCAAGGGAAATGCTTTCGCAATGTTCTCATCGGGAACTCAGCACTTCCATTTTTTTGCACTTCATATAAGCTGGGCACAAGTTGAGCTGTTCAGATGAACTTTGCTCAGTCCTAAAGGCGAGAACGGGGCTTTAAGAAACAGTTGACCGACCTCTGTGGTAACTGATAATAATAATAATAATTCGGTGTTTACGTCGCGAGACAACTGAGATCATGAGCGACGCCACAGCGGTCGGACTGTGGGTTGATTTTGCCCACCTGGGGGTTCTTTAACGTGCGATGAAAGCTCTTCACACGGCACCCCGTATTTAACGTCCCTCGCGGAAGACGACGTGTCTAAGCAACTCGTACCCTGCCACCAAGTTGCTGGCGTCCTCGGCCGGGTTCGAACCCGCGATCTCGGGATCAGAAGGCGAACACGCTACCGACTGAGCCACCGAGGCCGGTCTTTGTGGTAACTGATTCGGAGGTTGCGGGAGCGAGTTCTGTCCAGGAGACTATAGGACGCCTGCCGTATGGCGGCAACTGGGCAATCGAATAGATAAATTTTCTGATATCGCTGCTTTAGAGTACCTTTCAGAAGGTTGACTTTCTTTGTTTTCGGCTGAGAAGTCAGCATGAAACCCACAGGGAACGATTCAGCCAGCACAACCGGTGGTATAAGATACCAACCCACGACCCCACAGTTTTTTTATGGCGTAACCTTTTAGCCACCACAAAGGAGCGAATGTTCGGTCTGCTCTACCACACACTGGGGTAAACCGTTTCAGAAACGCAAACATTTAAACTAGGGAACTCTCAATAAACTCTCTATACAATACAAGCATCAACCTGACGTGAGCACACATATCACGTTTTTTTATATGCCGCACTCGATAGCCACCTTGATGATAATCGCATATCCGCAGCCATTTACACAACGCAAGACTATCGTACTTTTGCGGCAACCTTCAAAGAACGTCTCAAAGATAAATTTCCCTGACGTCCAGTCTTTCGAAACGGTCACAAAAGCCGAATAACGAAACCTGACACTAAACACTAACATACACTTCGCACGGAACAACAGTGGGGCGCCACAGTCCCCCCCCCCACACACACACACACCGATGCTTCTGAAACGACTGAATAATGAACATAAGCGACACCAACGACTGCAGCGCCTTTTGTGTTGCCTTCAGACTTCTTAACCTTTAAATGGCCAGAATAATCGCCTCGCAAAAATTGGCCACAAGAGGTCGCTAATACCTGTATCGCTTCTACATCCGCGGCTTAGCTAATGACGACAGAGAAATAGATTTTTTTTTTTTCTCTCCACAAAAGGACTCACTGGCAGGAAAAATTAAAGTTGAAGACGCCGACGTGGCAGAGACGTAAATTGGTAGGGAGGTTCCTGGTATTATGAGGGTGCTTGCCCTTGGTGTCTTTTGGGTGCTAATGCACAGAATGTTTACGTCTTTTCGGACTATTAGGTCCGTTTTCTAACGTTTCCGTGAGAGAGGGTGTCAGGGTTCCAGCGTCCTTTTGGCTGTAGCACGTGGTCATGCGGGAAGCGCCCTGTAGTGCAAATTGCGTGAGGTGTTGTTAACGACTTTGTAGCGTTAACTGCGGGTACGGTGAATACAGTCAATGCAGTGTAAGTATCGTGTTGTGCGATTATCTGTCATTCGCTAAGGTTAGAAATATTACCAGAGTGGAGCAGTTCGAGCAACAGGTTGCGCGCCTGGTTTTGTTTTGAGTACGAGGAGAAAAATGGATCGTTTCACGCGATTTCAGAGTCAGAAGGGCGGGTTCCAAATATATTAGGATAACATAAGCCCACATACTGCAATAAGTGCATGAAATAGTGCAAAAAAAAAAACATCGTTGCCTGTAACGAACAAGCTCAATATCTGTCGTGTTGTTCTAAATGATAGCTTGTAGCTTTGCTGAGCCCGAACATCGCCCTGTGGCGCGTAGACGTTTCAATGGAAGAGCAAAATACGTTGTTGTGCAAAATATTTTCGAATGCAGTGGGGTGTTTTTACATCAGAGAGGTGCTCATGTTCAACTATTCTCGATTTCAGAATCTTGTATATGGGATAGAAATACGAGCTTATGTATTTAAAAAAACAAACTCCAGTGTAATCCGGAATGATCCTTGGAATCCGCACTTGAATGACTGGACAAAAGTGATAGAACAAAAGACAGCTGAAGTTGGCATCTGCTACTGTGTGAACACCAGCAAACAACATGTCATATGCAAGATATGCCTAGCGGGAAACAATTTATAGCGAAAAATGATGATTCCTCTTGCCTGTTTTTATTTTCTTTTATCATCATTTTCATTCATTTGGTTGTACACGAACCGGTACTCTGGTAGCAGCACACTACCACTCTTGCGTCTGTGCACAACCGTGAAACTCCACATAACGAGGGACGTCGTAAAAACGTCACAGAATTTCCAATTCGTAGAAGTAGTTTACTGCCGTATACAGAACTTCTAGCTCTCATTAGAGCACAACCTGTTTCCATTTCGTTTCGCGGTTACGGAACACAGCCTGTCTTCTCGACAAACCTATACCGAAGGAGGCCCGCAAAGAACAAGGATATATGCTGAAATCTCACACTTGTCCCTATTTTCCGCCAAGCACCGCACCCATCGCCACCTTCCGCAAAATCCGCAATATGAAACTGTTTCGACGAGAAACAGAAACAGCTCGAACTTGGATCGGGCAAAGTTTTCTCGTATTTCCGCATTTTCTTTCTTCCCCCGTACGTAATTACACGATCCATATTCCTTCGATTAGCACCGACAAACAGCTCCCCGCGGAGCCCAATCAACACCGCCAAAACACCAACGCCCTGACCAAACTAAAAGAAACAATGACCGTGACAGATTCAACATCATTTTGCCAACTCCAAACGAGGTCCGAACCGAAGGAGCATCCTATATGTAACGCGTGCAGGTGTGCCCTCAAGAAAAAAAGAAAAAAAAAGAAAAGTCCGCTAACGGTGCCATATTACGCTGTTCGTTCCTACATTTTAAGTTGCGCTCGTTGGAAGGAATGACAAATCACGCGCTAACTCGCAGTTACCTGTGGCACGTTAATCACCGACCGACGCCACGCGAGCTCTTTGGAGATAAATCGCACGCACTATGGTTGATGCTATCGAATATTTAGACCCTCGTTCGTTTTCAACGAGAGCGATTGGAGCGTGCACAATGACTGGGGTCAGCAGGCATGCGCTTGTTGCTGCAGGAAATTGATGAAGAGAAATATTACGTGATGGTGCGGCGAGAACTGCGCTGCACGAGTGGTACTTTATATTTGGGCTGCGCCAATAGCGTGGATTTGGTCTTATGTGAGATATATTAGACCTATACGCGAAACATAGCTATAAAAGAAGTGACTCCTGCTGGTTTGTATATACATTGTTCGACCTAGAGCGGGAGATGAACAATACACAAGACCAGTGGTTCACCCAGAATTTCGTCCGTGGGGGTGTGTTGGGCGCCGCAGGGGGGGTGACGTCACAACATGGAGGCTAATCCCATATATTTCTATGCTTTTTGGCAAAATGTTGCGTAATCTCATAAAATTTTAGGAGGTGTCTCCCAAATTTTGGGGGGTTAGGGGGTGTAGGGTGGCCTGGATAAATGACTGCAAGATACGCACCGAGTCCTTACTCCTTAGCGCTTACTTCTTTTTACCCCGCAACTAATAATGTACAAACCAGATAAAGTAATAGAATAGAATAAACTAATAGAAGCATAGGCAGTTCTAGTACTACTAACAACTAGTCGTTTTACGTCATGATGCAGCTATGATCATGAGCGACGCCACGGTGTTTGTCTGTGGATAAATTTTCCCCACATGCGACGCTTCTTTATCGTACGACAAAACCTGAGCACACTGTATTTAACGACCCTTGCGGAAGACTACCTGGAACCTGTACTGAGACTCCGTACCGGAATATCCAATCAAAGCGATGTAGATTATATTTGAAATAGTTCCGAAGCTGGACTCGTAAGGCCCCAAAGACCAAGCGAAGCGAGTGCTGCTTCCACGAAGATCCGTGTTTTTTTCTGTGCATGTGTTCTGTTCTGTTAGATAAATATTCGTTTGCATTCTCTTTGGTTACATAATCATTCGTTAACTAGTCACTTCATATTCTCTTCGGATACGTAATTATTCGGTTCGAGGTATAACTGTTTGCTTTGTATTCTCTTTGGTTAAACGTAATTATTCGTCAAGACATATATCGCTTCAATTTTCAAATTACTATTCGCACAGCCCAAGTATCTAGGTTTCACCACATTGGTTTGGAAGTTTGGAAGTTTGTTTTATTTTTTCTTACATGGAATATTTAGATGAACTGTTAAATAGGGACTGCTAGGCAAGCCCGAGATGCAAGCCCGAGATGCAATCATGGTATGCCTGACTAACTCGATTTAGGTTCGATGATCCCGATTGAGAAGATCAACACCGCTTCAACGCATTTCGGCATCTCTATCACCATAACCGTAATGCACGAAACGTTATCCGGCACACAATAATTAACGCTCCCTCCATTACACGTGCGCGCGTGCTGTGGCATCATCCCTTTCCGACAATTAATCCAGCTCGCGTATTATCCTCATGCATAGTGGGACGGGTTATGATAGGCGTGTGCGAAATTAATAGGCATCCACGTGAAATTAAGACATCCAGGAGGCGCATTATCGCGTTGTTTCCGCGCTACGGTTCCGTTCGAAAATTAATGTATTTTAGGAGATCACGAGGTGTGAAATTCGTGACGATCTTCGCAGTTATGAGCGAGACAGGGGGGCATTGTGTGAGTGAGAATTAATGCTCTGGAGATTGTGTGAGAAACTCGTGCAACTGGACGAAGGTCAGCCCCTTGAGTTGATCCGCGAATTTTGGGGGAGTTCAAGGTCTTCTGAAGACCTGGCGACAAAGGCAAAGTGAAGTCCAACAATCCGTTTTCTCCATGCTTTCGGCCATTTGCACATCAAGTGTCACGATACAGGTCTGCATCAACATGTCAGAGGTTCGTGGCGCCCCGATAAATCTCCTGAGCATTGCATAAAAACCAGCATTGTACGTAACGCCGTTATCGTAATCGACATTTTTTTTTTCGGTATCGAAGTATGGATCGCGATACTTTTTTAAAGCGGTATCGGGAAAAGTATTTCCGTAACAAATTTATGGTAACGCGATCTCCGTATCGCAAACATCGCAATCAACGCAACGCAAATATAGCAAATATCGCAACGCAAATATCGCAAACAACGAAGAACAACCAATTCCGGGACTCGGCTACGGGAACGCAGACGACGCTGCGGACGTTTATGTTCAGTTCATCGCATGCTAATCCGACGCAAACGACAGTTAATTAGGAAACAATCTTTTACCCAATTACCTGTCCGCCGATAAAGCCTTTCCCCTTTTCAGTCACCGTTTCCGACTCTAATAAACCATCCTCGGCGCATCCTTCTTCAACGAAAGTTAAAAGAAAAATAAACCAGCAAAAGCAGAACTGTCCCTCTGTGTCTGAGGTCATCTCCCAGGTAAAGATAGGAACACGAAAAAAACGAGGCAACCAAGCCCACAAGTTCCGTCGCCGTCCGCTAGTGGGCGCGACGCGGAGCTTCCGGTGGCGATTCAGTTTCACACGTCCCTATCGCTGGCATAGCTTTTTCTTTCTTGCGTGTTTTCTTTTTTCTTTTTTTTGTTCGACCGGCAGCTTCCGGCGGCTTAGGTTGTCCCGAAGCTGGCCAGGGGCAAGTTCCCAGGCTCCCTGATACTTTTTAAATAATAGGAAATGATAGCACATAACGAGAGATTATACGGCGAGCACGGATGCGCGCTTTAGTTTTCGCTGCGATTAACTTGTTCGAGGTACTGGTATGTGGGTCGTGGTTCATTGACGTGGTCCACCATGTCGATTTCCTGTCGGCTGGTGCGCAGTGAGTTTGCGTGAACGGCAGAGGAGGATGTGGCCGCGCGCGTTGTGTGAGCGGGATTTAGACGGTCGATAAAACTGAGTGCTTGATTTATCGTATTAATGTCTTCGTCGATGATTGGGATGGAGAGGAAGTCGGAGAGAGAAGTGGACGTGACTTCGTTTACATCAATCGTGGCTTTACTTGCTGCGAGCATGTCTTCCCAAATTTCCTAAATCCAACTGGACGAAGGCATTGAAGTACGGGAATCCCAATCGGCCGAGGGACCCAATTTCCAAAGGAGACATGCCTGTTCCTCGTTCACACGATATAACCAGCGCAACCTTGCAAAGGGACTGAAAGAGGCACGCTCAACTTCCAACTGGTCTTTATTTGGACAAACAATTCTTTAAAACACCAGTTGGAAGTTCTGCGTCGCTTTCGTGCCACTTTCCGTCCCTTTGCTAAGTTGCGCTGGTTGTGTCGTATAGGGTTCCGCGTTTTTCGGTATTTGCCGAAAAATGCCGAAAAACACCCGCCGAATATTTTTTTTTTTTAAATTCGGCATGTTCCGAAAAACTGCGAATTATACTCTTCCATGTAGTGCTACATGCCGAAAATGCCGGTGCTCGATTTCACTTTTCTTCCTGCGGGGCATGATATTTTCGTTTTTCCTTCACCTGGTTTCCATACATGTGGAATGCGGGGAAACCCGCCCTACGGAGCTGCTAGCCTCTAGTTCAGGAAAAAAAACTTTCCTCCGTAACATTTTGATGTCAAGTCAAGAGGGTTCAAGAGGGTTCGAGTACACGTGGAACCCTCCAACGAAGGAAATTAAATTATTTGTGTTCTCAATGTTTTCCTATATACCAAGCTGCTCTCCTTCCATAGTCCTTCTCCCTAGAGATTACAGCTGCCGATTTTGGGGCATCTATTTTGGACGCGAGCGTTTTAAAATGCCGAAAATATCCGAATTTAACGAAACATATAAGTGCCGAAAGACACCGCCGAACCTCCCCAGGAATAAATGCCGAAAACGTGGAATCCTATGCTATCATGCATGTGTACTAGTCACCAACTCTGCCGTTTCTGTTCCTCGTTCGCAGAATAGGATCCTATAGTCCCTTCGTCCTATAGATCCTATAGTCCCTATAGTCCCCCATGGTCAGAACCTGCAGTCAGTCAGGAGACACCTCTCGTAGTGGTCCACATTGCCACATGCAAGACTAAGACACTCTTCAAAGTTTGATCCAGATACTGCGTATTTATTCCAAAAATTCATCCTCAAATGTAAACTTAATCCCGTGAAAGACGAATTCTATTATTCGTCCGTGGTGGGCCTAATACGCGCTTCGCCGAAACCACACGAAAAGGTAGACCGCGATCAAGTCTCCGTCGAATAATTAAGTGCTTGATTAAAACCAGCCCCTCGCAATTCATCACCATTGCGATAATGAAAATGTCAACCTTACCGCATCCTCCTCCTCCTCTTATGATGGAAGATGATAGTGGTAGATACCCTGTGAGATGCGTACGCCTTTCCAAACAAGGTAACCCGAGACCCAATGCACAAACAAATGCAGATCGGTGTCTCGTAATTAATAAGTTAATGTCTTCGTTCTTAGGCGCCATTACGTAACAGGCCACTCAGTAAAGGAGAATAATTTTGCTGAGCGTATGTAGATAATTAATGGAATGTCTCCGAGAACACAATGTAGAGGATAGGGAGCATGGTTGGGAGATGATGATCGAAGGGAATCTTCGGGGACTCAGATAGTCAGAGCTGATGATGTATACCATGTGCGTGTTCCTGACATAAAAGTTGTTTCATGAGACGCAAGCTAACGTTTTGTGAGCAAATAATACACCACCGGGGAGAGGCTGGGAGAGGGAATTCCCCGTTTGCACGGAATAAAATTCTTTGGTTGGCAATTCAATGCTGTATCGTCGTCTTCTTTGTGTACGTCCTTAGTCCCACCTCTGGGCCGCCTGCGCTGCCTATGCTGTCTTGGGGCCGGTTTACCAAGCCACATCCGGTGGAAGCAGACGCTGTTTCGTGTAACGTAAATTCAACAACGATATTTGGAACCAAACCTTGTATACCTTTCGAATGAAATTATTTTAAAATTATTTTAAAATTAATTTTGTACACAAAGTGAACGCTGTGGCTGTACCGTGTCATGGTACTGCAAGCGCAAAGTGCTTGTGGGGAAACAGTGTTCTGAACTGAATTCTGAAAATACCCTATTCTGATATGAAATGAATTGAAAACTTGAAAACTGTCTCTCGTGTCGCCTTACGTTACGTGCGCCCCACGACCCGGTTATTCGGTGCGCATTATTCCAAAACTGTCTACTACGGTGATCAATCGCATCTGTTACCTACATAGGCTCCGGCTAATATGTTCATTACAGCTGTCACCTTGTGTTGAAAAGTGGGAAATTGCCATCTCCCTAGTCTAGTGAGTGAACCGTAGTAGGTGACGCAGAACATATCCTCGTATATGACCTCGTAGTGTTAACCTAGGTGTCGTCGTTGGCCTGCTCGAATAATACACTTTTCACCATAAGGAATGTGCTGGCCTCACCACGTGCCTGCAATGCATGCTCTCGTACATTTTTGACGCATTAACCAAATATTTGTTTATATACATATTGTACGCATTGTGTCCAGCGCAGCAAGAGACCGCAAGCTGTCTTCGAAGATCTACGTCGGACATATAGATGCCTTGCATTGATTACGTCGACAGATATGCTCGCTGTATACATTCGTATTTTCCGGTGTATATTTAAGGTCCTCGGTGGATATTGCAGCAGGTGGATATTGCAGCAGGCGGATATTAAGGTATTCGGTGGACCCTGTCGTATTACAGAAACAGCCACTATAGTATTATCACTTTGCTACACATAAATCAATTACGTTTTTTTTTTCTTCTGTGAAGCCATTAGAGATCGCGTAACAGTAATTGTGGAGCAGCTGATAACAGTGTGGCGGTTTCCCGCAAATGGAACAATCCTTATTATCCTTGTATGACTTCACATCCACGGTAGGAATATCAGTGATGTAAGCCCTACAATTATAGCGCTTTTGTCTATCAGTAGAAGAAATAATCGGTTTTCTTCAATCACTACGCCATTTCGTTCGAGCCAGGTCTCTTAATGGTGTTCAGAAATGCCGCAAAGTTGGGTCTTTGACTCCTGTTCTGGTGAGGAAAAGGAACAGAAATGGCGTCCGTCACCCTTCGCGTGATTATTCTCGAAGCGGAAAGTGAAATTTCCACATTCCACCTGACATTGTTATTATTATTATTATTATTTTATTATTATTATTATGTATATTCTTATTATCTGGGGTAACACCTGCACTGTCTAAACGGTGTGGAAGCCACAAGAACATAATCGTGATAAGAATTGTTTGATTCTGTTTCTTCACCATTGAATCCTCTGGCGGCGGCAGCACTTTAGCAGAAATTATACCGACAATTTGTTTCGATAATGCGCTTCGTCAAACTTCGGCGTGCGTTTATCAACATCTATCTCGCATAGAAAAATCGTCTCGCTTTTTTAGGCGGTAATATTTGGACCGAAGCAAAACTCATGAACTTCATAATCATTTTACGTATCGAATTTATCTGCTGCGGACAGCACCAATGCACTCACACTGCCAAAATGTATCTAGGACCAGTCGCCAGATAATTTGCCGGCAATTCTCCCCATACCCCCGTAGTAACAACCCGCCAAAGATATTACATATAAATTTTTAGGTGTTATATGTGACATATATTCCTTCCAGGTAACATCACTCACATATATGACCATTCAAAGTTCAATGCTGCACTAATTACTTTACTAGAGTGTTCTAATTGATTGTGATATTTATGGTGTACTGCATAGCAATGTTACTTTTTGTTATTTATGTTGTTCCATTGTGACTTATGTGACTTATTTTAGTGTTATTCATCTAATTGCTTTTGTATTTTCTGTACTGTTGTGCTTATTCTGACCTGTATTTATTATCTTTGTATATTGTGTTTGTGTGTAATAACCCACTCCCCTCTGTAATGCCTTCGGGCCTTGAGGAGTAAATAAATAAATAAATAAATATATGTGCCCTGGAGTGAAAAGCCAGGCACCATTATAAAACTTGGATTCAGAAACAGACAGACACAAAGAGAAAAGATACTCTTGAAAGAACTGCGCCAAGGCATGCTGCCATATTTGAAACCGCAGAGGTCAGCATTCTCAGTTGGCTGCATTGACGGTTTTATGGTTTTCCGTGCCTCTTTACCGCTGTCCATATTTTATGCACACCCGTACAGCATGGCTCACTATAACGTATATACGCAAATAGGGTGGGCGTTCCAACCCCCTCCGCAGCTGCGTCTACCCTGTAATTTTCTCGGTGCACCGCTCAGGGCGCAGTTGGCCTTAAAGGCTTCTCAACTTACAGTAATTGATCGTACTGAGCGTTTCGAATGCCAGGCTCGCAGCCTCAACTCCGTTTTTCGAAGCTGAAATATTTGACCGTAAAAGAACAAAATCGTATTTGAGAAGACTCGGTGAAAAGGAGTGAGCTGAAAGATGATTCCACAATTCTTCATTCTTGGGCTACTGACCAGTGGTCACTTTGTTGCAGTTTGCCACGCTTTCAGCGGGTTGCCTTTGGGAAAGGGTATGACCTTTCGTAAATTAATAGTGCGCGGGCGTTGACCTCTTGGACGGAGACGCTGACCACTCAACGAGAAAGGGCTCAAAGAGACTGGTTAGGTACAGAAGCAGAAATATAGGGAATGTTTTGAGCCATGGAAGACGACGCTGTGGCATCCGGGTACTCTCTGATGATCCAGCCAACCTGAACCAACCCATTAAGAAATAAGCGAATTCACCTCACGATCTCTTTCTGATTACGCCATGCCTTCTAGCGACGTCACAAGTCGTCCTTATCGGAAGCGCAACACCATCAGGCGACCTGCAGCCCCGAGTTTGCCACAGACAACCCGTTCACACGACACTAGAACCGGCGAAATCAACACACACGGACGCGTAGCTGTCTTACTATCACGTGATATAATGAGAATTATCCTCAATCTTCCCATAAATTCTAACGTTCGGAGAAACCCAAGGGAGACCTACCGCCGGTTCCCGGGCTTCAATGCGGTGTACCTCCCCGCCTCAGTGTGCAAGGCACTTATCATTATCGCGCAGCCGCGGGACCTCTGTATGATCCCTTCCTATCTCAACGTTATCTATACACATCTGGGATCGCCGTAAAACCCGTGCCGAACGGGCTGTACTAGAGTCACTAGAGAGTCACTAATTAGTGACTCTAGGTGGGGAATTCCCCCCGGGAGGGGGGGGGTGATACAGTGTAACGTTCCCCTTCCTACCGACCCTTGTGAGCACTCATCATCCTCCCAGGACATCTCCTTCGCAAGGGACGCTTCCAGGACATGTCGTCAACTCATGATGGTTCCTGGGTGCACACGGTACTGGAAGGGCTATCTAGCGATAAGGGTGAGATGGTATACGATTGCACAGAATGAGGTCGTTATCAGCCCTGATTTACGGAAATCACGGGGCGTACGCATTTTTGCGACAATTACACCTCAGTCATAGTCCTCCTGTTTTCAACAAATCAGGGGGCAGAACAATGTCATTCAGGATGACAATTAGCTAGGAGCGTGCTGCGAGGTGAAGTTCTGTTTTAAGAGTGTGCTACTCTCAATTCTTTCCACTGCTAGACGCTGTAGCACTTTGTTTTCAAGCACGGGATGTTTTTTTTTTTGGGAAAAGTACTGTATTGTACTTTCACAGTATTTATCAATACAGAAATACATAAAGCCTGAAATTTTCGGTAAATGTTTATACTAAATTCGGGAAGTAAAAATCCGGTAAGTAAACATGTGCTCTAAATTCATACAAATTCCAGTGGAAAAACTTACCGCTAGGTAGTTTACCCCCTCACCATAAACAATACTTTGAAGACACTCTGAAGAAGCAATAAAATACCTCCAATTTTTATGCGCGTTTTGTCTCGGAGTTGATATGGGGGGTTAACGCTTTGATGAACGACAAAAGGGACGAAAACAAAAAAGTTGAGGACCACTGGTCGATACATGGCGTGAAGATGCGAGAGAAATATGCCAAGATATGCCACGGCCGAGGCCACAACTACAAGCGTAGCTTTGCGACAAATTATAGCGAGGCGAGTAATTATAGCGTCTCACTCGAATGATACATTGGCCAGCGGAAAGTCATCGTTCACACTTTACCCTCGAGTAGAAAAAAAAGAAAACGTTCTTCTCCAATGAAGCAGCCTCTTTAAAAGAACGCGTATTTGGATGCCTGATTATGCGCAGTCAGAAGCTATCATTATGCACCAAAGGGTGTATACACCATGCAACCGTCTGAGGAAACCCAAGAGTGTCCATGGAGGATTCATTTCGTGATCTTTATCACTCAGCTTGAAGACGTTTGCTGGCCATGAAAATGAAGCCTCCTTGCAAATGGGAGGTATGAGCCATATGTAGAATTTCGCGGAAGAAAGCTGCCATTGGCATGGAACATTATTAACTGCTTTGCTCTTTCGTTGCCTGGTGGAGACCCCGTCAGCGTCGTCAGCATCATCATCATCACCACCATCCTCTCATTTTCCCCCAATAGCAATGGGGTAGCATTCTGCTCAGTGAGCGGAAGTCATCCCCATATTATCGTCATCATGTATCTCTCTCTGATGGAGACGCATGTAGTGATGTCAGAGTCGAGCATTGGAGGGGCCAATTTTCGGCGCTATGTCTATTGCCCTCATCTTTGCTGTAAAACGCACCTTCCTTCGTCTCCTCCTTTCAAAACGACACTATACGGAGAACAAAAACTAGCAGCCGAACTACATTCATTCCCATGCGGACTATCAAAATTACACCATTCAGCTTCTCCCTAATCATTCCCCCATAATTCATCCTCGCATATTAACCACTGTGAAGTGGGGTAGGGTCCTGTACCTACCACGGGTCCCTTCTTCATTTATTGTTGTTGTTGTTGTAATCATTTCGCAGATTCGGAATAAACGCACAAAGAAGGCCCATCCTCCTATCTTAACTAGCAGGAGGAACTAACTAGCAAGAGCCACAACTCGCGTTGAGCTCTCCATCAATATCTCTATTCTTCAACCCGACGCACTTATAACTGAAACATATAGGGATGAGCTCAACAGCAAATTACAATAAATTATCCATTCAACGTAAGAAAGCCCATGAATTCGAGATCCACTTTAATGTTACGAGACATCTTATATTGAACAAACGCGAAGGGGGATTGGATTTTCGAGATTAGCTCATCACGACATTCAATTCAAACGACGGCTTTCGAGCCCTGCAATCTTCCTCCCTTGTAATCCTTGTAATCCGAGCATCGTGACGCTGAAATTATTCGCAGCCTTAGGAGGCATGTGTTTACCGCTCATCTCGTTTCAATGGGCGCCCTTCTGAATGTTTTCGGGAAGGATCACGGTAGTGATAAGATCACCCATGCATAATAGCAACCCTTGGGGCCATCTTAATCGAACAAAATTATTCTGTTCACTTAACATTCCCCCAAGGATGGCTGTTATCGCGCTGGGAAATGACAGATTTTTTTCCACTGTTATTATTAAGGTTGACTGGAGCTGTACACGGCGGGCTTCAAATAGCATGTGCATGGGATCATTTTACGACACAGGTGAACATATTTGTGCGATATGTGCCACAAACATATCTCTCGAGTTAGTCTGTCGAATAACAAACAAAACTAACGTATTTAGATCCCACTAAGATACGCATAAATTGTATACAAGGCTAATCAAACACGCGGCCGAGCGTTTATTCATACACGCGCTCGTCGGGGGCAAACAGTTAATATAATCTTGCCTCGCTGATTTTTATTTCTGTTTACAGAAGCAGTACCCTTTGAAATATACGAACCGCGGTCCCATGAATAAATAGAGAGTCATAAATACTTCCATCACACTGAAAGCGTTCCAGATCGTGATGCCGCGAAATTAAATCCGGTTCGTCTAAAGCGGGCCTTCGTTAACAACGATGCTGAGATTCGCGTGATTTCGAACCCGAAATGATGGATAGAAAAGTGTGTAGAATGTGGTTGCATCGCGCTTTTGTTTTACGACCCGATGAAAACGGACGCCTCGAACTAATTCCATTAATTAATTATGTTAAATAGAACAGGCTCGAAAGATGTTATAAATTTGTCTCGAAGCACCGCAGCAGGCATTCAAAGCTTCTCACGGAAGTTCGTTTTAAACGTGATCATCAACTGATGGAACGGAGAACGCGTGTTTCGTGGCGGTACTATAGGCTTATCTTTTTTGGTCACGAATTTCAACAACCCCTTTAGGTCCGAGCACCCAGAGAGGTGGATGAATAATTAAAGCCGTTAATTATAGCCTCCTTATGGGCAGATCGGTTTCTGTCGGCAACGCAATGATTTTTGTAGGAAAGGGATAGTGTCATGTCCATTTCTCGACATGCACCGCATTTCGAAAACAAATAAAGAATAAACAAATAAAAATAAAGTACACAATGTCACGAATAAAAAAAAACGCTACCCTGAATTCCGTGCTTCCTACAATCGCGCCAGCTTCTGGTTTCGTTGTATTTTTAACTTTGGTTAAACTGTTTGTGAATAAACCATTACTGGTTTTGAGCTGTCGTACATGTCGTCTTTCCTAAGTTGCCCAAGCTCATTCTTGAATTTCCTCATGAACCGTTACCATAGCCTCCATCCAATTCTCATAGAACATTAGTCTTTTTAAGCGCGTGTTAGCAACGCGAAGAAATTGCCTGCGTGCAGGCGTGGGCATATGGAGAGAGGACATCAGTATACAGCTACGAAGTAGTAGAAGACACGGCGGCCAGTATGCCGCTAAACGCCACTTGAAGAAGTACTACGCAACATATGTCTGGAAAATCTGCTACAAAACCCAGGGAAAACCTCAGACCCGGTGGTAGGATTCGAACACAAGGGCCTCGATCTTGTGCTTGCAGCTATACCATCAAAGAGCGGATGTTCTGTCCACTGCGCCACGTCATAGAGCAACATCGTATCACGTTAACATTATCGCATCTATCATGTCGACTCGAGAGCTGAGACGTCCATTTTCGCCGTTTCCAGGTATGGGATGGGAGACGTGCTTCACGAAAAGACTGCACTCGCTGGCTTTACGTCAAATGTCATCTTTCAGATCATTGCTTGGACGTTGGTAAGGTATAAACGAATTTACGAAACCTTCTTCCTTAACATCGTTATCCGAAATGTAGGTAACACATTCCCTAAGCAAAGAAGAAGAAGAAAAGAAAACGAAGATAATACGAAGGGGCAAGACTGAAACTGGTAATGAACGCAGAATCGGTTGGGCAAAGACTCGGTTCGGCAAAGAAGGTCGTGCAAAGAGGGAGCAAGAATCGCATGTTAGTGATGTTACCCATTGCTATATCATGGTCTGAAAACACAACGCATCCTAAACCTAAAGTCCTAAAAAAACGTTAGTTGAGAATACGCACTTGTATACTGTTGTCATATGCTTTGTGACTTTGCCTGCTGCTGCTTTGTGTCTTCTACCCCAGTACTCCTCACACTTTGTTCCCGAAATGTTCTCGTTCTTTCGCTTCCCCTTCCTTTTGACGGCTTCATCCTCACAAGCGACCACCATCACCTCCGGTTGACCGAAAACCAAAAAAAGAAAAAAAAAAGCGGACAGCACCTACGCAATACCAAACGCGCCGACAAACTAAACAACTTCGTCATTATCGTGCCAAGCGACCCCTTCGCTGTACAATCACTTATCATCCCCATAAATATTGAGGAGAAAAGATCGGTCCTTTATTAGAAGGACACGAAAATCGGGCGAAACTCCAAGCGCTAAAGATACGTGTGTCGTCCTTAACAAGAGTCATCCATAACGGCGCGCCTCCTTCCCAAAATGTCACATCAGACAGCCGCGAGCAACTCAACTAACGACTCAACTTAACGAGTGAGTTCCTATGTAATTATCGCTCTAATGTAGATCCCGGTTTCGGTGGCGACTGTGAACCTCCATTGGGGGAACGCTCGAAAACACATTTGCACATATAAGCGTTCTACGTCGGAAACGGGCCATAAATGTTCGCTTCGAATCTGCATTCTTTTTGCTTTCTCTCTCTCTCTCGAATTTGCATGAGTAATGGAAAGGGTTGGAGCGTTAGACAACGTCGCAGATGATTATGGCAATGCGGACTGTGTGTTCTGAAGAAAGATGGGATAATTATGGAGTTTGTACGATGTCGCACATAGCCTAAGAGGTGGACACCGAAATGAAGCCGTGCGATGGAATGTGTGGCTAATTAATATGATAAACTAATTTTACTCATTACTCGCTACTATTATTCTATTCTTTTGTAATTAGGATATTGCCTATTTCGGGAATTAAGACGGGTCCGTGCAATAATTCCGTCCACGTGAGCGGTGCTGATAACTCGGTACAATCTCTGGGGGTAGGAGTGGTGGTGGTGGGTGTGAAAGGTCTCACCGTTGTCGGCCTCACATGGGTGGGCAACGTCACAACTAACGCCCTGGGGGAATGTGCGTCCTGGGTCGACTTCAAAGGGAACTGTTCCGACATATGTCGAAAAGCGTCTGAGGAAAAACCCCAGCCACCGGGATTGGAACCCGCAGGAACCTCCCAGATACGAGGTGACATGGGCTAACACGCGAACCACTGAGCCACGCGAGCATTGCCATTAGCAATCCTTTGACATATTCTGTTGCCCACAGCCAATAGCACTTTATTTAAATGACGATGATGATTTTCAACGGGGCGATACCCTTTATGTGACGTTAAACGTGGTTGCGCGCTTTTCTCGTGACGCTCCGAATCAACAACCGTCTGCTCCTTCCGCCGACGCTCTTTCGTTAGGTGCACCCTGCTGTGCACCCATATCCCGTACCCCTCCACCCCACCCAAAAAAAAGAAGAAAAACTCACTAAACAATGAATTCACAACTCACGCGAATGTCGGAAACCCAACCAGACGTGATACTTGTTCATTGGAAACGCCAATCCATGATTACGGACCGTGACTGTGCCCTTTTATGTTTTCGCTTTTAGGAATACCAAGTCGACCATCGTCCGGCTTGAAACTCCTCTTTCATAACGAACATGTTCCCCTTTCCGCGGAAATCCTACACGTTTAGACAATCAAGAAACGTGCACCCATTGCCTAATTCATGTTTACAATAGCCTAAATCACCGCAACAAACCGCCACTTCAACCGATAGCCAGACCGCGCTGTGATCACAACTTCACCCAGCTCACCATGCTGTGTGTTTCGCGAAATGAAGGAAGATCCTTTTCTTAATCACACACAAACAGAAGGCGGTTATTTTAGCCCAATAGCAAACAGGTAGTTTACGTGCGTTTCGTGCCACGACAACTTCGATGTTGTTCTCGCGTAGCTTCCGTGCTCACGCAAAAGAAACGACAGAAACGCCCCAGTCATTGAAAACTCATCAGACGTACACTTCGTGGTGGTTGCCTACATACTCATCTAACGTAACCTGTTGACCCTCGTCTGGGGTGGTCCGTTTTAGCTGGTCTTGTTTCCTGAACGAATGGCAGTACTGCCGTGTTAAAAGGCATAATGTCCATAGCGAAACTGAAAGTGTAGAAGCTGAATGGGGAGCTGTGCAAGATACGGCGAGTCACACTAAATTAGGGCAGGTTAATTACGTAATTGGGCATAGGCTTGGGTGCGAGCAGAATAGTAGCACAGTAGCAGCAGTTAGAGGGTGCTATATACTTGTTAGAGGGTGCCTGTTCATATATCTGTTTTTTTTTTATTGGGTGTTAGCGCCGCGAAGCAACTGTGGCTATGAGCGACGTACAGATGTGGACAGACGGAGAGAGGATAGCAGGAAGGAGTGGGGGACAGGGGGGTTAGTATGCGTCCTGGGCCGACTTCAGGGGGAACTGTGCCGACATTCGTCTGGAAAGTCTTCGGAAAACCCAGGGAAAACCTCAGACAGCACAGCCGGCGGTAGGATTCGAACCCACCACCTCCCAGTCTTCAGCACGACCTTGGTTACCACCAACGAGCGGACGCCTTAGCCCACTCGGCCATGCCGCTGGTCATATATCTGTTCTTGTCTTCGTTGCGTTCTTTCGTGGCGAGTCCCAATCTATACTGCAGAGAAGACAAGTCTCGAAGTAGCAAGCGCTTTGGAGCCGGAGCGATATTACATCCGGCAAATGTATGCTGGGTTGCGAGAAAATATGACGGCTGCAATGCTGGTGAGGGTCATTGGCAACATTGTTTGTTTAGATGAGGGTAGTTGTTTGGAAGGGTCTGAAGAATATCAAGGGAAAACACACAGACGACCGGTGTTGAATTCTAACATGAATTCTTTGGGGAAAACGGTTATGTTAGACACGTGAAGCAAGTGCTCCTTCCAGCCAAGCGGAGATAGCCCTGTTCTTCTGTGCAGTTCAAACAACAGGAAAGCGTATAATTACTATGGAGGAACGCGAACAGAGCAACAAAGGACAGATAACCACACGGAAACAGCGTAGAACGATGTGTCCGCGTGGATGTCTGTCCCTGTCGTTTTGTCCCTCGTCTGTTCTCCATAATGTACATCTATAACCAACACGCTGTCCTTCCCTTACCATACAGTCACGTGTGAAGATGAAAGGGTTTCGTATATCAACGCCTGGTGCATGTGAAGATACTGAAATGCACCCTCTCTGAAAATTACCTTAAATGTAGCTGTAATCAGAGATGTACGATTAAGCATAGACACTCCTTTCATTCGCGTTGTAACATGTCGATTCAAATTATATATACAGCTCAATGCTTACTTTGATGGACATTGATACGGGATCACAACCTCCATTACTGAACCCCCATATCTGTGATTCTTATCGGCAATTATGCCAGTACCATTCCTTACGGCTCGGGATCACCGATATGCACTCGTTGTAATGATGATGAACGAGGAACCACAATACACGTGCGACTCCAGGCCTGGGACTCGGTTGCATCGTCGCCCTCAGGGCGATCGTGCAAGAGTCGGGGCATGGCTCAAATTTGGATCCTAATGAAATATCTCCGTAAACCCTCTTCTGGCGAAGTAATCAAAGAAGGTCAGCGTCGCGGCCAACTTGTTTAAATACCGCGATGGGAGAGAGAAGTTACGGGTCATTTTTCAAGTAGCCGTGCCTCAACAAAAACAAGAGCTCCAGATCACGGACGGGCGTCAGCTTCAAAATGGCGTCTTCTTGTTCTTACTTGGCTTTATCAGCCTGGACTCCCCTTTGATGATCTCGTCACGCCTGATTCGATTAACAAGGGAGAGGGATTTGATATAGTGGAAGCGATGGGAAAAGGAATGCGGAAAATTAAATTGACGAAGAAAAAAAATGGCAAGTTGGAGAGTGTGCGAACTCGGCTTGAGGGTGACTGCGTGGTTGCGCTTAACTGTCGTTGTTAATGAACTGTTGAAGATTCTGCTACGGTGGTCCGATTCTATTAAATGTTTCGCATTATTAGAGATTAATGTGGCGGAAAATCAAAGGTCGCATTGCAATTATATCTGCGGGACATGAGTGCTGGCATTTTCCTGCAGTTCTTGTGGAACCGAGCAACCTCGCTTGTGTCATTTTGGACGGATAGCGTATATATGTAGTCCGGGAATGTGTGCTTCATGCACGTGGAATGGGTTAGGATGCCGCAACTCATGCGGTGAAACACCATGTGCCATAATTGCCATGTATCTTTTGTTGCTGTTGTTGTTGCTGTTGAACGTTTGAATTTACACGCTCAAGTTTCAGTTCTTCTGCAGCTAACGTCCTCATTTGGGGTGGTTGGTAGTTGATCATCGTACTAAAAGCACTAAGCAGCAGCTTCGTACTTCTGCATCTCTCTGGGCAGCGAATATGGGCTACATTTTTAATTCACGTTGTTCTGCCTAACATGGTAGGTGCAATGGTTAGCAGTCTAGCAATATTCTGTTTCTTACGTTGCTGTGTTAGCACCACGAAGCAACAGTTGCCCTGAGCGGTGTACAGACATGGTAAGATCGAGAAAAAACAACAACAACAACAACAATAGATGATAACGATGGGACGGGGGATCGAGAGAGAATGTAGTATGCATGTATGTACATGTCATATTATTAGCACACATGCACATACGCTGTATAAGAATCTGCTCGCAAAGAGCGACATGAACTGCACAAGATACTTCGATCTTGTGAGTGTCACTGAAGAGTCCTTTGTCATAATTCGTGGCTTTACGTCGCCAGACAGCTATGATCATGAGCGACGCCACGGGGGTCGATCAGTCTGTGGATTAATTTTGCCCACGGGAGTCCTTTAACGTGCACTGGAATCTCAGCATACGACGCACCCTATTTGACGTCCTTCGCTGAGGACGGTATTCTTGAGTAACCTGTATACCCTATACCAGCATACTGCAGATGTTGGGACGCGGAAGACAGGGACTGAAGGAAGCACACAAACACAAGCGTCACTCGCAACTAATATGTATTGCAGGCAAAAGAATGCTTTTAAAACACAACCGGTAGGCGACACGTGCCGGGTTATAACGACGTTGTTGAGCGGGTTGTAACTTGACGCTTGTGTTTGTGTGCTTCCTTCAGTCCCTGTCTTCCGCGTCCCAACATCTGCAGTATGCTGTCTCACCAACTAGCCCAACTTTCTGCGCTTGTTCAGACCCTATACCACCAAAGTGATGGCGTCCTCGGCCGACCTGAGCAGCCCTTTATTCCATGGGCAGCCTACACAAGCCAAAGATCATTCAGCAAGGAGCCAAAGACTCCATACCTTTCTGCGAGACACAGGGCCACCCCCCATCCCCGACTACCGCTTGCACGCGGAAGAAGTGCAGCTTGCTCTTCTGGTATACTGCTTGGAGCTAAACTTCCCTTCTGCTTTGATCCAATGGACTCGTCGTAAATAGCGGCCTGTCTGCCCCATATCCACTACCACTGGTGCTAAAAGACATACCTGTCGTGCATCCCGAGAGACAGATGCTATCAGTATGGGGAACGCTAGATGTGAAGAATCGTAACTGATAGACAAATTGGAGTAAAAACAAGGTGTAGACCAAGCGTGCAGAGACCGGCACAATTGTTGCAAGGGAGAACAAACGTACAGGAACTCACAACCACCATAAATGTACGAACAAACGAAAAGAACAACGATCTACATCTAACTACTGGGGCAGTGCTGGAAATTAGGCTTCTAATGAACTACGGAAGAAAGTTCCCGCATGCGGAATCAGCATAGCCGATAAGAGTGACAGAGGATGACTTATCAAGATAAGCGCATCCCGCATCCATTCATGTCGGAAGGTTGTTTACCTAAGATGCGATCGCCGCCGCTGTGGCAGCATTGGACTCTCTCGAACGGTGTGGGAACCTGCACAGATCCGCGGCTATCTGTCTTGCAGAAACCGCGATAAGACTCTCGTAGTCGTCCCACAGGAAGGCATTAAAATGAGAATGATGGATGCGTCGCATAGCAACCTGCGCGATGCTACGCGAAATGACAGGCAGCTAGCATGTAAAAGGTAGCCCGGCTAAAAGTTAAATGTCTGCGACATATCTAGGTGTTTCATGTTTATGTATTACTAGATTATGATGGGCCTAACGGATATTTTCCGAGATACAAACTTTATGCTCGCTTTTCAGGTACGCGCGTGATAAATCGTATATGTATGTAAATCAGTGCTGGTCTCACAGTCAATTATTCATTCAGAAAATCGATTATTGCCAACTGGCCCTGTTGAAGTGGTTTGCAAACAACATCCCATTACGTCATCATCACTTTTGCTGTTGTTGTTGTTGGTTTGCAAACGTGTACCGTCCATATCCCATAGACCCAGAAGCATCTCCAAACACTTCGTACAACTTTTAGGTGACGTCCTTAGGACGTCTTTTTTGCTCCGCGCTACGGCACCGTGAACCAACTCTGGCTATGATCAATGTTCAGACCTGAACAGACGGAGGAGGACAACAGGAAGGAGAGGGGAGCATATGCGTCCTGGGCACACTTCAGAGGGAAGTGTACCGACATCCGTCTGTAAAGTCTGCCGGAAAACCCTCTCAGAACCTGAGAGAGCACGTCCTGCGGTAGGATTAGAACCCACCATCCCCGAGTATGACATTGAAGCTATACCATGACCGTGTGGGATCCTCTCGGCCCCTGCCTTTTTTTTTTTTTTTTCCTTCTGACAACATTCTGATTTAATAGCGCAAGCATCAAAACCAAAAGCCAATTTGAGTGCAGATATGAGCAATTATGGACTACAACATACATTACATGTTCTACACTCATAATTCATAAGACCGTAACGCAAAACGCCCAACAGCCATCACAAAGGTGGCGACGTGGAGAGTTCATGAACTTCCTTCATATGACAAGAAACACCTTTGTTTCGGCGATGCTCTCATGGCGCGCACAATATCTCATCCTCCCATAACCTCCGGGCCAATACCCTCAATTACGTTGTATCACGTTTCTCCTTCAAAAAAACTATATATCTCTGGGACCCAGTAATGCCCCGCAAAGTACCGCATCCGCTAATTGGCGTTGACCAAATTAAACCGGACTGACCTTTCAATGCCCCACGCGCGAGCTTTGACGCAACAACCGTGAGACTCGAACCTATACACGCACGTGACTCGGAACGGCGATTAGTGCAAGAACAATCGACGCTTATCATCGAATCAATATATAGTATAGCGTATCCTCCTCCTATACCGACGATTTGATAAAGCCTAAAGTTGGGGAGAATCTCCGGGAAAAACGATGCTTTTCTCGCGTTCCCTTGGGCAGTGTGCATCTTGAGCGGCAGTTACGGAACTGTGGAAGTGCACGATCAAGGCGCTGGTGCAAGGCGCCTCGGATAGTTGACGGCGAGGAGGCTCCTTGGAGAAGTAAATGACTAAAACGTACGACCGCCTGAGGACTGTCGGCGGCGGTGTGCCTTCGGAAGGCAGGGATCCGCCTCTACGATTAGTGCGAGCCCTAAATAAGGGGATAATTTTCTGATGGCCACTCTATACCAGGACTTGTGTAGTAGCTGCGCAAATTGAAGGGAAAAAAAGAAAAGAAACGGGGGGTCGGCAGGGTGGGGGTTTCTTCTGTGGCGCAGACGGGCCGGATAGGGTGAGGAAGAGGTCGATTGCTTGAAATAGAGGTATGGCCGGTGCAGGGTTGTACAGAATCATTGATGATTTGCTCAGAGCTTGGTTCTGTCAACTACCCACATAACCTGTCCCCTTTGTTTTTCTCCGTTAAAAATATCCCCCCCCTCCACACACACACATAACTTGAGAGTTCTCCTTCTGCCTGGGGCATCGCGCGTGGTTGACCGCTACTTCTTTAGAAGGTCTGCTTGCTCTAGGGGCGGCCGTGAACGAAAAGTCAGCGAGTGCCGGTGGCGGGAATCGAACCGACACCTCTCTGACGTGAGCGTATATAGTTCAATGACGCGCCTGACAAGTACTCAGAGACGTGTGGGCTCGATGCCGCCCCACGGGATTCGCTGGCCATTCGTTAACTGCTGCCCTTAGTCCAGTTCCCCTAGAAGTCGGCCCAGGACGCACATTTCCCCAGGGCGTCAGTCGTGACGTTGCCCACATACGTGAGGCCGACGACGGCAAGCCCTTTCACCATCACCACCACCACTACCTAGTCCAGGTAGACGCTTGAAGACGAATGTTGGCACAGTTCCCTGTGAAGTCGGCCCAGGACGCACGATCCCTCTGAGCGATAGTCGTGACGTTGTCCGCCAGAGGGTGGTCGACTACGGCAAGCCGTTCCATCGCCATCACCACCACCTATACTCCATGCAGGCAGATCTTGGAAGAAATAATAGTGAACCACTTCTCTCACAGAGCTCCAGGCAGAAGGAAAATATACACTGGCTATGTGGGTACTTGACAGAACCGAACCACGACCTTGGATCACTGGCTCTGCAACGGTGGGGCTCATAAGCTGTATTAGTCCCAGGCCCGGTTTCAACAAACGCTGGTTAACTTTGAACCGAGATCAAACGTTGCTAAAACTTGAAGTTAACGCTCAATTCTTTTTTGCATACGCCATATAGTTGGTGACGTGATGAATGTTTCAGTAATAATAACAGCCTTTTGTGAAGCACAGTTAAACGTTAAATTCAAGTTAAGGGACCGTTGCTCTCGGTTCAAGTGTTGACCGGCGTTGATGAAACCGTGCCATGACCGCTCATTCAGCCTCAATGTTACTTAGCTGAGATTAGACTTCCCTAAAGTTGGTGCTTATCGTCATACCTGCGTTACCAAAGGCTCTACATGACCCTCTGTGGCGGGAAATATCACTATCCCGCATTAATGAAACGGGGTGGATGGTTAACACCAAGTTTAGGGAACTTTAATCTCGGTTTAAGTCTTAACTCGCGTTATGTGAAACAGGGCCTTAGTATGTCTGCGTTGGTGTCTAACGCAAAAGCCTTCGGAAGTAATGGTTTGATGTCCTTGCGTAATGGAACTTGTATCGCCAACTGTAGGATGGGCGTAATGGACCTTGTATCGCCACAGCGTTTAGAAAATCGAGCGCCACCTGTGGCACGCAAGGGCTCATGGGAACTTAGAGAGTCTTACAGCATTACGAGACGGCCAGTGGCGGAGGTAGAAGAAGAACAACAACATTCCCGGCGTGCGCAGCTGCAGCGTCAGCTTGTGTAAACCATAACTCAAGCAGACCACAGAGCAGTGTCCCTCAAAGTTCCCATGCTGCTTTGCGCCGCGCGCTTGGTGGTACGCGCATCTTTTTAAAATCGTCTATTTAGTACATATCCCAGTTGCCTCGACGATACGTCACATCCGCGTATGTGCGGAGACAGGGTATTGATATAATTCTTACTTCATTTTTACGAACTGCTGCGTTCAACAAGCTCCACAGCCAAGTTTGGTCCACGGCAAGGGCAAGTCTGCATGATTGCACCGCTGCAGTGCGGCGCTCGCAGAATGTGTTAGCGCCACGAAGCAACTGTGGCCATCAGCGGTGGAAAGACGCGGACAAATGTAGAGAGGATAGCAGGAAGGAGCGGGAAACAGATGAGTTATAGTATGCGGCCGACTTCATGGGGAACATTTGTCTGGATCTGTCGGAAAAAGAAGGACTCAGGCAGCACGGCCAGCGGTAGGATTCGAACCCACCACCTCCCACTTTTTACCATGACAAGATAAGTTTAACTGGGCTATGGCGTACCATGACCTTGGAATCACGCAGACCATCAGTTGGTTTAGTGTCTAAAAAAAGAATGGAACACGAAGGATTGAAGAAGAAAATGTTGCTTTATCGCGCACGTCACAACATCATTTTCGAAGCGCAAGGTCAAGCAATGTACATAAGCGCACAAACAGCGGAACAGCCTTTGCATATAAAACGCTGCCTATTTGATATTTCCCACCACGGATGGGACGGAGAACTCGTTTCACCAAGCTACATCGCTATATATTAAGCTATATATTATATTATATTTTATTTTAGACAGCTATATCGACTGTCTGAAAATGCCGCTGGCTTCGTAGCGGAATGTGAAGAAGAAAAAAAAAACGGCAAACCGATACGACACGACCAGTTGGCAACAACCGATTTACGGAATAAATAATCGACTATGAGGCCAGCAAGGATTTAGATATACATCGTTTGTCAAAAACACACACATACGTGGCAAGCGAGCAAAAAGCCCGCGCGACGAAATACGCTGCAGACATCTCGAACCGAACGACGAATTACCGAGCACTGCGTGATCTTTACAGGGTAGCGCTGAAATAAAATAGAAAAGACTGCATTGCGTATTATATTTGCAGATTAGCGTTTCCGCTCCATGCACGATATACATAAACAAGACATACATAAACAGAAAACCAAGACCTACGACAGAACTTTGTCGGCATAAATGGAAACTTCCGCAGCGCATATCTTTCGAACAAAACCGACAAACTCGCCCTCCTATACAGTACATATACCACGAGGAGAAACACGTTAAAAACACTCACAAAAGCAGTTCCTCCGAATAATATTGCTAAACAGCAACACAACCACCACCAACGGCATATTAAATATACTTTGATCATGCCGCTCGGCATAAAAAGGGATGCGCTTCGCTCGACCAACCGCTATGTCAACAACACGCTACGTCGGAGACCTAATATTGAAGCTTATATGATGCGATAGCAGGTAGCACGCAGTAAATCACAGGGAGAGCCCTCATCGGTAATTTGCCAACATGCGGTGCCTTCCGAGACAAATAACATCGCCAAAGAAGCGTGCAGGAAATGTTGATGTAATTGCGGATATCTTAAATGCGGAGAACTAAGCTCAACTTTCCGGGCACCACCTTAACGATATGCCGGGAGATGGCATAAATCACGGAGGTAATGGTCATCTTGGATGACCCTATACCGTTTGATGGAGCGTGTTAGTGGATGGGTCAAACCTATCCTGGTGGATTGGACTGACCGCTATGGAGACCCGGAGGAGGACAGAGATGAAAGAAAAGTGTACAGGTAGTAGTTCTAGAAATGTGGGTCTTGCTACCCCATAACACCTGAAGTTCAGTATTCAGCGACCGCTTGGACAATGAGAACAATGGAATGTGAAGAAGAGATACGGTAAAAAAGGGTAAAGAAAGAGTGAAACGGAATAACCATTTTAGGCCGCGGACTATATGATTATTAGCAAACAGTAAGCCTTCGCCGTAGTATTTAAATACAGTATGAAAAATCGCGGTACGGCCATTTCTGTTCTTCATCGTATAGGCATATAGGTGTCCATTAAACTTTGTCCATCGTCGTTATGTAGATCCCTTCTTGCCTGGCTAACCTTTCCTTTCTTTTTTTCTTAATAAACATATACCCCCCCCCCCTTTCTTTATATTCTTGCACATCTGCTTTTCAGATCCGCCATAGCACCTTGTTACTTTCCCCACCGCCGTTCCCGTGTCATTTTCACATTGATTACACACACACACATACACACACATTGATCACATTGGTTGATTGTTCCCGCGGAGTAACTGTACATATGAGCTCTGTGCAGACGTGGACAGGGCGGAACATCATGTGTACTGAGCTGACATCTATTGAAAGCACTGCGTTCCAAGCTCAGAGAAAACCTTAGACAAAGCATGTCAGAAAATCCGCGAGTCTCAGTCTTTCACGTGACGCTGCTACCATCAAGCTGATTCCCTTCGGCCATGACGCTTCTACATCTGACCGTTGCCACCGTAATTTGACCACATAACTACGTAACTACAAAAAACCACATCATTTAAAAGACCAACGTACTTGATGCGACTCTCCTTAATTACACTGCGACGTCTTCATAACCCGAGCGGCTGACGCATATACGGCCCTTCCACCGAAAAGCAGATTATGCTACCCATAGGAAATCCAGGAATAAGCCCACCCTGACTTCCAATCAGTGGGCACACACAAAAAAAGGAGCGTTCAAAATGGTTAGCAATAATGTTTCCATACAACGAAGCACTTAATTTTCGTCCTCGTATCACGGTCCCTTCTGCCGCACCCCTTCAGCCAAAAGTAGACCACCATCCTCGCCAGGTAGACGACATTTAATTCAGGAAGGAATGCTGGCCACCATCCACTAATGCCGACCATAAGCACCCGCGGCGCCGCGCAGAACACCCAAGACACGTCGTGCAAAGGGACCCCATCGCCCAGCAGTGGACTGGAACTGTGCTCTAATTTGCTGGGCGTGTCTTCGGAATACGTAATGTCTGTCCCTATACGCGACGCGACCTCCAATATGGCACCACATAAATAACGCGTGGAGTCAGCATTAGGGGACACAAATTGCATACCTTCATTCTTTTCGGCCAGTGCGGATGGCTCCTGCTTATGGCGACGAACAACTTAAGTTGGAGCGATGGTGCATTTTTTAGCCTTCCCGATACAGTGTAATTGCAGGTTTAAATCAACACAGGTGGACAACGTAAAGATGGAAGGTTGAGCATGACGGTTCTGGGGCTGGGTCGATCTGTCACGCGGACGGCGAAGGCTGTTATCAGCCTAAAAGGTGTGGAAGATTGCACGGATTGTCTGCAAGAGCTTTTCATATAAGATACAATGTATGTATATAGGAGGAGGAGGGTTGAATATAGGTACAGTTTTGAAGCTATATACGCCTCTCCAACGATCGGTGTAGAGGCGCTCGCGTCGTCCTCAAAATGGCGGAAAAAAGAAGGATTGCCGATGAATGAACCTGCCTTTTCACGCCTCCTTCCGCGTGTCCTTACCTGCTTTCTTCGTTGTTTTCGTTTACGCCGCTCCTGGGGCAGTACCCTATTTTCTGGAATTGGAAATGAAAGAAAAATATGGAGATGTTAGTCCGATCCAGTCGGGACTGGCTACTCCAAAACATCTTATCGTATATATTTGTATCGTATATATTGCCCATGGTGCCTACCAAATTGCAGTCTTCAAATTTGCTGAGTTTTTCAGGTTTTCACCGATTATTTCGAGCGAAATCCTTGGCCAAAAACAAAAGGGTACCTGGTGCCTGCTGCTACATTTTGATACAGATTCCTCATAAAACAGATCATTTATTGAGTATTAGTAAGCCTGCCCTGCTTTCCAGCCTCTGAGCTTGTCGTACATTGATACCCCCGTCACGCGAACCAGTTTAGTGTCAATTTCGTCAAGTGCACTCGAACCAAGCGCACTACGGCAAAAATAAACGGCGGCAAAATTTTTAGGTGTGCGCCACAATACCTTCCTGAGAATGTTTTCCTTTGGTTTAGAAGCACTGCGGAACTGGGCAGTTCTCGGTGCTGTTTGAGTTCTGTAATCCGTGAAACTCCATCGCGTACGAAGTGAAGTTTCGGCGTCGTTTCGGGTCACCGGCCGGCTGCTGTCACTGTCATTCATTGGGTGCTTTTACTGGGGTCCGCTAGGTGGCGAGCAACCAGTTGGAGCTAGAGCACTAGAAACTTGAACTAGAACTTGTTTTTCTAGTGCTCAATAGTTGGAGCGGCGAGTAATCCGGACCCGAATGAAGGCGAAAAAAAAAAGAAAAAAAAAGAAAACGACGCTGTCGCGTGCTTCTTCGTCCCAGCACAAAATATTTCAGTTAAATCCGCGGCCAATTATTTGCAATCGAATTCTGCCCCGCTGTCGTGACGTTACTATTACTAGCGTCTGGTTCTTGTTGCGCCAAGCATTCAAACCATGCCCCCCCTAGAGACAACATTTGCGACGAAAATCGACATAATCAAAGAAGGAGAAAAAAAAAAAAAAACGCTGAATAGTTCTGCGTCTTTTTTCCTTTTTTTTTTGCCCAAACTCAGGGTTTTTTTACGGCATGGAGTTCCTCCACCAGCATTTATGCTATTTTATCAGAATACATGCAGTTTGTTTTTATTATTCATGTCAAAGTTTATTGAAATGAATGATAGAATTTTGTGCGCGGTATCCACAGTTAGTTAGTTAGTAAATTAGTAAAATAAACGGTATCCACAGTGTAATGCAATTGTGATCTCCAAAGCAATCGACGACTCCAGACTGTCCCTCTAAGTGTTGTTTCCGTCATTTTGTGTTTCATTAGCCTCAAGTATTACTACGGTACTATCGAAAAAGACCCTCGATTGTGAGTGGGAAGTAGACGTCGTTGGAGGAGAAGAAAAATCTGTAAAGTTTCTATGGCGGATGCGTTGTACAGAGTACCCTAGTAAAGTAAAATGCCTTAGTACCCGTATATACAGTGCACCCTCGTTAATATGACCCCCCGTAATCTGACATACGCGCTTTACGACCATACTCCTGGGAAACAATGCAGTGAACCCTACTGCACCCCCCCCCCCCCCCCGTTAATATAACAATTCAGCATTATGACCAAAATTTTCGGAAACGACCATGGTCATAATAACGAGGGGTCACTGTAAATAGTTTTATGGATCTCTAATTAAACGTCTATCCACCAGCTTGCTTCCGCCCATCGAATCAGAACCCCCGACTCTGGTGGTGGTAATGGTGCGAACGGCTTTACCATTCTAATATGTTAACCTAAGGTATCTACAGAGTTCATTGCACCAAACCACCACATTAAGAACGCGCGACAAAGACGGTGCACGACCAGGGAAGACATGTGCGCGAAATTCGCCTCCCCCCTGGCCAGATAGCAGGATCCCTGGGGGTTATAGAATCCACGCGTGGAGCCGCTTAACGTGTCGTGGAACGGGTTTGGGCGTCCGCCGCACACGCGCCCGCCCGTGGCAACGCGATGGAATTCGGCAGTCGAAGCCCGCGAGGACCAGACGCAAGGCAAGCACACGCCATCGTCGTCCAAGGGAAGATGCCTCGTCGCGATGCTGCTGGAAGCGTTTCGACGCGAGTAGCACGTGAGTAGTTTATGGTCGGTCAGGTCTGAAACGGGAGGAAGTTCGTGAAGATGAACGTGCGTCAGTATGCGTCTGTGTTCTTGCTGTGAGCGTCCTGTCGTACCAGGGATTGTAGCATTTGTGCAGCAACACTGCATTACTGTCACGGAACAGAAGCAGTCTTGAGTAATTACAGTATGCGAGTTACAATTAACTTGTAATTGTCGCTAGTTTTGCCGAAAGTAGCTGTAGAATGGTATTGTAAGTAAGTTTCGGTCAGCACCCCATACTACTCGGCGTTTGCATGCTCTGGACGGCCTTTTAATGAGGGATGTATTTTCGACTGAAGTAAAGGACTAAAGTACAGGAAGCGGTTTTTTTTTTCTGTGTGTGTGTGTTCTTTTGCTGGGGTGTGTTCAGCAACGAATAAAATTAGCTCCTGCGAAAGAACGGTGAGATGACCTGCAGCGCACGGGCGAGGCCTCACGCCTTTCAAACATCCTCTACTCTTGGAAAGAGCGTATCAGAGAATGAGGGAACGTCGTGACGTAGCCTGTTCCCCTGTCATATGACTCGTGACGTAGAGCGCGTGAGCTGAAAAGAAAAGAAAGAAAGAGAAAAAGCACGGGGACTTGTCGTTTTCACGCGAGGATCATGTCGGACGTAACGTACACGGCTGCTTTCTCCGAGGCTGTTTTTTGCAAATTTCACTGCGCAGTGTCAATACACCGCACAGCGGAAATATTTTGCATGGTGACTCCCGATGGACAGCTTGACAGATGAGAGAGGGTTTCCTAACCATGCTCAATGTCACTTCATTGTTTCTTTAAATGTAACGAGGATGCAGTTATGGTTGACAGTACAAATGCTACAAAAAAAGGTTTTCGAAGTTGCGTTTACTCAGATTTAACAACTGTGTAGAAGCTAGGTAACTAGTTCCATTTAGAAAAGAAGTATTGTAACACGAATTAATTGTAACTGTCGCCTATGTGTAGAATAGATAGGCTACAGGTTGTGGGAACATCGCGGTGACCCCGCGGAGCAGTACAGCGCTGAAAAAGTAGTGCTCATATGAAGTGAACATTGCGGAACTTTGGTATGGTTTGAACGTGCGATCTTGGGGTTGTCGGGTGGAAACATGTTCAGAATTTACCTCACTTCCCGACACTGCAATAAATTAGTGTATAAGCGTCTCGTCTTCTGACTGGTTGATTGGCATGGCGTCAAAATGACGTGTGACTATTGTCGGCAGGGTGGGGTATATAAGCACGAAAGAGTGCAATGAATATTGTGTCGGTTTGGAGGCATTATGTACTTTGAGCCAATAATCTTTTAAAACCATTCACCGTCAGCGACGTAAAACAGTGCGTAAAAAAATGCCCCTCGCGAGTGGCATCACTTCTGAATTCAAACAACTTGCGTATCTGTGTTGTCCCTAATTGTGGCCTGCCTCGGCCGTATTCTCGTTGTTTACATCGCTTCTGGTTGCAAACTTTCTTGCGTGCATGAATCGCATGTAGCTATGTTCTTAAAATGATAACTGCAGCTGTTTGAGAAGACAAGAGTGCACGGCAGAAGGAAACATCACCCTGCGAAGAGCGATTTCCGTGGTTTATGACGGCCGGAAAGAGAGCTTTCAAATCATCGAGCCTTCAGCGGAGCGTTTCTCTGGAATCGCAGGGGCGTCGAAGATTATACCTTGACAAGTAGTCATTCCAAATGTTATGTTGTGTTTCTGATGGACGCAGTTTTATACAAGAGGCGAGAAGCAGCGACGTTTTAAATCATTACTCGACGGTACGTTGGATAATTACAAAGTTGGATGCGAGAGTATTTAATTTTACGCTTCCAGCGTCAGCAGCAATATTGTAAGGCCGCGAGGAGGCGCCGCAGTCGCTGCATTTTTCTAGCTCGAGTCGAAGATACAATAGTCACTAGATAGACGGTAATATCGGTTAAATAATTATATCTCACTTTTAATTTGCGCTTGTATACACGGCTCGATAAAAAAGTGTGTTTCTATCGAATACCCTGCTTATATTCCATGATAGGCAAGCCTGAGCGATGGGCAAGACACGTAAACAAACACAAACACGAAGCCTTTGAACCTTCGTGTTTGTGTTTGTTTACGTGTCTTGCCCATCGCTCAGGCTTGCCTATCATGGAATTTATCCACCAGCTAGCCTGCATTTACGCCATTCTGTCAATGACCCTGCTTATACAGCATGTATGTATTTGTATTATATGTATATATTTGCAGATTTCTTTGCGAAGATCGCAGCATACGTTCCGTGCTTATCATTTATGTTTATCGTGTTTATCAGCTATGTGAGAGGAAAGGCTAGAAGGACGGATGGCTTGTCGTGAGGATAGCCATGATGGTGATACTGTACATGTCCTTGTCTCTCTCCAGTCATTTGAAGTATATCGCTTCTAGTGGCCACTGTTGTTACTAAACCCTTACACTGGCTCTCCCGTAGATGACCCCCGTATGTCCAGGTCTCGAGTAGGTCGTGGCATTCTGTGTCTCCACAGCCATAGTTGAAGTCACATCTGCCTTCCAAAGTTCCAACCGTGGCCTCCGTGACACAGTAGTTGGAAAGGCTGATAATGTTCATGCATACAATACATCGTACATCACGAGCAGATATAACTCTATTTATACACTGGAGACATCATGTACAAGAAAACGCTCGAGTGTTCGGGACGGTCTCCCACGTTGTCTTGAATTGCCGTGTGGAATGAGATTTCTATAAAGTCCTTTCATCCTTCAACGTACAGTTGAGTTGTGACCGTAGCATCGAGTCGTCCTAAAGCCGGAACGTCGACAAGGGTACGTCATGGAAGTCTCCCGCTGATCGTACAGAGTTCCAGGAAGTTAATCACAGCCCTGTCATTCTGCATGCTGGATAATCTGCATGTAAATGCGCGTTTCGCGAGTTTCTATCTCTCAGGACGCCCTGCGTGCAATAATAGCGCACAGCGCGAAATGCAGTTCCAGGGCTGTATTATGCGGGGCTTATCGACTTTAGTGGCACATTCGCAATCAGCGTTTCTCTTCTGCTGACGTTGATGTCATGCAGATAGGTCAAGTGCGAAGAAGACAAAGGCGGTATGAATTAACTTTATTTTCAACGCAAAAGCGACACATGCAATGTTACATTGGATGATGATGAGCAAGACTATAATGCGCTGTAAACGAAACATGGCGTCTATAAGTTGGTTATGTATGCAAATTGTATATTTGAGTGCAGGGAGATGTCAGTGATTATGCATGGCAGTGGGTGGTTCGGGGACCCACTGTCGGGATGTGCTCAGCACAAAGCTCTCGTTTGTGGGTGTTCGTTATATTTTCTTTCTTTGTCGTTTTTGACAGTTATTATTTGTTCGACAATGTGCAGCGTCCTTTCTTCTTCTTCTTTCTTTTTGTTACACTTGAGCGTTTTCCGTCGCGACGAAACGTGAAGCGATGCCGCATTGGATTAACCCTGCCCAAGTGAGGGTTCTCACCGCACGGCACGTAGTCCTTTCCAGATTGAAAGAAGGCACTCGTGGAAAAAGTCATCGGTCAAGTGAGCTACCGATTACGTCACACTGGCTGGAGTTCCACACGACTTCGGGCTTTCGTTTGTGTAGGTGAAAAAGGGAAGAGAGCTGTTCTATTAGTCTATTATATCTCTGCAGCTTGTTGAATGTCTCTATAACAGAACGCGAACTGTGAGCAGGCGGTGCCACACACTTAAAATGAAACTTCACCACAAAGCACGGTGAAGGCAAACCATTGCACAGAATGATAATTCCTGATTTCTGGAGAGCGCGGGGCCTTCTTGTGACAATGGACCATTTCCGACAATGCGTATGCGCGTGCCCAGCCCTTGAGTCCGCCATTTTTGAGCGGAAAACATCGCCATGAACCCACCTGCGGGCGACTGTCATGTTCATTCTGGGGAGATAATCGGTTTCAAGCTTACGCGGACGTTTGAGGTCTGGTAACGAGTACAATGCGCTTTCACCTCTTTCCGCATTCTTCTTCCAATCTTCTCTTGCTACCTTCCCACGCAACGTACGTGCCAGTTCGTAAAGCGTCACCATTATTGGGGGGAAAGACACGACGTTCGACATTCCGCCGCCAGGGGCGACGCGAATATGGAAAAGGTCCATTAACATAACGACATAAGTGTCACAAAAAGGCGTATGCCTCCAGTTTTTAACAAGTCAGGGGGCAGAGCGATGTCATTCGGGATGGCGGTTGACTAAGGGCGTGCTTTGTGATGAAGTTTTGTGGTGGTGTGGTTAGCACACCACCTTTGTTTTAAGAGTGCACGGCTAGTGGTAGGATTGTAGCCAACAACCTCGAATTCTTCAGCGTGATCACAAACGAGTCGCAGTCACTCGTTGGTCAGCCCCATTCGTATTCGAGTGAATGTTTGCGTTTATAGAGGGGGTAGCAAGTCCCAATATGCCGGTGCCAACCTCTCCTAAGTATATTGTTGTGCTGTACATCCATCCTTGGAGCGACCCACTGGACCCACTCCGCGAACGATACCCTCGATAGCGCACCGAATATAAACGTCTTTATAAGCGTCTGACCGTTCATGATGGATCGAAAAATAATGGCCAAGATTCACATGGAGAAGGTGATCAACCAACGATTTAAAAACTCTGCAGGTTCGTAGAATATCTCAATATATCTCAACGTAACATGTACTGTCCTCCACGACTTTATCAAAAAGCAAGGTAGCCGTGTTCGATCATCGTTGCTCCTGTCCTATATGGTTCGTCCCCTGTTGTTAAACTTAGGGTGTGTCACGAACTAGGTTACAGATATATTAAGAAACGCTCGTGATGCAGCTATTGCGACTATAGATGGCGCAGTCTTAAGTTTCCTGAAACAAGACAATAGGTACAAGTGATCCAACTGCACTGCATGGATGCAATGCTCATAATAGAAGAGCACATGCGATCGCGCGCGACCTCGAAGCTGAACAGACGGTGACAAGATCAATACATCTAGTAATGCTTTGGAGAACTACGGGGGCAATTCGGAAAGTAAAGACCGTTTAAAAAACATTTTATTATTCAATTGCGAGATAATCAAAAGGTTAGGGCGAGCCATCCAAAACTGGAGATGCGGAAACCTTTCTCGTGGCATTATTATTCTTTACGACGCTCTATTTAATGCGAGGCATGATGCTGCTGCAACCCAAGCTTTGTGGACAGTTTTGGGTGGGAGGTTTTTCGATGAGCCACCTTGCAGTCCGAATCGCCGAACTGCAGTTTGCAGTCAACGATTGGTTAAATGGACTGGCGGTGGACGACTACGACAACGGAGTTTTGAAGTTCATGAACAGGTACAATAAATGCTTAAATGTGGAAGCCAATTATATGTGAAGCAATAGACTGGGTCGTTTAAAGAATATATAATTCGATAATATAGGGTTTTCTTATTCTTTAAAAGATAAACGCGGTCGCTACTTTCTGGTTACCTTCGTATTTCGTGGACAATATTTCTGCGTACCTTTCGGTTCCGTATGGTTGCTGCGGTTGCTGTTTCGTCTAGCTGTGGCTCGTCTTGTAGCTGCGTGTATCACACAAGTCTGAAATGGAGACGCCGACAACGTTGAGTTATTGTTCTACAATTCAGGATTGAGATGTATGTATGCTTTTTGTTGTGAACTTTTGACTAAGTCTGGAAGCGCATATGATCTGTAACAGTCGTTTAGGACTAATCGGTGCTTGCACTGCCGCCCGAGGTTGTTCTACTCATCTTAACTCTCGTCCTATACGTTCTGTTCCCCCTATAGGTTTCGATAAATACAGCAGAAATCTGAGGTGGCACTTTCACCGGTAGTTTCCGCCTTGATGAGAACTCGTTACGTAAAGCCCAATGACTCCAGACAGCAATAATGCGCCTGGACTGTTCATCCTGCAGCAATCGTGATCACGTGGGATTAAGGCGCTCCCAAACGTAATCGCACTCAGCGCGAAGCTAAATTTCGTGCGGGGTGGTGGAGGAATGCCATCCCTAATGGCATACGACAACTCTGGGATTGGTCTTCCTGCGAGGAACTTCAGTTGGGCGCAGTAGGCACCGGGTACACATTATTATCATATGTGTTGACGATGTCCATGCACAGAATTAGAGTCGTTCACCCCGCTCCGCTGCGTCTGTATCATGGCGTTCACGTACGGCAATGCCGAGCAGACATCGTATTCACACTTAGAGCATCGGTCTCGTTATAACGTTTTGCCGTCTAGCTTCTCGAGCACGCATCAGCGAACCACCACGTTTGATCCTGCAATTTGAAGAACCTGCAGAGCTCATTTTAACAGAAATTGGAAACCACCCCGCCTCCACAGACTTAATGGAGGTGGGTATATATAGCTGCGGTAGAAACCCGACAAACCGAGAATCATATCCGCGTGTCAGCACGTCCGCTGCCATTAACGACCAAATGCCCTCTTCTATAATCGCAAAGACACGTAAATGCCTGCATTTCCTGCAATCGGTATGCTAGAAGCGCTCTATCCATATACTTGTGATTAGCACGTGAAGCACAGCGCAACTGGACTCACTTCATCCACAGTCAACGACCAGAAACGCGCCAAAGTGCTGTCCTCTCGTTTAGTGAGTGTCGATAAGCAACACCGAAAGCGAGATCGTTAAAATTCTACTCTCGGCCGAAAGGTGTCGCTGTTCCCCAGTCTATACTGAGACAAGATAGAAAACAAACACAGCGCTGAGGAGGTAAATAGCTTTGAGATACACGGTAGTTTTGGGGACGTCGTTCTTTCTTATCTCTTTAAATGTGCACGATATGGAAAGTTAATGGTGGCTACCCTGATGCGTAACGTTATCAGAACGGTGGCGGTTGTTATAGACATTGGGTTTCGAAAGAAACGCTGCCTACTTTGACAGATTACCGAATGAGTCATTAATGTAGACGCGGAAGCATATATTCCATTTGGGGTTGTCTCGGGTGACTGTTTGTGAAACGTTTGAAACTCGAGGAGGTCAAAAGTTGAGCATCGTGGCAAAGTTCCTGTGGTGTATATCCTTCGCGATAAAGTCGCCCTACACGCAAGGGCATTTGACCGGGTCCGTCACGACCTGGTTCTTTCGAAAGTCAGACAATTATTGTATCTCGTTGAGAAGTTACCTCAAATAATTATGTACGAATTGGAGGCAAACTTTCCATACCGTTTCACTCTGTATCTGGTGCCACCCCAAGGTTGCAACATGGGACCACTGTGATTCCTGATCTTTGTCAACGATATTATTAATATTGCGAAACAGTGTGGAATATTATTATACGCTGAAGATGTCACGTTCCCTGTCTTCCGTATCCGACTGTCTCACTGGTGGAAATTAAATGATCTCTCCTTGAATGTCTCAAACACTAAAGTTCCATGTTTCACAAGAAAGCAGACAACGTTGTTACATGACTATTTTCTGGATGGTGCGAGTATACATCGTTTAGAGGCACGTGCATACACGTGACGTCGGTGTGACGTTTGATAAAGGACTCAAGTTTGATCAGCATTTTCTTATCTTTACTGCACTTGTATCAAGACGCTATGTAGGGCTAATAAACCGTGTCTCTCGGAACTTGGTGGTGGTGGTGGTTGGTAAAATAACAAGGGGAGGTTGAATTCGCGCAAGCGAATTCTGCTACCCCAAAAAAAAAAAAGAAAGACGGTACACCCCAAAGCAGAAAAGAAAAAAGGAAGGAAACGGTACGATTGCACCACAGGATGTGCGAGCGCACCGCAAAAGCTCACCGGGGTGAGCGTCTCGACCGCGACAACGCAGGACCGAGCGCGCCGTTCACATCCGCCGTAATGTCCACGCTCCGTCTAGTATAGAGTTTCTAGTCCACATTTCACAATGAAATTGACAAGAGCATTGAAGGCCGCGTCCCTGTGGTTAGCGTCCCATACGCCTAAGACTTTCTCTATGCTGAAGTCCCTGCTGTCGAGATGGCCAAGGGTCAGCCTCAAGATGCCTCTTTGTGCAGCATGTTTTGGACAATGCATGATGATATGTTCAGTGTTTTCCACTGTCCCGCACAGTAGACAGTTGGGCGAGTCCACCTTGCCCACTTTATGAAGAAACTGGCGACCATAGGGCACATTCAGGCGTAGACGATGCAGGAGAGTTTCTATGTGTCTGGGCGTTTTTGAAGGTATCGTAAAATTCAGCTCCGGGTCCAGCGTGCGCAGCAGTGACGGACCACTGTCGGTTTGGTGCCATTTTGTCCTGCGGATGTCATCAGTCATAGATTTTAAGAAATATTTGATGTCCTGCTTTGAAAACGTGACAAGATATTCTGTTGATGACAGGTGTGCGATGTTCGCCATTTCGTCCGCCTTCTCGTTACCACTTATGCCAATATGGCCAGGTATCCACTGAAGAATGACGTCGTGACCGATGTCTGTGCACTTGCGATACCCTAACAGGAGGTCTCGTACTGTTGAAGCCGTACGGCCTTTTTCCAAGAACGATGAGATAGCTTGAAGGCCGGCTTTAGAGTCGCAGTACACTATCCATTGCGCAGGCAGCTCGAGCGTGGCAAGGTAACTCATGGCTAGCTGTACGGCTACCAGCTCCGCTGCCGTCGATGAGGTCCTGTGAGACAGTCGTGCTATGCCTTCCCTCTTGTGCTCTGGTATTACAAATGCGGAGGCAGACCCGGATAGAGTCGTGGACCCGTCTCGGAACTTCTTTCTTGTTGAGTCTCTAATTTGTTTGTATATTATAGCCTCGTCCGTAGCAAGTTGGGTCATCTGACCTACCTTTATTGTATACTTAAGCAAACATTATACCTAGTCAAAAGCACGGTTGTCATCCTTGTCAACGGCGCGGTTGCAATGCAGATTACGAGCGGGAAGGCGTGAAAGCAGTGAAAGCACTGCGGAAGAATACGCGATGCCATATCACTCCTCGCCGGCGCGGAGCAACGTAGTACGCGCGAACAAAGGCACACATATTCAGCGGGCGCACGAATTATTCAACAAGCACACGAGTACACAGCTCATGAGGCACAACAACTACTACTACATGAATGATGATGGGATGAGATTTATTCACCGCAACAATTGCGGTACCATACCTCAGTGCATGTGGGTTAATATATGAGTGGGATGACGATGACAAAGATGAGGCATACACTCTCTCGCACACACATGAGACACTCAAATGAGATATCACACACGCGACTGCACAGAAATTATTGAAGAGGCACAAAGTCGCCTCATGCCCATGAGATGGCTTTGTACCTGCTGAAATTTGTCGATGGCGAGCCCTGTGGGGCTTGCTATTTGAAAACTGTTACGGCTGTGTACCGGCCGGCGTCACAGGATTTAGGGTGTACACGCAGTGAAGCTTTCAACTCTTTATTGACACACGCTTTCGTCCAGAACCTGCAGTTCATCAGTTGTATACGCAATGCAGATTCTGCACGAAAGCAGCGTCAATAAACAGTTGAAAGCTTCACTGCGTGTACTTCATTGTGCTTGTGCATCTTGGACGCTGATTGCCCCTTGGATTTATCCCTACGGAGGTACATGTCATAAAACACACATTGAAGAGATTATCGCGTAAACGAACACCACTGGTAAAGGAATTCATTAAGTGGAAGGCTATTAATGTACATATTTCTACCGGTAATGTTCGCTCAGAAAATGAGATAAATCCTGAGGCACGTAATATACGGTACGGCACGTTCTGGTGGTGGCGTGCTATTTCCGAGCAGTCTGCCTGCCGGTGTGGTGGTATGTTGCTCGGAGGGCCGGACCGTGCGTCGTGGGCCGACTTCATTTTTCTTAAAGAGCCCAGACAACACAGCCGGCGCTCGGATTCGAACCCGGTCTCTGTGTGGCATGTCATCATCGTAGCCACTAAGCGAGGTTCTGGTGAGAGCGCGGGTCTCGTATTCACTCAAAACCACGTTCGGGCACTCCAACTAATACTCTAAAGATTTACACATCTCTATAGAGGTCGATATACAAGAGCCCAGACAGGATTATCATTTAGCCCATATTATATATAATCCCTTAATCCCCCCCCCACACACACGGAGATTGAGGTGCCGACTGACGAAAATATGGCTCAGTATAAATCTTCCCTAAACGAGAACAATGATTCGATTCGGATTGACAGAGGATCATCCTTTTGTGCCAAAGTCGTCGTAACTGCTTCGACTAAGTGGAAATACCAGTTTCGTGTCGTAAACATGCGGAGAGTTATGTCGGGAAGGCTTATTGGTGTTTTTTACTCGTAGGAGACCAGTTTAGTAACACAGTGTTTTTCTTAAAGTTAAATCTTCTCAACGAGTATACGACGGCGGCGGCTTTTGTGCAAATCAACACATTTTGTTTATTCAGTAAACTCGACTGAAAGGCATTATACCGGTGTCGGAAAAGGTGGCTCGAGAAAACCTGAAACAGTGTTTTTTGCACAGAACACGCCACGATGGAACCGTGCTTGTGTTGAGTGTGCTATACTTGAAATGGTGCTTTATGTGAAATACTCCATTTTGGAAGAGTGTTTCAAGAGCTCCATTTTTGCGTGGGGCTCATCTTCATCAAAACGCTGTGTACCACAGTGCCGTATAGAAGTGCCAAAAAGTACCCTGAACGTACAGCGTGAGACGCTTCTGATATCTTTGACTATATGGTCGCAATCAGATATTGAAAGTGTGCAGTTGGTCATTGTGTGTTCATCCTTTCATGTTTCTCTGCCTCAGCTTGGTACAACGCTGTATAAAGCTATTGTATAACCACGCGCCCACTTTACGAAAAGCCACGACGTGACGTTATAGGTCAAAATCATCTGACATAATTTCCAACATCTGGGTCGCTGCTGCTTCATGTAGCAAAAGTAACAAATGGATCCAGCTATGCTACTTAGCACTTTTTCACGTCACGAAGTCTATATATTCTTTTTTCCGCGTATCATATATCAACCGCACTAATGGAACGAGGGAATGCTGTACTGCTTTCCGCAAGGCGCGAAAAAAAGTCGTAATACTTGGGGGAAACCGTCGATTTATAATGTCAGCCTAAAGGAAAGAAAGCGACCTATGGGTGCTCCAGTTTCAACGTCATCCGACGTTTCTCAATCCACGCGGATGTTGCTGGTACGAAGTTTGAGGAAAATACTGCCTAGTTGATCGTGAGCAACGTGGAATTTCGGGCTCATAATAACAACACGGCCAGTTTTCCGCGTTCGTGGGAGTCGGTCGGTAATTACGTGGTATTTCGTACACGAAATAATGTGGTTCAAAGCGCTTTCTTTGCCGTTTTTTCTTTCTTTCTTTTATCAGTGTCAGGGTCAGTGTTGGGGGAGTCTTCAAAAGCGCTAAGGTCATTATTAGCCCTTTGAAGGCGGACAAACAGCCGTCGGAACGAGATTGCGAGGCGAACCAGCCGCTGATGCACGAACTCCGTAGAACCCCGGGCCGGAATTCTAGGGCGCCGGTTGTACTGTCTGGATGTTGTTTTGTTTTCTTCTGTATTTTCCTCAGATGCTGTAAGGCAAGTGTCGTCACAGTTTCCTATGAAGCCGGCCATGGACGCACTATCCCTTCCGAGCCACTCCCACCATATCGGCAGGAAGATCGCTCGCAAATAAAACGCTGCCAGCCAGTTCAACATGCATACTTGGCTCTCGTGGCACCTAAAAAACTAACATAACGAAAAGGAACATCTCCCAGCAACTACCATAGAACCAACAAGATAGCAACAACGTGGCACTACGGGTGGCAACAACGTAGCTCGGTGTTTGGGATGGTATGCTGAGCGAAGGATGAAATCGGGTCGGGACGACGGGCCCGCCGACAGGTGGCTACCACGGGCTGCTTGCACCAGAGCCTCTGGCTTGCACGATCGCTTCCAGCGCTCTCTTCGTCACGTGATACGGTATATGTGAACAGCATCTGAGCGCGCTCCGGAGTACAGCGCATGAGAAAAATAGATGGAATCTACCGAAAATAGAAAATAAATAAAAACCAAGTGTGCGCGTGCTTATAGCGTATAGGGTCATGACAAACCGCAACAAATGCACTTGCAAAAGGCAAATCGTGTTTCCTTCAAAAGGTATATCGCAAACATAAGCAGAAACGGTGATGTGCATGCGAACATCATTTGCACGATTGGTGAAGCACACAAATAGAAACGTTAGACTGGCGACGGCTTTTTACACATAAAAAATTATGCGGCGTATCAATTAAGTGAGTTAGTATCAATGTGCGCTGTGATGTACGATCTTGCATTTGCAGCAGAGGCAAAGGTGCGTATCCCAAATAAAAAGTCATCATGAGGCATATTATTGCCTCTTTCGAACACAATTTTGGTAGCGCATCTTCGTGGATGACGAAACCAACACGAGCCGTCACACTACTGGGTAATGAAGTGTAAGTTAAGTAATGAAGCTTAGTATATTCAGGAAAGGTGTGGAAGAGAGCTTCTTTAAGACTTTCTCTGCGCCGACAGCTATTAACTGCGAACAGCTAAACGAACTGCCTGCGGCGTTTAATCACAGTGCAATGAAATAAGCCGCGTTTCCATGGTGCCCTGACGAGTGCGGCCTTGGAAACGATTTTGTCAAACGCGACCTCTCAGGGTGCAACAGGGGAAAGAGGTACGGGGCTCAAACTCCATGATCTTCATTTCACATATACTGTCGCTGTCGCAGCACTGCACGAGAATCTGCCTGTTCTGAAAGAGGTAGCGCCACCGCTCGACTAACTGGGAAAGTTGTAACTGGTTGTCGATCATGGCGTCAACTAAAACCATGGGCGTGCTGTCTCCGTTGGTCGTAAGGGGCTGTGCTGTTGACTGATTCGATGAGTCACAGAATTGAAGGGTTAATTGGACATAACCTGAAGTTCATGGAGCGCCCGGGATGCAACATTGTACCTGGGGGTGGGGTGGAGTACTCATTTGTCATCACAGGCTGGAACAAGGTTATTACCGGCGTTCTGTGCCCGAGCAGCGAGTAAACATTTGACTTCTTCTGCTGCTGTGGGTTCAGTCGTTTGCACGGAAACCGAAAAAAGCCAAAGTTATCCCCCTTGCTGTACTTTGCTACCACTATCTTTATCAAAAACTCTCCTGCTCATAAGTTCACGAAATGTTGCCTCTCACCGCAAAAATATGCAACCCGACACCATGTGGACACGAATGGCAGACGACGAATCACAGCCAAACTGTTTCGCCGAAGTCCCGATAGAATAGGTCAATGTCTTGCGCATGCTCCGCTAAGATTTTATGAAATGGCCCATTTCCTGGAAGGTATAATGCAAGACGAAGTGGAAACCCTAAAGAAGACATAGGACACGGCCTATAGGTGGTTATACATGATGGAAGAAGAACCCCGAGACCGAGGAACACACAATACAGAACTAGTTGTTCTGTGTTGAGTGTTCCTCTGTTCTGTGTTCCTCTGTCTCGGGATTTTTCTTCCATCGTGGAAACCTACTTTCTCAAAAATCTCTAGCAACATTAAACTACCATGAATGCATGAAACAACAAAGAAAGCCATGTACACACTGTCACACAAATCTGCAACGAGTACTAAATCACCTGCAACGAGGCGACACGGTAGGTATACTGGCGACAAAATATCGCTTCGAGCTTCGGGCATGCTCCGGTAAAGAAGAAAAGAAAGAAAGCAACGTCCCAACCCGGCACGCATTCAAAAAGCACCTGTATTGTACACACAAAGCCCAACGACACTTCAACTCCGTCAGCGTTATAGACGGCACGACAACCACCCGCAGACGACAAAAAAAATCCGGGAGACATTTTGACAGCAATTTACGGTCCTCTACAGCACGCCGGGATGTCGCGTTAGGCATTTCGCTGCTAGGCCAATAAACCGCTTCCTACCTACCAGTACCATCAAAAGAACCATACTTCCACATAAGGTACCCCCTCCCAAATCCTCGAACAACCTTACCGTAGCACAAAAGGAAGGAACAATAATACGAACAAAATGGAGCCCGCATATTGGGGCATAATGTTAGAAAAACGATGCGGAACGACCGAAATGTTTGTCTATTTCGAGGGCAGACTGCAAAGTTCTGACGTCTTAAAGGGGCTATCGCATCTGGTGTATGAGACCGATACTGTTCGGCCCCACTTCGCAGTGTAGCCAAGTTTCTTTTCCGAAAACAGCTTTCATATTAAATTACTAAGGAGTCAAGATTCGCACTCACGTTGCAGCTAAGGAAGCACCCAGCGATAGTAACATCATGACGTAAGCCAGGCACACGAATGGGAGCGCAGCGCACGCGATAGTCTTCGAGCTCGCAGCTGCTTCGCGTTCGCACCGCAATATACTGTGTGAGTTCTGACGCGGCCATATCGCGGGGAACATGGTGCTACGCTCCCGGCTGTATACGAACACGTCCGACGCTAACCCAGGAGTGACATTTCACACAAACCGATCACAGACTCTCCGCGGCCAGCAGACGTCCCGCGCGCCCGCGCGCCGGTCGCCAAAGGCCCCTCCCTGATTGGTTTGTGCGAGTGACGTTTTCTCCTATTTCCAGAGAGGGAATTCCGGCATACTCTCAACATCAGTCGTGTGCTCTTAACATGCATTACATCAAATTGCGCAGAAACTACTATGGGCGTCAGATTTTCGGCATCATTGTCGTTGATGAACAAGGCGTAAAACGGCACTCTAGTTTCGGAATCGACAGGGACGGATGTGATAGTACCTTTAAATGTATGCTGTAAAGAAGTAGAGCTGCAATTTCAGAAAGTGTACCATTCGATAGCCTCAGCCCTCAGTACTCTTATACTACATCACAATTTTCGCCCCAATTCCGCTCATAGCTAGTTTGTCAGAGAACTCAAATTGAAAATTACGGGCAACACTGTGTCGACGTCTCCATCAACTACGCACTGCTCGTCAAGCACTGCGGTAAAACTACGTTGCATGCGGACAGCACTGGGTCTAAAACCAAAAGAAGTCGGATGCGTAATCATCTTGTGCAGCAAGCCAGTCGGGAACATAGATCACTGTTGCAAGACAAATTGGGGGTTATTTCCCACCAGAAGTCGCTCCGAGCCGTTTTACCGAGAAATTTTACGGTACTTGCAAATTAAAAATATTTAGTGTGCCTCGTATAACTTGTTGTGCTGGGTTTACAAAAAAACAAGCTCTTTAGACTACGTCGCCAACATAACCTGTCTTCAAACAACTCAGGGAAAAGAGGTGCTGACACCAGGAATCGAACCTGCATGGGTCTTCTGTGTGTCTGTTTGACGGTACTACCTTTTAACGTCCAAGCACCCGACCATAAGCCAGAGGAAAAATGAAGTCGGATTCGTCTTCTGTCTTTATATCTCGCTTGTTAACACAGCGAAGCACCTGTAGCGATCAGTTGTTATTGGAAAATGTATTATGTACGTAATACGCAACTTGTTGAGATTGTTGAGCGCTTGAAGGTGCACAGGAAGGAGTGAGGCACGGGGGGGGGGGGCTATTATGCGTCACGGACAGACTTCGTAGCGTATACTATGCAGACATATCCGCTCAGGAAAGTGTGCCGGGAAACCTGAGACAACCCCACCCGTTGGCAGGACGCGATCTCACCCCCCCCCCCCCCCCCCCAAGTCTTCATCGCGGGCTTTGAAGTGGAAAGCCAAGCCAATGAATGGATGCCGTATTCATTCGGTCACAGCGTTTTCATTTTGCTTTAATACTGAATGTCAAGTTCATTTAGACGCCACGTCAACTTTTTTATGCACTGTTCATGTAGTTCGTAGTTCATGTTCAAAGTACAGTAGCAACATTCAAGTGCTCCTGCCCAGAGGCTTCCCCTCGAACTCGCTTCTACTCGAGAAAACGTCTCGTGTAGAAAGCCCTTTGATTTGCTTAGAAGCAAATCAAGTGGCTCTCTACCCGTTCCCGCTGGTAAACGAAGTATGAGCGAGTTGTTTCGAACGTGTCACGGTTATTAAGGTTCTTTTGTCTCGACAATCGTGTGAGACTGGGTTGCCGCCTATTTATTTCGGTTAGACAGGGAAGCAGAACGGCAGAGGGAAAAAAACGGACGACGTGGTGGGAGAAATGTTCCGTTGGCAGAGAAGAAAGAATTATGACGAGCGGCGGCGTTGCACGAAGGGCGCGGGAGTGATCCTGTTGTTGCACCGGTATTGTCGTTCATAATGACACTGGTATTGGTACCGTTTGGTATTGAGATGTGTTCGATGTAGACGAGTTTGACAGAGCTGTTTTGCAGTGTCACGTGGAAGGGACTATAGGGTGAGAAACAAAATGCGCCCAGCATGGAGGGCCAGAAAATATTGTCTCGAGCAATCATTCAATTGAATTGTGTTTCATTGAGATTTAGATTTGCCTCGAGTGTTTTGGGATTAACATCTGCACTTTTTTTTTCAATCAGACACTGAGATTTAGGAGAGCGAAGCACGTCAGCTGCTGTCAGTGGTAAACGTACGTCGACAGACAGGAACACAACAGCGAGAAGATGTGCAAGGGGGTTTAGTACAAGTCTTGGGCCGACTTCATGGGGAGGCCTTCGTCAGGAATGTACTGCTGGGAAAACCCAGTGAAAACCTCCGATGAGTCCTGAGAATTCACTCCGGCTCCAAGAGGTGCAGGACTTCATCAGCACGTATATAGCTTCTTCCTATCTCCCTACATATAATCAATTCATTATTCACGCACCAGAGGCGTTATCTTCGTTACATTCTTTCATTCCGTCCTTCAAAATGCGCCATTATTTAAGACCCCATCAGAGTCAGATCTTCCGATAACAGCGTCAGTGATTCTGCCCTGTACATATTTGTAAAACCGGTCTAGTCCAATATCACCTCTTTATATAGATGGCTTATCTGAAATATCTCAAATAGCGCGGCTCTATATTCCGCCCTGCCTTAACCCCAGCGTTGCCGTCGATAATTACGGTTAACTATGTTCGGTGAGAGTTTTTGAATGTAGTCCACGTGCGTATTTACGCTACTTTAACGCTTGTTGTTGTTGTTGTTGTTTTTCAACGCGCGAGATTGAGCCGCCTTGGGGTCCGGTAGTTCGCGTATTACGGAGTACGAGGATCAATCGATTACAGATTGATTCCTGAATGTACGACTGTCAGGACCAATACCCCCACACACGAAAAAAGTTGAGACGCGATTTATTTGTAGGACGTCACCCAAAAGGTTTCCACAAAGTTCACAGCCAACTATACTTAGAATCGAGTTTTATTGCTATAGCGGTTTCGCTGCCGGCCCGCAACTGGAAGTATAGGTTTCGGATTTTGCTTTGCGAAGCATCGAAGCCACTAAGTTTTGCCATATGGTGGATACGTATCCTTAGTCGGTAATCCGGCACGATATTATTCGTACGGCCCCCTGAACCGGGCTTGTTGGTAAGACATTCTAAAAGAGGTAAAACAGACAGTGCATATATACTTAAAACGACAACAACTTGACGGATAAACACCACACACAAGCACTTGAGTGCTTTGTGTGACAGTTGTCTGTCTAGTCATTGTCGTTTTAAATATCCACTGGCTGTTTTATCGCTTTTAGAATCTACATATCAATTTGTATTCTGATACTTGTTTCACCCCCGCCCGTTTCACCCGCGCCCGTTTCACCCAGTTATATTCGATTTCCATTCGCAAATCAAGATGTCGTGTCGTGCTGACGTATATATGTGGATCCGCTGACATATATATGTGGATCCGCTGGCATAACCGGCCACCATTCCTTCTCCGTGTTCTTATCTCTTCTATAATCCCGCGATTGAATTCCCCGCCCAATACGTCATAGACAACAAAATCCAGACTAACGGAAAGCATAATGCGAAGCATTTCAAACAGTAACTCTGAATACACGGCCACTTACTTGGAACACGAGAACCCGGAACCTCCTTCCTTTTTTCTTCGGGATTGCGCTCTTTGGTTGCGTGCCGTTGTGCGGGGCAGAATGCTTTGTCATCTTCGAGCTCTGCCATGTCTTTGGAATGTTTGCGTAACAAGAAGCCTGACCCAATTTACTTTCCTTTTTAAAGGATACCCACGAGCGTCATTACACGTCAAAGAGAGACGTAACTGAATACGTTTTATTTTCATATTTAAAAGGCAGCTGACGTGGTTTTAGCATCTGCTTTGGAAGCGGCAGATGGGATACTTTTCATATTTAATGCGGGCCACAACGGGTCAGATGACGGATAATCGGAATACAGAGAACTATTCGGAGCCTCAGATCGTTCCCAAGTCGTTTTCAATGGAATAACGAGAACAGCATGCGAACGGGTATCGAATAATCCAATCCATATCTAATACAGGGTAGCCAGACGATAAACTTTGCTCTTGTCGCTTCACCTCCTGCAATGTGTAGTTACCTTTCGGCGGTCAAACCTGGAACAAAGTCTCGGTTTCAGCTTTAATTTCAGCTTCTTTTTTATTACTTAATCAATCGATCGATCGACCAGCTCTAATTGAAGTAGTGTAGACGTGGAGGAACTTCATTATCTCGTAAAGCAACGAGAACGAGTTTACAATTTCTGAGCTACACGTATTTACGTGGTCAACTCAAACTCAACAACTCCTTCTTCTGCTCAATCCGCGTGATACGCTGGCAGTTTGCGGTTCCACTGGTTACTGCGCATGCGCCACCTTTATGCGCAGCGTGAAATTTAGAATCCTCTGAACGCGCTGCTTCACGTACAGAAAACAGATTATATGTGCGTGAAATTTTACGCTGAGCGTGACACGCAACGTGTTGCGCGCTGGAGTACGCACCATGTGGATCGGTCTTTTGTGAAAACATGCTTTCACCGCAAATATAGCAGGGATGCCACACAGAAAACCTCTGAACGACGGCATATGCGGGGCAGCAGTACTTTGCCGCAATGCACCTGTTTTCCTCTGTTGTAAGCTTATCCTCCAGATGAAATATGAAAGTCACTGAAAAGGTTAGCCAGCTGTAGGAGTCGAACCCACATCTTCTGGATGATGTGGGTTCGACTGCTATAGCTGGCTAACCTTTTCAGTGAACAAGAGATAAACTGATGTTCTGAGGCTGGAACAACATAGAGGGGACAGATACAAACAAAGCCTCAAATTGCCTAAGAAATCAATGATGAAAGATGAAAGTCACTGAAAAGGTTAGCCAGCTGTAGGGATCGAACCCACATCTTCCAGAAGCAATCCAGAAGATGTGGGTTCGATCCCTACAGCTGGCTAACCTTTTCAGTGACTTTCATCTTTCATCGTCTTTTCAGTGACTTTCATCTTTCATCGTTAATTTCTTAGGCAAATTGAGGCTTTGTATGTATTTGTCCCTTCTATATGTTGTTCCAGCCTCAGAACGTCAGTTCTCTCATATCCTCCAGATGAACGTGATATTTCACGAAAGAAGTGACGTCATGGTTGTAATTACGAGCAGGAACAATGCTGCAGCAATTAAAGAGGACCCGTTTTCCGGCGTTCAGGCATTTGAGCATAAATAGCAGATTGCCCTCACACGTTATACCACGGACTAAATGACATGGGCAATGGGTCATGGTAGTTCTTTCCAGAAAACAAAGCTGCAATTACCGTGCCGACACGTAGCTGAGCCTCACCTTCGTTCTCGGAGAATGATAGAGGTAAATGGAAAAAGAAGTCTGTTCCTGAAGTCTGGATATGGACTTCTCGCTGGCTGAACTTATGAACGCCCTTCATCTCTCTCGAGCCCGGTCTTCTCCTGGTCCGGACGACATATCATATCTGGCGCTCCGTAACTTGGATGAGCAGTCACGGGGGTGTCTTCTGTCAGCTTTGAATGCATCCTGGAGGGAAGGTAAATTGCCCGAAGCCTGGAAACGCGCACGCGTCGTCCCCTTGCTGAAACCAGGCAAGATCCCTTCACAATTGTCCTCATTTAGGCCGGTAAGCCTAACCAGTTGTGTCGGGAAGCTGTTGGAGCGCATGATACTTCACAGTCTTACCCTTAACTCCACAGTCAACCCTTAACTCCATACACCAATACCTGTTGACGGCAGGCTTAGATATCTCGTGGGAGAAGACAGACGTCATCGCCTTCACGCGAAGGAACATGCTTCCATATCGTCTTTCTCTGGCTGGACAGCAGCTCCAGTACTCCACCTCATGTAAGTTCTTGGGTGTAACGCTGGACTCCCGACTCTCGTGGAGAAGACATATAGCGGGCCTAGAGGCGAAACTCTCCAAAGGGATCGCCCTAATGCGACACATTGCTGGCCTTAGGTGGGGCTGCGATGCGCGATCTCTTTTGGCCATTCATCGAGCCTTGGTGCGTGGTCCGCTCCTATACAGCCTTCCAGTATTACACGGGATTTCGCCATCCTCCGAGTCCAAGCTTCAGTGTCTTTTGGCACGTAGCCTTCGTGTGTGCCTGGGCGTGCCAAGAACAACGGATACTTGTTTAGTCATGGCAGAAGCGAGAGAGACTCCGCTTGCTATCCAGCGCTTTAATGAGACGAGCCGTCACTATCTCCGTTTGTTGGCTCATCACCGGCACCACCCTTTACTGCTGAAGCTTTCCCGTCGCAGGAATAACAAGTTCAGGCCCTGCATTCAACAGCTAAAGCCTCACCTGCCACGTTTTCAAGTTGAACCCCAGGCGCGTCCAACACCACCTTGGACCCTCCCTCTGCCATCTGCTTCACTATCCGTTCCCGGGCTGCAGAGAAAGGATGATGTCGCTGCAGGTGTGTCCAAGGCGCTCACACTGGATATGATGAGCGAGCTGTATGCAGGCTTTACTCCTGTTTTTACGGATGGCTCGTCCACAAAATCCAGCTCTGCATGCGCCTATATTATTCCGTCCGAAGACATAACTGGTATCTTCCGTCTCTCGCATCTGACGTCGTCAACATGTGCTGAGCTACATGCTTTGCTCTTTGCCATGCGCAAGATCCTGCAGTGTTCATCTCGGCCATGGGTCTTCTACACAGACTCGAAAGCTGCTATCCAATGCCTCGCAACAATGGGCATTCGAGGTCCTCTCGCGTCCATTGTTGCTGACGTACTTGAAACTTACAAGGAGCTGCTAGACCTGGGCCACTGCGTAGTATTACAGTGGGTACCTGGTCATGTCGGCGTACCCGGCAATGAAGAGGCCGACCGGGCGGCCCTGCGGGGTCATCATATAGCTTCAGCCCACTCTATCATCTTGCCCAAAGGTGATCGTCAGGCCCTCGTCCGTGCTCTCTCTGCAGACAAGACAAGATCACAGTGGCTGCATGACATTACACCCTACTCTCTGCTCCACGCAGTGGATCCTTCTCTTTCACTGTCGCTTCCTCATCGCCTTCCGCGACACTACGCATCCCTGCTTCACCGCATGCGGCTGAATGTTGCATTTACACCAGTTATGAGGCAGCGTCTTGGCCGTGCGCCCTCGGACCTTTGTGCAGCATGCAGTGTGCGTGCAGACCTGCACCACCTACTTATGGACTGCCCGGACTACCAGCGGGAGCGTGCGATATTGCAGCACGAACTGCATGCGATCGATCATCGCCCCTTTACCATAGGCAAGGTGCTGGGCCCATGGTCCAGTCCAGCTCATACACGCCAAGGTCTGCGTCACCTCTGGGACTTCTTGTCATCAACAGGCCTCTCCACCCTGCTTTGATTACCGGACCCCTTATCATAATCATCATCATCTCTCATCACGTACAAGTGGCACTGGGGCAGCGCCCAGCCTGCTGGCCGGCATCAGCCCCATCTCATCATCGTATCTCTATTTGTGTGTGTGTGTGTGAAGTCTGTTCCAAGTTCCATGGCGTCGTGACCTTGAAACCGCTTGCGAGGAACAAGTTTGACAAACTCATGGCGAGAGTTTCATTCGCAAAAAGCGTAACAATTAAGTACTGCCTACGATTGTTGGATTGATTGATTGGAAAAAGAAAAAAAAATGGAGATGTTAGTCCCAAACTGCTAATGACTTGCTACTCCTGGACGCGTTATTTAGGGCCTACGACATATTTAATAACTGGGATGTTTTACGCCGCGAGACAACTATGATCATAAGCAACGCCACAGTGGACTAATTTTTCCTATATGATTTTCTTCAATGTGCGCTCAGCACATCACACTCGGAATGTACCGTCACGCTTGCGAACAACAACTGTGCCACGGCGCCAAGTTGGTGGCGTTTGCGGCCGCATGTAAACTCGCGTCGGAAAACAGGAAAAAGAAACAACAGCACTGGAACTAACTCAGATCTTCAGAAGCTTCTTCAAACCCATACACCTGTTCCGAATCAGTTCTTACCTACACAAAATACACAAATTACGGCCAGCACCGAGTGAATCCTGAGGAAGCATTGCGTATAGCATTGGATACGGTATACTTTGCAAGAGCTTCGACACAAAGGTACCGTTTTACCAGTTCCAATTGCATAGCTCGTGGGTTCGAAGTAATTGCACCCTAGGAGACCACCTGAATCACTCAAAATTATATACTCTTTCATCCCATTCAGAAAGCAAGCTTAATCCAGCGTGACACTGACCGTCACACTACGCAGGCCAAAACCCTTTCCTTTTGAGAAGCATAACGGAAGAGTCCCGTTCAATTTCCAGCTCCCCTTTCTCAACAAAACAGCACGACGCACAGAGGGGGGCAACGGTAGCAGCAGCAGCAGGTTCCACAGACGGGAGCTCTCTTCAGGTAGCAAAATGTTGCATTTCCGGCGTCGGGGGGAGGCACATTAGCGTGAAAGCCCCCAGTCGGATTGGTCGAGGGGCAGGATTTCTTCTCCTTTCCCATCCCCCCCCCCGTCTCCCCCCTGCAGCGAGTGAAGACGCCGGCTAGCCGCCAACACGTGCTACTTCTTTCCCAGGACCTCGACGGTATTAGTTGGGGAGCAAGGTCAGCTCTTGTTGAGCCTTGTTTTCAGCGAGGACGCGCGAAAGAGAAACCTGCCGGTGTTACCCGCATCCTCTTGCGGCTCGCTTCGCGGGTGAACATGAATGCTGGAAGCACGTTGTCTATGGCGGTGAACTGCCTCGCCGACATGTGCGTCCAAGAGGACATGTACTACGCCCCTGTCCGAGTGCCCCATCCGAGTCAGTACCAGTACGTTTCGCTCTCTGACGGCTGTCACACTCCGGTGTCCAGTCCTGGAACCCTTCCTGCGTCGCCAGCTGGATCGCAGGGGAGCCTCACGGAACTGTGCCCGATTGGACAGGAAGGTTATCCACAGCAGGACAGGCTTCTGTCGCGGAGCACGGAAGAGACGGAATTTGATTCTGACGCTGAGAATGGTAGTGTCTACTCTGTGAACTCCGCGTCTGAGAGGAAGGCAAGCAAGAGCAACGGGAAGAGAAGACAGTCGGAAAGACCTCCTCCTCCGCAGACAGTTCTGAAGAAGAGACGGTTGGCTGCGAATGCCAGGGAACGGCGGAGAATGAATTCGTTGAACGTCGCTTTTGACAAGCTTCGTGAAGTGGTTCCGTCGCTGGGAAACGACAGGAAGTTGTCCAAGTACGAGACACTTCAGATGGCGCAGAGCTACATCAATGCCCTAAGTGAACTCCTTGTGAGAGACTAGATTTGATATGGGAAAGAACTTTGCGAAAGAAACTTTTGTGAAAGAAACGCGTTTCACAGCTCATCGTCCGAATGTAAGTAACCGTGTTTCAGCGGTCATTGATTGATTAATTTCACTTGAGCGTGACAAAGTTTACGACAGTATTATGACTGACATTTGTACCGGAAAATACTCAGTAAGAATACTCGCCATATTTCTTTGCGTTTTGCGAAAATATCATTCCATACTGTTGCGGCTGTATTCATTTCCACATATATGTACAGTGTTCGTGTTTTTAGGAGTGTTATTTTCACGCACGATACAAGGAAATCGTTGGCAAACAAACAGGTTAATGATGGATTGTGCTTCCAATTAAGCAACCTTATTCTGGACTGCACTGAGAGCTGTACGTTAGGCTGTTCACAGGTTATTTCGTTTTCGTTTTAGCGCTACGCGGTATCCCACTGAACTTATTACTGTCATTTAAGTCATTTAAGTACAATGCATACCATTTGGAGACAATAGGGAGCTCAGGGTGTAAACCCAAACGTTTTGAGGGCCCGATAAAATTACGAGTCGTCACTGAAACACGCACTGTCCTTTGTAGTATATATTCAACGTCACTCCTGCGTTTGCGTGCCCCGCACGCCCTGTTCACTGCGTCCCCTATCCTAAAACTCCCCGATACTAACATTTCATATGTGCTAAACACTACCTCTTATATATACTGCAGTACAAGATACACGTGGTGCCTTGAAGCAGGGTGTTGCAAACAAACCGTACGTGCGAAGCCACTTTTACCGCGACAGTTTCTACATTCCAAGTGTGCTATTTATGGTTTATGAGAAACCAACCACTAGTCTCGTGTTCGAAGGCATATCTCATCATTGTCTCGCAACACAATATTTTTATACATTGTACAGTGATTGACTGACTGATTATGCACTTTCTTATACATTGTACATAAATGATAACGTTGAAACATTGCTCAACCTGCAATTAAGCGTGAGATATCCCGCGTGCCAAAGTGCTTGTTCCGTTCTTGTTTTTCCTGTCTTTCCACATGTACATGTTGTGTGCAGACATGTGCACTGCTGAAGTGTTACTGCTATACAAGTGTTATACCATGAATAAAATGTTGCAGGTATATCTGTTTTGAAATATGTCGTCCTGTCAGTTTATTCGCGCCTTTCGACTTCGACGGCATTTCAAGCTGTAGGGTCTGACTTTTTTGGGTTAAACCCGCTTAACCCCTATTATGCCCTCCCGAATCAGTACAGGACCAATTCGGGTTAAACTGGATTTCTCCCTGAATTCCAATCACATACCAGGTTTACCACGTATCATTCCTCTATTTACTAGCAATTTATACGAATGCGTGTTGTAGATATTATTTGAACGCAACAATACCTAAGTATGAAGAAGCACATTGCATCTTACAACATGTGGTGCTGGGCCCTGGAAATCGCGAGGTATGTATGTTCGACCGATATACGCACATTAAACGAGGGTGAGTCAGGAAGCATAACACAATAACCCGATAATATCCGAATGTATCCGCGTAGTACCCAACCCGGATGACAGATTCAAAAATAGCAGCCGATTTTTCCCTCCCGAATCCGGTAAAGGCATTTAACCCGAAAAAGTCAGACCACGTATACAGGTCTTTATGTTCATCTTAATCCAGTCGCGTCACTTTTAATCTGCATGCTGCAATAATCCAGATTATAAAATTTTAGTCTAGGCACCACAAGATTAATCCGCTACCCGTGTCATGTACATTAATTCAATTAGCAGCATTGTATGTAAAAAAAAATCAGTTCATAGCTTCGATTGTGCGCTGCAAGCGTTCGCAACCACACACCAACGGGGTCGTATGCCCCGACAGAGTCAGAACTGGCGACTTCAATACTTGCAGCCTGGGAAAATATGCATGGAAGTTTTTTTTTTTTTTCGCCGTTGCATTAGCGACTAACTTTTCGACGTCACCGTAGCAAGCGATTTTCCCCCACAATATCCAAACTGCACTGCACAGGTGACGAACCGGGCCAGCTCTGCCCAACTGGCTGCTACGTAAGATTTGCCGCGTGGATAACGGCAAGCAGTGCTGTTACCTTGATATCACTGGACACATTGTAAGGGGACGCTGCGCTTATGCAAGAAACGCTTCGCAGACTGTGAGAACAGCATTTTACACGGTCTCATAATACTGCAACGAGAGATGCACGACATGCGGATCAGAATCTTGGAGGGAACAAAGTCTTTGGACCTCTCATATCTTCATGTACACTCTTAAAAATGAACTTCACCGCATAGCACGCAACTAGCCAACCATCACCTCGAATGATACCGTTATCTGCCCTGATTTGTTGGAAACGGGAGGCGTACGCCTTTTCTGTGACACTTATGCTGTTCATAATTGTCACAGAAAAGACGTACGCCTCCCGTTTTCAACAAATCAGGGCAGATAACGATATCATTCGAGGTGATGGTTGGCTAGTTGCGTGCTATGCGGCGAAGTTCATTTTTAAGAGTGTAGCTTTGACTTGGACTTACCGGGGGATCGGACAACAATTCAATCCAGCAGCGTAGCCAGAAAAATATATTGGGAGGGATCTGTGGGGACTTTACACGGGAGAGGAGGATTTCCCCCTCGTCTCCCTCCCTCCCAAATGCACTACCAAAGGTACGATTTAGGGGGGGTTTGAACCCCCTAAACCCCCTCTGGCAAATGCCACTGATTCAATTCACCCCTCATCTCCCATCATCATCCCATCTCATATTGAAGCTATAGTCTGACATTGTCCAGAAATGTGAAGCCAACAAAGGCAAGGTGTTTGCACCACATCTCATCGTCATCGTTTATTGTTGTTGTGCAGCACGCCACCACGCCACACTTTTGCTTGCGGCGTGGTGCTTATTTCGTCCACCCAAGGTCCTTATTATGTGCAAAAATTTGAACGACTATATAGTTCGGGACAGGTTATCTCTGATTCAACTCTCCCCACAAATCCAAAAACGTTTGTGATTGCATCAAGGTGAAAAACCGGGCGTGTTGGTGTTGATCTTACATGACGAACTATAGCACTGGGAACGGGACAGAGAGAGGAGACGACAGGACAGGTGCTAGGTTTGTGATTGGCCTACAGGCAGACACATGACGCCATGAAGCCTTAAAAAAATGTAATAGAAAAGTCTATTTCTTCGCTTTCTTTTCCATCAGAGCACATGCAATGAGTGGAACTACTTATATATTAGAGTCGCCCGTCGTTTAATTAAGCCCGGGAGATTGCGCAAACCCTGAAGCGCGAAACTTGTTAGGAGCGCAACTTAGAGCAGCCTTTTCGTTTCTGGTAGAGAGGATGACATGAAACAGGGACACAAATTAATACGTAGAGCTTGTCGCAGATCTAACGCATTACATTGCCTCTTAAGTAGAATGAGGAGATTTAGGGAGATTAAATTTAGGAGGGAGTATTTTTATTAACTAATAATTAGGACCTTACGTGCATTATAGAGAACGGACCGAGAGCAAAATAGAAAACATGGGCCGGGCATAATGCCAGGAGTATAAGAAAGGACAAATAAAAATAAATTAGTGGAATGTGAGATAGCCCATATGCGTGGTATAACGGCAGTTTAATAAAAGGAAATAGGGATCAGACACTTCATGTTGGAAGCTATGTGCTTCCAGACGAATCAGTCAGGAGAATCACTGAGGCCGTGCTCTCGCTCATCGTTTTCGGCCCACTAGCTCCACTGCAGAACGTAGACCCTTCGCGAATAAAACCAACTGAATGTAGTCAGCGCCTTTCATTGTGTCCAATTAAATAGAAAAGGATTGACATAAGGGGTGCCAACTGGAAAATTGTATAAAGTGCCTTGAGATGTGTTTCCGCTCCGACCCGATCGAGGTATCCCCGCGCTCTCTGTAGCGTCTTCTCTTTCTTTAAAAAAGAAAGAAAAAAAAAGTCATATAAAGCGTATCCCATTGGAAAAAGCCGCCTCTGCTTTCCTAAAATCTTGGTGCAGGTAAGTTGGGCCTCCCTCTATATATACACTGAAGCGAGTCCATATCAAGATGTCTCACGCTACTGACCGCGCTTCCTGCGGCAAGCTGAAAAATTTCACGGTAGTATAATTCGTTGAGTGACGAATTCAATTTCTCCTCTATTTCTTTTTTCTTTTTTTACATTCAAACTCAAACTCGCACTGAAAAACTCGAACTTCTTTTTCGTGCAAGTTTGTGGTGATGCTCTCGTCTATTCCATTCTCGGGTGCCAGCTCCAGGATTTTTCTGAGAGCGGGGATCCAGCCTTGCCCAGCACGGTAGATACGCAGTCGAGGTCAATTGAACATAATGTGAAGACAGAAATTGAGGAAGGGGATCATGACATCCTGATCGCCCCCCCCCCCCCTCTATATAGGCCCGCCCCTACCTGCATGCCCTATTCCACTCGTTTGCTCACGCCTGTGTGTGCCTCACAAAGTGCATATACATTCGTGGCCTTACTCCCCCCCCCCCTTTTTCTTCGGTTCTTTTATGAATTAGTGAGGTGGTGGTGGTGGTGGTGGTGGTGGTGATTGGGCTTGCCGTTGTCGGCCTCACGTATGTGGGCAACGTCACGACTCACACCCTGGGGGAATGTGCGTCCTGGGCCGACTTCTAAGGGAACTGTGCCGACATATGTCTGAAAGCGTCTGAGGAAAACCCAGGAAAAACCCCAGACAGCACAGCCGGCACCGGGATTCGAACCCGGGTACCTCCCAGTCTCGACGTGACATGGCCAGCACGCTAACCTGAATTAGTGAGCCTTAATCAACCCGCACAGGAGTAGCCAGTCCCGAGTGTTTTGGGACTACCGTCTCCACTTTTTCTTTTTCCCATCAATCAATCCAATGGCACAGAAATGACCGTCAACAGCATACCGCGTGCCTCCCACATTCAAAGTGAATCGTGTAAAGAAGCGTCGTGAAGCATTTCCGCATTTTGTGCAAACCACGCTCTAACGGGCATCCATCAAACGCGTTTTCACACTTGTGTCCAGACTATATAGACGGTTGCCAATTATCACCTTTGTTCCATAGCGGACGCAGACAAAAGTGTATGAAAAGAGGTGGCTCCCCCTGTCAATCACGAACAACATCTCCTCCGGGGCCAGGGTGCCTTCCGCATTGTGAGCCGGTGTCAAGGGCTGACCTGAAAGATTCCACCCGAATGTTCGCGAAAATCTGTTCCAAGTGCGCTTTCGATAACTTTGCGGTGAGGAAGAGGATATAATTGAATGAATAATGTCTCGACCTTCGATTGTACGAGGTCAGGATGGCATTTTAAGTCCATTAAGGTGAGTTTGATTGAATGGCTGAGATATATGTTTGAGCGAGGTCACGATTTTCGTTCTCTCGGACTCAGAAGCCAACAGTGTATAGGAGGGAGCCGCAAGACTGCTGTAATGACAAGTCTTTTTTATTATATGCTAACACCACGAAACAATTGTGGCTGTGAGCTGTATATACATAGATGCAGGCAGATGTAGAAACGACAGCAGGAAGGGGTGCGGAAAATTGAAGTTAGTATGCGTCCTGGGCTGACTTCAGGGGGGAAATATGCCGGAAAACCGAGGGAAATCTTCGAAAGCGCACTCAAATAGCAGAGCATTCGGGCTGACCACGTCCCAGTATTTCCCACGACTTTGGAGCCACCATCTAAGAACAGATATCTAATCGACAACGCCACAAGCAAAGAACAACTAAAAAGGCGGTGGTGGCAGACTTGTGCCCGTTACTCCAAAAACTAATTGATTACCGTTAGTGCTACTCTTCTAGCAAAAGTAGTTAATTACCGTTACAAATTACTCGACTCAAAATGTTATTGAGTAACGAGTTTAAAAGTAACGCGTTACTCGGGCCGTTACTTTCAATTCATACAAAAATTTCCGCCCCTGTGTGCTTCGAAAAAAAAAAAAAAAAAAATGGAACAACCCCAACTCCCAAATGATCGGGACAGTTGAAATAGCGCGATAAACTCGCGCGTGAGAAGTAGCAATAATATTTTTTTCCGCTTACTATACAGTAAAATATAGCCCCAACAAAGACGCAGGAAATTTCTCACAGAGCATCGTTATTTTGAGTCAGACTGTAATTCAAAAGTAACTGGATACTCGGCAAAAAAATTACTCGATTAATTACTTATTCAAAAATGTAAATGATTACTCGAAAAATTACTCAAAAAAGTAGCTGATTATAAGTAACGGTCAACAAGTAACAAGTCTGGGTGGTGGTGAAAACCGGCTCGCCTGACGACCTTTACGAGGAATCGATATCCAATCAAACTCTCACGGGACAACAAACGAGAGGCTCATTTAACATCCCCATTTTTTTTTCTTTCAATCATCATCATCATCATCATCATGATCGCGTGCCACACGCTATGCGTCCCGAGCGACATTTTGCGTTCGTACCGACGCAGTTAACTCGATTACTGTTATCGTGGTCTATATCGCTTAACTTAAACCTATAACGGTCTGTTGGTCCGCTATGTACGCTGAGCATCACATGCGACAACGACATGCACGTGAAATTACGCAATTTCATGCATCTACTGGCCACAGCAATCGACAGTCGATGACGAACGTCGCACGAAGGTCACGCGAGGTCCGTTCGTGAACTGTGGGAAAACAAATGTTCGAGTGACAGTTGGGAAATAGCCGAGCTTATACGTTGTGTTACGTGCGTGCTAGCCTGCATACCTCGCCTCTATGTTGTGCAGATAAATTACCATTCGGTATATGAATGCTAGTATAGAATGAAATGTAGTCTCCTCGTTTGGAGCGTAATTACTGTTCTGGTGTACCTCGAAATAAAGTGATCGAAATGCCCCTTGCAAAATAAACTGCTGGAAATAAATGTTTCGTCACACATTAGTACACATTTCGTTACACATTAGTAATTTCCCATCTCAGCCCTGCCCTGGCCAAAACTGGTAGTGTTTTTATTTCAAACACATGGGAAAGACTAGGGCCGTGATATATCCAGAGCCCCCTACAACCCCCTAGCACCCCCAAATGTGCAGTGACACCCCCTAACTTTTTTAGCTGTGTGCCCCTACACTGCGATTTCAGCTCGGTCACGATATGCTAAGCTGTAATGACGTAACTATAATAATGACCCCCCATAAACACACACAATTTTTTTCTAACACCCCTCCGTGCTTGGGATTCTGGATAATCCAATGGACTAGGACTCCTGTGCTCGCCAGGAAGGAAAGGCGAGCCCACTACGCCGCCTCTCGGAGGAGTCGCGCAACACCCCGTAGACTCAGAATGCGACGGGACACCTTCCCCAGTTCCCCAGACAAAAATACATAGTGTGTGCGTTAACAAGAGTGCCAGGTTGTTTCCGCGGTAGTCAGTGGTGTAGAGAATAAAAGACGCGGAATTTTGGGTATAGATGAAATCTTGACACGTTAGACAACGCGAGCTCGGGTACGATTAAATGTTTTGAAAGCTCTACTAATTCAGTATTTGCGCGTTGTTACCTCTGCTCTATTGATAGGACTTCCTCCATTATACTAAGGACTACCTCCATATTGTAGTGAAAACAGTGCTCGTCGGTAGTCGAAGTAGAGCTTACACACCATTGGAACGCGGACGTTATGACGGGAACTTGAACCTGCCGTTTTCAGGGACACACACACAATAGTTCAACGCGAAAGAAAATAAAGAAAATAAAAGAGCAAGTGGCGACACCACCCGTAACACACTACACTTAATCCGATTTCCTGAATCCCAGCTCTACCTCCACTAATCAAGTAAAGTCACCACAACAAGAAGTCCTCTAGCGCTGCTGAAACTTGTCCCAGAACTGTACATCGATCTGTACTGCTTTCAGTGGCGTAGCCACGGGGGGGCTAGGGGGGGGGCTCGAGCCCCCCCTCTAACTGCCACGGATCGACCCACACAAATCGTGCAAATCCGACAACATAATATATGTGGGGGGGGGGGGGGGACCAGTGTGACGATCGCGAAAGTTCTTGCAGTTCATGGCGTCTATCTAAGAAGCACTCTTGAATGGTTCGCAATGTATGAGCTTTTCAAAATACTCCCAATCTCGTGACACCACCTCATTGGTCATGACAGCCTATACAGGTAATCGTATTGTGAATGTCTAAATCAACTATTTTCGTTCCTTTTTTAATCCTCAGTTTGCAGTGAGCACAAGTATGTGTGTGTTGTCGACACAGGATCAGCGGGAGGGGGGAGGGGGCGTGTTTTCGTATCGAGCCCCCCCTACCTTGGAGGTCTGGCTACGCCACTGACTGCTTTTTCCCAAAGTGGAGGATCAAAGGTTGGTGCAGGCTTGTTTTTCGCTCCACAGAACAGGATCAATTCTATCGTCCACGCAATCGTCGCGCCGCAGGACACAGACAGGAAACAACACCGCGCCGCGAAATCCAATAGCGGGGCTCCAATGTCCCCTTCTCTTCTAGAGAAACGTTTCCCCCCTATTTAGGGAAGCAAGAAAATTCTCCCTTAGACTCAGATATCCAGTTGCGAACGCATTCCATAACTTCCACCAAAGATGACCGATGGTGACGGACCGCAACACCCGATATTTTGCTCATCGTGTATGACGAAAAGAAAATGTTACACCAAACCTCTCGCTTTAAAGAAAAATGTACTTTTTTGACAGTGCGTGATGAATGGGGTTGGAAGGCGATTTGAGAAATGCGTTTGGTGAGCAAAGGTCCCAGGTTTCGTTCTGTAACGCCGTCGGGGGCGCTCACGTCGTGGTAAATGCTTGTTGTCCGAGGTTGTTTATGGGTTGTAGAAGGATTTTTTGCAGACTCCTACTTTTGAAAGCAGTGTGAGTGTGTCGGTTGCTTTTGAATTCCGTCTTAGCGCCGCGAAGCAACTGTTGCTATAAATACAGATATAGAAAGAACAGACGGAGTGGGAAATAGGGTTTTATGCGTCCCGGGCCGACTTCGGGGGAAACTGGGTCCATCTGCAAGGTCTGTCGAGAAAAAGAGTCACCGTTTCACTATACGTTTGCCGGGGGGGGAGGGGGGTTATATTTATTAGACGAAAGGGGAAAAAAACGGGGAAAAGGTCAGCCAAACGGGACGTCGGCTTGTTATTCCGCAACAAAAAGAAAATTAATGAAGATGAAGGGGTTGAAATAGTAGCGTTTATGAAACCAAGGCAAAACCATTTTCTATAAATGACGATCGCCACTAAGGGATCAGACACTCGACTTCACAAGCAGAAATTCCCTACATTGTGTATGCCGGGTGCGTATCTTACTAAATAAATATAATCCCCTATCGAGACACTGTTTGCCGAACGCGTGTCACCGAAAAATTCCTTCAATTGGGCAATCTCAAGACACGCGCTTATTCAAAGTCTCGTTCGTTGTACTTTGCCACACAGGAAAGGAGTGAGTGTCATGTAACGTGCCTTCAAAAGCAGCCGCCGCCGGCGTTTTTCAACGAGAGACGCTTTCAAAGACGCCTAGCCGGGGGTGCACATAATCGATTGCTCGCCGGTGCATGCTGTTCACACCTCGGTCGGTGCACATCATTTAACATTCCAACTCAGCAGGATATCATCTTCTTTCTTGCATCATTCGCTTCTCTGAATGGGTGACGGGCGTTGGCATGCAAGGGTGTATTAGTGCGCCAAATGGTGTTGATATATGAGAAAAAGTGTGTCTGCATGTGCGAGAACAAAAAAGTTTCTGACAATTTAAGTAGCTATAGGTGTCACAGTTTCGAAAAATCTGAGTCGGAGCTTGCGCATAGACAACATATGGACTATGCTGTTTATACGCAAGCTCAGAGTCAGATGTTTCGGGAAAATTGTGGTTTGCGAAACGTGATGTCAAACACGATAACTGTGATATCAAATTAGCGGCGTATGAGGCATCTGTAAGACGAGTTTTAAAATACGCAAACACAGTACGGCTAAAATTGAGCCCGGTCAGAAGAAGTCACTTCCCTTACGTTTAATATTTGCGGGCGCGGCATATATTCCTGTCACTCACGTTTATAACAAAACAGGTGTGGAAATGCAAGACGTATATAGGGTAGCTTGTACCTGACGATGCAAGGTAAAATTAATATAAACAGGAATCGGTACATATCACTACCTGACAGGCATCCCACACGCACGCAATTCTCAGTGGACCTCCCTCATTTTGTTTTTCAAGAACAGTCGCTGATTGGAACCGCTTTAACCCAGTTACTCAGACGATGTTCTATCAGACGCTGACGAGTTCCACTGCGCTCAAATCAAGAGTTCAAATTGACACGATATTTCGTACTCTTTTCTAGTTTTGCAGTACGTACCACTCCTACTCACACCTCGAGGAGGAGACCATTAATGTCTCAATGGTCCATTCGGTTACAGCCGACTTTGCCGGGTCTCTCATCTTTATACAGTCGGACCTCGTTTTATGAACCCTCGATATACGAATTCCCTCAACTTACGAACTCCACAGGGAACCAAACTTTTTCCGTGTATTTTGACCTCGTTTTACGAAGCCTCGATATCCGAACTATGAACGGATTATTAGGGAACGGACCCAGAGTAGCCAAGCCATTCTGATCTCGATATACGAACGGGCGTATGAACGTACAGAGGACAGGCCAATGGATCGGAGGATAATGAAAGTTCCTCAGTACATGCTGCCAAGGTCAAACATACAATGTCCCAACGCCACTACGTTCCACAAACATGATTCACCATTTCGTGAAAGAATAATTCGGGCGTTTACAGCCGAACGGTTGTCAGTTTGGACCTGGTCTCCGAGATGGAAACATCTTGCCGTTCCAAGAGAAGGCGTTCAGCCCTGACAGCCGGTGACAAGCGTGTTATTTGCCGTTGGAAACAGTCTCATCCACGCGCGATACCGTACTTTGAGGACCGGGTGGATGAGTCAAGTGTCAGACTTCTGTCATCTCTTCTCAACAGGATAGACCCTGCAGAAAGTATGGCGCAAAGCACAATTACGCAGTATTTTCAAAAATAAAACTTATTCAAATCAATTGCCCGTGGTTTTGTGAGGTATTTGTGCACTGCACACCTCAGACCTCGATTTACGAATACCTCGATTTACGAACGATTTTCTGAGAAACGAAGGGTGTTCGTAAAGCGAGGTTTGACTGTATTTTATTTTTCAATCAGTCCATTCGGCCACGAAGCTCGTGTTTCCTACTATACCACCAGCAAGAGATCGAAGAAGCGTACGTCTTGAAGCACACATTTACAAAACATGTACAGAATGCCCATCTAAATCAGGTCACCTTAAACTGCACAGAAACCAGCTTAGCCAAGACCACCGTGTAGTACGCCGTGGAGCACCGCGGCGAACGCATTATGCACCGTCGATCCACGCTGGGAATCAATCGGGCGTCCTGTCACCTTGATCCGGATGGAGCCAGATTTACGACTATCAAACTGAGCTACAGGGAGACTAGCTTGTCACGGTACGAGCCGCGAAGTCGTGTAAACACGGTTGTAAATGTCGAAGACATCGTCCTGGCAGGTCTGAGGTGACCATGGGATATTTCTTCTTGTGGCTTGACTTATTTCGATCGATAACTCTGTCACGTAATGGTAGATGTCAGTGCTTGATGGGACTTCTCTAGAGTTTATGGAAATTATTTCTCGTCTCACAGTCGATTATTAATGCCGTATGTCGGTTGTTGCGAACTGGTCGTGTTCAGTCGGTTGAGCAGGTTGTCAATGTGTACTGTTCATCTGACGTGGGCCCGGCGGTGTCATAAAACAGTCGGTGCTCACATTCGCGTTGATCGCAGTTCTTCAGCTATGCGGCACACCAAAGGAGTATCTCAAACCGAATCGCCCAAGTGCACGTTGATGTTGACGTTGACGTTGAGTAAGTCAAAGGAGGGGCCATCTCCTATGCGCAGAAGAGATCAGCTATTTCTATTTCTACAAGTGAAGTACATGCGACAGAAAATACAGGCTCAAGAAAGTGTGCAGGGGGCTTTAATGTACCCTCGTCAGTTTGCTGGACGGGGACGGGCCCGGACAACGTCTTTCTGGTATCCGGCGCCGCTATCCCAACTCATGGGCACGCGTGTTACATCGCGTTCGATCGAATGTTCCCTATAGTAGCCGGTTTCTAGCCATTGTTACGTTCCTACACTGTAGCAGAAAAGTGTACGTGTAACACGATCTGCGCGAGTTTTCGTGGAAGACGTTTCGGCACTGGGACGAGCTGCAGATGGCCCTCAGTTCCACGAAGGTGTCGCCTTTCCTTGTTTTGGGGGACCCGTCCGAGAGACATTCGCTCCAAGACACTGCCACAGTTTCTCGCACCCAACAAAGGATTCGGGGAATGCTTTCTCATGCCGACCGAAGAGATAAAAGCGGAGACCAGAGTGACCGAGGCGTCTTTCTCTCAACCGACGATGAGCAGGCTGCACGGATCGCCGACAGTTTCTCTGTATCATCCAACTCTTGTACTTATGTAAATAGTTAACTTCATTTGCTTGTACCCTGAATTGGCTCATGGTCCTTTCATTGGTGTGTTGCCACGCTACCAGAGACGACACACGCAACACCATGATTGGGGTGTGCGTGGAGGGTGTGGCGCACATTGTCTGTGAAGCCGCCAACGATCAGAGCTGGCAACACGGGACGCCTGGTAGTGGAGTGTCGCCAAGATTCTTGGGCTTTGGCACCCACGTGATAGGGAACCACGTGGAAGGGAATCTAGTGAAACAATTCCGGGACATTGAGGCGGACATCTATAGGGACCTCAAAAACGCAGAACTGAGCTTATCCGGTTTCGCCGGTTTCTATAATGTTGTATACCCATGCGACAGTAGTTCCACGCTTTTCTTTAACTGTTTCTCGTATTTCTTCTTGACTTCTTCGAACGCTTCATCTTCATTTCTCCCTGAATTCCAAGCGCTCACTGAGCAGTCGGCTTCGAGAGTTATGGAGTAGCAGGACCCACCATTTCTGGAACCACCATCTCTATCTTAACCAAACGCAGAGAAAACGAAGACGATAGCTTAACCCTCACAGCGACCACGTCTCAGTTCGGTTCACACAGAGTCACAGTTGCATGTATCAATTAAACAACTACAGCTGGTGAAAAGGTATAACCAGAGTGGTTCGAACCCCTCTGGTGATAAAACTTGCCTGCAGATTCTATCTCTTTCTTCTTCTCCTGTGCTGCACAAAAGTCGTTATGGACATGTATACCAACTCTCCGGCTACATCGTTTAACATCAGCGACCGTCAACGACCACGTCGTCATCCCGTTTATGCCTGACAATGAATTCGCGTACATATGCACGTACATTCTCTGGTAGCTTCACTATGCCACATTAAGATGAAACAACTTAATCTTAGTGTTACATTTTCGTACAACGCAATGTACTATTTCTTATTTTTGTAACAGCATTCCCTCAGGGACGCCGGTCGATTCATATCCCCTTCTGTCACGCTAATTGTACGAATTACTGTCGCGATACCTTTGAGGATCGCGATTTGTGATTAGCCCAGACATGTCACGAGGCTCGTGCGACGTGGGAGACGTGTGGGCGACGTGGAAGATGTGTATATGACACCTCGTAAGTCCCCGTGTGACGCCGCGAAGGAGAATCGGAGCCAGAGTCGGAAGCTGAGAGTCGAGGACAGGAAGAAGAGTCAAGCCAGCGGACGAGAGCGGGAGTCCGGATGGAGACCTGGAGGGAGATCAACAGCGCCTGGGATCCAGCTCATACAGACGGGTTCGTCGCCGAAGTCGCCTTCCATCTGCGCTGACGTCCTAGCAACCGAACCGAAGGCTGGTGGTGGTGGTGGTGGTGGTGGTGGTGATAGGGCTTGCCGTTGTCGGCCTCACGTATGTGGGCAACGTCACGACTCACGCCCTGGGGGAATGTGCGTCCTGGGCCGACTTCTAAGGGAACTGCGCCGACATATGTCTGAAAGCGTCTGAGGAAAACCCAGGAAAAACCCCAGACAGCACAGCCGGCACCGGGATTCGAACCCGGGTACCGAACCGAAGGCTGGGAGCACCCAAATGCCGTGAGACTGACCAATAAGGGGCTCCCGACGAGTATGAGCGGCAAGACGAGTAGGCGAGGGCGGCAGCCGAACTCCAGGGCCTATAGAGTCCAAGCAGGACAGTGAGGCCAACCGTCGTAGTATACCGTTGGACTCTGTGGTCGGGGATAAGGATCTGCACGGGGCTAAGGAAGATCGACGGAAGTGGCAACCGAAGCATGAGGCAGGAGAGCCCGATTGTCATATTCCCAGTCCATCCCCTACACCTGTCCATCTGCAGCACGTCGTGAGAGTAATCGTGTCCTCTTAACATCATGGGTCAGCCATTTGTCAGGCCAGGTCAGGTCAGTTGCGTTGGATGTTGGGCGCGTCTGATCTTAGAGCACTCAGCGATGTTACTATTTTCTTATGTGCCTCGTGCGGAGAATTGTTTTGGCATATACTTCTCAAAATATTACAGAAACAAAACCTTTTCAGAAAGAGGTGCCATATTTCAACTAGTCCTTATGCCATAAATTCTCCCCCATCCCCAATACACAATGTGGCGATGGTCTTCAAGACGTCCCTCCATTCCGATTAGCCGTTCTTACACACTGCTTGACCTTCACGCTAAACTTCCACCTACGCAATTTCCCACGCTCTGAAGATGTGTTTTTTTCTCACGCTCCCATCACACACTTACAACACCTCCGTTACCCGACTCAGCACGAAACAAAACGTGCGTGACGACTGAACGCAACTATCCGGAAAAAAGAAACAGGAAATGGCAACTTAAACTGCCTCCAACTACCGTTCCCATGGCAACAGTCGTTCTTCCAATTACGACGCTATTGTTCAACGTGCGGATTACGATAGGATACAAGATATAGATATATGTGTATGTCACACAGTAAGTCTAGACATGAAACTCGGAGAAGAAGAAAGACCGTTCCCGGAACTGTTTTCAATCGCAGGATTTGGGGAAAGCTATCTTCGTTATTTTTGCGTTAGAAAAAAAATTATTTTTGATTATCGCGCAAGACTAGCGAAACGAAGAATGGTTGGTAAATATCCGCGAAGAACAGCTGAAAGACAACAAACGGGTCGACTGCTAAGTCGCAACTAATAAGCATATTATGACCACGTACGAAAACAGTAGCCGCAATGCATGTGAAGTTGTGCCTTTTCTTAGCTGAACAATTCAAGTTATGTAACTGTCGCTTCGCGTTCGTCGGCGCGTGACGGGAAGAGTCAAAAGTGTGCGGATCAAATGCATTTATCTACACTGGAAACCACGGACGATGCGATTATACGCATATTTTGAGATGCCCTCGTTTGAGACTGCATGTTTGCATTGCGAATATAGGATGGGACAAGACTCTTGCAGACATCGCCCGATAAAGGAAGAGCAGGCGCTCTGCCGTTTCATCGTGTATCTTGTCGGCGCACTCCTCTAACTGCGTTCAAAGTCAAGCAACACTGTACACGCCGTCTCGACAGCTGATGGCGGACAATTTATCACCCAAACCACTCGGTGTCATCAGACATCCACCTGGCCAACCACAATTCTCGCAGGAGTGACCACGAACACCTTTAAGCCCCCTAGAGACAACCAGTTTCAAGAACACCATTAGCGGGCGTTAACGTCCACTTGAAATTGCCCCAAAAGTCAGGCAACCAGCGCCCGTAACACGCACACGACGGAGGTTTCAGAAAACATCAATTTACGGAGATCGCTATCGCGTACCTTTAGAGCCGACCTTCGCAGCTCAAAAAAGCGTCACATGACCAGCTTCACGTGAATCGCTGCAATTACTGCTCCATCCAACTACTCATTTGGAATAACGGTAAGCCTAACAGCAGTATATCCAGTCACGCATGCGCGTTAGCGTTTAGCGGGAAGGCGAACACGCATTGGTTTGGGAGTAAGGTGACAGGCTATGTAGAACTATAATGACAGGAAGGAATGGCGGTGAACTGCCGTCACAGCTTCAGATGTTGGTGTTACCTCACAGGTGCCAGAGTGGATGCAAGCTGACCATAAATGGGTGATGATGATGATGTTTGTTTAATGGCGCCATTTAAGCGAACCATGGATGGAAGCTAATGCCCCTGTCAGACAGGAATTGAACATTTAGCATAAACAATGACTGTATATACGCTACAATTTGTCTTCCGACATTGCGTATCAGACCAAGAAGGTCTGCATAGCCATGAACTGAGGAGCCATTCAAAGCAGAGAGAGAGAGAGCCGTTGGGTACGCAAAAAGGTCTCTCTCTTGATCTCCGAAAAAGCCTCTTGATCGTATACCAAGCGGTAAGTACATTATCATAAGGGTATATACGAAGCGCCTGAGAGACATGCAATAACTCACTGGAAAACAATCCCGTTGAAAGCCTCATTCCGCGAAGTCAATAGAATGACTCTCGAAACCCGGCCAAAGTGGCGAAAAGCGGCGCTGGTTCATAAAACCACTCTGACGCCGGGAAGTCATTACCGGCCTCCATTCAACTCTGCAACACTTAAAACGCTCGAGTGGTCGTTGTTCCCGTACGGTACACCACGAAAGTTTACGCGCATCACGGATACCATAAACACCAAGAGCTGCCAACTGCCAATGAGGGAAAGATTTTTACAGCCTTTTCTGAACACTCGCTGGTGCTTGAAACAAAGGCCAACCCAATTGTACATTCACGGGGCCACGGCAAGTACTTGACGTTACAAAAAAGAAAAAAAGCAAGGTGCGCGGCAGCGTTTCAGACGCAGACCTACCTCTTTTGCGAGACAAGCCAACCTAATCTCGCCATCGTTCTGAACGAGTTTGTTTTGGTTTCGAAATGATGACTTTATCGAGAGGGTGTCGGTAACTGAAGGGAAACGGGTACACAAGCATGCACGCGGTTATCTCGGCGGGGTTGTGGTTCGAGTAAATGTACTTCGGCCTCATTATGGCTCGAGTCACGTGTTTGTTGGGAAGCTGGTACAGATAACAGAGGGATGAAGCGATAAGGGGTCGATGCAGTGGACTCGTTCTAACCATCTTATCTACACTTCTGTATTCCGTTTTTCTTTTCCTTTTAAATAAGGTAAAATATAGAACGGAACGACTTGGCTGCACTTGACAGTTGGAGTAAACAAGTACACTGAGTACATTTACCAAGCTTCCGCTTCGTCTTTGTCATCGTCTGAGAGGCTTCGAGTTGCAAGAAAAAAATGCACGCAAACGCGATTTTTTTTTCTTCGGAAATCTGTGTTTGCATGCCGTGGTCATATTCGACTAGATGGAGACTAAAGAAGCTACTGGAAAGCGCTTTTTCACTCATAAGTTCATAGTTACGACTGAACGGTTATTATTGAGTTTTAGTGCATCGTACGCAAAGGCGATACCGTTCGGTGCACTAAAACTAATTTTACCTACCCAATAAACGAAGGCTTCGCGCATCCTGTATGCGAAATTCATTTAATTTGAAAAATACAAGTTTTGGTAGCTATATCGTTGTTGAACTTATATTACACTAAACGGTGCATCTTTAAATAACGTTACAATCTGGTCTGTTTGGTGCTGCATTAAAATCGATAAAACTCCAATGCAGGGAAAACATTTAACAACACAGTTCAGTGCTCGTGTTTTCTCTTGTCTTTTTAAGTGTGTTCTTTCCCTACACTGCATGGGGTTTTATCGATTTTGCTGTGTGATTCTTAAGACTCCTTCGCCGCAACATTTTGTGCCGCGCGAAGGCTACACAACTTCAATTCGGGGCGAGTTTAGGTACCCACGCTATTCTCCACGCACCGTGCACTAGAGTTTTCTTTCGATGGCAGCGCCTCCTCGTGGGGGGCACTGCGTAAACGCGTGGCTTCAGCCAACAGTGTAAAGCATTACTGTCGTGTGTTCGACTTGTCCTGTGTTTTACCTCAAACTCAAGGCAATCATACTGAGCATGGTAGAGTCGCATAAAGTGCCAGACTGGATTCCGTATCCTGAGAAACCGCTACTGAGTTCAGCGAGATTATCTTTATCTCATCTTTCTCCTAAGTTATTTGAATATCATATAATTTCTGTCTCATCTGCGAGGAACCGAGTGCACTATCAACGTTACGAAGTAATGGGTGCGTTAGTTGCAAATCTGTAAAGATTACAAAAATGATTTTGTTTTGCATGTAGCCACTGTTGCATCAGACTGCTGTTCTAACACTGGCAGCAGCCACAAAAACGCATAAAAGAACTCAAAACATTCAAATAATGAAAACTCAGGTACGTTAATCTATCCTTGGGAACCATTATTCACCGCATTTGCAGTGACACTCAAATTTCCCTCGTATTCCGATAATTAATCAAAGGCCGCGTCACGCGAATTATCATAAATGCAATCTTTTCCCCTCATTTAATTCACGCGCTCAAGTCTCCCGGGGTATTATTAACTAAAATGCAATCTCAATTCACGAAGGAAGAAGCGTCATCTTCTCTGAGCAGGAGTCTTCCTCGAGGGCTTGCGCGCACCGATGTCTGGCAGCACCCGAATATTCTGGTATTGTCGCATTTCGGTCTTACGGCGATGCGGGCCGGACGATCTTCTCTTTTTTTCCTCGTGCCGTGTAATTAAGTAAACGATCCTCATTGCCGTCTATGCGCACGTGGAACTTACCGTTTATACTTCGCTTCTCTCTATGATTATTACTAAAAGTCGCAGTATTTCCAGTGGATGATAGTGATTATACTTCCTCGGGTAACACCGATTATCTGCTGTTGTATGTAGCGCGACGTCGTATTACGTGGCACGCTAATGTGCTCAAATGTGTTCTGAAAAAATGGAAATTACTTGTTTCGCCGGTATATCCATGGAGCGTATACCTTTGCGCTGGAAGACTGTGACGACGCTGTTTGGGCCCGTGTGCGACCGCTTTCTATTGTGCGTATCCCAACTTCTTGCTTGTATTGTGGCTATAGGGATGCCCACCTTCTCTGACGGCCAGTACTGACGACCGTGGCGGGGGGGGGGGGGGGCGTGTTGTCGCGTCATGCAACGAAATAAGATGCTCATCACGACGTAGTTTGCAGTGATGACCGCTAACTACTTCGACAGTAGTTTAACTATAACTACTAACTACTTCGCGATGGAGTAGTTTAACTAGTAGTTCAACTACTTTTCAGAGGGGGTAGTTAAGACTACTTCTTTAACTACTGCAATGTATTTTAACTACATCTCTAACTACTTAACGTTGTCCATCAACACCAATCCCATTCTATAGTGTATGTACTTGGACACCTAAATATGCGTTGCGTAGCAGGCCGTGGGCAACGACGAATCACAAGCAGCGATAAAAGTGAAGATATAGTACACATGCACGGCACAATTGCTCTGCACCTCCGTTCTCATCAAAGTAGTAGCTCAAGGTAAAAGTCGGAAGCACAACCGTGCCGTAAAGCTTGCGGCAAAATCGGAAGTAGATGGCGCCTGCAGTAACTGCCGTAACTACTGTATAGTTAACTACCCGAAATAGTAGTTTATCTAGTAGTTGCCACTACATTTCTGCAAGTAGTTGATAACTACTTTTTAACTACAATCAGGTAGCGTGCACTAATGAGTCCCGTTCGTTATTAGCTCCAGTCGATTTCATTTGTCGCAGTGCTGTGCGGCCTATCTCAAACTACGGGTTCTATGGGGTGCCATTACCCTTGGGCCTTGCCACGCCACACTCTTATTTTTTGGTTTTTTTTTTTTTTTTTTTTGCTGGGTGTGGCAGATTCTACATCAGTCGTTCTAATTCGAGTTCGTAATGAATTTTACTCCGACTTCGCCAATTTCCGAACATTTTTTTAAATCCAGATTACACCGTCAAGCGGACACCGAACGCAATTAGCCTCGAATTTCCGAACTGTTCCGGTGAAATCTGGAAAGGTGGCAACCCTATTTGTATAGAGGGAACTAAAAATGCTACGCACGCAGTGTGTAGAAGTGTTCCGTAAAAGTCATGACAGACAGCATATTTTGCTTGCGTAGTTTGACAGCTTTCTGCTTGCTTATAAACGCAGCACAACAAGTTAACACTATGCGACACGGGACGTTAAATATTTTCAATTTGCTCGAAAAATTGAGGTAAATTAAAACTGCTCGGGGCGACGTCTGGCGGGAAATAATCCCCAACTTGTCAAGCAACAGTGATCTATGTTCCCGACTGGCTCGCTGTTCATGATGACTGCGTAGAAGACTTCTTTTGTTTTGGACACAGTGTTATGCGCATGCAATATAGTTGCAGTCGTACTTGACGAGCAATGCGCAGTTGGTGGCGACTTGGACACAATGTTATCCGTAATTTTCAATTCAGATTTTCAAAGAAAAAATATGGGCGCGACTGTGACGAAAATTGTGTCGTAAGAGTACTGAGGGATTCAGGCTATCGAATAGATAAATTTTCTGAGATTGCAGCCCTATATAGCGTTATAGTATCTTCGATGTAAGAAGGGTATACAGTGAACCCTCGTTAATATGACCCCCGATAATCTGACATACGCGCTTTACGACCATACTCCTGGGGAACAATTTAGTGAAACCTCTGCAAATCCCCCCCCCCCTCCGTTAATATGACAATTCCGCATTTTCGGGAACGACCATGGTCATAATAACGAGGGTTCACTGTATATAGCGAGAATTTCCAACTCCTTCGGACGGCCCCCTTCCATGCGGCGTACTCTGCTCCTGAGAGGGTGACGCCAATATGGGCTCTTAGCTAGGATCGTCGTTTTTTATGCACGAGTGCATGGTACTTGTTGCAAAAAGCACTCGGCAAAAAACGAGAAATCACGTGTGGAGCTTTACACGTGTGTGGCGACATGCTGCACGTGACGCATAGTAGGACTGCGGATAATTTCGACCACCTCAGGTTATTTTGACCCGCGTCGGAAATCTCTGACACACGGTGGTGCTGGGAGCAATGTTTACCCGAAAGTCTACATTCCGCTTACTTCAGTGGCTCCAAGCGCACAGACGGACCTCCAATTCAGGCCGCAGCCTTCCTCACTGCAAAGAGCAAAAAGCAGAACGTGAGCCACGCATGTTGCCAGCGAAAGGTAACAGAAACGGATATCGCACACTCAGAATACCCGAAACGGAAACGAAAACAACAATGGTGGTAACCGAAACAGAAACAAATACGGGACAGTAACGGAGGCGATAACGAAAACGCAATAGATTCCGTTACCTCTCAACTGCGTACATACATACACGAAAAGTCAGTAGCAGTGGAAATTTGGGCGAGTTTGTGAGGCATAACTGAACAACTGAAGAGTGCATATGCGTACTTCGTGTAGTTCATTTAGGCACGCGGGATGTATTCGTTAACAACATCATTCACTTCACCGGTTGTTATTCTTCAGAAACGAATGCTCGAGAGCCTCAACTTAACCGTCCATAAATTGCACAGTTGCAAACTATATTTCGCTCTAAATTGGGTGGTGGTGGTGGTGGTAATATACCTAAATTGGGTAATATATCAAGGCCGGGTACTGAACAAATAGAGTTGTCCGCAGCCACACGCGGGCAGTGCAAACAGCAGCAAACGCATGCGGGCAGATTGCGGGCGATTTTTGGCCACGTGAACGTGCTCTCGCAAAACGGTACTATAGCGAAACACCCATAAAGCGGAACTTTTTCTTGCGTAACTTCGAGTAAGTGCTTATGTAAGCCCCGGGGGGAGGAACGTCACGCGTCATTTTCGAGGGTAAGCTACCTTTACCAACATAGGCGGCCTAAGTTGGCAACCACAGTTGTATCTTTTCCGTAATACTTTCACATATATACTCGCGTAAATGAGCTGTCAACGGCCAAAGTTTTTTTTACGAAGGAAATTTATGATGTCATCATTACCGCGCAGTCATCCAGGTTGAGCCGGCATATACGTTGCACGTTCTTATCGTCTCTGTTCCTTGTCGGTTACGTCTAAAATTGCGTACTCCTCTGGTTGTATCGTTTTGCTCCCTGGCTTGTGTTACAGAAGGCCGAACTTTCTACGAATCAGGGATGGGTCAGTATTTAAATACATTGTAATTACAACAGTATTTAAAATATAAATACACGTATTGATTTCTTGTATTTAAATACAAACTCGTAAAATGTAAGATGAAAGTCACCGAAAAGGTTAGCTAGCTGTAGGACTCGAACCCACATCTTCTGGATTGTCGGTCCAGGGCTCTACCAATTGAGCTAAGCTAACACGCCTTCTCAGCGACTTCCAGCGTGCATCATCTGAAGGAACAAACCAGCCATTCTCTCTCACTCATCCTCCTTTCACTCTTACATTTTTTTCTCACTCATACACACATTCATACAACGGGGTCGACGCTGGCGGCAACTGTTGAACATGAAAGAATTGATGCTCAGAACATCAGTTCTTTCATGTCGAAAAATGTATTTATGATTATATATTTAAACGCCAGTTTTTGAGTATTTATTTTATAAATACTCCTAAATACGAAACACACTGATTGATATGTTTTACCTTGCATTCGACCTTTCGGTATGAAAGACAAAGCAGAGTTTGGAGAGCCGCACATTGACATCGCCGTGATAATCTAACAAATAAATGCTATTGTTGCTCGCTGATTTGTTGTTATGATCATCACCAATTCTATGATTCCAGATGACGTTTTCCCCGCAGTATTCATAGCAGCAGTTATCGTATTTAAATACTGTATTTATACATCGCATTTAAATACTCATATTGAAAAGTATTTATGCAGAGTATTTAAATACCTCTTTCAACAACGTATTTTGTATTGATATTTAAATACTCGAAACATGTACAAATGCAGTCTTGCAGACGACTTCCGTACGCACTTCTTCCATATCTTCTTCTTCTTCGTCTTTCTCCGCAGTGGCGCATAGCACGGGGCAATTGGCCACGGATCGTGGCCATATCTTCTCAATCCATATCCAATCCAATCCAATCCAATCCAATCCATAACTTTCTCAACCATATTCCTCTTGTCTTCTTCTTCTTCTACCGTTACTATTGTCCAAACAAACCCCGCACGACCCTCTACACCCCTTGCATTCACATTGGAGCTTCTTAAAATAACGTTCTTTTCGTGCATTTGGACCCCCCCCCCCCCCCACCTTGCCGCATCATTTAGTTTCCATTCCAACTTTCCATTATGACTATTGTTGATCCGAAATTTCTGCCCAGAATGCAGTTCTCGTACGCCTATACGAACTATCAAATCGAACCTCGAACGCAAACTGCGCAATTAGGCGATTGTTCGCGGAGGAAGGCAAACAAAGCTACTCGTGCGTATGGAACTCTAACAATGCGTGGGAGGGATGTGGATAGGTGCAGCGGCTCGTGATTGAAGCATGAAAAGAAAGGCAGAGCTTATTTTAAAAGGTTTAGCGGTCTCATGACCTGCAGCAAAGCTTGTCTTCGTGCATTGTAGGGCATACTTTTCCTACTCTGATAATGTACTTTTTCTGTTGTCAGTCGCGGAGTACAGTGACATAAATATGTTGTAGATATTTATTCTTTGAAAGCTTTAAAAAGATGTAAAACACGGTTACTGGCATCGATTTTAGCGTGTGTTGCTGTTGCGTCACTGGTCGTCGTACAGTGCAGAAAAGCTGGTTTGAGCCATAGCCGTCCGCTACTCGCTTCAGCGGAACGCCTTTCATTGGTCATTCCGTCTGCTCTTCGTTCATTCGTTCATTTCGACACTAAGCCTACACGAGTACACTACACTGCGCTATCGTAGTCGTAGTCAGGGGCGGATCTAGGGGTGGGGGGTCCGGATATCGTGACCCCCCCCCCTGTCTGTTCTGTCGTTACATAGTGTTGCAAGAGACTTTGGTAGTGTAAGAGCACGCTGTCCAAGGCAGGACCCCCCCCCCCCTTCTCAGAAAATCCTAGATCCGCCTCTGGTCGTAGTGTAGTCGTAGTAGCTGTCGTAGTAGTATACAGGGTGTTTGCTCTAACGTGTCCAGAAATTTTATTTAAAGCGAGTGATAAAAGAGAAACGAGCGCTACTTTTCAGCTACTTGACTAAGAAACAGGTGCTACTAGTGAAGCAGTACCTGCTTCTTACTCGAGTAGCAGAAAAGTACCACTTGCTTTTCTTTTATCGCTCCAGCAGTTCCACCACCGTCACTGCGCTGCACGAAAACGACCAGCGGAATTCGCCGTAAGTTTAACTACAACGCGGATGTGAGACGCGAAGAAGAGCCGACTCCTGCGCACTGAAGAAATTTGCTACCCAGATTACACAAATGGTCTGATCGCCACGTGAACGGGACGTAATAGGAGACCTGCAACGACAACGACACTTTCAACTGCCGTAGCCATGGAAATGTGTGGCTGTCAAACACAACCACTCGTAGACACAAGCTCTCTGTATTGTGACTCTAGAGGACGTTATTATTCTCAAATGCCATGGTCCGCAATATGTTTAAAAAACGGAACTGTCAACGCGAATGAAACCAACTGAATCTTGTTAGCAGTCGTGTATCGTAATAACCAGCACTTTTCCATTGGGTCCGATTAATTATCTCGAAGTTATTAATTTGCCAACGTTCACGGATGTTGGCTTAAAGGCCGAAGTTAGAGCCCTGCGCGGATGAGATTTTTTGCATCCGCATCCGATCCGCATCCGCGCACACGTTATCCGCGTCCGATCCGCATCCGCAGCATACACAACAGTTTACATCCGCATCCGATCCGCTGAGCAAAACGCGCCATCCGCATCCGATCCGCAAAATCCGCAAGTTTCGTTGGGCGCGTAACGACCGCAGGAATCATATGTTGGTATAATTTCGGATGCCTCCATGCTGTCACGGAAGGACTCACGACGACAAGCAAAGGTGAACCTATCAACAAACGCGATATGGAGAGACTTCTGCAACGCGTGGAACGCTACCTCGCCGGTGCTCGCGTGGTTCGAGATGCCAGAATGCCTCCTCTCCCGTCTTGGCCGTGCATGGTCAAAGGTGAACCCGAGCATGCGCTCGCTGTCGGCGCGCAATAGAAAAAAATTGCTGGTCGAAAAATTACAGCACGCGGTATATCCGCATCCGATCCGCTACCGATCCGCTGCTTTCACATCCGCGTCCGATCCGCATCCGACCTCGAGACATTCGCATCCGATCCGCACACCGCAGGAAGTGCTAAATTTTCATCCGAATCCGCAAGTATTTTGCGGATATCCGCGGATATCCGCTTCCATCCGCGGAAGGTGCAGGGCTTTAGCCGATGTGTCAATTGGACAGTCGAGGAACAGTGTAACACCTTGGAAACAGAGGTGCCTTCAACAGACCAGTTTAACGCCTGTATGTAATGCAGTGCAACGTGTTATACCCGTTGTCATACGGTAGTCGTATTGATTTACTTTCACAACACCCTGTAGCGTCGATGACGTTTCGTGATACACCTCTTCCTTAAAACTTTTCCCTTCTCTTCGCGTGCCGGTTCCATAAAACAAGCTGTAGCGTTTGCAAACTACAACGGAGACCATTTCAATAAATACCGTCGTCCCGTGGCAATAAAGGGCGTTTTCTTTACGAGAAGAGCCGCCGTCGCCATTTGAAACTTTTAGATTACCCCAAATTGTTACCTATTGGAGCTTTTTACGACTTTGAGCGCGCGCCCGACCTGCCACCTACCGTGAGATACAAACTACACTCGGTACAGATGCAAAGCGACACTGTGAACGTTTTATTGCGGGGGCATCCATTTGAAGCTACGGCTCCGAATTCCTCAGCCTTTTGCGGAGAAATACGGGACGGTCGGTAGCGTTCCCTGATGGTGGAGCCACTCTCCGGTCGGCAAGCGACGCCTGATGATTTCGATGCATAGAGTCTCTTCCTTATGTCTCTTTCCTGCGTGCTCTGCGACGAAGAAAATGAGCTCACGCGAAAGAACGACGCGGGGCCCCTGTCTCCGCACAATTTACAAAAATCTATCACTGTTGGAAACTGTGTATCGGAGAATGAATGACTGGTGACGTATACCGGCTCAGCTGAGCTGAGAAGAAAACGACAACTTTATTTTTTGAGATGATGAGTGGGAAGTTTCATCGCCAGGGGGCGATACTCTACCCCATTGTTGGTGGTGGTGTGGGGAATGAAATAATGAGCCCCTTCTCAATAGGGATCAAAGCCCTATATGGCGTCCAAAAAGGTCAAAAGAGCTTTGAGGGCAGAGCGTTTGTGGACTGGACTTGGCGAGGGACCAAGCAAATTTGAGAGAGAGAGAGAGAGAGAGAGAGAGAGGAGAGAGGGGGGGACAGAGTCAAGCTGACTAAGACATCCGGAGAGTGCGGTTCGGGAAGCTGAGAAGAACGAAACAAAGAAGGGAACTTGCAAACGTCATCGGTCGTCCGCGGCTGTTTTCTGCGACTGTTTTTATAAATGTAATCGCGCAATGAGTATACATGTCAAACCGAAAATGTTTTGCATGCTGACTCCTGATGGACAGCTTGACAGATGAGACAGGATTTCCAGCCATATTAGATGTCACCTCGCTGCTCTTTCGATAAAAAAGAAAAAGAACGTACTTGGCAATCTGGAGATCTCTCAAAAATGCTTTTGTGTTTGTCCTCAGAATTTTCGAAACGCAAGGGGGAGTGAGCGCACGTTTACGCAATTTAACGAGCGTATATATAAAAGCAAACCTCAAGAGTAACATGGAGTGCGATTGCTACTACCATTCACGCCGCCTGCGGCTTGAACAAGAAAAGTAACAATGAGAGATATAAATACGCCGTCCAACAGCGCGCTGTTATATCGCGTTTGCGGAGCCTATAAACGGAGTGCCGACCGCAAAGCTGTAATAAACTGAATAATTACTTCCTCTCCCACTTTAAAGTTGGCGTCAGCTCACCCCAAGCTGCATTGAGCCGCGTCATTCCTTTCTATTACCCTCAAAGTATAGGGTCCGCGTGAAAACTTGCTCGCCTTTTTTAGTCGACACGCAGGCGCTGATGTCGAAAATTCCTTCGGAAAACACGCACTTAAAAATTACCGTCATCAGACATATCGCTGTTATCGTTTCGCCCCTGTGTCTCTTTTCTTTCTCCTCTCTATTGCATTTGCATTCATTCACTTGGTCTCTGTTCAGTGGAAGCAGTTATTAGGGCGTCGATTTCTTCACCTGCGTCTACGTGTATACCAGGCGCGCATCGAAACCAGACATTTGTGGCCCGTGTTTCGCATTGCGCATGCGTAGATACGCTGTAGGGATAGAGGAAGATAGGGAGCACTTGTATTACGAAAAAGTGTTTATTAGTGAGTGTGGCTGTCATTTCCGGTGAGCCCATTGTCGTAATCAATCTATAATCTAACGCTAATTAAACCTCGCCCTACGCTTGTTCAGCGTATATAGGCTCTGCGGTTGTTCCATCACTCTACGTCGCGACAAGTTGAGCATCGGCACTGAAGGGGCGCTGCGGTATATAATTTTTCCGGCGGAGTAACTCTGTTAGCGTTAGCGAGAGCACGAATCATTCCACTATATGGTACGTATATTTTATTACACTACATATAATAACGAGTTTCGGTAGATTGGACGAAAATCACGCGATAAAGGAATGTGTCCAATCAAAGATGAGGCTATTAAAATTCTCGTATAACGCCTCATCCTTACCGGTAGACATCACCTTCTGACGCCGCCCGCTGAAAAGTTTGACGTTATAAACTGACTGACTCAGGCTACGTGATATACATTCCCTCACTCGTTCACGAACGGCAATTGACTGATTGTTGCTGTGACCATTTTATCAAATATGGAAGTCCCCTCTCGTCGATCCCGCACACGTTTCGCGGCGGCGTTTCGCCAGCTCCCCTGTGTCAATCCCTGCAGCGTGTTGTCCGTAAAAGTTTAATACAGACACGCGTGCAGGAAGCATGGCACCCCCAGCGTTTACGCTTTGCAGCGTGGGGGACCATTAATGGGAATCATTAATGACGGGTTGTTTGGCAGGAAAAGTTTGACGGCTATTTCGAGCGACAAGGCACATCCCACTGTGAGAGGAGCTCGAACGTACGTACTTGTTTTATACCTCGTTTGGCAACCCGAATCAACTGTGACTGTGCACTATGCAGACGCGTGCACGCAGGAGGACATACTAGAGTGGGTATAATGTTTGTTACTTTTTATTTCTTTATTTTTTTTTTGTACACTGTAAGGTAGACAATGTGTGTGTACGGAAGAATGATATCATATATTTTGGATCAGCCCAAGCAGCACAATGTACTGAAAGTCGAGTGCAATAGGGGTGGACGGTACCCAAGCAGCACAATGTACTGAAAGTCAAGTGCAATAGGGGTGGACGGGTAGGTGGAAGGCCTTGAACGGACTCGTGAAACTACAGAACATTGATAAGACACATATCGTCCACCCCTATTGCACTCGACTTTCAGTACATTGTGCTGCTTGGGTATGTGTCTTATCAATGTTCTTTAGTTTCGCGAGTGTGTTCAAGGCCTTCCACCTACCCGTCCACCCCTATTGCACTCGACTTTCAGTACATTGTGCTGCCTGCCCAAGCAGCACAATGTACTGGAAGTCGAGTGCATTAGGGGTGGTCGATATGTGTCTTATCAACGTTCTGTAGTTTCATGAATCTGTTCAAGGCCTTTCATCTACCCGTCCACCCCTATTGCACTCGACTTTCAGTGCATTTTGCTGCTTGGGTGGGTGAACCCTGCAGGGTTCAGTTCGAGGATGGGCGGTGGTGATAGGATTCGTTGCTATCCTATCAGGATCACGTGCGGGCGTCTGGGGCTTTTTTTTTTTTTTTTTTTGGCACCCCGGAGTTGTAAAGTCGAAAAGTAGTCTGAGAAAAACTGTCTCGTGCTCGATAAGGGTATAAAAGGGACGGACTGAGAGAGTCACGAGACATCTCACTGTTCCCCGTGAAGTGGGTCTGGGATGGGTGGCCATGAAAACAGTAGGATTGCCGGGTCGGGGATGAAAGCAATGACCAACACGGTTTTCGCATGCCGTTTGACCGATAATGTTCGCCTTACAAATATGTTCTTTATGCCTTACTGCTATTGCTTCTATACTTCGCTATACCATACAGGCCTTGAAAGTTTTGATTGTCTTAATTGTTTGTCCAGCCTCTGCAGTTTACGTTATTTATTTCTTTACTTGTCTCTTCCTGCGCATGTCAGACAGTGATATATTTCTTTTCATTTTTCTTCTAAAACAAAAGATTAAAGATCGTTGCTGCTGACACCGGTACCGCCACTATCCTCCGAGAAATATCTCGTCGTCATGGCTGCTTTTATTTTCCTTTTTTATAGATTGTGTATAGTTTATAGTCTTTTCTATAGTTCCTACATATTTCTTTCATCCTTCCCAGTGATTTAACCAAATACGGAAGGTGTTTCGAAACCACTCTGCCATTCAAGCTTACTTACGCTAAACTGAACGAACGTGCGAGAGCTGTTATTTGGAGTTCAGGATGTGCAAATCTTCCAACTTGCAATTCTTCATAAAGAACAACAAGCCCTGATCTGTGGTGCGACAGCCATTCCACATCGACGACCTCCCAAACATTTAATATTCTCGGCGGCTGCCACATGGCTCAGTCTGTGAAATTTATCGCCTTTCAACTGACAATGTTGTAACCCCGTTTCTCTATTCTGCAACACATCTGCATAGGTAAATACCATGGGTGCGTGAAACACCTTCCGAAATGCCGACAGAAAGGTGCAATTTGAAACGGTGTAAGATACTGCAATCAATAGGACGCGACCGAAAATGAGGGAACTCGTTAGGATATTTAATATAACCGAGTAAACTTGTGTAGTACAAGTGAGGGAACTGGGCTGAAAACGAGGTAGGAATGTGCGGTGCTTTCCAGTGAATTATGCAGTTCGAACAGCAGGCGTGAATCTAAGGAAGCATTGTATCATTTCTCAACTTTGTTGAGTCTTCACGTGAACTTGACCCCAAATCCGGTGGAGCGCGCTCATTTGATATACTCCGTATACTCCACAGATAGGCCAAATTGCCAAACTTTCTTTCGTGCCTGTGCTGCACTGCACTGCGTGCCTGTTTTTCTTTCATTTTTTTCCTTTCCTTTATTTCCTTTTGTTTATTCTCAGTTCCTTTCTTTCTTTTTTTTTTACAGTTTCTTTTTCGGTATAGCAAGCTGGCAATAGCCTGACTGACATTTCAGTTTTTTTTTTCTTTCACTCTATTAAACATATCCCCCCCCCCCATATTGCAGCTGAGCGCTATAAAGACGAAGACATAACGCCAATAGCGCTCATAGGACATAGGCTCAGGTCATAGGGCATAGGACATAGCGCTCAGCAGCAATATGGTCTCATACCAACAAGCCCAAATTTCGTCACTCTTCCACAGTAGGGTTCCGCGTTTTCGGTTTTAATCGAAAAACACCGAAAAACATACGCCGCGTAAATTTTTCCTAATTCGGTTTTAATCAAAAAACACCGAATACAGTGGGACATTCCAGGACATGACAGAGATAAATTGTTGCACATGCCCAGCAAGTTGTTGATGGAGATCAGAAAACTACAGAAATACGATGGTTAATGTCCGTTGTACTTTTTCGTTAGCCGTAAAACGCCACCGCAGCGAACAATGCCACGTAAACCATGTACACGCCAGGACAAACATCGAAAAACGCCGCTTTCGTGAAAATCAATAGACATCGAAAAACATACTCCCCGAATGCGCCGAAAAATAAAAACCTCAAACGCGGAACCCTATCCATAGATTAATCGATCAAAAGAAGAAAAATACGGTGGTGTATACTCCATAGAGCTACTGTGTTGTAGCGCATTTTTGTCGTTTGCAGCCGTCCGTGTTCTCAAGAAGTATGCAAGCATGAAAAGCCATTCAAAGGCCATATTACTCTTTAGCCCGTACGACCAATCCTATTATTTACTACTTATTATCCTATTAATACGTTAGTTACGTTCCAAACGCAGAATAATGTCTCGTCTACAATCCGCAAATAAACCAACCCGTGTCTCGCTTAACCTCTCCGTCGCAGTCCACCGCCATTAAATCCCACCAGACCCCTCCCATCCTTATCACATTCAGGGATCGCCGGACGACATCGCCGATCAGGGTTACCGAACGCTGTCCTCTCAAAGTATTTACACTTTTACGGCGTGTTTTAACAATGTTCCTTACAACACTCTCCTCCCGTCAAAGCCTCTAGGCGATGACATCGTGCAAGAAGAGAAGAAAGAAAAAAAAAACACAAAAATAAATAAATAAATAAGGTACCAAAGTGAATGTAGTTCGCTGAGAGAGCCATTTTCTTTGCGCCCGAAAGCAGCTATAGACCGATTGATTACAGAGGGCGCTGTTTCAAACCGGAGCCGAGGGTAAACACACAGGAAGCCGCTTGCTTATCAGCTCGCCCGATCGGTGTGAAAGTCGTCGCCTGCCTGAACGCCATTAATTTGGCCGCTAACGAGATTCGGACTGTACAGAAAAAAAAAATAATAATGATACCGCCACCGGGGTTCAAGATAGCAACAACCACAACCGTGTGTAAAGAGTCCTTGAAAAAAAAAATAAAAAGAGACCTTTCATTTTTCTTAAACTACGATTAGGTACTTTCTGAAGTTCCCTATGGCCGTGTTATCCTGTTATCCTCCTTCTTGCCTCGAGGCTTGGATGTGAAACATGGATGCAGACGATTATGCTAACAGAGTAGCAGTTCTTATTCCGTTCTTGAGTTTAATAAATTTTCCTTTAACAACAGAGCGAACTGCGAAGACTGTGCAGTTCATCGATTCCTAACGCTTCTTGGTGCCTCCGTTACGATATACTACGAGTAGAAAGGGTCAAAGCGAATATGTACGGGAGCAAGCTGACATACCATTTCTCTACATTTTTTCATACATTTTTTCTTTCTTCTCATAAATATATCTCCCCCCCCCCCCCCACAACTAGTCTTGGCGGTTACCGTCATGGACATGAAACGAGATTAGATTTCCCTAAACTTTCTGGTAATCGCCAACCCTGTGTTACAAACGACTCTAGATGATCCTGTGTGAAAGGAAGTCTCGCTATCTTCGCGTTGGGGAAACAGGGTTGATTGACGACTAACACTATGTTTGGGGAAATCTGATCTCGGTTCAAATATTAACTTGCTTTGGTGAAACCTAACCTAAGTCTGATATTGACTGCGTGCAAGAACGTTTTTACAGCGACACAGTTCGCATTCATGTTTCTAGAATGGAATGAGGGATCGGAAAGAAAATAACTGTGCCGTAATAAAAAGGGCGTTCCTTTTTATCCGTTCGATATTTTTTTCGTAAAAAGTAGATCGCCAAATTCTGGTATGCAAATGAGCCGAAACCAGAACAACGCACTTCTCCAGCACGGAAACGACGTGACGCGATGGTTATTGGCTGAATCCACCCACGTGACCGTGATCCACCATATCCCTTCCACGTATTTATTCATTTGGTTATATCTTGTACATGTAATGCTGCCATAGGTCACTGGCCTTGTTGACTAGAATACTACAGTCTGACGTCTCTGTTTTTAAATCAAATTATTGCGTAACTGATATTATATTGTCCCTATAGGAAATCCTTTTTAAATTTGTAATTGTCTATGCCCATATACCTGTACACACAGTAGCTTATACCGTCCTGGATCGTCTGACACAGGTGATCTCACGGGAGTTTACATAAAATTGCATTCGTCGCAGAGCGTCAACAGAGCGGGCCTAATTGGCGTGGAAGCGAAATGGCGGCGTTGCCTGGTTACGTGAGCCGAAGCCGAGTCAAGCCAAGGGGTTGGCGGAACTCTGGGCCAGCACGCTAACTACGCAAAACGATGGTGGTGGTGCTAATGAAAGAGTTCGCCGTTGTCGACCTCACAGAGGTGGGCAACGTCATATGACTAACGCTCTGGGGCCATCAGATCATCAGATCAGCGTTTACTCCCAATCAGGTCATCGCTACAAAACACGTAGCCCTCCGACGCGAACGGCCGCCGCTCCTTTTGCGCTCGAGGAGAGCGTGGTTTCGGTTTCGGTTCATCTGCAAAGCAAAATTTATCAATTGATACCTCAAGGTAGAGCCCTGCACCATCCGCGGATGGAAGCGGATATCCGCAAGATACTTGCGGATTCGGATGAAATTTTAGCACTTCCTGCGGTGTGCGGATCGGATGCGGATGGCTAGAGGTCGGATGCGGATCGGATGCGGATATAAAAGCAGCGGATCGGATCGGATGCGGATATACCGCGTGCTGTAACTTTTGGACCAGCAATTTATTTGTATTGCGCGCCGACAGCGAGCGCATGCTCGGGGTCACCTTTGACCATGCACAGCCAAGACGGGTGAGGAGGCATTCTGGCATCGCGAACCACGCGTTCCAGAAGTCTCTCCATATCGCGGTTGTTGAAAGGTTTACCTTTGCTTCTCGTCGTGAGTCCGTCGTGAGTCCTTCCGTGACAGCATGGAGGCATCCGAAATTATACCAACATGCTTCCCGCGGTGTTTACGCGTCCTTCGAAACGTGCGGATTTTTGCGGATCGGATGCGGATGGTGCGTTTTGGTCAGCGGATCGGATGCGGATGTAAACTGTTGTGTATGCTGCGGATGCGGTTCGGACGCGGATAACGTGTGCGCGGATGCGGGTCGGACGCGGTGCCAAAAATCTCATCCGCGCATGGCTCTACCTCAAGGTACTCTCTCGTTCCAGGATATTTTTAGGTTTTTATAGGTGTTTTTGCTTGGAACAACTACCCCTGCATATTTAGCTTGTAAGTCAACTTATAGCCTGCCTGTTATTATGGCTTTCAAGTTCCACACCCTTCATACTTGTCACGAAAGTAACCGTTAGCCTGTCTATACGGTCGCATTCCCCCAGCATACTTGCATCGCTCAACAAAGAGCCTGCTCTTTCTTGTACGAATCAACTTACAACCCCTTGGCATAAACAACGGACGGCTTCTTTTCCAAACGAACGCGCCCAGAAGCCAGGAGGATTTGTAAATCAATTATCGCATTAGGTGTGGTAATACCGCAACCGTTCAACCCAGAGATGAAATACAGCCTTCGTATGAGTGGTTGCATTCTTCACATTTTAGCGTTTCCGCCCTTTGCTTGCGCTCTGTCGCAACACTACGAGTGTAACAGAATATAATAATCAGTTTGGGCTGATCGGTGGGGCCGATGAAGAAGAATATTTTATGCTATAGGCAAATAAAATTCGTGCATAGATTGGTTTCGTTCTTCAGACCGAATAAACACGGGTATTTGCGCTGCATACTAACGTGAAGGTCCGCGGCTTTGTAACGTACGCATGTTAACAAGACAGCATTAGGTACGGTGTCTCGAGGATTTCTGTCAAGATTACGAGAAGAAATACGATTAAGTGTTTTGGGAAGCACGCTCTATTTGCAAAAGGTGGAGGAAGAGGGTCCCGTAAAAGGTGTTCAAGAGAAAAACCTGGGGCGGAATGAGGTATGAATGAAGGAAGGGTTTCAATTCTTCAGAAGGCCAATGAGAAGACTTTGCAATTGGAAGGGGTGGGGGGCAGTTTGACGCGCTACGAGCACATCTATCCTATAAAATTCAGCCGTGGTTAAGCTGCTTAGAAACGTTACGGTTACAGCAATAGCCTACAAAATTTGTAACTGAGTAACAGTTACAAATACTATTTTCGAAATTGAACTAGTTACAGCTACAGTCACTTCCTTAAAGTAACTTGATTACTTTAGAGTTACCTTCTAAGGAGGAAAAAAAAAGCTAAAATGCAAAATGCCAATAAACTCCCCAAAAAAACTTTGTTTCAGCACTTGTACTGTCCTACCGTAGTGTGAGCGTGTTATGAAGATAGGATTTTCCACGGGCTCTAGCTATAATGGCACGGTGGGAGTTGGTCTACGGCGCCATCCTGACTGACGACGAAATGCGTGGAAAAACGACAGTGTATGCTTGAAGCCCCGACAAAACGACGCTATAGGGAACTAGAGGAAAATTTTGTCATACCTGAGTAACTTAGTTACAGTTAATTTAGCCAAAAGCAGTAACTATAGATACAGCTACAAGATAGTTTTGTATAAAAGTAAATAGTTACTTGTTAGTTAATTACCAGTCAAGACTGCCTCAATTAATAATCAAAGGCGCCGTGCAAACAACAGCAAAACCTGAAACAAGAGGCGGCGCCGTCTGGCTGGGGCCCAATCTCAACTTCACTTTTCAATGAACCGCCTTCCTCCTCCTCCGTCCGTCCTTCCTCCTCTCAATCCTTCCACCGTTACGTAAAAGGAGAAACGGAAATGAAGACGAGACAATCTGGAGAGCTGAATTGCATGAAAGAAGAGCCAAACAAAATCCCAAAGGCAATATCAATATACTGTTTCAGCTAATCATTCAAGGTTCGTTGAACTATATGAAACGATCGCTTTCCTACCCGCCTATTGTGCCTCGTGGTGATTAGACATTGTACAGCACACAAGCAACTGAGGCAAGCGTTCGTGAAAAATAGATAACTGTTGGAGACAAAAACAGAGGCTACTTTTTTTCATTTTACGGGTCCCACACGCTGTAGTTACTTCCCCTTTTATTCTCACTGTGTGAATAACAAGGTTCTACACAATTCCACCAAGTTATCTCGAACCAGGCATTACGGGCTAGAAGAGGCCCGCGGAATTGCGTCAGACGCACAGCATTATTAAGAATAGCGACCCAAAAGTACGCAACTTTACGACTACATTTCTTATCGAGTTATTTTCCCGTCGGGAAATAAAACGAAGCTTGTGACTGAATCGGCGGATTGAGCATTGTGCGATCTTATGCTGAAATCGACGCACCGAGATTGCATCACACTACAAACCGTATACACGTGCAATATTTGCTTCAACCGCTCTATCGCTTTATTTTGTCAGGTGTGACGTGAACAGATGAAGGGCAGATAGCAACAAGGAGTGGCAGACAGTGAGTGTGCACCTTGGCAACCACACTTGGGCTACCCCACGTCCGAAAAATGAGCCGGGAAGCCCATGGAATCAACGTCAACGGAATTAAATTGTGAATAATCGTGTCATGGAGTGTTTCCTTGTTTAGAAATAGAGGCAAAATATCATATACAGTACAGCCAGCGGTCAGATTCGATACTGCCGAACACTACATCTAGACCTAGCATGATGTTGGGAGATAGCAAGCAACAATTCGGACTCTGATCCACGCCAGCACGACACCGGGATGGGGGAACTTCGCCAATAATCCTGTCGGTTACCGTGGTACAGGGAGCATCCCAATGAAGACTACTGAGCTCGCATGTTTTCCGTGGTGGGTAGTCCTCTTGAACTACCCAAATCCCAGAGCAAGAGGATTAGCACGTCCTGGGCCGACTTCAGCGGGCACTGTGCCGACACTCATCTGGAAAGTCTGCCCGAAAACCCAAGGAACACCTCATGCAACACAGCAGGTCCTGGTATTCGAACACGCGTCACCTTCCAGTATCGGCGTGGAAAGCGATCAACCTAACCACCATGCCACGGGAGCTGGTTTCTCATCGACTGCTGTTTTAAAATTGTTGCATCCTGGCTTTCTAAGGCACGCTAATGATAATTCGTGGTTGGTCTGCGGATTAATTCTGCCCACCAGAGGGTTCCTTAACGTGCTCCGAAAGCTCAGCACACGGCACACTGTGTGTAACGTCCCTCATGGAAGACTGCATGTCAAAGCAACTTATACCCGGGTATTTGTAAGATGAAGGAACGAATAACCGAGAGACACGGGACACTGAAGACAAGCACAAGAGTTCTCAGACACAGTAATCAATTTGTAAGACTTTGTGCTTGTCCTTCTATATTCTAGCTATCCTGCCTCTTAGAGATGCTGCCCGCGTGTGAGGCGTAAATCCATCAGATGCGCGTACCGACATACCCGACAAACTGCGTGGGCCCTGATCCTGGTATTTATCACGTCCCTCTTGCAACCTGGATGATATACATTATTATGGCAGTCATCAATAGCAGTTTTTCTCATTTTCCTATATATCGTGGATGTATCTTCCTAGTTGCGAAAAGTTCCATGTCGTATATTATCTGTTGTCGTACATAATGTACCTTTTCGTATGTCTGCTCTTCCACCATAATGCCCAGCGGAGCTGCATGATATCGCAACCAAATAAATACGTAAAAATCGATGCCGGTACATAAAGCACTATGTATGCGCGTCGGATTACACCTGTAAGCTATGTTGTCGCTGCTTCTAACATGTACATATACGCTACGATCCTCCGGGAGATAGCCATTTAAGGCGGAATATATGCCGGTAATTAGTAACTTCCACCGTGACACCGTCATATACCAACAAAGAAATTCAGACGACGGACACGACCTGGGTGGCTTCAACGCGGTACATCAGTTTGGGCGGGACTACACGCTTACAGACTTTGGGATCAATGTATTTGAATATGTGATTTCCGCGTAAGTTACAGCCCGACCATTCCAAGACAGCGTTTATCCTGTGGGCTTCTTAAAATCTTGTACGCATACCCTCAATCAGCGGTGATGTACTTAACGCTCTGATCACGACTACTACGTTTAGCTATATATTTGTAAACTTGCTATGCAGGATAGTATATATGCTTTCTATGCAAACCCTAAGGGGAGCTTCGTTGCCCTGCCCACAGGGTGCATTGCTGTAGCGGCTTTCTAGTTCTTGTACATTAGCATGCACGCGGTGCTCATAATAATCGTGCAACGAAATCTGTAGAATGTCTCGTGTAACTGGCACAAGATCAGATAAAGGTTTATACTGCACATATTTATCAACGACGGCCACGGTCGCGACATGGTCTTTGATTGCCTGTAGATAGATGAAAAATAAGGAAAGGTCATTTGGAAACATGATGCCTCGTAGCAGATAGCTCAGTAGTGGAGGATAATGTTAGAGCCAAACGAAGAGGTTGTTTAATGCCATTTTTCAGGCTGTGATCGCGACCAATTTCAACAAAGGTCCCTACTTTCTATTGTTTGTTGCTCCCGGTCTATACTTCCAGGAATGCTGATGCTTTCGGTCACGAGCGAGGCCCATGGGTCATATTTTCCCTTCAATCGTTATATTCCGTATATGCACAGCGAGCTCACGTGATGAACCTCACACGGGCCCGTATTTGTTGCTCATGTCGTCACCGTTTCAGTGTCCTGCTACTCGAAATATTATCAGCCTTCTGTTCTAAGGAAGCTGGTTGTTCGCATTTTATTTAAGCTATCCCCATCACACACCGTATTATAATCATGCAACGTTTAGCCTAAAAATAGCCTTTCTTGCGTCATCGTTACTCAGGTATGCGAAAGTAACGCGCTGCGTTTCACATCCACCGGCGTAACAAGACAAGCTCTGCCGATCTGTGCCAAGTTTTGCAGTGATCAGAGAGAAAAGTGTCGACACACATATTATTTCAACTGGCCTGTCAGGCGCCATTTCTTTAATTTCTCTTTGGAAACATATTGGCATTATTGTCATTGATCTCACCAGGGCATGAGACAATGTTTGAGTTGTAGTGCAAGTGAACGATCGCTTCCCTTATCAAGCCGAATGATGCGAAAAGGACACGCTCGTGTGAATGAGCATCCGTAAAAACTCCACACGTGTCGTGCATGTGGGTAACTCGTCAGCAGGACTCAGCCGGGACAGGGCATGGGGTGAGCACACACGACTCGTGAAAAGAAATTTTTAAGCAAGAAAGGTCCGTGTGATGTCCGTACAGACGGAACACGGAAAAATCATGTTCGGTGTGAATTGGTCCTGCGTCGTACTATCGCTTGCGATCTTAAACTTTCGAAAATTGTTTCACATTCGACCTCGATTTAAAAGAAAAAAAAGCACACGGTCCAGACTCGAGAGACGCTCCTCCAACGACCACCCCATTAGCGTCCACCCTGTTATCCAAACCTGTAAGCAACCCGGACTAAATACAGCACATTCCTGGCCCAAACAGCACGGCGGCGACACAAACACAAGTAGCCATCAACGCCCAGAGGACAAGTCAATTGGGCAAAAGCAGCAGCTTGGTAACCACAAGCCACGGCGGGCTTCCTGCTATGTCCAGGTCATCGTCTCGGCGGCAGCGAAAGAAGGGTGGGTAACACCTCCGCACGCGATAAGCAGCCAGGGGTAGGCGTCCCCGTGAAAATTATGATCCCCCTTCCGTGTGATTTACCAGAAGTCTCGACCACCCGCAGCGGTCAGCCTTGCACGGGGAACGAGTTTGGTTGATACGAGAGGAATACCTTAAGTACCTGTGTGGCGTTTTATTCGTGTGAGGGGGACGAGGAGATATACGGTGCTACATAAGAAGGTGCTGAGAATCTCGCGTGAGGTAGATAGGAGGGGTGAAGTAGCGTATAACGAGATTATGTAGATGAGCCTATAGAGTTATGACGGGTCCCTGCGCAAGCTTGCGTGCTTCTTTCGAGAGATTCGGTTAGCTTTGAATGTCACGTAAGAGTGTTTCGTGAAGTTCAACGGTTTCATGTCGTAGTTGTAGATTGCGTAGTAGTGCGTTCATTCGAGAGCTTCGTGTCGACGTTGCTTGCATTCTGTAGCAAGGACCTCCAGCAGAGATTGCCCTCTTGGTTGTTCATTGTCCATCGAGGCATCATTTATATATTTCGATATATATAAAAAAAAGATAGTTGTCTGGGTTACCTGGTAGCTTTCAACATGGTTACAATTGCAGGCCCTCGTCACAACCCTGTATGCAACCCCGTCGGTGTCTTCAAATATTTATTATGTTCCTGATGAACATCGGTTACCTTCACACTCTTTACTTTTATACTTTGTTTTCTAATGACCCGCGGTGCTCCATTCAGTTCTTCATTACGTCCTCTGCTTCTGTGTAGCACAGTCACCCCAGAACCCCTCAAATCATTCATGTAATGTCTCACATGTGTTTGCGGTGAAACACCTCATGCCATCGTCATCATCTATTTGTGGTTAGTTGTGTCGTTCCATATCCGAGCAATCTACTTGCCAGTATTGCCGTCCTGAACAGACTTCATAGGGAACTATGCCAACATTTGCCAGACAACGTCTGAGAAAAACCGAGATGGAACAACCATACAAGACACACACAGCCGATGCGCAGTCACATCATGAACCAGCGTCACCTACCAATATCCACATGGAAGGTAACTGCTAAGGTCAAGGGAGCCTGGTATAGTCCTCTAACCCAAGATAGCTTGGGTCGTTGTGCTCTTAGGTCATACATGTACTATGGAGCATGCCTTTACACTGCGGTCTCCAACACCGTGGGAGTAAGAAACATCCATTTCAACAACATTCCCTGCTCTAGGCATTTCAACAACAGAAGTCATCCTAAGGCGAGCACGATCCTCTACTCCCACAGCTCTCTTCGTGACCAAATACTGACCCCTGTGTGTGACCCAATGTAATCTCCCGATGACAGTGAAGTCCCTGACCCGGGTTAATCCCGGCTTGATTGAAGGGCCTCGGGGCGCGTGGCAGGCTCACGAAGTCCAGGCTTTTCACTCTCACCATGGCCCTCATCGTCCAATTTTCTCTGCCCGCTTTGTCTTTCAGTTCCATTACGTAACAAGGTGGCTAGGATGTTCGGTGGGGTCGGAGGCGCCATATTTAACACCTCCAAGCGTGAAATTGATAGAATCTTTCGCCACCGCGCGCTTTAGTGGACTGGCGGTGCGGGGTGTTAAATGGTTTACGGGATCCTGTGATAGCCATGCGCTGATTGGTTAATGATATCCTTTCGACAGGTGAGAAGTGCCTGCCACTGGTCTGTTTGCTGCGTGCCCGACAGTGGATGTTTCGTTATTACTGTGAAAGCGATGCGTCGTGTTTTAGTTCTGCATCCTCAAGAGTATAGTATATGCCGTAACGCCGTCGTCTCCCAAACTGTGGGTCGCGACCCCCAACGGAGTAGCGACGGGTTCAAGGACGGGTTGCGAAGCGACTAGCAAACTTGAAAAAGGGGACACCAACAGTTTCCGCTGGAGTGATTTCCCGAATTTTGGGCAGAGTTGGCAGGAAAGTACGCGCACTTGGCGGGTACTGAAGCCATGAGGATCCTTCTTCCTTTTGCCACAACATACACATACTTATACGCTCTCAACTTACTGCGGTGGAGTCGACGAAAACAACGTACAAGTCGCAGCTCAACATCGAGCCGGAACTGAGAGCTGCTGTGTCCAATCTCCGCCCTCGTTTTGACCAGAGACGTAGCGACGGGTGTGCGAGAGGGGCATGTTGCTTGGACAGCATCAAGCGGAAATGAGGAGAATTGAATTTACGATCTTGGCAGTGCAAATAAGCGTTTTATTTTCTGTGTTTACGGGGGAGGGGGGGGGCGCTTCAGATTTGCCCTGCCCCGGGCGCAAACTCGCCTCGCAACGACTCTGGTTTTGACAAAAAAGCTTTAAAAAAGCTCTAACAAATAAGCTCACTTTAGTCGTATAAGGAACAGTCATTCCTGCTGGCATGTGTTTCTTGTTTGTTAGTTTTTTTTTCTTTTGGTATTATTTGTAGCCCAGCGGATTCACTCTGATAGAAGTGTGAAATACAATTTCAGCGTCAATTTTGTGTATTACGTACGAGTCACGCACTGAAATCGAAAAGTTTGCGGCACCGCGAAAAGGTGGGGGGTCGCGATGCTATAGTTCGTGTTTTTGTTAGGTCACGGGGTAGCAGAAATTTGGGGAGCACTCTTAAACGCATGAGCAGGGGTCACCTTGATAGAGCTATTCCATTATCCCAAATTCCGCGACGAGTCAGACCCATAACATCACCGAGGCATATATTCCTCTCCACCTTTTGATCTGTCCTCTTCAGTCAAACCATCTTCACTACTGCGTCATCCAGCTGCACATTACCACTGGAACATGCGCTTTCCTGCGTTCCCATGGTAACCATAAGAGGCACTCCTTTCTTGCAACATAAGTTATGCTCCGTGAGGCGTCTTTTCGACACCAGGCGGCTCAGCGTGATGCCTCTCTTGAATGGAAGAAACAAAAACAGGAAACAGTTCTTTGCGAGTCTCATGGGTGAGACATTGCTGATGGATGATCTCACGTGTGCGTGAAACTGTGCTGGAAACATTCGAGCTTCTTGCGTTGTTGTTCTCATGTCGAGGCATCCCGTCGAGATTCTCGGCTCTTACGAAAGAGCAGACGCTCTGTCGAGTTGACGGAGGTTGGTACATTTAATTTTCGCACTTGCGTGAGAGTTTTTAATCATAACGATAATTCGTGGCGTCGTAAAACAAACTATGATCACGAGGGATGTCACAGTGGCCTGTCTGTGGATTGATGTAGCCCCTCCTAAGGGTCCTTTATCGTGTGCACACGGCACATCCATTGCGGAGGGTGAGGTGTCTCTGTAACCCATTCCGTGCCACCGGCTTGCTCTCTATTCTCGCTCGTACGTGATCGAACCCCGAAATATTGGATCAGGCGGACACGTGATTTAGAGTTCATGCGAGCTACACTGTAAGAAAAATATCAGTAATTTTACTGCACAAGTGACTGCTAACTCTGTTGCCGGCACACGTATGTGCCGTAACATATATGCTGCACAAAATCCGTTTGGAGTGCACACTGCACAGTTCCAGACTGGGTTTTCGCACTTTAATATCCATTTAGTGTAAGTGGCTCTCTTTTCCCTAATGGGAACTGTGCAGTGTGCACTCCAAACTTTTTTTTTTTCATTAACTATACTTTACAGTTTACACCACATATGCCGGCGACAGAGTTAGCATCACTTGTGTGTAAAATTAGATTTTTTTAGGACATTTTTTGTGCATCACAAAGCTTGTCAATGTGCAAAATACCTGTAAAAACATATAAAATACCACAGAACCTACGTTGAAGAATAGCGCACGACGCGTGAAATAGTTATGCGCAATATGATTTCTCATATGGTTTCTATACGATTTTCTACCTGTATAACCCCGCTGCTTCCCTTGTATAAGTCATCACCTCGGGGACTTTCGGATGCTATTACATTAATTCACTAACCGAACGAATGAAGGCAAGACATTTGCTTTTATGAGATATGGCCGTTGTGCGCGAGATTATAACGTCCAAATACATCATTAACTGTTTCCGTGGCAGATACAGGATGTAAGAACCTATAGTTGGACGACATGTCAGCTGCAGTTCCAGCCGGTCTAAATATAGCACCAGGAGGACGATACCTTCAAGCTTTAGTTGCTCTATCAATTAGTTATCGGTACAGTAATCTACAAAGAAAAAAAAAACACGTTAAGAAAAGGATGGGGTGTATATGTTTGAACAGTGCTGTTACTGCATCATATACGGCCTGCCTCATAAATAGCACCTATATACCGACGACTTTAGCTAGGGTACTATATAACGAGCTGGTTCCAAAACAAACTGTCCGTCAAAGCATATCTACCACAACCAGTCATTCAACCATTTCGAAGACTGATTGGACGGGCTGTATATGTGGGTGCCTCAAGCGCGAACACGGACCCAAGAAATTTCCCCGTGGGAACCAACCGACTGACAGCACGGATGATGAATTAAAGCCTTGCCCGCATATACAAGTGTACTCACGTGAAGACGGAATTTTCGGATTGTCTGTCTCGAATAAAGCGGAGTGAAAAAGGATGGCCGCTAATGGTCGTATACGCCCTGTCCATATATACTGCGTTGAACGTGCTTACACTTTAATAAAGGTACCGCAATGCAGGAGACAGACAGAATATGTTGACGGCGCATGGAAGCTCAGCGCAACAACACTCCTTTAGTAACTTTACTCATTTTGGGGACTAAATGCATTGCCACAGAAATTAGTCCCTATTGGTATAGTAATTGCACGGGACTAAATGAACATCACAGAGTGGGGATCGCATTCTATGCTATGCATGTTTCCAGACATAAAATTCATATACAAAAATTAAAATGCTTCGAATTAAACCGACAGAAGTAACATGAACGATGAATATATACGAATAGTATGAACTCTCATGTTCAGCAGTAATATGTCGAGCGATATAAAATCTTGCGACTTGCAAAGGGCGCAATGTCGCAAGAAAGGAACCTCTTAACTATTTTTTCCTCTGTGTGGGTGCAAAATTAATAAGTTACCCACGTTATATTGCCGCTCTGGGATACCGGGGAAATTTTGTCTTTGGGCTTGGTGGGGAGGTCACGCAATCTGACGTGGGGTTTAAAGCTCGTCCTAATGGGTCTAAATGAATGCCATAGGGTGGGTATTGCATTTCATGCTCTCTTCAAACATTCCTATCATTTGTGCATGAATGAAAACACTTCGAATTAAACCGTCAATCGTGACATTTAGAGTGATATAAAATCTTGCGACATGCGTATAGCGCTATTTGCGTGAAAAAAACGCTAAGTATTTTTTACTCTATGTTTGCGAAAATGGCTAAGTTAGCTAAGTTATATCGCCTTATTCCATAAAACTCACGAAGAGCACGTATTTACGTAGACTGGTGCATTCAGGAGACGATTTACGAAGTTCAGTGTCTATTTGCAGTCCTGGGGAATAAATTAGGGGAGTAAGATGCGGAGTAATTGCAGTCTAGGGGACTAGAAGCTGCGATTATTCCCTGTTTTACTACTTTTTTTCCTTTATAGATTGAAGTTACCAATGTGACAGAGAACGCTTAATTTTTTTTAATTTGTTAGTAAAAGTGTGGTAAATAAACGACTCGGGGCAACGTCTGGTGGCAGACAGTCCCCAATTCGTTTGCACTACAGTATAAAACTGGGCTAGTTGGTGACAGTCCGTAACGGAGATATAACAATTAAAGCGCCACGAAGGCGCAGAGACAGAGCGAGACGAGATAACAAAGCTACGCCAAGCGCTTGGTTGTCCCTGTGTGTTGGTGGCGCTTTCTTATATCCCCATTAGGAATCCCGAATTCGTCAGGCAACAGTGATCTATGTTCCATAAACCCGACCTTTCCGACTGCTGCTCCTGATGGCTACGTAGCCAACTTCTTTCGTTTCAGACCCAGCGTAGTCCGCACGCAATGTCGTTCTGCCGCCGTAGTTGACGAGCAACGCGCAGCTCGTGGACACAGTGTTGGCCGTAATTTTCAGTTTTAATTTCCTTAAAAAAACTAGCGCAACTGGGACGAAACTTTTGACGCAAGACTATTATGTGCTCGGGCTATCAATCAGATAAATCTTCTGAGATTGCGCCTCTACTGCTTTACAGTACCTCAAGGTACTCAGAGGCTGGGGACAGGGGACATCTTTATGTACTGTTGGGGACACGGTTGTTTGAAATCAGCTCCCCGTGGTTTATCCCATTTCAAATCCCCAGGAGTTGCGAGATCGCCAGTTCCTTTTGAGTAATAAACACGTGCAGCATATGGTCCACCTTCAAATACCACACCACTTTCAAGTGCAACGAAGGTAATATGGTTGCAGAACTACTGACATGCGATTTCGGACAACCGTGTCCCCAACAGCATAGGTGGGGAGTAACGCGTTACAAAGTAGTGCGTTACCGGTAACGCGTTACATTCGAGTAGTGAAATATGGTAACGCATTACATTTGGGAGAAAAGTAATGAGTAACGTAACGTAATTACACTTTTACTAACTAACGCGTAACGGCGTTATGCGTTACTGCGTGTTCGGGAACATTGCTTCATCGTCTAAACTTGAAAGCTTGAGCGAGGACCGTGCCTGCAGAATCCGGGAAAATCCCCGATTTTTTCTGTTTTGAGCCTTCGATTTTGAGCCCCGATTTTGAGCCTTCGTGTTTGTGTTTGTTTACGTGTTCTCGCCCATCGCTCAGGCTTGCCTATCATGGAATTTATCCACCAGCGAGCCTGCATTTACGCCATTCTGTCAATTTTCTATTCACCTTCAACAATGACAAGAGGGTCACGTCGGCACCCACGAAGAACGCAAAAGAATGATCATTGAACTACCCTGGTTGAGATGTCACCTTTGTTTACCACCTCTATTTTTCACTCTCTCTGGTATTTTTCGGAATAAACTACTACTACACTACACTACAAAATAAAAGTAACTTCCCCACCTATGCCCAACAGTACCTTGTTACAAGATTGAAATAAGGCAGTAGTAAAAAAAAAAAAAAATAGAGAGAGCGGCGGGAGTGGAAATGACAATTCTTCATTACCACTCAAATGCGCTTACCACTGCACCAGGAGGGCACATCTTTGCTCTTGTTTGACGTTTTCGAGGAGTGCCTGGTTTCAATCTTGCAACGTAATTAGTTGGAGGTTTTGTGCTGTGTTTGCCTGTGTTGCATGGGTCTTGCACGGAAAGGGCGTCGGGAAGGGAAGGAGCGTTAAAGGTACTGTAAAGCAGCTCCAGTAAAGCAGTAAAGAGTGTAGCTGCAATCTCAGAATACTTATCTATATTCAATAGCCTCAGCCGTCACTACTCTTATACGACACAATCTTCGTCCCAATTGCACTGATAGTTTTAAAGAAAATTAAAATTAAAGTTACGAGCAACATTGTGTCGAAGACGCCACCAACTGCGCATTGCTCATCAAGTACGGCGGCAAACCTACATTGCATGTGCATAACACTGTGTCTAAAACAAACGGAGTGGGTTACGTATCGGCTACGTAGCCGTCTCGAGCAGCAAGCCAATCGGGAACATGGATCACTGTTGCTTGACAAATTGGGCATTATTTCGCTCCGACGTCCCCCCGAGCCGTAGCGTTCCCTGTCACATGACCTGGTTTGCTGGGTTTACAAGAAAATGCTGTTAAACTATGCCGCAAACAAAGCCAACTCTGTCTACTGCTTTACAGTACATTCAACTAATGAGCTGAATATTGTCTTATAGCCGCCCTTGAAAGCCGAAGGCTGAGGAGAGCTCTTCGGCCAAGCTTCTGACGCAAGAGGTCGCCACAGGGTTAAGGTATCTGCTGGAGTTGAGGTTTAGATGTGCCGGCGAGTTGCGCAGCTGGCTGAAGCTTACCTCTTGCATCGGATGTGACTGGGCAGCACAAAAACGGAGCCCTCCTCTCTTTTTGTAACAGCCGGAGAAATTCGCTCAAACACCAACAGCATAGAAAAACTGCGCGGCTGCCCGAAACAACTTATTAAAAGATTCCATCTCTTTATGTTCAAATCATCGGCCGATTTCATTAGTCATAACACGTTGACGACGTTAATGAAGTGCGGCACCCATTGAAGAATCTCAACACGTCGCTAGAATCCCAAGACGCCTTGAACTTCGGACCCACTCCTGACCCATTTCAAGGGGACATTTCCCGATAAGCCCGTTTTAATTACCACTAGATGACAGGCACCTTGTTTGTCTTCAAATTAATGATCTCCGTAAGACGATTATCAAATGTCATTGATAAATTATTCGGAGGCAAGGTAAGGTATTGTAATAAAAAATACGGAGATGATGGCTACTGCAACTTAGGAGTCGGCTACTTCAATTCACTTATGTATGAAAGTAAATGAGTGTGCGTGTGAAAGTGGACGTCCATGAGAAGTTCCAAATGCTCGTCGCAGCAGCTCAACCGGTCGGTCCCCAAGCTCTTCATGTCTAATGGAAGAGGGTCTAATCGACCTAGTACGAAAACCACATCGATGTGAGCAAGCTGTATTGACAGCAGCAAAGCGAGATGTGTTTTCTACATCGCCGCATGAACGGCAGTTGGAAGAAGCCGGCTACGAAAGCGTTCGTACACTGTAAACTGAAAAACACCCTTATGGGTGTAAATGGCTTGTCCTATAACTGACACCTCTTTTTACACCATATGGTCTTAGAACACCCTTTTCAGAGGGTGTATTCTGTGTAAGACACCCTTTGAAAGGGTGCTTTTCCTTGAAAATGCTTTCTTTTGCACCCTTTAAACACCCTTCTAGGAGGGTGTAAAGTTGTTAAACACCCTTCTAGGAGGGTGTAAAGTTGTTAAACACCCTTCTAGGAGGGTGTAAAGTTGTTAAACACCCTCCTAAAAGGGTGTTTAAAGGGTGCAAAAGAAAGCATTTTCAAGGAAAAGCACCTTTTCAAAGGGTGTCTTACACAGAATACACCCTCTGAAAAGGGTGTTCTAAGACCATATGGTGTAAAAAGAGGTGTCAGTTATAGGAGAAGCCATTTACACCCATAACGGTGTTTTTCAGTTTACAGTGTATGTACGTAAATATCGTTTACGTTTGTTCTCAGATACGAATGGCTCTCCGTGCTACATGGCACGTTACGAGGGGTCAAATAAGATCGCGTGCGACGCTTCAATAGTAAGTCGCTTTCACCGCTGTCTGTGACGTATGAAAAGTACAGACATGGGTACAGGTACAGGTTTCGGTAGGTTTCGGTACAGGTACGGTACCTGTATAGGTTTGGCTCTTGTTGTTTTTCGGTAAAGTGTCGCTCATCATAGCGAACCTAACACATCCGACTGTAGGGCTGCAAATAGGGAAGGATGGAATGCAAAAAAGGAAACGGATCCGTTCGTTCCGACAGGACGTACTCCTTTTACACAGAATTGCATCGTCCTTCTGCGCAGGTTCGAATCCGGTTTTCCGGCAGACTTTCCAGACGAATATTGGCACAGTTTCCCCTAAGTCGGCTCAGAACGCATACTAACCCCCTTCCCGCTGTCCTCTCTCCATCTGTCCACATCTGTACGCCTCTCATAGCCACAGTTGCTTCGCGGCGCTAACACGCAATTAAAAAGTACTGTTGGAAGTACTCGGCATTAATTACATTGTGCATCCATAACGGCCCTGGAGGTTGCAACAATAAATAGATATTAATGCCACCCTTCCTTGAAGCATCTCCCTCTTGCCGCGGGTTGGGGTGACAAGTCTTCTGTACTTCTTTGCGTGCATTTCGCGTTTGTCCCGTTTTTATGTCTTCCTGCCGCTTTTTCTTGACTACCTTGTGTAAATAGTTGATATTTTGTACCGAGTAAACTTATTAGCTTCTTTGAGCTGACTTGTGTCCACCACTGCTTGCGTTGAGACCACTTCACCCTACAATTGTCTTTTCCTCTTTCGTCCATGATGTTGCTCAATAACACCTGTCCGCTCCACTTTTATTTTAGAGCTGCACCGGAACACTTGTTACGTTGCTCATGTAAAATCATTCTACAGAAAAGACTGAAGGCGAGGGCACGACTCCGGACCATAGCTGGGGTCCTGAACCGATCCATTAAAACAGCTGTCACGAAGGACGGCCAATTAGACAACCTGACGATGAAACACTGCCCGCACAGCTAGAAGCAGCGCTATCACCACTGCTGGTGGCAACAGTGGGTGGCGTACCCAGAGCACGCGCGCACGCTATCGGAAATACATCATGAGCTCAACAAGGACCGTGAGAAGGAGGACGTCTCGGCGTGATCGCCCGGAGCTGAAAACCGGGGCTTTCTGGGTGCTACTGCCTGGAGGATGGGGGGGTTCCGTTCCCGGAAAAGGGGCCCAATCAGAGCGTAATTTCTCACGGGGATCACCAATCGGCTGGCTTGACTTGGGTATTACGCAATTACGGCTTTCGTGGATCAGTGTGGGAATTAAGTGCCGACTTGTTGTTCGGAGGCTCGGGGTTGTTGCTTTCCTTTTCTTTTTCTGCAGAAGCATGCCGAATAGCGTACGGATGTTATAATTTACCGAAATCTGGACTTCCTTTAATATGTCTCGTTAGGCACGACACTCCTTTTGCCCGACTCACCCCCAGTTCGTTGCTCGGAACAGGTGCAGATGACACAGCCAAGTACACTGACGTAAACAACGAGAAATGGCCGAGGCAGACGACAATTAGGGACGACACAGGCACGTAAGCCTCAAACGCCCAGAAATTACCGAATTCAAACAACTCAGGGGAAAGAGTGGCTGACGCCAGGAATAGAACCTGGGTCAGAATCAGAAGACCCGGGTTCGATTCCTGACGTCAGCACCTCATTTCCCTGAGTTGTTCGAATTCGTTAAGTACCCTGGTTGGCGTTAACGGCTTCTGGTAGCTGGCTTCACTTTTTCTCGAAGGCACCTCGCAATAAAATTTGCAAGTGGTTAGTATCCACCAATATTGCACATTCGTATCTGTGCATAAGTGTGCGTCCGGGTAAATGTGTTTGTTCAGCAGAGTGATTTGTATTGTATCACTTACTGTAGATTAGATATGTGTACTCGTCGGAAATACCCCTTATGTATCTACGTTGATATGTATTTGTACGTATTTTGACAGACTTTGACGAACACCGATGGGTTCGTTCAGCTGCCCAGGTGGCGCGTTCGCTCACTGCCATCAGTGCCACCTGTGGTGGCGCGGATAAGTTATTTCCAGCATTTATTTCAGTTATTTCGCAGTTTCCTGCAGTTATTTCATCAGGGATTGTACACATCCACTGAAGTAGGTCGAACACAAGACAGAATTCCCGTGACGACGTGTGAAATCCGCCAACATCGTCATTTACGTTTGTAGAATATAATGGAAAACTTTTCCGCCGCCCGCCACCAGGGAAGAAAGCCGGCGCCAATATCACCGTGCCAAACTCTAGCCAGACGTCCCTATACTTGAGGATTGACTTCGGCATAGTCCCTTGTAAAGTCCTGAACAACGCATGAACCCTATTATTAGTGTGGAGAATGATCGCCACTCTATTTCCCTCGATCGATACAATTGTAAGTAAACTTCGTAGTCGATGTAGTCCAGGGTCTGCTTTTTATTCCATTCTATATTTTTTTTATTTAAAAAAATATTAGAGTTGCATAAATGCCACAATTGTGGAGCTGTAGGGTTTCCTGTAAAAAATAATAAATTTCGTTCTCGCAGGTGGGTTATAATGCCAGGCGGACATCCTTTAGGGAAGCGTGTGCAATTAATGGACGACTACTTAGCTAAAATAATTATTAATTAGATGTTTTCTCGAATTGCGTGATAGCAGAATCGGAGCCAGTCATTATTCGAATCCATCGTCCTTATTATACACCCTGAGAAGCGAACGTACCGTGAGATATAAATTGACAAACTTCGCTATGCAAATGAGCCGAAACCAGAACTACGCACTACTCGAGCGCAGAAAGAGCGACTGGTATTCCACGTGAGAGGGTTATGTGCTTTGGAGCGATGGAGCTGATTGGAGTAGGCTGTTGGCCAGATAAAGCTAAGGTTGTGTCGAAATTTATGCAGCTCTAATATTTTTTAAATAAAAAATCTGTGTCGAATAAAAAAAAACCTGTATATTGGCTTTAAACATTTATAGTCCATCAAAGATTCGATCGGATACTATTAGACACCGCGTCTAGCGCTCGACAATCAGCGAGGGGCAAGCAAGATGATTTCTTTCTTTCTCTAAGAAGAATGACTTTGCTCTCATCATTTTCCTTTCGTTTTTCTGAACAAAATACTAAAGTCCCGTCTTTCCGATGATGTTTTAGCTGTTCAGCGCAACTTCCCGCACTTTTGAGTCTCTTCCGCACCACATCAATACAATGTTCCATAATCTCGCAACCCCCCTGAACGAAGACCATTTGCCACAAAAACGCAACCACTGAGCTGTCTTCACATCACATCAACGTGTGTACATTGATGGATGTTACGCTTATTTTTTCGCAAAACCATCCAGTCATCCCACTTCGGGGTCGGCCGTTAGCCCAAAGGCAGAAGCAGAAGACAAAATGAAAAGCCGAGCGTCTTGAGGCTTCGAAGCAGAATCACCCACCCTCGTCACATCATGAGCATTGTTCGCATCAAAAGATGCAGCTGATGGAAAATGCATTTATCACGGTGAGAGATATCTGCGTAAACAACGTTCATTCAGAACAGACGAGGCCTTCAATGGGATGTAGTTCCTTTGATTCTTTTCTCGTGGGTATGGGCATTACGTGCCTATATAAGCCCAATGAAAAAAAAAAAAAAAATTGTGCACGAAATTGGTGTAGTATTTGCACTAGAGGCAAAAGCCTATTTGAACCATGCCCGTATTTTCGTGCACGCTCACTAATCACCTTCAGACGTTAACGGGATCAAGCGGAATGCAACCGGGCTTATGGACATCCTATGACACGGTGAATGTGTGATGTGTCCTGTGTGTGCCCCCGGTGATTCCACCACTTTACTCTAACTTGGGCGCAGCTCTTGAACTTTTCACCTACATGTTGAACTCCATTATTATCTCTGGTCGTCTCTGGACATCATCCTTTTGCGATTTCATCATCTCATCATCGGATTGAACTTTCTGTATTAAGTGTACTGGGGTAGCCAGTTTGACTTCGTCGAAACTTACATCCCCATTTTTTCCTTTATTCACATCACATCACATCACATCGCGGAGAACAGTCATCCTCATCTCTAGATATGGCTGGTTCATGACGTGTCATTTCCAAGTACCTGCCTACCTGCCACTATGGCGGCGTGTTAAGCTCGATGGGGGATATTGCGTCCTGGGCCGAATTCAACGGGAGTTGTTCGGAGAGTTGCCTTCCAGCGCTTGACGAAAACAAAAGGAGAACATCCAGACAGTAGAGTCGGTGCCTGTGTGTATGCGTGTGTGAAGCTTACAATATGAAGCTGAAGGGTTATCTGAACATGCCACACAGGGAAGCGGTAACAGTATTTACTTATTGATACTTTCAGCAAGTAGTCGTGGAGATTGGTTTATGGTTGTTTGTTCCTACGTATGCCTGTTTCAGGGCTTGTTTTCGTACTTTCTTTTCTTCCCACCAGTTCTGGAGTAGCCTGAGCCGACTTTGTCCTGTCTCATACCTCCATATTTTTATTTTTATTTAGTCAGTCAATCAATGGTTCCCGATGATAAGATAACTGGTGGCTTTATGTCACGACAACTACAATGCCACAGCGGTTAATCTGTCAGCGGTCAGTCCCACATCTGAGAGTTCTTCAACGTGCTCTGAAATAACCGCACAACAAACAGTGCGGAGAAACAGCTCTTGTTTCGGGAAATGATTCCTTCCAGCGTAAGAACGTGGCGGGGAAAAAAGGCAGTGCGCCTCCCCTTCAAAAAGTAGAGTCTCGTTCAAAATAAAAAAAAAAAAGAGTGAAGAAGGTAGACGACAACGAGTATACACGCGTGGCAGCCTGAAAATAGCGGTCCGAAGAATAAGGTACGAGGTTCTTACCAAACTCTGTCATTTCTACTCGGTATAACAACGGGCATTACAAATACTTTGTACTTGGCAAATTGAGACATAGGAGTAGAAGCAACGTGGGTGGCGATGGGCTGGAAGAGAGGGGGCACGGAAGGGAAGCTCAAAGTGTCTTCCCTAACCCTGTAATGAACCTGACCAAGTTGGAAGCTACCGTCTGTGAGGAGACAGACAGGTCGTGCCTCTGTTGTCAGGAACCACCCGGAGAGATTAGAGTTCATTGACTTGCTTCAGAGAAAGGCAGATAATTTGTCTATTAATTGAAATATGGAAGTCGTCGAAAAAGCGTGACAGCTAGCGGCGGGAATATCGAACCAGCCACCTCTCTAACCGTCGGTCGAGTACGCTGACCACTACGCTACGCTGGCATCTGAGGACTGTGTTCTTTTTTTTTTTCTTCTTCTTCTTTTTGTGTTTCAGCCACTTTCCATCGTGTCCACTGAGCTGTAGGCCGAACTCCGTGAATCATAACGTGCGTCTGTAAACGTGAACTACATCGAATGCTCCCTAAACAGTACATCAGAAGTATACCGTAAAGCGGATAGATAGGCAGTTTATGTTGCCGGCGTAGTTTAACAGCTAGCTTGTAAACCTAGTACAACAGGTTACAAATATGGTAGAGGAGGCTTAAGGGGGAATCACTTCTTCTAAGAAAATAGAGAATGTTTGTTCGCACAGCGCTCAGAAACGGCGTAAAATATCGTCAAAACAGAAGTACTGGCGTGTTCTCCTTGTATTACCCTCGTCAATGACACATTTTGTAGAGTTCCCGGACTATCGGTTGATTTGTATTGAGCCCGAATTCGCAAATATTTTAGTGCGCGACACTCTATCGAGATGGCAGCACATGTTCGAGACGCACCAAACCATAATTTATTAAAAATCAACGGCACAACTTTGTCCTCTACAAATACGTCATTGACAAGAGAAAAGCTAAAGGAACACGCCAGTACCAATCCGATGATGATAGTTTAGGGCGTTCACGTGTCTTGTGCGAACGAAAATCGTCCATAGATTTCCGAAGAAGTGATTCCGCCTTACTATTTTTAACTTGCTAGTAAAATTGGGGGAAAACGGCTCGGCGCCCGACGTCTGATGGCAAATAATCCCCAGTTCGTCAAGCAACAGTGGGGAGTTTTAAGAAATCGTAAGCCCCTCCGATTCAGACTCCGTATCGCTGTCAGTCAATCAGATATCAGCAACGTGACGTCAGACACTCCAAAGGAATCAGACGATTGACTTATCACGTTTTCGGAAACGTTATCGTGAAACTTCGACGTTTTCCTAAAACTCCTATCGATCTATGTTCCCGACTGGCTTGCTGCGCCTGATGGCTACGTAGCCGACAACGTAGTCAACTTCTTTTTGTTTTAGACCCAGTGTTATCCTTCGACAATGTTGTTTTCCGCCGTACTTGACGAGCAATGCGCATTTGGTGAGTACTTCGACACAGTGTTATCCGTAATTTTCAATTATAATTTTCTGAAAAACTATAAGAGCAATTGTGACGTCAATTGTGACGTATGAGTACTACGGTATACTCAGGTAGCTATGGTAGCCTTCCTTAAACCTGGTAGGAAACCTGGAAGGAAACGATAGCTAAGGCTACCGAATAGATAAATCTTCCGAGATTGTACCTCTGCTACTTACGGTCCCTTTAAATTCGCTAAACTTAGCAGCTTTTCACGTAAAATTGGCAACACTGCGTGCGCGCATCTGCTTCCGTTGTGAATGCTCACATTGGCGCCAGATCCTCCCCTTAAAGGTTTCGCAACCGAGCCACCCAAGGTGCACCCCATGCATTACTGCTTGTCTGCTCCATTTACGCCTCTGCTTATTCTTTCAACACCCCGGGTCTCCTTCTGTGATCCAATTCTAGGAGGTTCTCACACGGGGTAAGGTGCGAAAACAATTAATCACCTAATCCCGTCCAAGTCAAGGAAATTCAATTAAAGAGGTTCCGAACCCCTGTCTTTTATAACAGTACGTAAGACTGAAGGACAACTGAGAAGGAGAAGGAGGAAATGCATTTCCGGTAGTTGTGCATTCATGTTTGCGGAGATCATACACCAAGGATGTATTGACGCTGTGAGGCGCAGCTCAATGTAGGCCAACTTTGAACATTTTGCCCATGCAGCGAGGAAAGTCGAAATCGCAGAATGTGTACTTTCGTTCGAATAGATGCTGCTAACAAAATGGTGCTGTGTAAGCTTTGTCTGTCTATATTAATAGATAAAATCCTGTGGTGGAGTGATCTAAGATTTGCTATTGTATTAGTTTGAGTCAACGTCGTACGAAAGACGGGGTACAAGTACCACCGAAGCAACTGCAGCAGGCCGCTTAGGTTGCCGCAGGGCTTTGGTCGTCGTCGCTATTCTGTTGACGTCACCAGTGTGATGCGCGAGGTTTCAGTTCCAATGTTGCTTTATAATGTGATATGCGCAAGCAATAGCTAACAATTTAACTTTTGACAGAAATCCAACTCAAAGCAGGAAGAAAAGAAACTATACACCTAGCAATTTGCGACTGCAACAAACGAAAACTGAATTGAACTTCTGCCGCGGTCAAGTGCCCTGGATACACAGAACTATAACGACACGGGAAGTGTGATACAGCTCCCTAGTGTACCACATTTTAATCTACCTACCACATCTAATCTGAATTTGTACCGTAATCCGTCCCGCGCGCATTGTACCGCACAAACTCCATGATGCGTCCAGTCATCGTATTCAATCTTACACCGCAACATGAACCAGTATACTGAGAGTTGAAAGACGGACGTACTACCGGTATCCATGTATTCACACGAATGACATTCGTCACGGAATATGCTAGTGGAAGAGAAAGCGAAAACACTGTTTACGGAGCCGAAGTTTCCTCCCGTGTTATGTTGAGCATTCACATGGTGAGAATATCGGATGTGGCGTACTGCGCCCTTTGCAGACGACACTTCGCAGACGACACCATCAGCGTGCCGTCTGCTATGTGTCGTCGTGTTGTCTGCTTCGTGTCGTCTGCTATGGAATATCTTGTGGCTGTGTAGCAGGATATTCCACACGGTTAGCAGCATACGTGAAAACAGGGCGTTGAGCGCTCGTGCTCACGTGACTGCAGTAAGCTATGACGCTTTTCGCATCATCCGCTTCTGGGGGAATGTCGCTCGTGTGAATACACGGTACGGTCCATATTCCGCAAAAGGGAAATCTCCCCTCTATGAAATATGAACCACCATGCAGCATTACATAGCTCCGCGTGCGTTATATATAAACTTTATTGACTCGTCTGAGGCGCCGGTTGTGCTTTGCACTTCCAGTAGCCGAGACACATTCAGCTCACGAACACATTCCACGCGGAGGCTATTAGGAGTCATCCAGAGAAATACTCGTCGGAAGGAACCAACCTGGGGTCGCGAGGGTCGATCTTGTGAAAGTAATAGCGCCTACAAGAGACGATAAGAACAGGTTCTACATTGACGCGGCTGCAACGGTAGCTCGTTTCTCGTTTCTTCCTAACATGGATTCCCAATTTATGTGTGTGTGTGTGTAAATGCGCTTTTAAGAGGATCACGCGTGGGTATTCGGAAGCTCTTCGCTTCAGTGTTGCAATCACCAAGAAATGACTGATTGACTCTTTCGTTTGTTGTTTTATGACTTCTCCTTAATTTATTGTAGTTGTTGTTGTGGTTGTTGTTTTATTCCCGCACCGCGACACAACTGTGGCTACGAGCAGCAAGGGGGGAAATCTTCGAAATCTTCGAGATCTTCGGGACGATTTCCACGCGGAACTGTGCCATGCGACATCTGCCGGGAACGTCTGGCGAAAAACGCAGGCAAAAACTGGGACAGCACAGCCGCTGGACGTATTCGAACCCACCACCTCCTATATAGACTTCGGCGCGGCTCATAAGGAATCTTGGAATAGAGTTGCTTTCCTTTGTCCTTCCTTTTTCCTTTTTCTTCTTTATTTTTTACTTTTTTTTTTTACGTGAGCAATGCTAATGCAGGAGGAATATGCTCACCACATTAGGGTGCTTGAATAGTAGCTCCCTCTGTGTACAAGGAAGGAGCTACTATTCAGGCACCCTACTCTCCACGTTTTTCTTCTTCCACTGCAGATATTGCCGATTATAACATCCTGTCTGCCACATTCAACTTGCCCGGCACGTATGAAAAGCATAAATCGGATACCCGTCTTTTTGGTAACAATCGCGATTTAAATCGAATTTTCGTTCGCATTCAGTAGCCGTGGCAATAACTTCGAGGCATCTAAAAGCAGATTATCATAATTCATTTACGTAGTATTCGCATTTTTCTTACCTACGTCCTGTCACAAAGAAAATCCGCCTTGAGCCAACTTCAGAGCCAATTGACGAGCAATCCATTCCGGCGCTAAGTAGAGCCACTGTCCTCGTATATCAGACCCCGATAAAAGTCTCCGAGTGAGTTATCACGCTGAGCGTTCCGCAAAGGCGTACCGTACCGGTTTTTCAATTTGTAATGCTGTGCGGCAGGTAGGTGTGAAAAATGAGCCTAAGCGAAGGGAACGCGCGCCATGTCTCTGGCGGCCCTCTATCGGATGTAACGCTTAACGAAAACAGTCGTTCTCAAAATTCAATAATCAAAGGACGTGTATATTTTCTTCAATTACGCGTCACCACTGCCAAACAAATGTGGTGGTTATCGGGCAAATAAGGTTCGATTCAAGCTGCTGCCCGATATCCCCTAATTAATTAGTTAAGGAATTTAGGTGATTAGTCATCTTGTAATTGCATACTTTCTTCCAGAGGATGTCAGCCCTGCCGTAGGATTCAACTGAAAAAACAACATATCTGCTACTCTCGTGGCTTTTTTGTAAAAATTCCGTAACGAATTTAAAAAAAAAAACGCCCTGTATATGTGAAGTGCGCTTTTTGCAAAATTCTACAATCGAAAAAGTGTCCCGCATGGAGAGGCAACGGAGGTGCTGTGCATTGCGGTTGCTAGAAATTTAACTAAACTGCGAGAACTGCGAATTCCCTGGCTAAAATGGACTATGATGCTTAAAAACAAAAACAAAAAACAGGATGATTATAATGAAAAGAAATAAGTGGGGATGTAAGTCTCGACAAAGTGCAGCTGGTCACCCGAGTGCTCCTACGCACAGTTGGTTAAAAAAATGTACACAAACAAAAGAGATAAGAAAAAAAAACAATAAGCAGGGAAACGAAACTCAAGCCAAACTCAAGCCACTGTAGTGTGTGGCAGTGTAAGTCAGAGTTCAGCGTATGGGAAACACTTCTCGTGTGTCACAAAAGTTACAAAATATTCAGTACCGCTGAGTTTCTTCAAGAAAACGTTGGAGTGGAGCACTTTCGAAGCAGCCGCTTGATGATGTGATCGACAGAGACAAAATTTGCACCACGTCAAAGTATAGAGCCATCCAGACGAGCCAAACTCGCTCAGTCTATAGGGCCCTGCCTCTGTCGGCGTACTAGGAGCATCCGAGGAGTATATGTGCTCTGTGTCCTATACGATGCTCTTTCCTGGACATGGTTGCTTATTCTCCCGAAGTGCGAGTCTATCGCATGCCCTGAGTGAATCGTAGCACCGGTGTCGTCATCGCATCATTTGGAGTGGCCAGTAGTGGAAGAGCATATTTGCAAACCATTTGTTTTACTCTAAGAATATCGATATATAGTTCATCAGTCATCACTGATATCCAAAGACGAAGCACGGGACACAAAGTGACGATGTGTGGCCATCGATCATGAACTCCAGAATTTTGAAGCACGTGTTTGCTGACGTTTGCAATAACGTCATCAGAATGCACTGAGGCTTTCTATGAACCGATATGTGGTGTAGGGCACCACTGTATGTCTTCTCCCTTCCTTTTACCAAGCAGCACAATTAACGAAATATCACCATCTAAAGAGGATAGTTACGCGCATAATTCCTGATAAAGCCATTAGAATGCTGTTGGCGCTTTATGTTAGCGTGCTATGTTCTCCTATAGTGGCGTTCACTGTAAGCTCCAGTGCGTAGTATGGTGCGCTTAATGAAGCACAGGGATGGGACTTGCCCGGAGGTAATACCATTAGAATTGCGTACATATACGATCTGAAGCACGCGACCAGTAAGTACCTTACGATGATGTGAGCTTTCTCAGTTGGGACATCCCTGGCTTATTCTATACGTATATACACGTTGCGTTTCGTGACCAGCGTTCATTAGGACCGCGGTATTACGCAATAAGTGGATAAACAATGCCGAGCAGGTATTATGTTGCGGGAATAATTTAGCACCTCAAGCCATCAGAAGGCCGAAGTGACTGTTGTAATACCGCTTGTCTGTTGTAATAGGGCCGTGAAACCTAAGCAACTGGTGTGCCGCGGGAGCGTCAGATATTTCCGCGACACTGAGATGGATAGCAAGTTGGGATCAAAGTGAACCAAGATGGAACCTATCCGGCGTTTTATAAATAAAGCGTCGGGTCTCGCCCCGCGCCTATATTGTATCGCCCACGACAGATAAAACGATAACGCAATAAAGTGCCTATAGTCTTGCAAAGTATATCCTCTGTTTATCACATTTTTTGTACACGTTCAATTTTTGCTCATTCATTTCTTCGTCAATCCCAAGCAATTGCTAAGTAGTCAGCTTTAGGTGCTATGGATTATCCACATTTGTGGAGACTCCACCATTTTTGAATGTCTCCCTCCATCCTGTGATACTTCTCGGCGCGCACCGTTGACTCCTTTCATTCAAAAGCGTGCATTGGTTATGCAATACAGAGAACATTTTGCTTCCTAAAGGTGGACGAGTCCACGGGCTTCGTAATTATGTTAGTACAGCACTTTAAGAAAAAATTGAGTATATACCCAACTCTTATGCAGTGTAAAATCTTTGTCACTGAGATCGCTCTTTTTTAGCGTAGTGTTCACTTAACCCTGCAAGGGAATAAAATGCGTGGATGCGGGGTAAAACTATGGTACTGTCCTTCACTTACGTTACTTTGTTACTGCTTTTCGTTTATTGACGAAGAGGAGTGCCCCTTTAACGTTCAGGCCCTGTGACTGATGTCGCCCTTGGGCGTATACCTTACAGTGTGGTGCGCCGGTTTGGGTTTAGTGTAGGAACGAACGCAACGAAATGCAACGCATATTGCACTGAAACGACCAGTGTAGCATGCACATCATTCGAAAGCTTTTCTGAACCACAACGACCCGTTGAATTCGCCATAGGAAAATCAGAATAAAAAAGTAAAAAAGCGGAAGTAGCAGTAAGAGAGATTGAACGCACGCATGCACTTGGTGCTGAGCTGACCGACGAGAAAAATTTGTACTGTAACAAAAAAGACGGCCGTCCGGAGGAGCCAAGCTCCGCAGCGTAAAAGAGATGCAGCGCAATATGCTAACGTCGCTAGAAATTCGAGAAAGCGACGCAACGCCGCTACGGATGAAAAGTAAAACTAACTCGATCGTTTTCTCTTATTTTTCCGCCACTGTGCTCACGTCGTTTAGGCACATCGTTGCCCAATTGTCTCGACATATCACAAGTCGAGATTTTTACCGTATCCTTGCTTTCTATAGGGAGCCAGCTGTTCACGTTGCCGAGTCGCGATTTGCGACATGAAGCACGACACAGAACTTTTGTGAAGAAGATACTGACAACAAACAATAAATTTCGCGATAATACTTCGAGGTATTGCGTCGCGAAAATACTACGATGAAAATCAGGCTGGTGTGCTCACCAGCATGAGGTCCACAAGCCCGTAAAGTTCGCTAGGAAAGTTATCACTCACCGCTGTGCTGCACCGACTCATTCAAATATGGCCACTGCAGGTGATTTTTCTTCAAAATCGTGCACCGAACTCATGTCATGCGCGCACTCTATCATATACCATGAAACTCAAGCTTCCCAATAAGGACTGACAACTGAAACAGTGTGAGAACGCCACAAAGATCCGAACCAAATCGCACCTGCGTCTTTCAATGCTATTCGCTTCGTCTGGCCCTGTTCCTCGCACGACCAAGTCATTTATCGCCACACCGAGCACACGTGCTTATCGTGCAGCACCAAGAGATAGTGAAGCCATCCACAGCGTCATAACTAAGGGAAAGAGAGAATGCACCGCCGATGCCGCATCTGACGCAGCCACTGATGCCCCGAAAACTTTTATCGGATAATAGCGAGTTTTAGAGCCTCCGAAGAATTTTACGAAAACGATACGATAAAAGAAGTTATCAAATCCAAGCTTGATCTCAGTTGTCTCGCGACGTAAACCCCCAATTATTATTATTAAATTCAAGCTTAGCGATGTGATGTCACCATCTCCAAAGTAGGAGGGTGATTGGCTCATCATGTTAACGTGAACACCTTCCCCTCTAAACTCCCTAATCTAAACCGTTTACGCTAAAGGTCATAACAAAAGAGTTCGCTCTGGTTCTTCTTCTTCCCCCTCGTTCCTTTTACCTTTATTTTTTTCTTTGTCATAACATTCGCAGACATGCGTCTCTTAACTGGAAATGCCATCTTTGTAGCGGTAGTGATGGAATTGCTTGCCGTATAGTCGGCCATGCTCAGGCGGGCAATGTCACAACTATCGTAAGGAGAACCGTGCATCCCGGCTAGGCCGACTTCACAGGAAACTGTGCCCGAGGAATATTAGCAGGAAAACGTTCAAGATAGGACCTTTGTCCAACGGGCTCTAGGCGTTTTGCATGAACGAATGCGCTTGGCGTACGTACCTCGAGACGCCCACTATTAACTTTTATTCTTCATACTTTATTTATTTATTGTGATATACCCGAGGGCCTAGAGGCATATTACAAAGTTTCCTGGTTTTACATTGCAGATATACACTGCGGACGAACTTTGCCTATTTTCCGATTGACGTGGTTCCTCCCTTCTTTCAATGGCACAACTGCAATGCTGGTCTTTGCTTGCCGCGGAAGTAACAAGCCCAAGACCGCCAGCGTATGCCAGTACGGGGCCCGCGTACCTGTCGTTATACTGTGTCCACTGCCGCAGCTACCTGCTCATCGGATGCGCAAGGCGGAAGACGTCGTTTTGAAACAATCGGTGTGACTTCCGCAGCGCTGGAGGCAGCCTCCTTCATTTCCGTCCATTGAGCGCTGCGTGGGATCTCGGTGGGAAAAGAAGGCCACATCGGAAGCGGTTGTCCGGTTGTTAAGAGAGATTCTCGGAAGCGGCCAGTGTACCTTTTCCCACGTTTCGGAGACCGGCCAGTGAAGGAAGCAGATTCGAATACGAGTAAAGTGCAACGGCTAAGTAGGAAAGTCCCTCGGTTGCTCCATTTGGATATTTGAACAACAACAACAACAACAACTGCTACTACTACATGAACGACGATGGGGCGAGGTGATTCAACGCAACAATTTGGGTATTTCAACGTGCTATCTCCGGTTGGAAACACGCATTAGGGACACGTTTTTAAAGAGATAGCTTTTGTGGGCCAACAGTAGTGTATGTCCGTGCGTGGAATCACAGGCCCAAGAACCACGTAACATTCTATGAGGTCGTGTGGACATATGACTACAAAAGGTACCGCGTTCAAACCGCGTTTGGCACAATACACAAAGATGCAGCCCCCTTTTTTTTATTCTGCGTTAGCGCCGCGAAGCAGCTGTGGCTATGAGCGCTGTACGGACGTGGACCGATGAAGAGAAGACACTGGGTATAGGAAATGGAGAAACAACTGGGTTAGAGCGCGTCCTGCGTAGACTTGAGGGGGAACTATATGCCGACATCCCACTGAATAGTCTTCCCGTATACCCAGTGTGGCTGGTGGTCGTGTTAGAAACCACCATCTCCCAGTCCTTATAGGACGACATTCGAGCTGAAAGATGCTACGACAATGGATGCTATATCCAATGGGCTAAAACCCGCTGGCGCCTTTGCATTATGTGAATTTGTGACTGCAAATATGTAACAGCAATACTAATAATTCGTGACTTTTGGTCTTAATAGTCTTTTAGTCTTAATTCAGTCTTAGTAGTATTTTAGTCTTAATTCAGTCTTAATAATACAGTCTTTTAATTAATTTTGCGGGCCTGAAAGTTTCTTTAACGTGCGCAGAAAGGGCACACGCCACATCGTGTTTAACGTCCGTCGCGGAAGACAGCGTGCCTGGTCAACTTGTACCCTGCCACCAAGTTGCTGGCGCCCCAGGCCGGAATCGAACCAGCAACCTTGGGATCAGTGGACGGACAAGCTAAACGCAGTAACACAGTAATCGTAACATAGCATGTGCTCTCGGGCGCACGCAAGGGGTGTCATCCATCAATACATTTCCCGCTTATAAATAAATAAAGAAAAAAAAAAGAGACGGTTTTTGTTTTGGAGAGGTCTGAGCTGATGGCTCGCTGTCCACCTGCTTTGTGTTGTTTCATATCGTCCTGTTGAATCTCCACGAGAAAAAGGGAGACAGTTTTCCGGTTCCTGTTCTGCTCTTTCTTGTCGTGATGCTTATCAGCCTTTCCTTCACGTCAACGTCCCTGTCTCATCCCCTATTCTTTTGAGTCACTAAAAGATGCTAATCGATGCAGAAAGTCCCGTTTCGTGCCGTACAAGTGAACCTACGAAACTGGAGCAACGAGTTGACGGCACGGAATGTTCCGTGTGCCACCACGAATTATTTTCAAGTACTGTCGCCTATACGAACGATGTTCCAGACAGTTTAATGTACAGGAACAGCGGTGATAACAACCGCGCTTCGAACCCAGACCCATTGTCCCCTCTTGCACCTGATGTCACGGCACTCATTGCTCTCTGGAAGGGACGTGAGGTACGGGACCACAGGCCGACCGACCGTTGTGGATTGTCATAGCTGTCTCGCGACGTAAAACCACGAATTATTATCGCAATCACAATACAAGGTGTTTTTATTCAACACTGGTTTTTTTATAAGATAAGCTGCGAGAGCAGCGCTGATGCCATTTTTGCAGGCGGGTTATGCTGCTGTGTTTAGAATCTTCAGTTTTCTTTTTTTTTTGTTTTTTTCTCCCTCTATCCCTCTCGTTTCTTTGTATTCCCCCTTTTTTCGCGCCCCAGATTTGACTGGATGTGGGCTTTTCAGTGTGTATCACCGGACCAGCAGATATTTTTTTCTTCCGTGCTAGCGCCGCGAAGCAACTGTGGCTACTGAGCAACTGAGCGAAGCAACTGAGCGGCGTATAGATGTGGGAAGATGGAGAGAGGATAGCATGAAGAAAGGGGGGACAGGGGGCGTGCTGGGCGGAACGGCTTCATGGGGAACTGTGCCGACATTCGTCTGGAAAGTCTTGGGAAAACCCAGGGAAAACCTCAGACAGCACAGCTGGTGGTAGGATTCGAACCCACTACCTCCCAGTCTTCAGGACGACCTTGGCTACCACATACTGGTCGGACCAGCAGAAGTCGAATCAATGAAAACCAACTTTACCCACTCGGTCTCTCCCAAGCAGAATCTCCCAGAAGCGCTGACTTCAGCGAGGCCAGCTGCATTCGTTAGCCGTTTCATTCCCGTTCACGTTTTGCTCACAGTTGCATTATTTTGTGCGTATACGTTATGCACGTAGGTTTGAAACGCAATCGATCAACCCGGTTAGTTCACCTTCGTTGAAGAAAGGCTCCCGTAAAACGCGGAGGTAAGATCGAAGCTTCGTCTAATTACCCAGTGGGGCTGGGGTGCTTTGCACACGTGACCATATTGGAAGGACTGCAACACGAGCAGTTCGTTTTATGCGATTATTGCTACGCTGCGACCATGAAAGTGGGCGTGGCCGTGTAACGCGGTAATGACAATGCATAAACGTAATCAGTAATTGGTGCGGGTTTCAAGGGTATACTGCTTCGGGGACAACCAGTAGGGATCGTAAAGTTTGTAAATTCATATCATTAGTGTGAGCAATGATGGCCCTCAGGCGGCGGCTCAGCGAACTGCATACGAGGCTCTGTCCTATCAGTGGTTACAGTCGCTAACCGATCTGTGGGCACATAATGCAATACGTCGTCACGTCACCTGACACTGTACGTACTGCTACATGACAAACAGGACGCCTGAGTGACGTCGAGCATCGTGTAATGTAATTTAGCGTGACACATAGAATGGCATGAAACATATATTACCACGATACATAAATTAGCGTGACGTATGGATTAGCATACCCACAGATTAGCACAGCTGCGCGTCCAGGATTTTTCTGATTTATTTATTTAATTTCTTTTTCTTTTTTTTTTTTTGTGGGTGGATTCTGCCTTCGGCAGCATCATTCCACATTACCTAAGGTCAATTAAAACTATGTAACGACAGAAAGTGATGGGATCAGGACATCCAGACCCCCCCTAGATCCGCCTCTAGCTGGATTAGTTTGCCCTATGGATTAGAATGACACATACACTCTTAAAAATGAACTTCACTGCATAGCACGCTCCTACTCAACCATCATCTCGAATGATATCGTTATCTACTTTGATTTGTTGAAAACGGGAGGCGTACGCCTTTTTTGTGACAATTATGAACAGCATAAGTGTCACAAAAAAGGCGTACGCCCCCCATTTTCAACAAATCAGGACAGGTAACGATATCATTCGAGATGATGGTTGGCTAGGAGCGTGCTATGTGGTGAAGTTCATTTTTAAGAGTGTATACATAAGGAGCATGCCCTTGGCTTGAAGCGATTGAATTCTCCAGGTGATCCCACATGGCTGCAAATTTAAAAAAACACACGATCGTTTACTAACACTATATAGAATTTCCGGTATAGTTACTTGTTTCATATAATTTACTCGCGTTTTGCCTCGTTATCTAATATATATTCCCAGCTTCTTAACAGTATCGTCTCACTCGCCCATGTAATGTCCGTAAGGACGTTCCTGGTATACGTTGAATAAATAAATACATAATGAAATAATATAACTTAACGTGACACGCAACTAATGACACCGAAAGTCCAGTGGGCAGTGGAAACTTTGAACTTACTGAAAGTGCGAATTTGGTTAAAAATTTTAAACTGACGTGGGCTTGAGGACTGAGCAAGACTAGGGCAGTCCTCAAGCACACTTCAGTTTAAAACCGTTAATCAAATTCGTGCTTTCATCATTCCTTCATCTGTTATCACATCATCTCATCTCATCCTGGCTGTAAATCGTGACTCTGCCCGCAAAAGTGAGGCCAACAACGGCAAGACGGTTTTCGTCACCACCAACACCACCACTTGTTTTTAGAATATACTGTGCGTCGATCACATCCAGATCGAAACCCCCAGATCCTCTCCAGATCCTTTCTATCTCCGGCTACAACAAAGACCGTAGAAGAAATAAGATTGTCTTAGTGATACTTTGGCCCACACGTGTCTCTATACGAATTCCTCGCCAGCTATATACCCCCACCCCCACCCCCCCACCCCACTCCTCACACGGGAAATCGAATGTCGATCACTTCCAGCAACTGTCATTCACACTGAATCTCATTCGTTCTCTGCCAAGCGGGAATATGCAATGACATGACACGAAAATGACATTTGGTTTGTTCTGACACCAACTCAGTATACTCTCGGCGACAGAGGTGCAGTAGAAAGCGGCTAGTCAAATAGTAATAAGAAAAAGAAATCGCGAATTAAGAGATATCGCACAATTCGCAATAAGGTATTCTTGTTTTCGGGCAACTTGAGCGCCAGACCTACACTGTTAAAACAGAACTTCACCGCATAGCACGCTCCTAGCCAACCATCATCTCGAATGATATCGTTATCTGCCCTGATTTGTTGAAAACGGGAGGCGTACGCCTTTTGTGTGACAATTATGCTGTTCATAATTGTTACAAAAAAAGGCGTACGCCTCCCGTTTTCAACAAATCGGGGCAGATTCGAGATGATGGTTGGCTATACTCTTAAAAATGAATTTCACCACATAGCACGCTCCTAGCCAACCATCACCCCGAATGACAACGTTCTCGCTCTAGATTTGTTGAAAACGGGAGGAGGAGCCTATTTTGTGCCATTATGCACGGCACAAAATAGGCTCCTCCTCCCGTTTTCAACAAATCACGGGCGAGAACGATGTCATTCGGGATGATGGTTGGCTAGGAGCGTGCTATGTGTTGAAGTTCATTTCTAAGAGTGTAGGAGCGTGCTATGCGGTGATGTTCATTTTTAAGAGTGATACCTCATGTCGGTGAAATGTGTTCCTTGAGTGCGCTTTGAATCTCACGCATCATCGCGACCAGTTATGGCTGAAAATTTCGCTTCCACGCTGTTTCTTTCTTTTTTTTTTTTTTTTTATACAAGAAAGAAAGAATAACACATGGAAGCATATACCTAGTATGATGTGGTCATAAGACTTTACGGATCATAGTTACCATCGTTTTGCGAAATGACTTTATTTTTCGCTCTGTAGCTCTACGCAAAATGGATGAAGGACATAACGTGTACGTGAATGTGATTCGCTGGAAACGACGTTCATTTCCTCGAGTGCCAGAGATATTGGACAGCTTACTTTCTAAACATCAGGAAGTAATAGCTTAATGCGTGTCGCTAAATTATACGGTTACCTATACGAGCTTCGAGAAGATATTCTAACTGAGAAGGTCATTGGATAGGCGCCAGAAGTGCTTACAAGTAAGGTCATTGCGTGTTGAAGCTGGTATTAGCTGGAGCATAGCCTTCTTTCACGATGTGTGTAATAGGTGGAGCTTCATGTAATCATATGTTAGGTCGGAGACTGATCCGCCTTCTTGTGCGGGGAGAGGAGGATTGAATAGAATTAGACGCGTTTGGCGATCGATCGCATCGTTCATATCGTTTTTACTATAGCATTACAACTATCTTTGGTGATTACACTGCTTTACACGCAGTGTTTCCATCTTAACAGTCAGTGCGAATGGTCATTTTAAAACTGAAGCGAATATGAAGGGAACAACAACAGCAACTACACTCTTAGAAACGAACTTCACCGCATAGCACGCTCCTAGCCAACCATAACCTCGAATGATATCGTTATCTGCCCTGATTTGTTGAAAACGGGAGGCGTACGCCGTTTTTGTGACAATCATGAACAGCATAAGTGTCACAAAAAAGGCGTACGCCTCCCATTTTCCACAAATCAGGGCAGATAACGATATCATTCGAGGTTATAGTTGGCTAGGAGCGTGCTATGCGGCGAAGTTCATTTTTAAGAGTGTACATGAATGACGATGGGATGAGGTGATTCAACAACGCAACAGTTGCGGTACCATACCTCAGTGCATGTGGGTTCGTGCAGCTACGACATTCTAACATAACATGATATTCTCGGGTAAGCGTAAACAAGCCCCCGCCACAACTTCCGGTGCCACGAAAACTTCCGGTCCTTCCGCGACTAAGGACGCTCGGAATCAGCCGCCATGCAGAATAATATCTGTCGCTTTCCCGATTTGTTGAAAACGTGAGGCGTACGCCTTTTTGTGGCAATTTGAATTGCCACAAAAAGCCGTATACCATCGTCTCTCTCCTCAAATCAATAGCCATAACTGTATCAATCGGCACAGTGGTTTGTGCAAAGCGCGTTTGCTGTGAAACCGGATGTAGTTTTGGCACCAAACCGGAAGCGGTGAAGACGGCATGTAGAGAACCGAGGCTGTATACCAGCGTGGTACATGCACGCTTATATCCGCGCATGAAGCTACACTCACTTTGCTGCATACCTTCTTTTGTGGAGCTTTCGAACTTAAGCGTGCAGCTTCGAAACTGTTCGCAAATAAGTGTTGTGAGGCTGAAATCATAAGAGACGAATACAACACAAGCCTCAAGGTGCCTAAGAACAAATGAACGATTGAAATAGGGCAGTGGTTGAAAAAGTCAGACAGCGGCGAGTGTCGAAGCACGCATCTCTCGAATGCCGGTCATTGGTTAACGCACCCGACCGGCAATCAAGAGATACGTGGATCGATTCCTCCGCTGCAGTATGGCATTTTCGACGACTGCCATACAATTGTTCCAATACATTCCGTTTGGAAGAGGCATTCTTTCCATTAGAAAACTGCGATAGAATACACAGTAAGCGCATTCTTTTCACTTGCACTGGACTGCACTACCTTGAACTCCACGCAAGACGGGTTTTCGGGAGCTGCACTTTCCAGCTGAAAGGAACTTTATTAGTAATGTCTTTCTTTTCAACAGGAAAGTGCAGCACGCAAATAACCCAGTTCAGATCTGGTGCAGGCGGTGCAAGCGAAAAGAATGGACCTAGTATTTCGCTTCAGTACTCAAACAATTTCGCACAGCCCGCGTAGTCTGCTAACTCTTGCTCACCGCTCCTACGTTTCCTTGAAGAGACGCGTCTGATTGACATTTTGTGACACTTTCTGGACCCTCGTTTGTGACAAGTGTTCCCACTAATTCGGGATGTTTGTCTCCCGTCCCCAACTACTGGGTTTTCTCCTTTTCTTTTCTCTTTTTTTTTTTTTTTTCAACGAACTGCGTTTAAGTGTGGTTATCTGGGGTAGCTCGTCTGACTTCGTCGTGACTTACGTCCTCATTTTTTCTTCCTCCATCACATCTTTCTCACCTGCACTTTTTCTACCTTTGATTCCGTGCACAATCGGATAGAACAGCAGGAAAGGGGATTCGAGGGATATCATGGGCAGACTTATCCCTCTCTCACTTTCTAATTATTTTCTAACACGTGGGTCTACCCGACCAGCGATGCTAAATTCCCTTTCTTGATGCAGGAATCTCGATGCGCATCGATTCATATCCATTCTTCCACGAAGCGATTTTTCGCTCTATTCTCCTTTCCAATATCCAAACCCTTTATCCGGGGATTAATCGCACATAACTTACGTAAATGAAGCACTTCGTAAAGGAATGCACCTGATTACATATTCGCCGACGGACTTCATACCACTCAGTCTCTGCGTCGCCAAAATAAAAATGAAAAAAAAAAGTATCCATACGCAACAAAGAAAACAATTTCTGCTCATCATCAGCAATCCAAGAGAGAGAGAGAGAGAAAAGAGCAAGGGACGTTTCGGCTCAGACGAAACCTGCGCGCGCAGGCGACCCGCACGCGTCAGCTGCGTTTTCGATATTGCGATTATATTCCGGGTTCCCCGAAGGCCCCCCTTCTTTCTTTGGCCCGCAAATACTTGCCAAAAGCCTGCAGGGAGGGGGACCGCGTGACGACGCGCGGCAGACGGCAAGCGGGCCGCGCGCGAGGCACACGACACAAGCCTGTTTTCTTTCCCCTCTCTCTCTCTTTGCATTTTGTTTTCTCTTATCCAGAAAGGATTAAAGTGTACATTAGCTTCCCATCGGTTATTCTGCTCTGCTTTGCCTACCTGTTTGCGCACGCTACAAAGTAGCCTGTGCCGCTAACGTATGATAGAGCTTTTGGTGGTCCCTTCGGGTAGCGGCTACTTTACGAGTGCATTAGCGGATACGTCGGATAGAGATAAGTCCAGGAATGATAGCTGCGAGAAAGAAAGTGGAAGAGAGTTTGGAATGAAGTGGACCTCGAAGGTTCTCTTTCTTTTTCGTCGTTCCAAGTGCGATTTTCGATAGCGGAAGAGAAGGGCCGGTAGTGGTGGTTGATTTTCGGTAGAAACGGCCATGATACTTTCAGATACTACTTTTATTGTTGCCTCTAATAAACCCATCTTTGTAACATTTCGTCTTTTATTACGCGAAATGTTTCCAAGGAAATGTTATTTGAGGTGAAGGGGACGAAGGGCCGCATGGCTTATCAAACACCGTGGACTTTTTTTTTCTTCTTTCTTTTGTGCACTTGTATGTTCTTATCAGCGCCGTGAAGTATCAACAGAAGTGGACAGACTGAAAGGACACAGCTAGAAGAAACGGAAGACTAAGGGATTAAGTATGACGCTTTTGTCCACATGTCCTGCGAAAACCTGAAACAGCACAGCTAATAAAGAACCTAGGGCTGCCCAACCATGACCTGTGCACGCGATGTTCGAAGTGGTGGTGGTGATGTACCGCGTAATACCGTGACGTACCGCATGCACGCCATTTTGGAAGACGTTTCGTGGCAGCCTCCGTGATTGCCAAATAAACGATTGAGTCACTCGGTGTAGATAATCACACTATAGAAAATTTTACTAGCGTCGGCGAGGGAGAAACCCTGGAGCAGGCTCCTTATAGGCGCTCCTTCTATCATGTTTAGATGAAGCAGGCACAAAAACGGGACAAAACGAACAAGGAGTTCACGCCATCCTGCTACTCGCAACTAAGAAATACTTCGAGACTTTAGTGCATTACAGCTCCTTCTTTCCTTCCCGGCTGTGATTTTTACATCGGTTCTATTGGCTGCGCATTGTCGCTCACACCCTCGATTCAACCGTGTTTGTTGGGCACAAGTGGGGTTAGATCGACGTCGACGTAACCAAGGCGCGTCATCTCTTACTCGCATCGTATAGGTCATCCGGACACCGTTGTATCGCTTTTGGGAGCAGCATGCAACAACCGAAAGAAACGCAAGAATTCTGTTGTTAGAAGAAATCTGCATCGAGAATAATATCCGGCATGACGGGGGCCGCCGTCTATTTTTCGCCTCCGAGGGATCGAGTGGGAAATTTGCATCTCCCCGCACCTATGGTTTTTATTTTCTTGCTCTCTTCTTTTGTCCTAAAGCGGGGCTTCTTGAACGAAAGGTGTCCTTTTGGGCCCCCGGGGGGGGGGGGGAATTCCCCCCCCCCCCCCAAAGAGGTCGGTACTGGGCGGGACGGTTGCCCCAGCGTTTGTATTTCACCTCTCTTTCCTCAATATTTTTCAGATCCGGCGATCCGGTCTCAGATCAGGAGCCGCTGATGTTTCTCGTACCAGCGGCTCCCACCTGAGGCTTTTGATTCCATCCATTATTTTTCGCTGTTCCTTAAATGCGGGTGTTGAGATGTAGCAACGTAAGTAAAAAAACCGGTCGTAAAATGCCCGCCATCTTCCGGTCACCAGGCCCTGTCAGCAACAGCAAAAAAAAAGAAGAAAAAAGCATTATGTTTGCAATGGGTCTGAACCACAAAGTAATACGCCACCATCGAAACAGGTTTGAAGACGAGCTCCACTAATATATGCGTGTTTTAATCGAGCAGCGAATAAGGTGTTGGTCCTGTTAATAGTTGTAGAGTTCCTACACTCTTAAAAATGAACTTCACCGCATAGCACGTTCATAGCCAACCATCATCTCAAATGATATCGTTATCTGTCCTGATTTCTTGAAAATGGGAGGCGTACGCCTTTTTTGTGACACTTATGCTGTTCATAATTGTCACAAAAAGGCGTCCTCTCCCCGTTTTCAACAAATCAGGGCAGATAACGATATCATTCGAGATGATGGTTGGTTAGGAGCGTGCTATGCAGTCAAGTTCATTTCTAAGAGTGTATGGAACCAGACAGGATAGATATGTTTGCTCTCCGAAGCTAACCCCGAGAGAATGGGAGCTAATGGGAGGCGTACGCCTTTTTTGTGACACTTATGGTGTTCATAATTGCCACTGGCAAGCAGCATTTTATGCGCTGAGAGTTCATTTTTGAGAGTCTACACTCGAACAGAACTCCGCCGCATATAGTCTTGTCAACCGTCATCCCGAATGGCATCGTTCTCTCCCCTGATTAGTTGAAAACGAGAGGCGTGCGCCTTTTTGTGACACCTATGCAGTTATGATAATTATCATAAAAATGCGTATGTTTTGAAGACTGGGACTGGGAGGTGCCCGGGTTCGAATCCCGGTGACGACCGGTGCTGTCTAGGGTTTTTTCCGCACGGTTCCCTTCGAAGCCGGCCCAACACGCACATTCCGCGTTAGTCGTCACGTTGCCCACCTCTGTGGAACACTCTTAGAAATGAACTTCACCGCATAGCACGCTTCTAGCCAACTATCATCTCGAATGATATCGTTATCTCCCCTGATTTGCTGAAAACTGGGGGCGTACGCCATTTTTGTGACAATTATGAACAGCATAAGTGTCACAAAAAAGGCGTACGCCTACCATTTTGAACAAATCAGGGCACATAGCGATATCATAGCGATATGGTTGGCTAGGAGCGTGCTATGCAGTGAAGTTCATTTTTAAGAGTGAAGGGCGGGCCCTTTTACCGCCAATACCGCCACCGTTCTGTTTTAAGGGTGTAGGGTTTCCACGAGGTCATGGGGTTAATAGAAGCATTCATCGCCTGTTACATTGGTTTAACTAACTGGGCGATATTTGCGATTCCCAAGATCGTTCCCACACTGTGACGTGCGATTGGCCAGCGAAAAGCAACTCCAAAGCTAGTTCTCAGTTACATTGCAATAAACAATAACCCATTTCAAACCACGGGAAAAAAAAAGACGCGAAGGAAGAAAGGAAGTATAGGAATTCGAAAACAATAACGCGTAAACAGTGGAGAGTAGTGGCGCAGCAGAGGGGTTCACAGTCCAAAGAGCCGGAGCCGCTAGGCGTCGTCGTGATCGAGCAATATGGCGTCGCCCAGTGGCTGCTCCGTAAAATCGCGTGATAGAACATTATGTCCTAGAACAAGAAGTGGCTGTTCTGTGAATTTGGGAGAATTTTGAAGCGTTCCTTTGAAGGCTTGTAGGGCTCACGTTAGCTAAGAAGGCCAATAAGAACGCTCTGCCGAACATACACTCTTAAAAATGAACTTCACCGCATAGCACGCTCCTAGCCAACCATAATCTCGAATGATATCGTTATCTGCCCTGATTTGTTGAAAACGGGAGGCGTACGCCTTTTTTGTGACACTTATGCTGTTCATAATTGTCACAGAAAAGGCGTACGCCCCCCGTTTTCAACAAATCAGAGGCGAGAACGATATCATTAGAGATGATGGTTGGCAAGGAGCGTGCTATGCGGTGAAGTTCATTTTTAAGAGTGTACCAACCACAGGAAACGGATCTATAGGAGGGTACGGTTGTCCTGCCCCCAGTTAATAGTCATCCAAAAAGAATATGGCAGCGGACGAATGCTTCAACATAACTTCGAGGGACCAACAGTATGGCGGCGAGGTGACGTCAGTGAATAAATCCTATATGCCTTTTTGTGGAAATTCAAATTGCCACAAAAAGGCATAGGGTCCCCGTTTTCAACAAATCAGGAAAGCGAAAGAGATAATTCCTCATGGCGGCTGCTTTCGAGCGTCCGTAGTAGCGGAAGGACCGGAAGTCTTCGTGGCAACGGATGTTGTGGCGGGGACCTGCTTATGCTTACCCGATAATGTCATGTATAGGTATAGCCCCTCCTCCCCTTTCGATGGAACAGGGCACCTCTTCTCATTCCTTCCGGCCAGTCTCGCGTGTTTTGGGACTAACATCTCCACTTTTTGGAATCAATCAATCCTTCCTCCATGGTTAATCCACAGACCGACCAGTGTTATACAGGGTGTCTCAGTTAAATCCCCGGGCTAAATAATTCGCGCCAATCGAAGAACTTTCTGTTTTACAAGTATCTGTCCCATGCCACCTACAAGCTGCGCACCGTGTAAATGAGAGGGAGGCACTCATTATTTAAATAAAAATTCAAATGAGTTTCGTAAAAAAACATAACTTCTAAAGCTGTCGGCATTAAAATGGGTACTGCCCCTTTTGGGACCTTCAGTAGACACCTTTTAGAAAAAAAAATGCACTCTTAAAAATGAACTTCACCGCACAGCACGCTCCTAGCCAACCATTATCTCGAATGATATCGTTATCTGCCCTGATTTGTTGAAAACACGGGGCGTACGCCTTTTCTGTGACAATTATGAACAGCATAAGTGTCACAGAAATGGCGTACGCCCCCGTTTTCAACAAATCGGGGCAGATAACGATATCATTCGAGATAATGGTTGGCTAGGAGCGAGCTATGAGGTGAAGTTCATTTTTAAGAGTGTGCCACCGAAGCGGGTCATTTGTTGCAGTAATTAATTGGTTTCGGTTTCCACATTTTGTCGCGGCGGGACGCGGTGAAGTGCAATTATTTAGCCCGGGGATTTAACTGAGACACCCGGTATAACCGACTTCCCACCTTCTCACAAAAGAAACATCTGAACGCGTCACGACGGCGCGACTAACTCCTCCTACGAAGAAAGAAAAAGGCGTGACGTGCAACGAGCCATCAACGTGACCCAACACACAGGATCTCGTTTGGAATACGGAACAAGCGACCGTTATCGGACAGCGTGCAGGAATGGCTGACGGCCTAACGCCAATCGCGCGTTGGGCACACGCCAGACCGGCCCCGAAAGGCGGGTAGCCGTTATGTCCTTGTTGTCCCCATTATCTGTTGCTTAGTGCCGCCAATCACGCTCTTGTATCGGCCACTCATTGAGCTTAAAAGGATTGGCAACAGGTGTTAAGCGAAGGTGCACGCGTGATGTGCGGCTTAAATACCGACTTAAAGTCCAATCAAAATGTTTTATGTTAGTATCATCCATCGGTACAAGATGCAGTCGACAATGGCATCGTCCTCGAGACCCCGCTGGAATTTTTTATATTTTTTTTTATTTTAAGGTATAGTCGTACAGGAATCTGGATCCAGTAAAGGATAAAACGCTGAAATATTTGAGCCTCAGTTGCACTTAATCGTGGAAAATTTTACATTTGCAGGATTTCTTTCTTTCTTTTTTTCTTATTTTTTTTTCTGCATTGAGGCCACGGGGTCTGCACACAGACACTAGCACGTGTACGGTACACTCTAAAAACAGAGCTTCACCGCATAGCACGCTGTGCGCCAACCATTACCACGAAGGATAGGGTTATCGCTTCTGATTCGAGGAGAGAGAGGGGCGTACGCCTCTTTGTGGCAATTTGGATATATGGTAATTGCCACAAAAAGGCGTACGCCTCCCCGTCTCCTCGAATCAAAAGCGATAACCCTATCTTTCGTGACAATGATTGGCGCTCTACATGCTATGCGGTGAAGTTCTGTTTTTAGAGTGTACCAGAAAAGTGTGAAATCGAAAGGAGTTGTGACGTGCCCTCACCGGCGGTGATTGGTCCGAGGCACCGATTCTTTGGGCCGACTCCGCCAAGGTTTTCGTTCCGTGACAAATTCTCAGCAAATCCAGTTGGTTTTGTCTGGTGGTATCGCCTCCTACCGCCTGCTCCGGAGCTGAGGTGAGGTCGTGTAAGAAGTCGAAGTAATCATGAATATGCGTGCCAAACTAGTACATCATTTGCGAAGATCCGAAATGAGATTTTGTAACTTTCGCGCTTTCAATTCAATTTTAGTTGGCGACGCCACAAAACTTCCCAGTACACTGCTCTCCCTTGCTTCCTCGTCTCATTCGTACCGTCGAAGAAAATTTCCTAAATTTCCTCGTTGTCTTGAAAGTTTGGAAAAGATTGTGCGGAGAGCGAGCGTCATGAATTAGGTTAGCATCCTGTTAGATACGTCGCGTATCCAATAAGGCTCCTTTGAAATTTCACGTTCCTGCACTCTTAAAAATGAACTTCACCGCACAGCACGCTCCTAGCCAACCATTATCTCGAATGATATTGTTATCTGCCCTGATTTGTTGAAAACGGGAGGCGTACGCCTTTTTTGTGACAATTATGAACAGCATAAGTGTCACAAAAAAGGCGTACCCTCCCGTTTTCAACAAATCAGGGCAGATAACAATATCATTCGAGATTATGGTTGGCTAGGAGCATGCTATGCGGTGAAACTCATTTTTAAGAGTGTGGGCCTCAACAATATTCCAGGAAGTTAGGGCCACCCGCTCTCCTCGTTCGGTCATGCTCCATTTGTATCTTTGACATTTCTTTCTTCTTCTTCTTCTTCTTCCACTTATTTTTCCTTGAGTGCCGTGACTGGCCTTCTCCTTACAAAGTTCGTTTGGTATGTCTTCACTACAGTGTTACTTAATTCTATTTCGGTGCCTGTTATATCAGAGTCGGCCTCGCTGTGCTCCCATGTCCCGGGGGTTGCCTCCAAGGACGGCATCTCAGGAGCTGCATACCAATAGCACAGCGGCCGTGCGACAAGTCGGCAGGGGAGGCACTTTTTTTTTTTTTTTTTAATGGACGAGCGCTACTCAATGATAGGAGCGCGTGTCCACTCTGGCACGTGTTGCACAGATAAGATCGTGTGTGTTACGTGAGAAAGGGGAGGCTGTTATTAAAGCGTTTCTCTACATTTCTTCTTCTTCGCCGATCCCATGGTAGGTGGTAGTGGTCATAGAACTCTCATAATAACTAGAAACCAAGCCAGCGAAGGGGGGGCATCTCACCATGGGTGCCGCCATGATCGATACGTTAGGCCTAGCGTGTTTCGAACGGTGTCTCCTACACTCTTAAAAATGAACTTCACCGCATAGCATGCTCATAGCGAACCATAATCTCGAATGATATCGTTATCTGTCCTGATTTGTTGAAAACAGGAGGCGTACGCCTTTTTTGTGACAATTATGAACAGCATAAGTGTCACAGAAAAGGCGTACGCCTCCCGTTTTCAACGAATCAGGGCAGATAACGATATCATTCGAGATTATGATTGGCGCAGAGCATGCTATGCGGTGAAGTTCATTTTTAAGAGTGTACGAGTTCCGTGCGGCGCTTTTTCATGTCGCAGCACAAGGTGTATACCGTACGACACTCGTTCTCTATACGGAATAAGACACAATTCGAGCGCCCACGTGAGAGCTGACAAAACAAGCACACTTCGCGCACGGCATGGCAGACGGGGCCCAGCGGAGGCAAGCACGTCTCTCGTTGGATTGGATGCCATAGCGCCGAACGCGCCTGGTCTTTACGCGTGGAAAGGCGGTGGCCCAATCCGGCCGAATCCAAAATCTCGATCATGATGCCTCCCGGGCTTGGACATTGGGAGAGGGTCTCGCCTCCGTACAATTTATTTGCTCTTCCCCATTACTCTCTCTCCCAGCTTTTCTTCTAGCTTCTCTTCTTATGATTTCCATGGTAGTGGATGAACTGGTGATGGTGGAGAGCTGGCAGTTGTTGGCCTCATATTTGCGAGCAGCGTCACGAAGGTAGCCATGAGGTGAGATGATGAGAGGAACTAATCGTAGCTAGAGATTAGGATAGGCCGATGGTTCACTGATATTCCAAGTCCAAGTCTATTGCCAGTTCCAGCTACTGCGGAGATCCAAAGACTTCACCTAGCCAGAGCACATAACAGAGGCCGTGGCAGTAATGTCGTTCTTTACCGCGCTCTTTGATCAAAAAAAAAAAAAAAGACAAAAAGACCCAACAATAAATGATGCCACAGTCTCACACACTCTTCGGAAGCGTGGCGAATACGATTAACACTGAGCGCGTCCGATGCGATTAAAGGCTAAAGGGCTTTCTTTTCCATGCGGGCGTCTTTAAGCGCGTCGTCGACTACGTCACACAAAGCAATGTCCAATCAGGGCGTCAAATTAGGGCATCTTCGAGGGAAATACATCAAAGCAGAGAGCACTTGCCAAGCAAGATAACGCACTTTTCACGGTCGAACGCAGCTCTAACTTCGTAGACGGCGGGCGACACGGGAGTGTATGTCCCAAAGTGCACCCATAAAGCGTGATAACAACCCCCTTTTCCGCCGGTTTCCTCAGGCACTATACAGGGTGTTTACTCTAACGTGTCCAGAAATTATATTTAAAGCGCGCGATAAAAGAAAAGCAAGTGATACTTTTCTGCTACTTGAGTAACAAACAGGTACTGCTTCACTAGTATAGCGCCTGTTTCTTAGTCAAGTAGCTGAAACGTACAGCGCTCGTTTCTCTTTTATCGCTCGCTTTAAATAATATTTCTGGACACGTTAGAGAAAAGACCCTGTAGAGTGATGGCAGCTGAAGAAAATGCACCGGGAGTGATTGAGTAAAAAAGAAAAAAAGTGGAGAAAATTGGCACAACCAACGTGGAAGCCGGTTACTCCATAAACAACTCTGAACAAATGAACGTACATAGACACTTGACACGGATGACACTCCTGAGTCTAAACGCGCATCAAAACAGTGCAAGCATCCGGGCTCGCCAGCTCCCAAGAAGTTCCGAAGCACCCCGTCTGCGGGTAAGGTCATGGCCACGGTTTTCAGGGACAAGGCTGGCGTTGTTCATGTTGATTTTCTGCCCAGTGGTACCACCATCAATAGTGCATATTACTGCCAGGTTCTCGGGGATGTGCATAAGGCGCTGAAGCAAAAGCAGCCGGGCCTCATCAACAAAGGAGTCCTCCGCCCCTACAGGACAATGCACGCCCACATACCGCGCATCTCACGACACGAGCACCTTACAGGAATTTGGCTGGGAGTTGCTGCCACATCCCCCTTACAGTCCAGACCTCGCCCCCAGCGATTTCCATCTCTTCGGGTCACTGAAGGCGTTCTTTGGGGGCCGCCACATAAGCTGCGACGACAAGGTCAAGAATGCGGTCCGATCATGGCTGCTACGCGCCGGTAAGGACTTCTACGCTGCTGGCATCCAAGCCCTCGTGAAACGCTGGGACGAGTGCATTAGTGCAGCTGGAGATTACGTTGAAAAATAAAACTAATTTCTCGCCGTAAGTTCAGTTTACTTTTGCGAAAAATGAAAAGTCCCGGTTTCACTTGAACACCCCTCGTAGATGAATTCTACTTTCGAGGAACACCGTGGAAGAGCAGATATAAATCTGCTTCTCGCTGGCCCGTCCGAGGTCATGCTAAAGGCTGGGAGGTGGCCGGGTTCGAGTCCCCAACACCTTTCCACTCCACTGTCCAGACAGATGTCAGCACTGCAGCTCGTCCCATGTCCACCCAGGACACTATCCCCCAGTGTCCCCAGCTTTCTCTCTCCTGATACCTCCTCTCCACTCGTCTACACTTACTTTGTGATCAACGCAGAATAAAAAATGCGTTTCCGAAATTAGCGGAAAATTTCAGTAAGCAGTTAAAAACGTGTGCGGGTATGCTCTTACACAGACTGTCGACGGTGCACTATATATCGTGTCAAGGTCTGGAGGTCGAGAAAATATAAAGCTTGCATATGAGAGACCCTCTTTTTGTGGAGGGTCTGACCGGAGCAGACCAGGAGAGTATACATACGAGACGTCAGCGGAAATATAAATCAGAACAGCGAGACGACCAGCCAGGCACTCCAACAATAGGGCCGGCTCGGAATCCCCGCTGAGTAGAACACCGATTTTCTTCTGCATTACGCCTAATGCAGACCTATACCGTGTGTCTGATCTACGGAACCCGTTCAGATGTATAGGGTCGGAATGGCAATCATTGCTGAGCCGACCAAACCAGCAACAAGAAACAGTTGTCGCTCACCGCTATCAGTATCCGACTGTGTGTAGCAGTGGTGTAACCAGGGGGAGGGTGTTCAAACTCCCCCCCTCCCGAAATCGTACCTTCGGTAGTGCATTTGGGAAGAGGGAAACGAGGGTGAAATCGTCCTCCCCCATTTAAAGACCCCATAGATCCCCTCGCGAAATATTTATTTGTCTGGCTATGCCACCGGTGCATGCATTTTCGGCGTATTTTCCCGTGCAAAACTTGCACGGTGCATGTTGCAAAAGATGCAGCGAATATACGTGGTAATCGTTGTCTAGCGGTGGACGTTGCTCCCCCATTCAGGCTTTTTCCTGAAAAGTCATTCCTCGGTAGATGATCACTGTACAGCTAATAATTTTTGCGATATCCGCGAACGCTATTTTTTCTGCGAAATCAAAGTTCCGCGAAGTAAGTGACACCCCTAATGACCCCGTTGTCCAGCATCAACATACGGCGAAATTAAGGACCGCGAAATATTCCCCAAACGTGCCTGCACCCGAATTCGCGCTGAGAATGCGCAATTATCCACTTATACGGTGTTCATCGTGGATTCGTGGTAGCTATACAAACCACGAACAAGACGACAACGAGGGCTGCCGTAAACGCCATGCGCGTTTCGAGTTTCTCTAATGGACCTTTTTCACACTTGCGTCCTCTCCTAGCGGCTCTCCAGTGAACCACCCTTCGGCGCGGACCAAAAGAAACTCACGTGGGTAGCGTGTCCACATTGCCATCGGCCCCATCCAGCGCCATCTGTTGAATACGGAGATAACCTCGTCCGTCGCAGCAGCGCATGCGCGCAAGCACTTGTGACAAAAGGTCCGTTGTGAGGATTATTGTACGTCCCATAGGCGTAGAGTTTTAATCTACCGGACGGGGTCGTGGCACAACCCCCCACCCTTTCATACACAGAGGTCGTGCAGGCAGGTGTCGGAAATACCGTGTCGGTGTTGTGATGTTGAGAGGCAAATTTTTGTAGCATTTTCATGATCACTTGCACGAAACGCGCGATTCTCGGGATATCCCTCGAGGCGTTCATCTTGAGTGTCAGCTGGGTAGACTTCCCGTAGGAGGCTTGGCCTCCGTGGGAAAGTTCCCTGGGAGGCTCAACCCCCAAGCCCCCCTCCCGGCAGTCGGCGCCTATGCTGTGTCCCGCGATTTGCTAAGCCCAGAAATGCTTGTAGAGTTGCACTAAGAGAAAAGGGTGTGAAAAGATGGTAACATCTACACTCTTAAAAATGAACTTGACCACATGGCACGCTCTTTGCCAACCATAATCTCGAATGATATCGTTATCTGCCCTGATTTGTTCAGAACGGGAGGAGTACGCCTTTTTTGTGACACTTATGCTGTTCGTAATTGTCACAAAAAAAGGCGTACGCCTCCCGTTTTCAACAAATCAGGCAGAATCAGGGCAGATAACGATATCATTCGAGATTATGGTTGGCTAGGAGCGTGCTCTGCGGTGAAGTTCATTTCTAAGAGTGTAGGTCAACATAGCGTCTGATAAAGGGTGTAAAAGGGTGGTAAAAGCAATTATCATATATCCAAATTGCTACAAAAAGGCGTACGCCCCCATTGCTCACCGAATCACAAGCGGTAACCCTATCATTCGTAGATAGCAGGTAGAACTTTGCAACCTTTCCGGCACAACATATGCGACAACTATTACCTCCTCAAAGGTGTAACAGCTCCACCCTTTTTTCTGAGAGTGTGGTGGCGGTGGTGATGTAAGCAACTCCCTTACTTCCTCCATTCAATCTTTTCCTTGCACACTAACAAATCATAATTATGTGCAAACGAGGTAATCCTATTATCAACAACGGTGTTTCTTAATTTCACAGATCAAATGAAACGGAGTTTTTATGTATAAACCCAGTTCCTACGCAGAGCATTCCTATTAAAAGTCCATTACAGAACTCAAAATCATTACATATGTGACCCTGACTTATTTCCAGTAGCACACGTCGATCAGATAGCAAGGCCTGATCCCTCTTTCACGATCAACAGCTAGAAAGAACGCTCCTAAATGGTGTATTGAGCAAAAAATGTTGGAAGCCTCGCTTTAAATTCTTGGCGCGATGTCGAATAAAGTCCGATCTTCCGGTATCAGTCATTGATCGATCTGTTCAATCATCCCGAGTTCGATGTGGGTCAATCACTGGAAGGGCTTTTCTCGTCTAATGGCCGAGAGAAGAGGGACCATTAGAAGGAGCCTTCAGAGAGTGCATATATACGTAAAGAGTGTGGTCGAATGGATCTTACCATATACACACGGCGTGCAGCGGTTACCATTGGGTGTGTTATGGGCTGGAGTCTCATTGTTCCTTTCGTTAAATGAGGACACCTTTGCGTCTCACTGTGCGCAAGGTTTCGTTGAGCAGAGCCCTGTGTTCGTCCTCGCTATAAAAGCGAAATAAAAACTGACCAGATATGGTTGAAATAAGGGTGAGCAGGCAAGCGAGCTGGTGAAGGTTCGACGAAGGCATACCTTGAGCTTGAGGGAACGATTTTGAGCCTCGTCTTGTCTACTTCTTCGTGTGTTATCGTTCCCTCGAATGACATCGTTCTCTGCCCCGGTTTGTTGAAAATGGGAGGCGTACACCTTTTTTTGTGACAATTATGCAGTCACAAAAAAAGGTGTACGCTTCCCATGTTCAACAAATCAGGGCAGAGAACGATGCCATTCGAAATCATGGTTGAACTACAGGCGAAGTTACGGCCGTTTCGCTAACGACCTTAAGTTTGCGGTCTGACTAGAATATTATACCGTGGCTGCAGGAAAGAGACAACGCTGTTGCCAACTGCCAACAGTTGCCCGTCAGGAAGGAGCCGAACTGACTCTGAAACGTCGGCAATCCTCTCCCTGTACCTTGGTTGGAGACTTTCGTTAATATCGCTGGTTTTCGAATTATATACCAATACTTTGCGTCGTGTTCTTGAACGAATCACACGAAAGAGCATGACAGATTATAATTTTTGATTAGAGACAAGACTGGCTCTCGTGCGCGGAAAAAATCGATCCGATTTTGCCAAGACCTCCGCGTGTGGACCTTGAGAAATGTGCCCGCCCAATTCATCCGTCTTTAATGTGTTGTCACTCCCATGACGGGCTCAACTTCCGCCGTACTTGAATCTGAAATTCGAAATCTCTGGACACACGATAAGTCACCGTTTTATCTGTAGCTTCCATCACGCGTCGGGCAGCAGCGGTAAGCTCACGTCGCGGATGCTATCTGGATTATACGAAGGAGAGCATAAAGCTAAAATGCATCACGCACTCGAACGGCAACCATAAATCTCACCACCTCTCTGTGGATTATCGGTCGAATGGGAAGCCACGCTGGCTTAAGATATGATTTGGATAGAAAAGACTCTGCAGGCGTACAGTAGCTGCTAACAAGGCGCCGACTTTAGGTAACCAGTCCCGAGCTAGTACTTGTTTTTTTTTTTTTTTTTTAGGGGGGTTCCGTGCTCGGACCACGAAGAAACTGTGGCTATAAGCGGTGATTCCTTTAATTCCACGGGAGCAAGAGCGAAGCAACAGTTTCTAAGAGTTCTAAACGTTCACAGATGCTGGCGAGTCCAGCAGGAAGAGATTCGGGAGCTTAATGTTGAACGTAACACCGTTACCGTAGTCTATACCTTTGGCGGTACCGAAGTATGAAGAGCGATACTTTTTTAAGTCGGTATCGAAAAAGTATTTTCGAAACAAATTTATCGGAACGTGACCTCCGTACCATTGCCGATACCCATACTTTTATAGCAATATCCTAACCTTTCTTCGACGGTCATATTTCTTACTTTCATTCACTATCACTGCTCCGCCGGACAGAGACAAGGACAGCTTCCCGAAACATTCAGAGTATCTTCAAAAAAGTAAACGCAGCCGTTCCCTTTAGTGCTTCAAAGGAACGTCCGCTCAGTGCCTGTGTAGAGACGCTTGCAGGAAAGCGCTCGAGGACGACGAACGAAAACGTTGAGTGCCAGCGATTGCTAAAAGTCAACAAATGTATCTAAGCTGTATGATAAATATTCGCCCCTTTGTTGCAAAACTTCTTACAGCTTTTTCTTCATTTTTTTTTTTTTTTCATTTCGTTCAGTTGAGCTGATAAGAAAAAGAAAAAATGGAGAAATAGGCACTGATTACGTGAGCCGGCTACTCCAGATCACTTAGGAAAACACAAATGGCTATCTACAATAAAACCAATGAGTGACAAAGACACTCAGTTAGTCACTCACACACACTGTCAGTCACACTGTCAGACGATGGCAGACCATTTGATGTTGTTAAGGTTCGGGGCCCTTGGACACCCGACCATCAGTTCCACGCCATGCAGGCGTTTGTGCGGTTTTGCGCAGACTCCAAGTTGGTGGACACAGTGTGGCTTTTTTTCATTTTATTTCATTTATCCCAATTCATTCAGTTCATTCAGTTCGCTTTATCATCCAAATAGGGTCCACGTATGCCATGTCGAAGATTTCGTGCTACTTCTTTGTGTTTTTCAGTAAACATATCGAGCAATACATCGCGTTACTTTGTTCTAGTAACGGTAGCGGTACTTCGTTACGTTAAAAAGGAAGTATCGGTATATTTCGCTACATTTTACTCAATTAAACGAAATTGGTATCGGGATACCATATTTCAGTAATATAGGTACAACACTGGATGCTAGCATTAATTAGCGATGTAAACGGTAAAAAAGAAAAAAAAGACTGGGAGTTTCGCTACTACTATTATTCTTTCGTCCGGTTTAGTTGGCCCACGTACGAAACAAACCTTATTCAGTCTATACTTTGCTATTCTCGAATCAGCCTTTGGTTGGCCTTATGCCCTCCTACGTCCGTAAAGTTCCGCCTACAAATGCTTACGTCACAACATCGCCGACGCCGGATGTGACACTCCGAAAACTTGCTGACTGAAACATTGCGTACAGCCTCTGCGCGCGACGCAAGCAACCCGTACCCGTAAGCATTGAGTACCCGGACGCAAGCAACCCAAAATAAATCACGGATGCGCGCTCTTCTAAGAAGGGCTCTGCCCAAACTTGTCCCGAAAATGTGATATCAACCTGCATAACATGCTTTTTCAGAAAAAGGGGGTGTAGAAAATTGGCATCGCCAATACTAAAACGTCCATCTCCACCTATATGAAGCCGTCGCAACAGAAGTGACCTGCTTACGAGAATCAACAGGAGAAGTCACGTGCTTACGAGAACCAATAGGAATAGCCGGGTCTCCCGCTTCTGTGACGTCAGAGCTGGTCACGAAAATTTTGTCTGGGGGTCTCCGCACTACTTACTACACGCGGCATTTCTTAATAATTATTTTTACTTAATACCGCGTGTGCAGTGCACGGTGCGTATGATGAACATCAAAGTGCACGAACTTCCTTCAAGCTTGTCTTTTCTAGAGCAACGATGAAAACTTCTTCGTTAAAGCGAGTGTCTCCCGCAGGTTGTCTTAATGAAAGGTGGTGTTCGTTTATCCGTAGAAATTGGCTCGCTGAGAGAGATTTTTTTTTTTTTAATATCTTCGTTGCGGAGCAGATGCACACGACGGGAGGATTTCTCTTCTCCCACGCCGCCTCAGTTACTGAGTCGTTTTTTGGGTTTATTACGCAGCAAAACTCATTAGCCTGTCCGGCGCACAGACCTGTGAAGAAAAAAAAATAATAATAATGAAATATTTCGTTTTCCGTAGTTCGGATGTGATACTTTTCCTGATTGTGTGAACTTAAACAAACCCAATTACCGGCTTTTAACGCGATATTCTCCTACAGCTCAAATTCCACGGGTTACGACCGCGAGATTTTTGCTAATTGCGCTCGGTGCAGCTGGCGTGCTTTCTTCCCCATTTACTCCCTCTCTCCCTTTTAATGCTCCAGCGCTATAGATTACATTACACTAGAGGACGCCTCTACAGCGCAGAACATAAAAAAGTACACTCTTAGAAATGAACTTCACCGCATAGCACGCTCCTAGCCAACCATCATCTCGAATGATATCGTCATCTGCCCTGATTTGCTGAAAACGGGAGGCGTACGCCATTTTTGTGACAATTATGAACAGCATAAGTGTCACAAAAAAAGGCGTACGCCTACCGTTTTGAACAAATCAGGGCACACAGCGATATCATTCGAGTAGCTGGTTGGCTAGGAGCGTGCTTTGCGGTGAAGTTCATTTTTAAGAGTGTACGAACAACGCGATATCGGGTTATCAAAGAAAACAAACGTTATACGCATGTGCGCCTACACTCTTAAAAATGAACTCCACCGCATAGCACGCTCCTAGCCAACCATCATCTCGAATGATATCGTTATCTGCACGGATTTGTTGAAAACGGGGGGCGTACGCCTTTTTTGTGACACTTATGCTGTTCATAATTGTCACAAAAAAAGGCGCACGCCCCCCGTTTTCAAGAAATCAGGGCAGGTAACGATATCATTCGAGATGTTGGTTGGCTACACTCTTAAAAATGAACTTCACCGCATAGCAAGCTCCTAGCCAACCATCATCGCGAACGATATCGTTATCTGCCCTGATTTGTTGAAAATGGGAGGCGTACGCCTTTTCTGTGACAATTATGAACAGCATAAGTGTCACAAAAAAGGCGTACATCTCCCATTTTCAACAAATCAGGACAGATAACGATATCATTCGAGATGATGTTTGGCTAGGAGCGTGCTTTGCGGTGAAGTTCATTTTTAAGAGTGTAGGAGCGTGCTATGCGGTGAAGTTCATTTTGAAGAGTGTATATGAGTAACGCCAAATTAAAATTGGGAATTCTAACCGTCAACTTTAAGCCAATCATAATCACATGCGACGGTACTGTGGTGGGTTCGTGGATTCATTCTGAGGACGTCCTTTGCCTTTTAGAGGATGTTGCACTTGACGCGCCGATTGTTTTCCCACGTTTATAGAGATCAAAGTAACCGAGTCCTAGTCGGCACCGGACCCACTTTGGAACGGAAGTGATCGACTCCTTCTAAACGCTCACACGACGGACGACACTTGAGTTGTTTGAGTTCAGCTTTCTTCGGAAGCCTCGGGCAACCCCTATTAAATGACAGTCGAAGTTGAACTCCATTCGTGTGCCCTGTTGCGTTCTTTAAACATGTTTGTTCGTCCAGAAGAAGCTTCGTCCTCCTGCTATGTCTGCTTGCAAGGGCAACGCCATTCAAATTGCAAGACCGAAAGAAAGTCTGTCTGCAAATATTTCATCCTTATAGAAAGCGGCGCAAGATCGAAGGTGTGCATGCACCGGAAAGCAAGCCGGAGGTCATTCGATCAGGATTAAAAGTAGATTTGTGTAACCGGTGTTGGGTATGACGCCAGTTTAGATGGGCGCGAGAACGTAGTAATGCACGACGAAGACCGTATAGGCAATATCGCTACAGGCGTTGTTCGCATACACTCTTTTTCTGATGCTGTGCAGCGGGTCCAGTGTCCTGTTTCTGTCCTTCCGTTTCATTGCCCCCAGCAACTAATACGTTACTTGAGTACATATACCTGACGGTATTTTGCCCGTCAGGATGGCCATTAATCGTCAATCAACAAAGTGGTTTATACATCGCCAACCAGAACCTTCGCCATGTCGCATGTATACCATATACTTTTTCAATCACGTTCTCGTATACGATCGATCGTATCGCACCTAAGCCTATTACAGTCCTTTCAACTTTTCTTCCAACCCTGTCCCAAAGACCTAAGGCAGACACGATCAACACGTCGTATACGAAATAAGGCATATACTGGTAACGACAACATAAATATTGGTTCTTCTCCCTTCCCCCTCGGGACGAAAAAACAAGAGCGAAAAGTTTATGAGCAGGTTGGAAATTACCCTCTCGAATGTCCCAAGAGGCCCCGCCGTAAATCTTAAATAATGACCGTATGGTACGGGATCCGTCCGCACGGAAAATGTCATGTGGATTGATGATGTCCACGGCGTGCTGAACTCTTCATGTCCAGAAGATTGCCCTTCTTAAGATTACGTAGAAAATATTTATTAATAGGTCCAACGAGATAGGTGCACCTATAGACTTTAGACGGCGCGCCTGAGGCCAGGGTCTCATCATTTTCATCTTGCGCCTCACTGGTATTGGTGTTCACGATGATGACCCTCCGTGGTTTTACAACGCGAGACAAGTATATAATTTTGCTCACAAACAGAGACAAAGAGGTTATGTTGCCGGCGTAGTTTATCGGCTTGTTGCTTATAAACCCAGCACAAGAAGTTATTTATTTATTTACGATACCCTACTGCTCCACCTAAGTTATACATGTGACAAGAAACGCTAAATATTTTTAATTTGATAGTAAAATATTGCGGATGGATACCGTAGCTCTTTGCCTCTTCTTTGGAGCGGGCGGCAGCTTGCGCCACCTAGCCTAGAACTGACACATCACTGAGATCGAAATTACTTCAGGTTATCATAAAACGGCTCAGGGCGACGTCTGGTGGGAAATAATCCCCAAGTTGTCAAGCAACAGTGATCTATCTACTCGTATGTTCCCGACTGGCTTGCTGCTCATGATGGCTACGTAGCTGACATTTCGTCACAGTGTTATGCGCATGCAATGTAGTTTTGCCGCCGACCTTCGCAACGACGAAAAATGCGCTACTGGTGGCTACTTCGACACAGTGTTGCCCATAATTTTCAATTTTGATTTTCTATGAAAAAAAAACTATGAGCACAATTTGGACGAACATTGCACCGTAAGAGTACTGGGGGTGAGGCTATCGAATAGATAAATTTTCTGAGATTGCAGTTCTACTGATCGTACTGCACGGAACCCCGTACATAACGTTGCTCGTGGGGATTGACGTGCCTATGCAACTTCTACCCGGTCACCAAGCTATAATCTCCGACTGGTCACTTGTGGACGCCATTTCCGTCGTTGCCGTCGACATCCGCTCGTCTCGGTCTCCAAGGACGGCGACGCGTCGCTAATGTTGGCCGCCGCCACGACAATCGCTACGGCCCACCGCCGGAGAAACGCCTCATGCGGTTGGCCCTTTAATGCGACGTACCGTTACGATGATGATGTATCGCGCCTTGTTGGACGTCACATGAATCAAAGGTGATAGTGAACCGTTTTGAGATATCATAAAAAGCATTTTTTTCTCTCTTATCGGTGACTCGATCGCTCGGCACGAGATACGAAATTCAACTGTAAATAACCGGCTGGGAATTGAATCGTTTGTTCCTTATCTCTTCCGATCTAATCGTGATATTGTGCACTATGACCCAGACCGTCATTAGAAAGCGAGTGACAGCGGCTTTTTGGCTTCGATTTGGGTCTTCAATGTCACTTTAAATATTCCTCCGCGTCGTATAGTTGGCGAGACACAAACGGTGGGCTCTGACGTCAGAGCTCCCAAAATCGCTTCTTGTGTGATCTCTCCGCGGTTACCTCGATGGCGGGAGACGCATACGTTACGCCCCTTGCTATAAAACACTTGCAATGCAGGTTCCCATCGGTCCAAATAAGCGTCCTTTGTTCGGCATCGGGACGGTGTGCCACAATGCCAAATTTTACAACCGCTGTTCTGTAACCGAAGTGTGCGCCTTGTGACGCTCGGCTCAAGTGTTATACTACTTCTCGTACATTTCACTCGCCTCAAGTACACTACTTCATCCGCGTTGACTCGGTTTAACCGCGGGAAAAAGAGCTTATCGAAATAGAACAAGGGACGGGTAATCTGAGACCCTGATAATCTGACACAGGCTCCACCAGTGCTACATTTTTCGAACTTACCACACACACACATACTTCATTACTGCTTATCGTGTATCCATATCGAAAGTGCCATCCCGAGGGGCGACGCTTGTCGACCAAATTCTTCATTCTCTTCACGCTCCCTTCCTTTCGGCGAAATGGATCCGATATCTTTGCACCTCATGATATCTTTGATATCATCTTCATGATATCTTTGATATCATGATATCTCACCTCATGATATCATTTGCACCTTATGATATCTTTGATATCATCTTCATGATATCTTTGATATCATGATATCTCACCTCATGATATCATTTGCACCTCATGATATCTTTGATATCATCTTCATGATATCATCATGATCTTTGCACCTCATGATATCACCGATATCTTTGCACCTCTTTGATGATTCTACGCCGGCACGCGAGTTATCTGCCAACTGCAAAAATCGCAAGTAGCAACAGGCTCGAGATATCTAGCTCGCTCGTGTCAATGGCCGTCTTTTGCTGCATGCAATATATCGTGATGTATGGCTCCAAATTAATAAATGAACGAATAAATACGGGCTATTTGTTCGACTCCTCGTCGGCCTTTGATGTTTCTTCTTGTTCGCACCGCGATGCAGGTCTAGCCATGAGCGGTTTCTAGAAAGGAGAGGAGGAAGGCAGATTGGTGAGTAGTATGGTGCCTTGGGCTAACGTCAGGAGGAATATATAGTGACGACATCCATCTGGAAAGTCTGTCAGGGAACACTAGGAAAACCTGGGTCAGCACAGCCAGTGGTAAGATTTGATTCCACAACCTCCCAAACTTCAGCGTGACCTTGCCAGCGGACACTGCTCGGCCACCACTGCGTGGTTTTCAGCTGATAATCGCCGTGCAAAATACGTCCTACAGTTCCCGCAGGAAGTATAATAAAATTAACAAATTCGTCGTTAATTCCGCTTCGACACCGTTGTGTGTTCTTGTGCTTGACTCATCCCAATATAAAATAATGATAGAAGTCGGAGTGGCGCGATGCGCTTTGGGAGATCTGCAATTTTCAACAGAAGGGAAACGATGAAAAGTGGTTAAATCAAGAATGTTCTGAAGGCTCAATCATGCCACTCTTTTTGGAAGTTTTCTACATCTCGTCTTTTTCTCCCAGACCATGTTCCTCATCCTTTCGCTTCGCACAGCAGTCATTTCCATGACAACCGCGCTTTTATTTCCCCGAATCTGCGACATAAAGCCACGAATTATCTGTACCATCCAGTGGTACTAACTAACTAACTAACTAACTGGGTTAATTCTTCGGAGTTTTTATTATTCTTTCAACTCATATTCATACGGCTTCTTGGAACAGCAAATGCGACCACATAGCCCCCTGTGTTTCGTGCAGAAAACATTTATTCGAAACAAAACTTGGCTGATGTGGGAGAACTTCATTCTAGGAAAGGCGCTCTTTCTTCTTTTTTTTTTTTTTCCGCATGATGTCGTATTACGTCGTATTCATGATGTACAGTATTACACGAATGAACGTTTACATATGTATGCACAGCTATCTGTTATGTAGCTGTTTTATTGAAGCCTGGAGAATGCGACAAAGCGCAGGTTTAGAAACGTTTCCTTTTCGTTTCCTTTTTCTTTGCATGTTGTAAGCTCCACAATGCAGTTTTTTTTTTTCTCTCTCTCTCTGTTTAAAACTTTCTTTTTCTTTTTTTCAGAACCAGTTTCAAATTCTGGAAAACCTGGATGGACCACGTGGGATGTGACTTTTCCGCTTTGCAGCGAGCATGCCCCACGACTCAAACCAGCGCTAGGGTGCCTGCACGGCTCTGCCCAGCGCAAGAACAAACAGCCGCCATGCGGTGGACGCCGTAACGAACGATAACGAGCGAGGATGGTGTTTTCATTTGCGCTTTACAGGTGGCGCTACACGTCTATCGGTTCCGCTCGAGACATACTAGTTCCCGTTTCTGTGCAACTTGCGCAGCCTGTTACAACACGCTTAGTGCACAAATTCGTGTGGTCCGTCAGCTACAACGATTGTAACTTCTCACCATGGAAAGCTATGAAAGAAACGAAGACATGCACGGGTTTTCAACACCTCGGTGGCCGCTTTTGAAAGGCCACTGCCATACTCATATTTTTGTAGAAACCTGTTTTTGCTTGCAATACCCTCTCGCAAAAATCTTATAGCTCTCGGTGACCTACGTAAAATTAATTTAATTAAAAAATTACCGTGATATTACTCAGAGCCATTTATTGTGCTCTAATATTACTCAGGTGTGAGCCACCTGGCTTTTGCGCCTTCCAACAGTGTTGCTCCGTAGAGCCAAACGCCAAGCACGAGTGCTTGTCTTCACCTCGTAGTTCCTATGCATCTAGAGTTACTTTGCAGTTGCCTTGGTTGCCGAGAACACGGGCACAGAAAATAACATTATCGTCTGATGGCATTCGGCCACACGTCATTTTCTTCTGACATTAAACGCCATGATGATGTCAATGCGGCCCACTCACTAATTAAAATATAAGTTACGCTACTTTGAAAAATTAAACCTAGTTAAACATGTTGGAAATGCACGTTATATTCTAAAATATAATGATATCAAGTTGGTCTCCGTGTGGGGCAGTTCTAATGTATCTGGTGCCGAATCCAAAACAAGCAATATGAAGACACCTCAAGTTCTTTTGCTGTCGTCTATGAAAATTTCTAATAACTTCGAACTTCGTCAAAAGATGTTGCAGAAAGCTGAAATTTATGAAATCACATTGTGTTGTACGGTAGCAAATGGTTTTATGCGAGTTAAAATTGTTAGACCGCAGTCCGCACTAACAATGGGAGCGAGAGTATATAGGCATCAAGGTGAAAAACCGGGCGTGTTGGTGTTGATCTCTGGTGGAGGTGATGTGATATAGGCATTCCATAGGCGAATGAGTTGCGGCGAACTCAGTAAGCAGAAAATGGCATTAAAGCAAATCCCGTTAAAACTGTCCATGTGGCACCGCGCGAATGACATCACAACTTAACCCACTAAGCACTTAATACCATTTCTGGTGCCCGTGTGGCAGGGATATTACATGCATGCATTCACACTAGCAGTGTGGTATTTTTGAATATCGTAGCACGGTCATAACTGTATCGGTGTTAGTGTACCTCGCTAGATGTTACTGACAGGACGTACAGTGAATAGCAGTTTCCTTACCTCTCAGGTTGATCACGAAGAGATTCCCATATACGTAAAAATGGGGCACACCTGAAATGTAAAATCCGCATGAAACTACTGTACCTTGTGATGCTAATTATTCTAGTATTATCAATGCGTGAGTATGCCGATTTAAACATTAGAAAGAAGTAGACTTATAATCGTGAAAGAAAAAAATAACTTTTTTCTAGATATCCAGGAATAAGGCTGAAAATAATAACTCGGATGAAATCACGCGCGTGCTAGCCTCCACCGACGAGAAAGCTGAAAGCGCAAATCTCCTAATGTTGGTGTACCCTGTACATATTACCAACGGAAACACAACGAAATGTAATATAAATATTATCTTCGCTATCACACATGCGTGCCTCCGCCCAATTTATTCATTCCAATTTGGGTTTCCTATTCCTCGTTTCGTGTTTGTTGCGTTATCCCACTTGCGTACAATCGCGCAGAACATATTCAGGGTGCTGGGGAGGGAGGTTGTGATGTCGGGGTTTTGTGAGGGCGAGGGGCTCATTATGGGAGTAGCAGAATTCGTCGACTGAGAAATTAAATTTCTTCATTTGTTAGCACTCATATCAAGTCAACTACTAGTTGTATCTAGCAGCTGCCTCGCAGCGACTAGAAATATCTGGGAAGTACAAAAGTGTACGCATCCGAAGACTGGCAGCGCAGAAGCATCGGCTGCCTCTTTTTTTATTTTAAAAGTACAACCTACCCATCAGAGCGGGCTCTGTCTCTTAACCCGAGCTCCGACAGATACAATGTGAAAAGGGGTTGCTTATAGATGAACTCGATACCGCTTTTATTTAGAAGACCCTTTCGTTAACCCGTCGCTTCCCCCGATTTTTCAGTGGCGATTTTTGTGCAACGCTTTACTCTGCACTATAGAGAGAGAGAGAGAGAGAAAAAAAGAAGAAGAATGATTGAATGAATGCGTGTAACCCGAGCGGCCTCTATTTTGAAGAGAGTCCCAAATTTCTGTAAGTACACTTTAGAATCTAGGATCGGGAGGGCATGTTGGACATTTTGCTGCGCGACGCGGAGGACACCTGCCGCCTAGTAGATTAAAGTGAGGATAAGAGCGGATTGGGACGCACTCATTTTATTACTTCTACGAATAACGGATTTTGCTGGTCGTCTCACACTCGCCTCTTTTGACGAGAGCCTGCGCCGGATACCTTTTTTGTGTCTCAATCTCATTCTCATTTATAATACCGAGAGCGACCAAACAAATACGACACACGTAAGGACCCACAGCCAAGGGCTAGTATCGTGCCCGGAAAATGTTGTATAACGGGCATATGGAATAATATATTATCTTTACATTAAGGACGGACGAATATTACGCGCAAGGTTAGTCAACAGCAACGTGTTTTCCGGCTATCCTCAAGAATTACAACGTGTACAAAACAAAGTAAAATTTCATCAAGTACAAGGGGTGTACAGTATTAAGTTAATTTTATGCCTGTAAGCAGTCAACAGTCCAATGTGCAATGCATACAGGACTCTATTACAGGACAAAACTGTCTGTATTGGCTTTACATAATTATAACTTGCCCCCCCCCCCCCCCCCCCCTGGAACCGACAGTCAGCAGAAGGAGACAGAAGAAGAAGAAACGGAGGGTATGACTTTGAGATTGAGGGGGGGGGGGGTGATACAGCCACAACGATTTCTCGACCGCTGTAAAAGCGGTTCACACCCACATTCCATGACGTGATGTTAACGAAGTTGTTGGGAGTAAGTGTTTGTCCGCGTCAGTTGTTTTTGTTCCGTGTTCTTCTGCACTCAGCGTGGATTCGTAGCTCATAGCCCCAGACAGTTGATTCGTGATGCCAATATGGAATGCAATGGGAACGCAATTTACTAATCCATAGTTCGAGGTGAAAGGTACTATATTACATCATGCTTATCGTGTTGCGATAATAAAATAAATAACCTCTCGTTCAACGCCGGCGACAGGCGACGCGCGCAACACTGGTGCAGGAAAGAGCGATAGAAGGAAAAGCAAACTCCAGCGTCCATGCATTTACCCTTATCAATCAATCAGTATATACAATCAGTTCTAACGTGTGTTACGACGTTGATTGAGAGTCTGGTTAGCTATTTGTAGCAGAGTTTGCTTTTGTAGAAGACCAACGAATATTCCCATCTTTTCTGCCGTGACTATAAGCAGCAATAAACAACTCATGGACGTCGCGTGTGAACCATTTTATTTTTCTTGCCTAGCAGGAAGGCGGGTGTAGTGGCGGCGACGTTCTCCGCGACGTCCACCGTAGCTGCCTTGCCCTCTGACGTAATAACCTCCACTTCCACCGAGTCCTCCGCCGTGGTCCCATCCGAAGACGCCGTTTAAGCCTCCACTGTAGCCATCAGCAAAGCTTCCGCCGTACGTTCCACCTAATCCCGCTTCGTAGCCGCCTTCGTAGCCACGGGACATGGAGTCACCGACAACTACAAGAACGACGAACAGGAAAACCTGGGAAGAAAATTGAAGCGTTAAACAAAAATAACGATTGAATGTACGCCACTGTCCAAAGGTGAACGACACAGTTTCCGACGGTGAAACTGGACACAAAGTGTCATTTCCTTCTTTATTTTAGATTGTAAAAGCCTGTCAGAGGGACCTTGTTATGTGCTAAAGCAATTCCAGGACTAGTGTAATTTCTGGAATTTCTGTAATAATGATATCGTTATCTGCCCTGATTTGTTGAAAACGGGAGGCGTACGCCTTTTTTGTGACAATTATGAACAGCATAACTATCACAAAAAAGACGTACGCCTCACGTTTTCAACAAATCAGAGCAGATAACGGTATCATTCGAGATGATGGTTGGCTAGGAGCGTGCTATGCGGTGAAGTTCATTTTTAAGAGTGCAGAATATTTGTTCCCCGAAAGGAGTGACCACTGACATACACATTTTTCAGCCATTCCAATTAGACAAAGTGTAAATATCGCAAGAAGGAAAACTGAAGCAGTCTTCCAAAACCGCACCGAAGGTCTAAATTAGCGGACAAGTGCTTTGATCGTTCCTAAGCGTCTCATAGGCATGCCTACCATTAGCAAGAACATTATTTCTTCGCTTTCTTTCTGTCTTTTTATTCTTCATTCCTTTCACCATTAAGTGTTTTTGCTATCTCGCGAACCTATCCACAGCTCAGGTTTGCATAGATGGATGAGCCAGTCCAGGAGCAGACTCGTTGAGTGGCAAAAACTGCTTATCGTGTCAAGAAAAAGTTGAAATACGCGATGTGAGCACAACGGGCAGAATAAGAAAGAAAATCGAAATAGCGAGGTTAAATGAGCGAGCTGCGCATCCCGCTTGCATGCGCCGAAGAAGGCGGGAATCACGTGATCCTACTTTCCACGTAAAAACGACGGCCGCGCCCGTCTCTCCAGTGGTGGAGCTCGCGCCCATACCTACCTGTATATAGGATGGTGCGCAAAAATATTCCGCCGAAACGAGAGAATGCTCAAAACATGAACGTAATACAACTCAGCATAAAATGAAGAAGCGCGAACTTACCAGGACCTTCATGTTGACCGCAACTGTACATGACTGCCTCGCACATGCGACCTTATATACCTGGAATGTCGTGTGTTCTATTAACTTTCTTTTTATGATTGAGTATATTGTTCCGAGACAAGGTGTGCCGTATACATCATCCCATGAAGATTACCTGCCATGTAATACCCCTGCCGCACGGGCACGACGAAAATGACATTAAGTGTCTAATGAATTAAGTCTTGTTCGTGCCGTGCTATGCGGAGATATTTAATGGCAATCGTCTGAATGACATTTTCCGCGTAATGAGATCGCCACAACTCATTCGCCCATGAAATGCGTACCCTCGCTTCCATTGTCTGAGCGCAAGAACAATTTAAAATTTCCATATAAAGCTAGTCTGTACTGCGCACCGCGCATATTATTTCATAAATTACGCGAAAACTACCATTATTTTTGGCAAAATGCCTGGCATCGTTAAGGATTCATTTCTGCATATTTGCTTTCGGTGTAAACTGCCATCTGACAGGCACGACGACAACAGTTTTCGGACATAGTACAGACCATCGATTCAGGTCACAGGGACAGTCACTCCTTGCCGGCATTTTACGCATGACGGACCGCCCAGTGGAGCTGACTCATTTATTGGGTCCTGGGGACACTCCGCGCAATCAACGAAAGGCAATCCGTCTGCTGGTAACCTTCTTGAGTGAGACTGGTCTCACAACTATGTTGTGAACACTAAGTGCCAACTCCATCTTAGTGTGATCTGCTGACACCGTATTTTGTAGATCTGTAGTGTGCTCTATTGTTTTCCCGCTCTATTGATCGAGTGCCCGTGAGAATGTGAGGGATACCGCTGGTGATTTGTTTTGATTGCTGCGAGGATTTTGATTCAGAGTGTGTAATAGCTATATATAGTTTTTGCAATGGAGCAGGTAGCACCCATGGTAGGTTGCTGAAAGCTGCAAGGTTTACTTTATTTTACTAATTTATTAACTAACTCACTAACTTACGAAATAAAGCAAATTTTCTCGCCGGGGATATTATGGGTATTTTAGCCAAGGACGTGCGGAAGACTGAAGAAGGTGGTGGGTTCGAATCCTACCACCGGTTGTGCTGTCTGAGGTCTTCCCTGGGTTTTCCGAAATACTTTCCAGACAAATGTCGGCCCAGTTCCCCCTCAAGTCGGCTCAGGACGCATACTAACCCCCCGTGTCCTCCACTCCTTCCTGCTGTCCTCTCTCCATCTGTTCCTATCTGTACTCCGCTCATAGCCACAGTTGCTTCGCGGCGCTAACACAGTATGGAAAAGAAAAAAAAGAACCCATTTACGCTCTTCAAGTATCGCGTGTCTTGCAAATTGCAAAACTGCAAATTGCGGTTCCGTTATAGGACTTCATAAAGCTCGTGTCTTCTCTCTTGTTGCGGTCCAGATGAATAGGCTCCACCATTTGGTGGAGTTCATGGAGTTCATAGTTCACGTCACCGAACGTGACAGGGTTCATCATGATGAGAATTGATGTCCTGAGGCTGGAACACACATAGAATCATGTAATGGACGACGTAATGTACTGTACGACACTGAGGTATCGGGGAAAAAATAATAATATTTCCACCTGTTCGTCAGACAGAAACCCTTCAACCAACTTCCGCGTCGAGCTTTGACGTCAGAGTGGAAAGAGCCCCCACCATACTGATTGGTTCTCGAGAGCACATGAACTGGCGGGGATGCCTATCTGTATTCGCGTCTGTGTTCGTGGTTAGCGTGCTGGCCATGTCACGTCGAGACTGGGAGGTACCCAGGTTCGAATCCCGGTGCCGGCTGTGCTGTCTGGGGTTTTTCCTGGGTTTTCCTCAGACGCTTTCAGACATATGTCGGCACAGTTCCCTTAGAAGTCGGCCCAGGACGCACATTCCCCCAGGGCGTGAGTCGTGACGTTGCCCACATACGTGAGGCCGACAACGGCAAGCCCTATCACCACCACCACCACCACCGTATTCGCGGTGCCAATTTTTTACGCGTCCATTATCCCTTTGCTGAAAAACGTAGAATGCATGTACGTACATTTACTCGGCATGACTTGGGGCGTCAGAACCCCCTTAATGTGACAACGCGGAAAGAGTATTCTTTTGGTTGGCGTCCTTCAAACTCATTGAGAACGCGAAAATCTACCGACTGCAAACCATTCCATAGTCAAGTTAGGCAGTCAAAAAGTAACCTTAATTCTTTTAAAATATATTTAGAGAAAACACAAAATTAGAGAAAAATAATTCCACCACTTTTCCTTATAGTATATACCGCGACGTTGCAAAGTGCCGCCTTGCAACGTCCCGGTACGGTACACGGTAGGATAATCCGAAACGGTATCACGATACGTCAGACTGACGATGTTGGGGTTGACGCTTTTGGAGGCCACCCTCGATGTGTTTTTTTACATATCTGAGACTGGCTAACTGGTTACATTTATCTTTCAATGCCCCACGAAAAATTGATTAAATTACTTCGTTGAGCGCGTTTCTTGCTACGGTTGACTCACGTGACGCTAGTCTCCAGGAAATTTTGCGCCACGATGTCTAGACGGTGAACACAAAGCTGACCCTCACCGCATTCAATGGTTATTATTTATACAATATTCCAGCACATTTCTTTAACTTTCGACATCATTGGTCTTCTATAAATATCCCATATGGGGAAAACCGAAACCATACTTCGGCCTACCTACATCACCTCGGCGTTCTCGCCTTTTCGATTCTAGTGTCCTTTAGGCGAGTGACGTCAGGGAATAAATATTCCACGCGGAAGAAACACGTCTTACGTTCGCGCACGTTTAAAAAAAATATGACCGTAGAGGTTTTAACAGAAACTGAACCCTGCCTCCATGGGCGAGAACGAGCAGTGGATCAGTGGCGTCCATTGTGGCCACGCGCAGCCGCCTGGTCAGGGACGTCAAGCCAGGAAACATTTATAACCCTTCCATTTATCACGTGCGTCCACAGAGCGAGGACGATGACAGGGAACCAAGTTGGCACCACAATGAAAAGAACCCCCTTCCCGTATTTGACTACGGGACAACTGTTCATAAATCTGATGGCCATCCCAGCAGCTCAGCTGGACGCGATTGGGTACCAAGCATTTGGCATCGTGGGGATTTCAATGCCCAAAACCTCTCTGCATATACGGATGTTTATATTGGACATTTGGATTATGGTGGGAGCAAACAAGGAATGCGTTACGCTTTCATTTTTGTGTCTCAGTTCTCTCGTCCGCGTCACATTTTGTTAAAGGGAGAAGATATGGTCTTTGGAAAGGAAGGCCGAATGTGGTGTCTTTCATGGTGAAGTTACGGTGTGACCGATACTGTCATCCAAGAATCGTTGGTATTATAATCGTTGGCAGCTCATTAAACTAGATAGAAAACCATGAGGATTAACACCTCCATCTATTTAAATTAACCGTCAACTACCAAGCCCCACCTTTCACATAAACTGTAATCCCCACAATCCCCATTTTTTTCTTTCAATCATCATCATCATCATAAACTGTAATTAAGTGGCTGTGCTGTACTGTACGGCTGTTTTGCTCTACTGTACGATATGGCCTTTTACTGCAATACGTCCTTTGTCTAGTAGCCTTTAAGTAGTTTAGTACACCTTTGTCTAGAAAAATATTTGAGTTAATTGAGAATTGGTAGAACATAATTACCCATTGTTTTATCGAACACTGGTGCTGATGTCACGGAAGAGAACATGTGTTTGATTCTTCTTTTTTTTTTTAATTTCTGTGTTATAGCCGCGAACCAACTGCGGCTATGAGCGGCGTACAGACGTGAACAGGTGGAGAGAGGACAGCAGGAAGGAGTGGGGAACAGGGGAGTTAATATGCGTCCTGGGCCGACTTCATGGGGAACTGCGCCGACATTCGTCTGGAAAGGCTGCCGGAAAACCCATAGGGAAAACCTAAGACGAAAGGATTCGAACCCGCTTCACCTCCCATGTCTCGGAGTGAAAGGCGATCATTCTAACCATTATGCCACGCGAGCTGGTGTGTGTGTGTGATTCAGTCTGATTTCAAGCAATTTCTTTATTCAGCATTATACAGTAATTTCACTTCCTTTCCCAATTCCCATTTCATTTATCTATCTTTAATTCCGTTTCTTAAGGCGCGGTTTCACCGACGCTGGTTAATCTTGAACCAAGATGAAGAGTAACTAAAATTTGAAGTTAACACTCGGTTCTTTTTTTAGCAACGTTAGTTAGTGACACGATGAAACTTTCAGTGACAATAACTATACCCTTGGTGAAGCGGAGTCAACGGAGTCAAAGCGGAGCGTTACTTCATTACTTTCTCCGGCGAGTAATTTGTAATGGTAAAAAAATTACCTTTTCGTACAGGGTGACGGTAGCGCTAATCAATTACTTTTTTTTAGTAACGTGTACAAGTCCGGTAAAATCCTTGCAAGTTGCTATCTCAAAACGTAACACGTCACTGTAAGTGTTTACTGAAAAAAGTAACTATAGGTACAGTGATAAGTTAATCACTAGTCAGCACCGTCTACCTTTCATACTGTGTGTTGCAGTTCCAAAGCGCTCCAACGAGTTGATCGTACTCTTTCGTTTATTCAGCCTATATGGTTCCCACAGACGTCGCGCCACTCAGACCGAAATAATAAAAGGAAGTATTTTCTTCAACCCAACCCTTGTCCAAGACTTCCCTGCATCATGATAGGCGAGCCTGAGCGTCCCTGCATGGACAATACGAAAAATCAACTCTCTTCACAGCGTTTAGCTCGGGCTCTGATCCCTTGACTGCACAAAACGGGCAAGACAGGTTTCTAAAACACCCGAAAACTAGTCTGAGGTGTCGGGTAGGAATGTGGCTCATAAATACCGCACGCGCGTATGGAATCTGGTATAACGACGATGATACAACCGCGCGTATAGCGCGCAAAAACTGGAAAAACCCCCGGAAACCGGTTTTCTGGGGGGCCGCAGGGACGGATTTCTGGAGTCGAGCCGTCGGTCCGGAACCTCGAAGGGAGTGGTCGCCGGGCGTATACGGTCCACTTAGCATCGCCTTTCGCGGTTGAAGCCTTTTAAAAAGTCGTTACTGCGTGAGTCTTTCATTCTGGTACAATGACCGAAGCGTCTTCCCTTTACATTTCGTTGTGGGCGGAGTTTGAACCGTTTCTATGCCATCTGGAGTTTCACGTCATCTGTTGATCGGTGGCATTTGAAATTTCATTCATTTTCTCTGGTAATCTGGGATGTTTTGGAAGCGGTGCTGTTGGTGATTCATTCCAGTTCCTAATGACATGTGTGAAAACCACAATTATCTCAAGGACGGCAGTGACCGAAAGTTCTGTCTCGTTATATATGTATAAGTCCAGTGTACTACCACCGCGTTCTCCTCAACATATCCAAAGTCTCGTAACGTTCGTCCTAGTTGTTCATTCAGCCTGCGCAATTTGTGTTCACTGTGGGAGAGCCATTGAACACGTGCGACGCCACAGTAGATCAAGCTGGAGATTGGGTGACAGCTGGTCGTGAATTTGTACATTCCACTGTACTGTACGTACTGCAGTGTATTTACCGGTGTACAACGCGACCGTTAACACAGCAACAAAGGTGCGGCGATGAGTCAGTGCGGGTCACCAACTGGCGTGCGTTATACACCATGCAGTCTTTCCCAAACCTGCCGTTCCTAAAAAGATGCCTTTCCCAACGCACGGGCTCTGATTACACTGGACACTAACGGCGTTGTATAGAGTGTACAGTTTCTGTGCATTATTAATGCTAGTATTTTTACTTCCCTTGTGGGCGTTATTTATTTATTGATTGATTGATTATTTAAAAGAAAACCAGGGAGAAATTGAACTTTTCTCCTGACTAGTTCTGCTACTCCCAAAACAAAACAACAACCTACAAACAACCAAAAACAAACAAAGTACATTCCCCATCCCCAACAATTAGTGTGTTAGTACACTAGGTGCAAGTGAATAAATATCACTAGAACATGCAGAGAAACAGATACACACTAATGCAGAGATACTTATTTATTACAGATATTTATTGACTTGCGTTATACACGGGAAGATACAGTATACACATAACGCGCGTGTTACCATGTATGACGCCTGTTGCATACCACCACCAACAACAACAGCAACAACAATAAATGATGGACAAATGATGATGACATGGGATGTTTCCCCGTGGTAGCCACAGGGCCACCACACTAGAATGTTGGTAAGTATTGAAAAACGTAGGACCAGCTCCCGTGGCATAGTGGTTAGAGTGATCGCTTTCCACGCCGAGACTGGGAGGTGGCACGGGTTCGAATCCTGTCACCGGCTGTGCTGTCTGAGGTTTTCCCTGGGTTTTCCGAAGACTTTCTAGACGAATGTCGGCACAGTTCCCCTTGAAGTCGGCCCAGGACGCATACTAACCCCCCTGTCCCCCACTCCTTCCTGCTGTCCTCTCTTCATCTGTCCACGTCTATACGCCGCTCATAGCCACAGTTGCTTCGCGGCGCTAACACGGAATTAAAAAAAAAAAGAAAAACGTAGGCTACAGTGTCAATCCTGTTTCAAACGGATCACGTTCATCGGAAAGGTCGCGACGGAAAATAGCGTATAGGAAAAACACGGGTAAGCTCCTTTGGGTCAGGGCACTGTTTTCTTTGCAGAGCCAGCAAACGTCTCGCGAGTTCTCCATGAAAAGCGGCTCGATGTCTGGAGGAACCCCGCGGATTCCGCCGCGCCCTTTTGTCGGTCGCCCCAAAGTTTTCAATCGGACTGAGTTATTTCAGGTGCAAGGGAGATCGCTGACCTGAGGAATCAAAGTGTATTCCTTTGAAGGGAATCCGTTGAGCTGTGGGTGAGAGGAATCGGTTTCTTTTTGTGGATCCGTCTTTCCCTTTCGGGTCGTTGGATACACCTCTGTCTTGGTGCGGTGTCTGTTGATACTTTTCAAGAGCGTAAACAAGCCTCGAGTGGGTCGTTGAGTTCTCGGGTTCAAAGTGACTATTTCGCGGTGTTGGTCAATGCAAGAAAGGGGTTCTTAAGGGCTCTACTTTTCTATATCCTTTTTCTTCTTCATTTGTGTGTGTGTTCTTTCAGCTGAGCTCTCAGGCTGCCGGTGAAGATGGCCACAACGTGGTGATGATGATGGTCGTCATTTACGTGAATTGTACGAAGAAACAAAAAGATGTTTTCACATTTTTGTATCAGCGCCACAGAGCAACTGTAGCTGTGAGTGGGGCACAACTGACGTTATAGCCAGGTATAAGAGGACAGTAGGTCCTGGCAACAAGCATAAGAACGCTCTGAATCTACACCTTGTTCAATCTTCAACGCCCATAGATACCAGACAAGTCTAAACTAAATTTGTAAGTAATAAAGACGACAACTTTATTAATTAACCAATCGGTCAATTAGTCGATGCGTTGCAGAAAGAGGAAGGAAGTGCGCGGGACTAGCGTATGAGGGCAATCAGCTCTTCCATCACCCTGCTCTTCAACGGAGCTTGGCATCCACGTCGAACCATTTACTCACACCACGCCGGTGGTCTCCGGACCACCAGAGGTGCATCAACTCCTCCCACAGACACGTGACATGCCGAAAAATGATTAGTGGCCTGCTTGCACCCCTTTCGCTAGGTGTGAACTGTTCTGCTCGAAGACACTTTACAAATCGAAGTTTTCTTTGCTCCACCAGCGCTTTCGAAGAAGTGGAACATGATACCGTCTGCGGTTTAAGGTAACCGCGTTCTTTCAAGAGCGCGGCTGCTAAAGAGATGGTGGTCGTGGTACATTAACGGAGCTTTCTTGTCGAGAGTTGAAGTACGGTAGCGGAGAAGTGCTTGGGAGGTGTCTGAGGGCACGAGGTCGTCGGGACACGTCTTCGTTCTTTTCTTTTCTTGTTTTCTTTTTTTTTTTTTTTCGTGGAAAGGCTGGCAGTGAGATCATGGCGGGAAAGTTCGGAGAGAGTGTTCCAGAGTGACGTTTCCAGTAAGCGTGTGAAGTAGCAGTCGTGAGACGCTATTTAGCATAGACGGTGGTGGCCACAGACACTCTCCTTAGGGGACGACAAGACCGCTCCTTAGGACCGTCAGTGAGCGTAGCCGCTTTTTTGAATTCATTTCAAGGATACTATCCTGCCATCTCGCAGTCTTTTAGAGTTACCACCAACGAGCAGGATACCAGATGCTGTCCTGCCGCAACGACGCTGGTCCTTGCATAATAAACCAGAATACAGAAGGTCCTCAAACTACAGAACTTCATATAACATCAGACATATTCCTTATACCCCGTGCCGTAAACTTACACGCGACGTCATCATCAACAACAACAACAACACTCGCAATCAGAGCGCAACCGGTCACGCCGCATTCAACCGCAACAATAATCGTCAGGAGCGATGAAAAATGATGAGATCCGCATCCGCTATATGACTTTTCATCCGCAGGGCAGACGCGGAAGCTCAAGAAAGAAAGACCGCTTGCATCCCCGCCTACAACTTACAACGGAAGCAAACCTACCGCTAATCGTCAAGGCTGCGTGCAAATTCAAGATTTCAAAATCTAACCCATGGACTGAAAGGAACCTCAGTACCGCCCCATTTCATCGCCTCTCGTGAGACGCCTACCCGTTGCGATGGAACACGTGACCCGAGGAGGTAAACACAATCATTTCAATCAGAACCGAGACATCCTCAACTTCCTGAGGTAAGCATTGAAGGCGTGATGAATTCGTCACGTCCACCAGGACACGTCCGCTAATCCCGGTATTCATCGAAGGCGAGGGCAATCCATCACGTTGCCGTAAATGAACAGGCTCTACGCCTCGTTCGTGTGGTTGTAGAATGTTCGAGAGACGTTCCTTTTTTTCTCCGCCGTGTGTCGCGCCCCCCGTTTCCGTGTTCAGTATAGCTGAATGAAAAGCTGATCCGTGTAGGACACATGTTGTTACCATAGTCCTAAGTGCGAACGACTTTAGCGTTGTGCGCCTCGGAGACAGTGATGACACGAGGTGATTGAGTGACTGTGTGGGTTTTTTTTTCTTTTTTTTTTCTTAGACTTCAAATATTTCCTTTTGCGTTCGACGCGTTGTGTTTTCAGAAATGATTTTTTTTTTTTTTTTTTTTTTTTAAGGATTAGACCTTGAGTAGGCTTGAGTAGGGGCCCTGAAGATGCCCGGAGCTCGATCCCCGGCTCCCCTCGGCTCGCCGGCCATGCGTTTAGGAAACCCGGGTCATCGGAATTATACGCAGTCCTATCCCGCAGCCAACGCTATACAGAGGGAAATAGAGGGATAAACCGGCAGCCATCTTTGAAGCCACCCTACCTCACCTTGCCTTGTTTGCAAATGGTGGATATTAGGGACTCATGCGGATAGGAGTCTCTGTGCGCGTACTCTTCGAAATTCCGTGGTATTTATTGGTTCCGTAATGCCGCCAACAATTTAAGGAACCGGCTTTATAGCGAATTCAGCAGGTTGTTTCCGTGCAGAAAAAAGTTCAACGGGCTCGAGTGTGCATGCCCCACGGGCACTTCAAACCAACGTGCGTCGCGCACTCGCCTTACATTGGTCCTTCCTTGGGTTCGATCTTCGTTCATTCTTGCCTTAGAAGTCGGCCCAGGACGCACATTCCCCTAGGGCGTCAGTCGTGACGTTGCCCACCTCTGTGAGGCCGACAATGGCGAGCCCTTTCACCACCCACCACCACCATCTTGCCTTGAACGAAGGAGTGCGAGAGGTCTCCTTGAAGCTTCAAAATTTAAAGGGAAGCGCCGGGCGGTTGCGCGCTCTATGTATATCTATCTTGTTGCGCGCAGCACGTCCCGCATGTCGTCACACGCACATGCAACTGCGCTTATGAACAACGCCGCGGTATAGTCTGTCCAGCTTAACTTGACTTTGACCACCGGAAGGATACTTAACGTCCCACAACCACTTTTGTCCCTCCCAAACATGTAGTCCATTATGCATACCGAGACTACGACACTAGGGCCCTGGGCTCGTTTTTCATTGTGGATGTTTGCCGCCAGCTCCTCTTGCAGTCCTTCTTTTCCTTCTCGTTTATTTCATCTTGACATCTTTCTTTGTGTCAGCACAGTACCGCGAAGCGCAACTGTGACTATGAGCAGTGTGCAGTCGTGGACGGATAGAGAAAGGATACCAGGAAAGAGCGTACGATAAAGGGGTTACTATGCATCCTGGGCCGACTTCAGGGAAAGACTGTGCTGACACTTCTCTGGAAGGTCCTCCAGAAAGTTTAACGGAAGCCTTAGGCAAGACAGCCGTATAGGTGATATTTGATCCGACTACTATACCTCCCAGCACTCTGCATGATCTCGGAGCCCTTCCACCAGCGGGCAGATGCTACATTTTCTGCCATGCAGATGGTTCCTACGAGATAGATGTTCATCCCACACACTTCGATGACAAATCGTGAACGCTGGATTGTAGCTCAAAGGAGGCGAGCAACATTGAACGCACGGACATGCAGACCGTGCAGAAACTGATGACTGCCCATTAGCCACGGGTCCGCTGTCCGCGTACAATGTACTCAACAATCGTACGCCCAGTAATACTAACAGCACTTACCCGTATAACCCACAACAAAACGGTCGGTGGGCATGAATTATGGCGCATCAATTCGTATTCCGGAATAAAATTCCTGGACAAAAAGAGCGATATATACTCCCTGCCATCTGGGATAACAAACTCCCCCGCACGCTGGCCAAGGACAATAAAGCCACTGGACTCGAGTCCACCTAGATTTATAGGTTTGTGCACTGGACGGTCATAATTGCCATTGTTTTCTGGAAGGCCCAGGGAGGAACAGTCCCAGAGCGCCACCTGGCCGACAAAGACATCAAAGGAACGGAGCGGGGAGAAGACAATATCGAAAGGGACAACAACGGAGGGGTTCCTTACGGAATGGACGAATGTCCACAAATAAATCAGGTCGGTCAGTGGTATGGACAGTTTATACCGGCCTTGAGTTGACCAGACGGTTGGATTTGACGTCAAGGTTGCCTAACTTTTAGGGGGCGGGATTGTGTCACTCCCCGGGCGAGGTTTTTAAATGCGTTCTTAGGAGCCGTTTTATGGGTAGTTAATGCAGACGGGATGAAGGTGTCTCTCTTTCTGGGTTTGAGGGTCACTGAGCCGCGTTTAAGGCGAAGAATAGAAGGCTGAATATTGTGTACATGCGGTCTGGAGGCGTCAGGTTTTGAGTAATAACCTCTGATTGTCGGGGCTGGGCTCAAGGTCTGTGGAGCGCGAAGTATTGAATTCGCCGCGTTTTTTCTTCTGCTTCTTCTTTGGCTTTTACTTGCTCATAATAAAGGTAAAATGGCTATATGCCGGGCCTTTTGAGCTGCATTCACGTAAATACTTTAATAATTCAATAGACTTTTATTCTTCGAAGATGTGTCTTCTATGGTATCCGTGGCATTGACCTCTCGATCTATTGGCATTAATTAGAAACGGAAGCGGAAACGATACCAGCGTACAGATAAACGGGAGACAGCGTCATTTTACGGAGTACGGCCATAGCAAATCGCTTTCAGAAGAGCGAACGGAAGACAAACCCATTACCAAAGCCGAATACGCCCAAAAAGTTCGAAGAAATCCTCAATACCTATTTACGTCGATGATAATGGGCGCCGCGTAATACGATTATTCGGAGAGCGCTTAACATCACGCATGTCAATTCTCGTTTTTCTTATACTTGAGTGCATGGCTCAACGTCCAGCACCTTCCTTTGGCGTACATTTAAGCATTGGAATGGTAGCGGCACGCTGGTAAAAGTATTCATAATAGAGTGCAGAGAACGACACACGCAACACAGAAACAGACAGACGTTCCCTTGGTTCCTGATCCCCTTGGCGTTTACCTTTCCATGCCTGGTAATCGTGGCTGATATTTACTTTTCTTCTTCTGCTTCTTCTAGCGACTGCTTCTTTTCTTGTGTGTGTGTGTGTGTGTGTGTGTGTGTGTGAATGTCGCGAGACAACTGTTATCATGAGCGAATCCACAGTGGTCAGTCTGTAGATTATTTTTCCCACCTAAGGGTTCTCTAGCGTGCACTGGTATCTCAGCAGGTGTTTAGTCCCTCGCGGAAGACGGCGTGCCTATGTAACTTGTATCCTTCCACCAAGTTGCTGGCGTCCTCGGCCGGGTTCTAAACCGCAACCTTGGGATCAGTAAGTGGACACGCTACCAACTTATCCACCTAGCGAGGCTGGACCTTCATTTTTCAACAAGAACAGATCCTACGAGGTGCATGCAACGATCGACGCACGTGCCTGCGTAGCCTCGCTCTCTCATTTTCTAACCGAACGTGATCTAACCTATCAACCCTGGCGCCCTTCAATTATTTTTATCTTACTCCACAGACATCATCGGCGCAGAATAACGTTCCCCGAGCAACCCCTAATCGGAAAGATCATCGACAAAAATACATCGCACCTCGGTGAGACATCGCCCTACCCGTTCTGCAGCGAAACAACAATCAACCGCACGGAGCCAACCACCATAAACCTAACACCCACGAGCATTACTTCTTATATCCCAGAAAACCCACCTTCAGAAGAGCAACCCCCACATCTGAATTAGGAATTACAACTGCAGTTATATAACGTCGCTGGTCTTATTCTCTGGACCAACGCCATCAGCTATTTGTATATCACCCAATGAGTCAGCACAAGGTTGTGAACGTGCCGGCGCCGTTATGTCCTATTTGGAAGGGACCTGTCGTTGAGGGACGCGCCGTTCATTGCCCCCTTGGATTGCTTCGATAATTCGGTGGTGAGCACCATCATGTTCTCAAGGGACGAGGGCTCTGACGGGACCCGTGGTCCCCCGCATAAATGGGCTCTACGGCGACGCCAGGGTATACGCCAGGGTCATGTCTCTGCTTTTGATGAGTTCGCTTTGCTTTCAAGGCGGGTGCATTTGCAGTCCACGTCAGAGCTTTGCTGTATGTGTGGAGTGCGTCGGGGGTTATTATTGGGTTAAAGGAACAATTTGAGTCCTTCCCGTCTCTTCTGGCGCAGTGAGGTTATGTGATTGCGGCATCAGATTAAGAATAGAACAGTAGGAGTTGTTAAGGGTATACGATTGGGATTTTGCGGTGTTCTTTACCGCTTCCTGATGAGAGAGGTTGACTGTTGAGCAGAGTAAGGTGTTGAGTGTGGGATTCGGGTTATACTCTGGAGATCTGTGGGACTGAGGCTAGAACAGCCTGAAGTGAGTAGAGTTTGTGGTTGCTATCGATTGAGGGTTGGACAGTATATGAGCTGCCAAGGGCGATGACCACTCTGATGACCGTTGAGGTATTTATTTATGTGCGGGTTAGCAACTGTGCGAGGAGCGGTGTGCGGTTGTTGCCAGATCTAGACAGGACATCCCTCTGTTAAAAATTTGAAAGTAGGATCGACAGCCGCAGCACGCAGGACAGAAAGAAGGAGCTGAAGAGAGAGGGCTGCGACAAGTCCCGCACTAACATATGTCATAACTGCCGCTGGCATGTGTCAGGAAAGCATGCAATAAACCTCGTGGAAAACGTCACACGTCACAGACAGTGGTAGCAATCGATCCTGCGCTTTCAGTGAGACCTTGGAGCAATCACCACGAGCAACGTTGCATCCACTTAGTGACGCTGCTATATTGATGACGTAGGGTGGCATTTATGAAATGATAGCAGTTAAGTAGATAACAAAACAGAAACGGCGATAAACATTCACCGTCAAAATGTCCAGGTCTGCAAGGCTTCTGGCATCGTAATAACGTGCGAACCGAAGCTTTCTGCGTGACACGTATTTTTATAACATCACTCTCCTCTATGTCCACACAACTCATTTTTCCGAACGACTCAACTTGACATTTTGTAACTTTCTCTCCGTACATCTGTTGCCAATCCTTCCGCGACGATGAACCGCTACTTCAACGATACAACCTCACGGTAGTCCCGCCTCCTGTATAGGACCTCAGCACCTCTAACCATTCGACCCAGCCACTTGCTGTGTATGGCACTACCATCACTAGCGGAACGGTGACTCCACAGTTCCCACGAGAGCGAGTCACCCATAAAAATTAGCGCCAAAAGTCGCGTGGCAATATACCCTCGTCACGCCCGCTAGAGCGCGCGCACCATACCGTCGGATGGGACACATAACCTCGCACCCAGCAGCGATGGAATTCGTTACGGCCCGTCATAGAATGGATTGCAGCACTGACTAATCATTGTACAGACGAACGCGTACTCCCATGACGATGAAATTTGTTCCAGGTATTTGGGAGCAGAAAGGAAGGGGAAATTTCTGGACGAATATACAAAGAGGAGGTCACGCGTCCTCATTGGGGAAAATTCTAATGTTTGGGTTGCGCTTTTCAAGTGGGAGGTTGTTATTCTGGATGGAGTGTTTTGCTCGACGCGTTCTCCCAGAAACTGTCGGTATACTGTGTCGGCGTTTGTGGTTCAACGCTTTGGGCGGAGTGGCTTTGTTCATCACTTCCTACAAAATGTGGAACAGCTTCTGGAAACAAAAGAAACCATGGAGATTGAAACACAGATGTCCGCATCGACAGCAGTCTTGACTCAAACTGAATAACAGACCCTTTGACGTGACGAATATCCTGCGAGCAAAAGTCCAGCAGGTGTTTGTGCGTTTATTTTATAGACCGCAAGTTGATGGATTTATATTATGAACGGGATTTCGTTCGTTCTTTCATTTATTTATTCTTCGAGTGACGAGAACTAGATAAGTCAGCCCTCTTGATGAGCGCCATAGCTTTCCCTTTACTGTTTTATTTTTCGCTAATGCACAAGAAACCAACAGCCGTCAGCCGAGACACTAACCCACACTTCCTGATTGCGCTATCCATTGCACCACGCCGGCATGACTTCATGTTTCTCTTTTTAATTGTGTGTTAGCGCCATGAAGCGACTGTGGTTATGAGCGCCGTACAGACGTGGGCAGATTGAGATAGGACAGCAGGAAGGAGTGGAGGACAGGGGGATTAGTATGCGTCCTGGGCCCACTTCATGGGAAACTGTGCCGATATTCGTCTGGAAAGTCTGCCGTAAAACCTGAGACAGCACAGCTGGCGGTAGGATTCGAACCCACCACCTCACAGACTTTAACACGACCCCATGGCTACCATCAACTATATGGCGGGTGCTTTTACCTTCTCGGACATATGCCGCTGGTGGCAGGACTTTTGTCGTGGGCGGTAATCAAGATGCGTGGATTCGAATCCATCCTCTGTTGTCTGTTTTTCTCGATGATTCTCCCATTTATTCCTTCCTATACACGATGATTACGCGTATACGTAACGAACCGAGGTCGGTGAAAAGAGAGCTCTCTATTCATTCACCCGTAAAGTTGAACGATCTGTTAACTGCACACGATGAGCTCCGTGTGGATGCGGATCGGTGCTTTTGAAAATACTGCTTAGGCATCGGATGGTTGATAATTAATGTTGCAAAGAAAGTTGCTTCCCGACGAAGCCTGAAGTTCTCGCTCGCGATGTGTTTCCGGAAATAGCTACTGGATGCGCCGTTTCTTATTCCAGTTTGCGGTCACAAAACGATGACGTCAGGTGGTGTTCTGCGTGGCTCCAGGAAACGAATGCTGGCACAAAAGCTGTCATTCATAAGGAATCGATAGGTACATAGTGTGCGTGTTTCGAGTAAGGAGTCGAAATACTTAAAAAGTATATGTCTCTATCAAAAAATGTGTCGTTTAGCAAAAGAAGTGGATCCGCACGGGACATGGGAACAAAAAGACCTTCCGACTGCTTCGAAAATCTTCGGGATAAACTACGACAAAAGAAAACCAAAAGATATCTGAAGTTACTCCTTGAACTTACACAACTGCCTCGTTTAGCTGTATGCACTTACTTTCCAAGCTGTTAAAAATCCAACGTTTCCCAGTAGCTGACAAGAGGTGCTTGATCTGACGTAAAAATGAGTGTTAAAAGAAGAGAATGGCAAAGGGAGCGATCTCCATGCTGAAGGACATTGCTGCCTGCAGTATTATGAATCGTAATTCATACTGAATATGCGTGTCAGCCGAATACTTTTCGTTTTGCTTTATCTATAGCCGTGAGAACACACAGCACGCAGCAATCCAAACATAGGAGACAGGCCCTCAACAGGATCTCCTCCAATAACGCACCATTTACCAAAACCGACATCCCAATCTTCAAGCACACCCTCTCCCTTCCCCTGCAATCTCCCCCGCATCTCTTCCACCTCGGCACGTGACCACTAGGAAAACTGCACGCGCCGTCGCACGCTCCCGCACGTAAACGTTAGCTGTTGTCGCGCGTGCTAGAGGGGCGCAGGAACAAAACGTTTCTCGCGTTCTGGCAATCCGATCCGCGCGAACATTTCGCCAATCTTCGTTCCCACGAAGGATTAGAAGCGTCCTGTCAGCGAAACGGCGTTGAAATCCGCGCGCGAAAAAAACACTTGATGTCTTCACTGTCTTTAAACCTTTGATGGATGTCTGGGAACTGTGGACTCCAAGGGAGAGGATTAGGGGGCGGACTACGTGTTGGATAACTTTTATGGATCGCAATCAGGGCTAATCGGCGTAAGCGCCTTACGTATATAGCCATCTCGATAATATTCGCCCGTTCAGTTGTTCGAATATGAGAAACGCTACGGGTCTACATTCGATGAGTCACCTGTGAAGGGAAGCTCTGTCGTATCAACGTGTGGTGGCTGTTATTTATGGATATGAGGCTTTATAGGGGAGGTTAATGTTGAAGCTGGAGTGAATGAAGTTGTTAGAGAGATTGCGCGACGCTTAAAACCCCGGCAGGAGGGATTTCGTCTTCAGGAGGCCAACGAAGATTTGATTGGTTGCTGTAGTATGGGAGAGGATTAATGGCTGCCGAAATGAAAGTAACGAGAAAATGAGCGTGCAGTGAGCAGTTTGGAACCGCCCTCTTCGCGACCCGCAGTTATCCCAGTATTTACATCTCTCTTTATTTCTTTCGTCACTAGTGGTGGTAGCAGTCTGCCGAATATCCTCTCCCATGCAGCAACCGCCAATCGAAATCTTCCTTACCTCCTGAAGACGAAATCCGTTCAGAGGCTCGTCTTTATGCCAGTCGTCTGCTTTTAAATAAATAAATTCCATTGTGCCCACTAACGTCGTCAGCTGCGTAGTTCCGTCCGTAACAGTTGTGGAGAGTGAAGAAGAGGAGAAGCTAGAATAGCAACGAAACGAGTGTGGGCGCTCGAAGATGGAGGCATCAGCTACCGGATTCAAAAGCCTTTGCCAGAAGGCCAAAAGATGCCCATGAAATATCTTTATTTATCAAAAATGCTCCGGGTTATTGAAATGGTAAACGGTGGAGGGCTTAAAAACTCAATTAGGATATAGAAGGGTAGCAAATTTAGTGAACCGGTATGCCGCAGAACGAGAACAGTCGATATTACCAACAGTGACTGTTCTTCTGGGCACCGTACGTCCTCATCATTGGCATGGTACGCAGAAAGGTTAGGAATTACATATTAAGTGTGAAGGAACTGAGGCGGGAACCTTCATAGCCGACAGGACCAACGAGAACGTTTATTTCGCGCGCCGGCCGGGCGAGGCGCATGAGGAGCGCGGCGGCGCAACAAGGAGCGTCGATGACGATTAGGTTGCCACAAGGGTTCATGGGCATTGTACCCACAAACCCTTTAAATACCATGCCAATGATGAGGACGGTGCCCAGAAGAAGAACAATCTCTGTTCGAAATATCGGCTGCTCTCGTCCTGAGGTGCTTCCATTAGAACATGTTTCTCTATAAGGGGGTGCATGACCATCCCCCTCGGCATGTGGCACAACGCACCATCGTGCTGCGTGCCAGCACGAATTGGCTTTGCCAACAATCCTACGTATACAAATACAAAATATAATTAAATATAATCGAAGGCACTTACGTGTAAACATTGAAACGCTGGACGCGACGCGAAATATCCAGCTTAACCCGACATTGTCGTTTAGCTAAATCCTGCGTCGAGGACCCCCGGTTTTATTACGAAGAGCCGCTTCGCTTATCAGCGAAATCTGCAACACTGATCGAGCCTCCTTAAAATGAAAAGCATGTCCCGTCGATATGTACATACAAAGCGACGTGCAATATAATAGCACAGACGAGGGGTTGGCGAACGGATTCGATCCGCCTTTCACTCGTCAAGGGCACCGCGTTTTCGAACATCCCCTCGGCTGAACGTCAATCACCCGTTGACAGCTACAAGTAACATTGTCTCGCAGTTTGGCCTACCAGTGGGATCGTCTCTGTGTGCACGGGGTGTTCGGAGAAACCTCCTCCTCCTCCTGTAATGTCTCTCGTACTTTACCTTTTGACAGTTAAACTGGGCACCGTGTCTAGTTTTCGGTTTTTCATCTCAGAGGTAAAAAAATGGAGGCACCTCACTGTGTACTACAGCAACTATAGGACAAGTTTAATTTATGAGTTATGTGTATTGCTATGGTATATACTACAGTCCAAAAATAGCGAGCCATGGCTACCCAGTCATTCTTCCCTTTTGTCCTTCTGCTGTTGCGCTGTTAGTTCAGCGCGCAACGACATCAGCGACTCATGTTGGGGAGACAGGCGACAAAAACAAGCGAGAGATGTGAACGAGACAGAGCGCCACTAGTAACTGCAAGTAATCGGGAAGTAACTGCAACTGCAACTGGTCCCCTGTCTCGTTCCCATATCTCGCTTGTTTCTGACTTTGTTGCGCCTGTCTCCGTAACATGAATTGTTGCCAACTGGCCCAGATTCTTGTTTTAAGACATCAGCTATACCCCAAATTTCTCACATTGATATACGAAGGATTTCGGAAAAAAATATATATACAAAGCGAATGAACATCCACTGGTGGATCTCCTTTTCTTATGGACGTTTTTGTCGCCTGGAACTTATTTCTCTCCGGAGATCTACTTTCCTCCGGCCACGTGACCTCGCGGCTTCGTTGGATATATATCTTCCATAAGCGAAATCGCTGTCCGGACGGAAGACGCGATGAACACGTTTGTCGACATTTCGGAAAGAGCGCTCAGTCAACCATGTCCCACCAGTCCAACCATGTCCAGAAGAAGAACAGTATCTGTTCGAAATATCGGCGGCTCTGGTCCTGATGTAATTCCCTTCCCATACATGTCCTACAAAGTGCCTTACGTCGTTCAATGACGGCTGGTGCTTGCGGTGTAAGAAACGCCTACTTCATTCACAACGTGCATTATTAGTACAACGCAACCCATTCACGGGAACTACCTCGCGCCGCGCACTTGGCTTCAAAATGTGTCGACCCCTGGTTCATTCATCGCGCCGTATCTGCCTGCACGAGAGCGAAGCATTCATGGCCTCTAGCATATAGGAAACAGCAACAAACGCGGCACCATCTGTCGCTGCACGCTCGGCGAAAAAATTACGATACAAATATAGAGGGGAGGAGAGTGGCGTACGCACTCCCACTACGACAGCCACCCTCACATTGGAGCATCAATGGAAAGATTGTATCGCGTCAAGTGCCTCGCTTAGTACTACCTGTCTTCTTGCTCAACTGGTTCGCGCGCCTGTTGCTTCCGACCAAACACGACCCGAGAAGTCCATCATATTACTGAGGCGTTCGTGCAAAGAGAAATAATTTTAAAACCGGAACGAATTCGAATATTCACGAGCAGCCCAATCCTAATACCTCACTTTGGAAAATTTTATAACTTTTTTTGCCATTAGGGGGAGGGGGGGATATGTTTATTAAGAAAAAAGAAAGGAAAGGTCAGCCAGACGGAAGTCGGCTTGCTATTCAAAAAAAAAAGCGGAGAATGGGGGAAGAAAAGAAAAGGAGAAGAAAAAGGAGAAAAGGGGAAAGAAAAGGAAAAGAAGAAAAGAAAAGGGGAACTGGCTGCTCCTAATAGGTGAGCCTTCAGCTTTTCAATTCATCTGTGTAAGAAAAAAAAAGAAAGAAAAATCAGTAAAAGGCGAAGTATAAGTTCCCTACATTGCCGATTACTCCCCATTTTAGTCTCCTGACCCCGAAATTTACTCCCCAGAACTGCAAATAGTCAATCAACTTTGCAAATGGTCCTGGATGCAAGAGTCTACGCAAATATGTGCTCTTCGTGAGTTCGATGGAATCAGGCGATATAACTTAGCTAGCTTAGCAATTTCCCACCCACATAGAGTAAGAAATAGTTTGCAGTTTTTGTTTTTCTCGCAAATTGTGCACTACGCATGTCGCACGATTTTATATCACTCGACATGTCACGATTGAAGTTTCAACTCAAAGTATTTGCATTCATGCACATAGTAGGATAGGACTGTTAGAACAGAGCATGAAATGCAGTCCCCACTCTGTGACATTCATTTAGAACCGAAAGGAACTAATTTTTCAGGCAATGCATTTATTCCTCAACAGGAGTAAAACTACTTTCTCACTCTCTTTTTTTTTTTCTTACAGTGGCAGAGTAAATAAACGTGACAAAGGTACAGCAGCCGTCAGATTTAACTGTAACGTGCGAGCGTCTGCGATGTGCGTAGAAACGGCGCAGAACAGACGGTATAGCGACAGTGAGGGCAAAGCATATATAACTGCAGTTTCAAATACGCGGCCCTGGCGTCCGTGCAAGCAACTCTGTGGTTACCTAGGGATGGTGTAGAAACGTGGCGATGAGAAAGGCAAGGCCACATACGTTCGAATACTTTTTTGAGTAGCATAAAAAAAAAACATAATGTTCAGTATCTCAGTAGTAATAATTCGTTACGTCGCGAGACAGCTATGACCACAGTGTACTCCCGCCATTATACTACCGGCTGGCCAACCTCCTCACTGTTAGCATCGCGAAGCGACCGTGTGGTGACAGATGCGACAAAATCAACTTGTGACGCGTTATGTGGTAAGGGCCCCGTGATGCTGACCCTGTTCATAAGCATATACGACGTACACCGCGGCATCATCACCTTTCCACCCGCCACCCCCTCGTATCTCAAACAACTGTCTTTCCTGACCTACATCCACTTTCTCCAAAGACAAATTACCCTACACGGCATTCATTCTCACCCGCAAGACACCCAACACATCCCCACGCCACTGACCCGCGAAACGGTCCCTCAAACCCTAACCCTAAACTTCCTCTGGGCCCCTTGTCGTCTGCGTCAAAAACATCCCGCATCTTTGACGCGAGCATGACAAATTTTCCGTTTATGCATATGATCTGTTTCCGGTTGCTTGTCATAACTAGCCACTGACTAGCCGCAGCTCCAGCCAGGTGGTTACGAGTCAACTCCGACCACCCAACTCCATTAGGAACTTCCTGCAGGAGACGCAAGGTCAAGTGTGTGTTTCCAGTACACCGTTTTCCGCCCTTGAACTCCGGTGGGTCTCTCTTCAGTCACTTTTTTGCTTCGAAGGGTTGGCTTGTAAGTAATGAGTGTTTGCTGAAGAAGAACGTCCGACTTGTTCGTCCAGGCTAGGGCACGGTTTCGAACATGCAACCTTAATCAGCTGGCGCTCACACGAGCAAGTGGTCCATCGATGGCGCAAGAAGGATCCACCACCTAGGTTTTGCCTGTCATATGTGCTACTATATACGTAGAAAGGAGTCGGAGGCCGACGACGGCAAGCCTCCATCGCGAGCACCTCCACACTGCTCTCGTCAACATACCGAGGCCTCGCTCAGAAAGACGCAAACACACACCGTGTATTCACACGAGCAATATCAACACGGAATATTCTAGCGGAAGAACTTAAGCAAACAAAGAAGAAAGAAAAGCTGCTTATGGGACATAAGTTCCGCCGCGTGTTGTGTCGACCATTCGCACGACGCCGGAATGGCCGGAATACCGAGAGTGGCGTGCCGGGCACATAGCAGACGACACTCTTGGTCCTGTCGTCTGCTACAGAATATGTTGTGAATTAATCGCAGGATATTCCCCGTGGTCAGAAGAGCACGAAAAGGCATGACGATCACGGTCACGTGGCATCAGAAAACTATGACGTTTTTCGCATCTTACGCTGACCATCGTGTGAATAGACGAACCCTCCTTTTGCCGCATTCTCTCTTCCATATCGTCCGATCCCCTCTCACATTTCACACACAGACAAGCAAATCGAGTCCTGTGGCAATTTTTATTATTTATTTTTTATAATGGGGCTTAGGTACACTCTGTCTGTTACAACTGTTGACTCAGACACTCCAATTTACATTACTGCATTTCGGATATTTATTTATATATCACATTAAAAGTAAGCAGGCATGGCAAGATACACAACATGATGCAGTATACAAAGCTACATACATGCGTCTCTACATAAAGCATATCATGTAAACGAAATGTTAGTGTAGTTAATAGCTGTACATGCCATGCAATCAACACATGACTAGAGGGGCGGTACTGACCGAACTGACCGTACTGAAAGTGTATTGATATCATACAGTGCAAAGATAGGATGTTTACGCGCGATAAAAACTATACTACGCAAATAGTATTACCCTATACAATGATCACGTTCACTACATGTTTGTTATATAAAAAAATAACTGCACATACATAAGTAATGTATCAAAATCAATCAATCAATGTCGTATGCTGGGGTCGATCGTACTAATTGAGCTAATGGGACGAGCGATTACAGCCCTATTGAATATGGGCATTCGCAACCACCTCCTCTCTTCTCACACAACACCTACATAACATATTCATTTATTATCACTTTACCTTATACGTATTTGTCTGTAAAGTATCCTCGCCTTATCGGGGGGAAAAATCGACAGGTTGCCCCGATCATGTCTCGCACAATATTACGCATCTTCGCTTTATTTATTTATTGTCGAATACTAAACAATAAGGACCTATCTGAACTAAAACGCTCGCATGCACAACATACCGCATGTTGAACGATCAACGACAGATCCACATGGACCGAGCATGGCTCCCAGACTAGAAATCACGTCCCACTATTATTCTGTAATCCTGTACATGGGCATAGCTATTCGATCGAACGTCAGCAGTTCATGCCGTCGCCGCTGCATATAATTTGGCGCCACGTACTTACTCTTTGTCGCTGTGACTCACGACACCCCCTGTAGAGTTCTCGAAGGAGATCCCAGTTCAGGGATACCCAACACCCAACATTTTTTGTAGCCACTACAATAGTGCAATGCTAGTGGTGCACTCTAACGGTAACGACACTGTTATAGTCCTTGCTTCAATACTGTAATCCTTGGGCACCGTTACCAATATTCGTCGTCGTGACCTCCTTTGCGATCTTGAACAACCAAGGTCCTGCCAGGGACGTGCTTGTAATAGTTGTGGTGCACGTGCTTCTCGTGGTAGTGCTTCTTGTGGTGGATGCGAACCCTGGATGCGTTCAAGACTCATTAGCACTGTCTCAAAGTAAGGATGTTTATGGACACACATCGACGCGATACCGTGGCCGGTCTGCAGATTACTTTTGCCCACCATATATCTCAGCATATATACCATACTCTGTGAGCACTTCGTATCCTGCCGTTAAATCGCTGACGCCTCCGTCCGAGATTGATCCCAGCAATACTGGGTCTCTCACGTCACCAAGTGTCCGCAGGAGGTTTCGACGTCTTTCGCACGTTACATATACGACGATTACTGCTCCCAGTTACCGATTCGATGGTTGACGATGCAATAATCCAGAAACATGTTAGAAAGTGTGTATTTTTTCTTTCTCTCTCTCTCTCTTTTAACCGGCACCTACGGGCCTGTTTCACGACGTTTGGGGGCATTCCGCACCGTATTCTGCAGCGCCATTTGTGGTCGTGTCTCCATGGGTTTTTCCGTACACAGGCATGTATAACCTACACTGCGGCTCTGAAAAATCGTGCCGCAAGGATTTCCACAAAAGAGATTATGTTCGCGGTACAGCGGTAAGGGAGGGAACACGCAGGACACGACCGTCTAGTACGGGCGCTCTACACTACAGGAGTTGGCGCTGCAGTCGCCGGACGAAACTTTAGTGCAACAGACCCATAGACGATTACATGTGATACTCACGGTACATGAAAGGCCACGGGCTGATGCACAGGAATCACCTTGGTCTGGTGATTGTGAAGGCCGATAGGTATCGGAATCGGATACACCTTTTTTCCCCTGAACATGTGAGCAATTAGGAGAGCCTTCATCGCTTTCTTGTGGTGCTTGTCGAACTGCGTGCTCAAGTTCACCATGGTGCAGAGGACGAGCAGGCAGGCGAGGAAAGCAATCGGCGGCACTTTCGATGAGCAGGTCATGTCTTGGGCCCTTGGAGACAACAGCAAGATGGAAGAGAATGACACACGACAGAAATATTCTTGAAGAGGTGCACGAGAGGCGTGCCGAGACAAACATTTTCGTTAATGCCGACCTACTGTTAGAGACTTAAAGTACTAGCTACACACTCGCTTCCCAACTAACAACAACATAGATGAATGGATGATGATGATGATGATGATGTGGGATGTTTCCCTGCGTTGAGTGCAGGACCCTACCCCATTCAAAAAAGGTTCACATGAAAGGATGACGAGGGAAGGAAGCCCCTACAGTTCTTGAACCAACCCAACCCAACCCAACCTAACCTAACCTAACACGACACTACATGTTTCCAATGCACTGAAAAGATATACTGAATGTGAATCCTTACCTTACTACAGGACTACCTCCTCAGAGCGTTCACCGAACATCTGCGCCGGGCTACCATGCCAGCTTTATGTACCTGGCATTCTTTCCCGCTTCCTCTCTGGTCCTTTCCGCTGTCCGGCCGAATATCGAGTGGAATAATTATAAACTTCTTCCACATGCGATCAGCGGACGAGAAAGTTTCCAAAAATACGAATCATACAACAAACACGCAACCGAGCGAAACTAAGGAAAGGACAGGTTTTCCTCGTGTCTTATAACCATCCTTTCATTGTCGTTTCCTCAAGTCTGCTTTGCATGGTGTACACCCTGTCTTCAATTTTCTCAAAACCGGGAAAGAGTCAATGCATGTAAGCGAAGAAAACTAGAGCAATGAGTATAGGCACAAGCGGCTAATTTTTACTAATGGGTGGGCATATAGAGGATAAAAAATAGCGTAGATTCCCTGGCTCAAGTATAGCGTGACTGCTGGCCATTACATTGACTCCAATAACGGACATGCCGTTAGCGCGTGCAAAGGTGAAGATCCAATAGTTCATTTGTTTCCAACTTTGTCAAAACAATCCCTTGTTCAGGTTCACGTGCCACAGAACCATAACCAGAAGCACTACCAGGCATTTCCTACGTCGTCGGCAGTGACGATGTTTGAAACTATACCTTCTCACTCAGTGGCGTATCTTAGTCCTTTTTCGAAGAAGTGCCTTTAGTGTACCTCAAGAATAGCACGCTTTTATTAATAAGGCGTCCTGGAGTAGCCAGTCCCGAGTGGCTCGAGACTACCATCTCAATTTTTTTCTTTTAAAATCAATCAATCAATAGCACGCGGATCACATCATTATGCCACGTGATCGCTATAGCGAAATCGGTCGCCTTTAGCAGTCTAAGTTGGCAGCACTGGACAGTCGACCTTTTAGTGTCACTATAGTACTAGTAAAGTGTTAAAACCGTGCCACCCCGCAAGTCAGGAATCGGGCGTTCGGTGCTCCGTTTCAATTGTACAGCGACGTCTAACGGGACAAATGGTTTAGACGCATTTTATCGGCTCAAATGTGTGCACCATATAGCACAGCCATGGACAACCGTACGCATCTTATCACTCCTTATGCTGCCATGACAACATTGCATCGTCACCAAACCTGGTGGCCTGACATTCTATAGCGGTGCAAGTGCACCGGGGTAGCCTGTTCCATTTGTGGAGTCCCAATCTGCATATTATTTTCCCTTCTATTCCAAAACCACGTCCAATCCAATTGAAAAGCGCATTAATGCAACATTCCGTTGAATCATATCGAAGAGCTTCATCCCTCCGCCAGTGTGCTGCTGTGACGGGCTCACGACGGGCAGGGCCGGGATCGGTGTTTACCTCGCATTTTGGTAACTCGTGGCTTGGCCTACATCAGGCATCTGCCCTTTTCCAGCGTGATGACCCATATCATCACCAGCTCTGATTGTGCGACTTTGTGGCACGTCGTGCCAGGTGACACCTGTTTCGATTGCGCTTAATTTGCATTACGCGGCGCTTCCTTTAAACAACAAAAGAAAGCGTGCTAACCATTCAAACCGTGCGTATTGGAACATTGCTATAACTGTCACGCCTGTGACACCAAAATATGTTTATTCGAGCATCCACCTTTTTTCTCAGCACCCCCCCCCCCCCACACACACACACACACAACCCAAGAATGGTATGAAGATACATGGTTTGTAGCACAACCCAAACACGAAAATCGTATAGGCAAACAAATTCCTGTGTATTATCATCAGCCATTAAACCCATAAAGCTGCAACATTTAAAAAGGGCGCTTCAGTCCACAGCATGTATAGAGAAGCGAAAAGCGGGAAAAGCAAACACGATGGTCTTGAGGAAGGTTTTCTAAAGAAACAGACAGGGGGGAAACTTTGTCTTTCCACTCGGATAGATGAAAGAAGCGGTCGCAACGTACCGCGTACCCACTAGACAGTGACCTGCTCTCCGTTACGCTGAACATTACGTCTCATCTCCAACGGCAGCGCACACGAGGAAGAGAGAGACAGACTAGAAAGAAGGAGTGTTTCCTTTTGCGCCACTTACAAATTCGTTTTCCGTTGACGATGTAATTTCTGTGATGAAGGAGCGAGACGACGCAAGAGCTAGCAACGGGACGTGCAAAATGCGTGAGACGGTTTCGGTGTCTCATTGCCTGCCGATGACCCGTGAATCCTAAGGAGAAAAAGAGAAAAGGCAAACTTTAAACTTCAAACAAACAATACAAACAATATGACATCAGTTGCGTGGAGCCTACTGTCGGTATATACTCGTCAAAGAATACTGGTGTAACCTGAAATGACGAAAATAATATTGTGCTGCACGGTCCAACGGAGTGGTTTTATGCAAAATCAAACTGACCAAAAATTAACGGAGAACAATTTCTCAAGCTGATAAATTGTCGTCTGTTAATTTCTCCATTGTCTCGAAACTCCTCCTTGTCATTCGAAACCAGCTAGCCTGTGCCTAGTCGCTGTTATCGGTTAAATACGATGTGCCGGGAGGGGGGGGGGGGGCGGTTTCTTTGTCGGAGCGCGTAGTGGGAGAGGGGAAATGCATAAACTGACGCTTTTAGGGGGAACCCCCCCGTATCAGCCACTGTCGTCTACTGGGTACTGTGGACAGTCAGTTGGGGCGGCCCCCGATCTGAGTCTTTGGCTTCGATCTAACTTCACTGGATTGCTGCATTTTACCCACTTTTCTTACAAGAGATCAACAGGGACAGCGTCCTTCCGAAAACACCCAGAAGATTGATCGATTGATTGGAAAAAGGAAAAAAAGTGGAGATGCGCATCCCACAGCACTCGGCACCTCGAGGACGATTGATGGAACCAATTTCTCGATGTTATTTTTACACTCACCATCGATATTTTTGCTTATCTCAGGGCGAGTTTCTGAAAGACACCGCAACGCTGCTCAAGATGGTCTGTTTGCCGTATCTCCGACAAAAAAAGAAAAACTTAGCAGCGATCACTATCTTCCATCAGCGTCCACTGCCGAACTCCGGAGCGGTGATCGGCTGCTGAGCGACGCAACCCGACAACCGTGCATGTTTCGGAGTACACCACTGCAGGGTCCCAGTGCGGTATCCCGTTGCAGTTCGTAGAATACGCTTTGTTCTGCCGACATATTTTACGTACAGATAAGCGGATTTCTATGTGATGGACCCCAGGGGGCCCTGAGGTTGTCCCATCGTAGACCTTATCGGTCACCCATGGGAGACTCGTTGGCGATGGGGAGACGGAATACTTCGTGCATAAAGCTTACGGGTGACCTATGTCAGTGATCCTCCAACTTTTTTTTTTAATTCCACGTTGGCACCACCACGCAACTTTTGGCATTCGACCCATTGGGCAGTCACCACAGCGCTCCTCTGCTTTCTCCACGCTTCGAGCCTTGTCAACGCCTTGTGATTGTGTGGCCGCGTGTGTGACTTTTCAGTTTCAGTTCTGTGTTCTTCCTTTCCTTTTCTTTTCTTCTTTGTCTTCCCCCTTTTCTTTTCTTCTCTTCGTTTTCTTTTCTTCCCCTTTTTTCATCTACTTTTCTTTACTTCTTTTCCTTTTCTTCCCCATTTTCCATTTTTCTGGAATAGCAAGCCGCCCTCCGGCTGGCTGACCTTTCCTTTCTCCCTCCCCCCCTTTCGGCCGTAAGCCATGTACAGACAAGGAGACATGTGTGAACAAGGTAGAAGATAGGAGCGGGAAGCAGAGGATTAGTGTGCGTAATGGGCTGACTTCGGTGGGAACCGCGCCTGGAAAGTCTGAAAAACCCAGTGAGAATTCCAGACAGCACAGCGGCGGCGGGACTCGAACCAACCACCTCCCAGTGGTCAACGAGACCTTGGAGCTATACCCATTCACACGACATTTCCTTTCTTTTTTTCTTAATAAACATATACCCCCCCTCCCATTCAAACGGAATGTTTCGAAGCTTGCTAGCTCACGGTAGTTGCGAAGCATATACAAAAGTATGCACTTGCGTAGAAATATACATTTATCCAGGAAATAGGACAACAAAGACCAAAAGGCGTCATTTTATTGTCCTTTTACGAATTACGAAGATTGATTGATTTGTATTGATTGATTACGAAGCGAAAATGCCATCCACATTCGTTTCATGAGTAAGCGTTAACAGAATTCAAACAAAAAACTCCGAAAGCAGGGAACATTGCCACATGCGCTCTCTGCAGCACTACTCATTAATTAATGCGCACCCATTAATCTTCTCTCGTCTCCTATAGCGACGGATCGAGAAGGCACGTCGTGACTTCGATGTCGGAGGTAATAAATAAGGGAAAAAGTAAAAGTGACACCTATCACTCCGTACAACAAACGGCCCATTCTCGCAGACACCGACCAATATATGGCGTGAGCCACGCGCCGTATTTCGGTGCCGTTATCTCGGTATCTCTTTAAGTACCACTTACGGCAAAGAACGCTCGGTACAGGAAACGACAAATCATGTTCCGCAGTGGCTTATTTTGCAGGACGTGCATGCACTCAAGTGTTGTGTTCAAACACATTTCGTGAGCCGCTATAAATGTACGTTGAAAACGTCGTATTTCCCACCTGTGTCTACATCAGGCATCAGAATCAGCTGCTTTGGCGGCTTGCCGTTCACCGCGAGCAGCAAACGCGCATGCGCTCAGCAGTGCCCTATGTGACAATAACGCGTGTAGTTGGGAACGGATGTGTACATCGCAGTCCCATCATTTTCTTTTCATTCCGCGTTAGCACGGCGAAGCAACTGCTACTGTATGAGCGATGTATATATACAGGGTGTTTCACGAAAAATGAGACAAAGTTTAAAAAAACAATGGTTCATCGCACACCAAAAAGACGGACTGCATAGTGTTACCAGTGGTGTGAGGATACTCAAAATATTTTGTAATTAATTAATTGATTAAGTGAAATTAATTAGTCAGTTTTTTAGTTATAAGGATTAGAGCCAAAATGTCAATGAGAAAGTTGCACCGGGAGATACAACGACACGAAACCCGCTGATTGCAACTTTGTACGTCTAACGGATCCTATTGTTCCCGGTTCCAAAGACTAACTTCCGTGTTTGCGAAAAACCGACGCAACAGATGGAGATATGAACAGATGGAGAGACGACGAAGAGAGGATGGAAGTAAGTAGTTGAGTTGAGTTTGAAGTAAAAAAAAAACGAGCAAAAAGATAGGCGAAGAGTAAATGAAGAACTACAATATGTGTGAGCGTCAGGCTCGGAGTCCATCCAGATGAATTCTGGGAACAAGCAAATAAATTAATGATTAAATATATAAATAACGGTGAATTCTTGTGGTCGGTCGAGCAAGAATCTGGCATGGAGGGACCCAATCCGGAATTAGACAGAAAAAAAAAAAAGAAAAGAAGAAAGGAAACAATCCCGCTCAAGCTATAAGCTTGCCGGAAGTCGGTGCGTGTATAGATCCGGCAAACTCCGTTAATGTAAACAACGAAGTTTGGCCGCCGCAAGTTACAAACGTGGACGATCAACACAACCACATAAGCCCCCAGCGCCCAAGAATCAAAAGAATCAATGAAATTCAAATAGCTCAGGAAAAAGGTGTTGCACAAATGATACGTTCATATTTCTTGTGAATTTCAGTCTGTCAGAGTGAACCGGTATTAGTTACGTGAACTCACAGGAACGTAAAAAAAACAAATACACATATATACATACATATTTCTCCCTACAAAGCAGGACAACAATTCTCTCTTGTTCAACATTACTCTAACCCTATAGTACGTTCTGCACAGACGCTCTCAAAAGCTCATAGGTTGTATAAGTGCAAAATGAGAAAACAGCACCGAACAAAAAAAGAAATCACACGTTGAAGCATCATTCTCTCCCTCTAGCGTCACCCACTCGAACCCGCAGGTGCGACCATTCACATACGCAATCACCCCTTTTTTTATATATATAACCCCATAACATTGTCCAATAAACGTCCTCATTGGAAACGGACATCTTCAACCCCATCCCGCCGCTCGGCAAAACGGTTCATTTCACAACGAGCCCACTTGCACAGCTTTCCTGCAGTACTTAGTATTGTTCTCCCTCCTCTTATCCCTTTCGCCCCACGAGTAGTGTGTTTGAAGCATGCTTGGCGTGGCCTCTTCTGCAATATCGCACATTGAACTGAAGGTCGACCGTCGGAAGCAACTTCGCATTCGAAACGCCGTTTTCCGCTCGGATGTCCCGGCGTTTTCTTTTTTTTTTCAAGGGCGCGCCGGTCTTTGATTCATGTGACGTGGTCCGGAATGCCCACGGCTTGCACAGAGATGCGGACTTCCTGGGCACTGCCGTACTTACACTCGGTGCCGAAGAAAGCGACCGATAATCTGATTTGGTCTGACGGGAAAGGTAATATGATTTTCGGGACGGGATGCAAATTTCTCGGGCGGTTCGGCTTTAGAGGGAAAAGAGGCTCGGTGGTAAAAATAAGGTCGTGGTACGGTTGTAGATCTCGGGGTTTGGAAATGTGTTTTTCCTTTTCTTTTCTTTCTGGGGGTGGTGTACATGCTAATCGTATAGCATTGACAAAATGAAGAGAGGCAGGCAAAGCATGGGCTACGTTAGTGTGAGTTTGAGGTCATGCGAACTTGTTATTGGTTCGGTTGGGTTGTAATATTTGTTCTCTGCACCTCGATACTTCAGGGATATTCGCAGGATTTTAATTTCGGGAGGTGTGCGGTGGGAGGGGGGGGGGGGAGATATATTTATTAGACGAAAGAAAAAAAACGGGGGGACGGGTCAGCCAAACGGGACGTCGGCTTGCTATTCCGCAAAGAAAGAAAATAAATGAAAGAAGAATAAAATAAATTAAAAGAATTAGGAAATAAAGGATATGAGATCGATTAAAGACAAAAATGAGAGAAAAAAAAGATGACTAACAAACGGTGAAAGAATGATTAGATGGATTACAGAAGATGACTTTAAAAGGGAAGCATGAGGTTAATGCCGTGCCGGTTTTTTTTTTTTTTTCTCCACCAGGGCGTAGCAAGCCGACATATGTCTGGCTGACCTCTCCTTGCGTGGACGCCACCTCCTGTTTATTAAACTTATATATACCCCCCCCCCCCGTGCGGTAGGGGGTGTGCCCATATCTGCTTATTTCATGGCGTTTTTGGCATTTCTGGCCTCACCGGTGTCTTAGATGGTACGCACTACATAAAAAAAGAAGAAGAAGCATCAGTTTTATATTTTGTGCGAGAATATATGTGTTCCAACAAACTGCTGCATTGCTGCCACCTTTCACTCTCACCCTCACCCTCTCTCCCATTCATCCCTCGTCCTCCTCCCAACCTTCCCTAACCCACTCCAAAGCAACTTTTTCACACCCACGTACGCGCACAAAATATTTGATTCATAAAAGGTCACTCACAGCTTCGACGAGCTCCCAAGAAAAATCCGAAACGTCACCACGTCGCTGAACCCGACACGTGGTCTCTTTCTCGAAGCGCTCATTGGCTGCTTACCTCCCTGCGTGCACCAATAAGGCAGTGGACCGTATTGTACGCGGTGGGGAGGGTTCCCCCCAGCGGCACGAGCCACAACTCCGAGATTCCCCCTGCCCGAGGAAGAGGGGTGTACGGTGGGGGTAGGCACGGGGGGTGTAAGCATCTCATAAAAGGGCGCGAAGCTTGGCTCAGAGGATCATACCGAACCGCGTCGGCGACGGTTAGGTGTTCCTTTTCCCCTCGACAGTTCGGGAGTTTTGCGGTGAAGTCGCTCTTGTCGACGTGCTCGCAACAGGTCGCCGTGTTTTGGACGTCTCTTCGTCGGGATTGGAATACGATTGGAAGCGGACGGATAGAATATAACAGGTGGGTTTCTTTTCTTTTCTAATCCTAATGCTTTCGAGAACGAGCAAGTTAGTGTAGGCGGAAGTCCCTAGTGGGTGTAGCTCTGCGTGACGATATTGATGATGATGAAGGTGACCGGGGCAAGAATACGTCCCTACTACGTGAACATTTCAGTAGAATCGCTGTGCCGACTTTTTAACACTAATAATTCCGGAGTTTTTGTGGAGCAACGCAGCAGACCACGGAGTTTGACCTCTGGAGCCTCTGGCTCACCTTAGACCAGCCACGGTGTATAAATCGAAGCGTGTTCGCCTATAGTGACCCCAAGGCCGTGGGTTAGAACCCCGCCGAAGACGCCATCAATTTGGTGGTATACTAGATGTTGCTCCAGGCGGGACCGTCTTCCGCGAGGGACGATAAGTATGGTGTGCTGTGTGCGGAGACTTCGGTGCACGTTAAAGAACCCCCTTGGGAAAAATTAATCCACAGACTGACCACTGTGGCGTTGCCCGTGACCGGTATAGTCGCCTCGCGAAACTCTCACTATCTTTATAATGCGAGGCACACATTCGGCGTTTCTAAGTAGTAAGCAATTTTATGGTTCGCTAGCATTGGAGGAGACGTAGGTACTCGAAAGTCGTGCTGACAACATCACGGATGGTTCCGTATAGAATAACGTATGATAACAGCAACAATGTTACACAGTCTTAAAAATGATGGTGGTGGTGGTGGTGGTAGGGCTTGCCGTTGTCGGCCTCACGTACGTGGGCAACGTCACGACTCACGCCCTGGGGGAATGTGCGTCCTGGGCCGACTTCTAAGGGAACTGTGCCGACATATGTCTGAAAGCGTCTGAGGAAAACCGTCTTAAAAATGAACTTCACGACATAGCACGCTCCTAGCCAATCATCATCCCGGATGACATCGTTCTTTCCCCTGATTTGTTGAAAACGGTAGGCGTACGCCTTTTTTTGACACTTATGGAGAAATGTTAATCGTCACAAAAAGGCGTACGCCCCGCTCTTTCCACAAATCAAGAGTGATATCATACTGTACAATGGTTGGCCTTCAGCGCGCTATGTGGGGAAGCTTTGTTTTAAGAATACGGGGTGGCAACACAAGGAGCACTTGCATGGCTGCGAGCTTCAGCATGTCCAAAACTTCTCGTAGCAAAATTGTACAACTCACTCCGAATCGAGAGGTGGGGTAGGGCAACGAGTCTCGGCTCAGGAAACATCGCACGCTGTATGTCTAAAGATTAGCCTCAATACCGAGACCTAGAGAGTGAGAACTATAGGCTAATTTGATACTGACTTCGGTATTTACTGCATTTACCGAGCATGGTTACAGAAACAAAAAAAAAAACAAAAAAGAAATCCGGAGCACACGTACTTCTCTAAGTTCATCTCCCAAGTTCGTGGCGCGAGGGTTCACCACGAGGGACACACACATACCTCCGTTCATGGACGTCGGTCTCCGTTTCGGCGAACTCGCTATATAGACCATGATCGACATAACCGTGTTTTTATCGCACCCGATAACACTGATAAATCGAATGAGGCGTTTGTGAGCACCCCCATTCACAACGCTAAACCTCTTGGGATACACATTTTCTCCCTTTCTCCCATCGGCTTTGCCTTCTTTCGCGAAGCTCAACCCTTTCAGAGGGGAACGCCGTAGTCATGAATGCGAAAAAGGCTGTTGACCGACACAACAAATATGGCCAACAGCCATTTGTCTTGCCGGTCCCCACGTAACATTCGTAACATATAAAGGGAGAGGAGGACGAATGAACCCCTCCTCCCTGATATTACAAAAAGAAATAAAAACCGAGGAAGAACGTGAATTAAATCGAACCCTTTCTCTGTGTAGCTCGCCACAAAAACCAACTTTAAAAGCATTCAGCAGTATGTCTCTTTCTTTTTCTTCTTTCATTTCTTTCTTTTTCTTTTTTCACTAGAGGAGACTCTTCCCCTTTTTTTTCATCAACATGCACACGAGATGCTGGTTCACATTCTTAGAACCCTAGAGCATGCGTGCTGCGATTCAAGCAAATACCCACCCATCAATGATTTTTTTGTGTGTGTGTTACTTATCTGATAAAACCGCGACTCCAAGGTCACAGCACAACTATAACTTCAATAGTATACCATCGCGCCTTTTTCACTTTCTCCTCTTCCCCTCTCTCTTTTTTTTTAAATGTTTTGCTCAACAACCTGCCAGCTTAAAAAGGGAGGGGTACGCATAAAAAAGAAATCGAACATTTTTCAAACCCACCCCTTCTGTATTCAATACGTCTCGCAAAAAAAGAAGTTACGGAAGAAAAAAATTTAATAGAAGACAGGTATCACGTATAAATAAACAACTTGAAATCCCTCCCATTGAAGTGGCCGACGCTATTATTTGATGAAGCCGAGCGGCAATTTCTCGAACAGAAACTGTCTTTCATGCGTTGTCGCGCAAACAGCTCGTTTATCAAGTGACGATGTACGTTAAAGGTGTCGAAAGCTGTTATGAAAGGAAGGATAAGTTATGGTGTCGCTGAATGGCGATCTCCAAGGCAGTGATCCAGCCTCCGTTAATGGTTGTTGGAAGACCGCAATGCTCGTTTCTTCGATGATGGGCGAGAGGGGGTTATGGGATAGAAAAAGATATACCGGTTCCAGAGGCTTGCGTGTTCCACGAAGGTGGTGGGGGTTGAATGATCGGTGCAAAAGTTTTTGTACGAAGTGAGCAACATCGTTCTTCAAAGGGCAACATATACATTAAGACGAAAAATTAAATAGAAAATATACGGATTTATTTATTGATGTATTCGGAAGTGTCCACTAACGGAAATATCCTTCTTGGTGGTGCACTATGTCTACAACATAAACACGAAATGAAAGATTTTACGCCCATTGAAAATCAAAAATCAAACGCTATACACGGCATAACACAGGTTAGGATTTGTCACAGGTCAGGATTTGTTTGTTTATTTGTTTTTGTTTTGTTTTTGTACTCACCACGAACAATAACTACACCTATACTATGATACTGGCTCCGTGCCTTGGTTAAAAATTTCCGCTCTACATTAACTAAAGACATTTCTAGAATTCGAGAAATTAGTACACTAGGTCCAGGTAATACAGCTAAGTACGTTACCTAGCTTTTCCATTACAAACACCCTATGGAAGCCTCTAGTAAAATAGCGCCGCGTCTTGAGGTTCCAGGCGCAGCTTCACAATGTAAAAAATTGTGGTTTCCAGAGATCGATCAACACAACCTCCATACTGCTCTTAAATAATGCTCGAAAACCTTCTAGTAAAAGAAACACACTTATGGGCAATTTATCACACCGCAATCCCAGAATTATTGACCAAAACACAAAATGAGTCACGTCTCGACCATATGATCCAAAAGTGTTATTCGCTGGCATCATTCAGTGTACATTCAGTTTGTCGTCTTGTTCTTCCTGTTTCCTTGTCTCGGGTTCTACGGTTAGTCACTATGTATACCAAGCTCTCCTGTGCCTTAGCCTTTCTTCCATCATTCAGCGATTTTACCGCGCGTTATCACAATCTCACACGTATAACTCCTAGAGGTGCTCAGCTTTTGTCTCCTTCAAAACCCGTCGGCCGTTATTACCGGTCTCGCATTCCTGCATGGGGGTCCGTCCCCGTCAGAGGCTTCTTTAACTGGGGGAATTCTTGAAGCCAACGCACAGAAAGGCCTCTGAATGGCCGCCTGTAAGGACGCCAGGGTCAGGGAAGCCTTGCTCCGCGCAACAAAAGGTCGTAGACGCAACTGCGAGACCGAATGAACTTAATGGAGCTGCTGGTAATACGCAGACTAACACGGCAGAAGAGATTAATGTGCGCAAGGCGTCAAAAACGTCGACGAATAGCCAGAGTAATGATATGGTTCTTTTGACTGATCTTCGTTTTTGCCCGTGCTTTTGTAAGGAACTTGCGCCTTGCAGACAGTTTAGGCTTCCTCGAGGTGATGTTTCTAAAGAGCGTTGACCATAGTTGTGATCAATGATAACAAAGCACACGTCCGTAGTTGCTACGGTTCTGGTGATCAAAGAAAGCTAGAAATTTCGCTGTCCAGTCAAACGTGTAATTTCCCGGACTTGCGGTAACTTCTTGTGTACACGCATGTAGTAGAGTTCTGGCACAACGCAAGTACCTCGAGGCCGAAGTAGCGCTTTCTCGGTTTTTCATTCACTTGTGGAACTTGATGCATGCTGCGAGATGCCGACGTGACTTTTATTTTAAAGTTAAAACATGAACAAACACACAGTTAGAACGTAGCACTGTAGTTACGTCACGCACCATCCCGAACTACTTTCCTGTCTCGCCGATAAGCATATCGAAGGAGCAACTCAACCAAAGTCCATAAAAGTGACCTCCTGGAACGCAACTTCTTTTCTTATTCAAACATGCACCCACGCAGCTGGAACTCACGTGACACTGTTACCCGCTTGAGAACCGCACGAGAGGATATCCAGCAGGGAGATCATGGAACATTGTCTCCGCCGTGAATGCGACCACAGGGACACTGATACCGTGCCGATCCTACGTACTATTCCGAATCCACGCGAACTTTCGCTCAATGGCCGCTGACCAGGGTGCCTGTGTCCCTGAAAGGGGTGCATAAAGTATGCGAGCTGCCAAAGGAACCGGAGGAAGGGGGATTCTTCAAGTCCTCAGCGCGCGCAATGAGCCAAGACTCGTAGCTCCAAAGTGAACTTGACGTGAGGACAAACCGGGCGGAAGATAGATTGCTCTCGACCTATACAACGACAGATTCGAGTGGACAGGGAGCAAAACAAGGGTTTCCGCTCGGGCCACCCATTGTCAGAGCTCTGCCTTTCACTTTTCCCTTGTCGGCCGGCGCTCAGGTCAGCGTCCCGAGAAAGCGAAAAATTCGCGTGAGTCTCGCTAACGACGGCGAAGAAAAGTTCATCATTAGAGGGGAGGAACTCGAAGAAGTCGTAAACTTGAAACCCGAGCCGCCGTGCGCGAGACTTCCTTTTTTAAAACGGAGAATACTGGCTGAAGAGAGTTAGTTAGGGGTTGGCCGTGGACAATCGTAGTGACCCGAGGACACTGTGCGTCGTTGGCACCTTTGTCGCGGTTAAGGCGAGCGTGTGATAAATTCTACCAGCGAGGAAGTGGTTGTAATTACTTGTCATTGTAGGCCACGGGTCTGGGACACACCCACGTACGAGTAGAATTTCAGGACGTTTTGTCCGAAGCCACGTACAGCATAGCACAAGTCTTGAATGGATGCGTATAACGGACTTGAGTGATTGTTGTGTACACGTTTTCTCGGTGTCTTTTAAAGAAATTCAGAGTGTGACGTTTCCTGGAATCAGGTTTAGGGATAAGAGACCCCTTTTTGGGAACGTTCTCTTCCGTTCATAACTGGTTCCATTGACGAACACGAACTCCTGTAGTTGATGCCCCGCCATTGTGCTGATTCAAAACTACTCTCTTTGGGTCTTCCATCAGGTTGAATGTCTGGACGAGTATGACCACGGACACACTCTGCGGCTCTGCAACTCCTCTGGAAACCACTGCCTTCTCCAAACGCCTCATGAGTCCACACGCTACTAGGAACGACGCCCCCATGTCCCCACCTGAAGATGTCTCCTTCGTCGGCGATTTTAGTGAAGATGACGATGACGACTTCACTCGTTCGCCGAACTCGTCGCAGGATCTCTTGAGTCCTTGTTCATCCTACATGGACGCGGACGATCCTGACGACTCAGCAGACTCCTCCGTTACACAAATGACGACCACCAGGCGGAAACGGATACCCAAGGTGTCTTCCAGAAGTCGAGGAACGATAAACGCATCTGGTGTCGTTGTTAAGGTTAAGAAGACTCGTAGGCTCAAAGCCAATGACCGTGAGCGCAACAGGATGCACAACCTCAACAGCGCCCTCGACAGGCTGAGATGCGTACTACCAACCTTCGCAGAAGACACAAAGCTAACCAAGATCGAGACTCTACGATTTGCGCACAACTACATCTGGGCTTTGTCGGAGACCTTAAAGATCGTCGGCACAAAATCTGATAAGAAGGACAGCAACACTGTGTCGTCCAGTGAAGTCACAACGACAACGGAACCAGAAGCTTCGACGACGACGCTCCCAGGTGGCTATTCTGCGCCTTCCTTCGCGAACGTTGTGTCAAGACATCAAGGCAGTCTCTCCTCCCCACCAACCCCCTGGAACATGGCGACGTGTCCCAGTACTGTGGTCGTGCCGACACCAGCAAGTTCAGTGGACTTTTCAGACTCCTCGTGCTCCGGGTCCGAGTGCGGGTTCGCGACTTATGAGACGCTATGAAATATGTGAAGGACTCATGTACATAGGACATATAATCCGTATAGGGGAGACTAAGCAGCTGTAAAGCATGACAGCTCATTGAGAAAACTTGCCCTCCCTGTCAAGGCTAAGCCATTTCTTAACCACTGTGAACGCCATCTTCTAACTTATGCAAATTTTATGTCGACACCTTCCAATCGTGCAGCTTGTAGAAGAACCTCTTTACGACTCCGGTAACGGGCACATAAATCCTGTACAGAAAATAGCCACGGATGCTTATGACCGCTTGAAGCATGACGCTCCTTTATCGAAGACACATTGTCGACCTGGCCGTGAAAGACCTCACGCCCATAAAATATATTAAGCCTATTTCGCACTACATAAAAATTCATAGCACCCCTCTCTGAGCTGGGATGGGGAACGCATGATTTCAAGGAGTCCTCCCTTCCCTGCGTTATTGGTCCCTCTTTATTAGCTGAAAAATTGTTGAGCTCTCTGTTTTGATATTCGCGTACTGAATAGCTGCAGGCTGTCATCCAGGACAGCGATAACATAGGCATTTAGCCACCGTGTTCACAGTACCGTCTCTATACAGAAGCTTATGTGCATCAAGCTTGCAGATAACTCCATACTCCTGCTGAAACCGTAGACTACGTAAGATTATCTTGATTCTGAGCTGAAGTTCGTTCCAGTTATCATCCATTCAAACTAATGTTTTTTCCCCCAAATCGCTTCAAAGCGGAGAGGAATATCCCTTCAAAATATATATCCAGAAAACGAAAAACACCGTCTCTCAATTCTCGAGAAAATTTCGCAGATCACTTCCTTGCCACAATGGCGATACCGCAGCACTGTTCTAGATCCTGCGCTACACAGTGGAAAAAGAAAAAGAAAAAGAAAGAAAAAAAACACCCAACCTGGGTTCCTCTTCTTCCAACCTACTCCACCTATCGCTTTCTTTACGATCCCCGTCGCGGAGAGACGCACCGGAAGACAGAGAGGCGGAGAAAGAAGAAACTCCGATCGGAAAGCCAAAGAACTCCCGATCACAAGGTGTCATTGTTGGCATTCGAACCTGGTGACCTGTCGTATTGACCTCCTCCTATCCCGTGAGAAACGTTCCTCATCGGAGGGAGAGGGGGTTGGGTTCTCTCTCTCCCGTCGCACTTAACAGTTACCCTCCCTTTTTTATGCTCCTTATTACTGTACTTTCCCTCCGCGCTTTCAGAAAATGGTTCGTTCGAAATGTAAACACTAACAAGAAAGTTCTTTCTGCGGGCAGAGAACCCCGCAGCAGCAGCAGCAACGGAGAGAACATAAAGCTTCCGTTTGACTCCGCTGTCAGGGTTGCTTGACGGCAGCCTTCAAGACGAAAGCGTTCCCGTCAAAATTGTGACGTGAAACCGGGCCTCGGGCTGATACAGGCGGAATTATGAAGCGACGTATAGGATTACCATGAGAAAGACAGACAGCCTTCAAAAAAGTCGCGAGGGGTTTTAGGCGCGGTTGCATGAGAAGACGTATGCGACTTGGCGAGGAAATCGCCTTGTAGGATTTGTTCTGGATTCGAGGATAAAGGTGTACAGTTTTGGGCGAGGACATTCGGCATTAAGAGAGGTCGTCGAGTCCTGGTTATTGATGTGTCATTCAGCTGTCGAAACCCCTCCACGTAGATAAGAAGATATATATAAAAGTCTGGGAGGAGTTCCAAATATGCCGTCCGTGTTACTGTGGTCTAAACTACGATATGGTAATCTTTATTTTATTTTTTCAATTAAGCGGCTGTGGATACGTACAACATTCTGAATACTACTGGATTCTGGTGACCAATTTGAAGGTGACAGTACCTCAAAACACATTATGTTCTGTTGCTCAAACAACAAGTGGGTGTAAAACAAGAGTCTTAAGTTGCTAGAGAAATCGCGTCCATCCTTCTTCAGTTCCTGTACATTACTCTTTGACACTGATGCCTGTATACGGTTTCACTGCGTGTACATAATGACAATATCATGCGATGTGACAATTTCATGATGTGCTCTTCGGATATAGCAATATTTTTATGTATATCCATCCGAAATGACTGTGCATTAACTGACGTCATCTACTATTTTTGTTTCAATGCGCCGAGAAAATAAAAGAGAAATATGACAATTAAAAATTTGTGTCACACGTGTAAAATTATTCTTGTTGTATGTGCACACTACAGATTTACATAGGCCGGTTTGAGATGTCCAGCCGGCCACGAGTCAACCCGGCCTATGTAGATCTGTAGTGGGTTGAACCGTGGCCGGCTTGGATATCTCAAACCGTTGCACCGCGCGCGGGCCACAGGTTTACCTAGGTACTACTTGACGGGGGGGGGGGATATTTTTAATGGTTAAGTAAAAAAAGGGAAAGGTTAGCCATACATGAGGCCCGCTATATTCCGTAAAAAAAAGAAGAAAAAGCCCGCTAGGGTGCCTGAATACTAGCTCCCTCTGCAGAGGGAGCTAGGGGAACCGTAACGCCTGCTCCAGCACTATATAGTCCTTGTTCAGGCAGATGCTGGAGGAAGGCATCACAGGCAGACCGCCCGGAAACAGCACCACCACCGAGAATCACAAAGCGCCCAAGAGTCCAGCATCCCGAAGGAACCGTAGCAGCGCGGTTGTGACCTCAGCGTGCTCAGTAGAGCGATCGAGGGGCCGTGGTAGGGCAAAGGAGTGCAGCTTGGGACAAAAGTTTACGGAACACAGCACAGGCTTATTTCTTCATCTGAGCGGCCCCTGCTAGCTATCAGGAAGAGATCGAATAAGAAACGGGTGACCGGCTATACTCTATCCATCTATTGACATGTGTGTCCGCTCCTGTTTGCTGTTAGGGTGTCGCTCCAATGGAGAAATGAGACAACCTGATGTTCCGTGAACTTTTGTCCCAAGCTGTACAGCGCGGGAAAGCTCTGGGTAGCCCAGATGGACGAGACGGCTGGACTGGATCGGTGTCCTTCGTATCGCTGGCTGTCAAAGAGAACGTGTCGTACACGTCCGCTTTTACGTCACACATGGGGCCAAGAGGGGAAGGCTGTTGGCTTAAATAGGAAGAGTGGAGTTGGTGCCACATTAAGCCACAGCCGATGATGCAACGTCTCCTCGCTACGCGGGATGCGGCCATGCACAACATCGGCCATAACGAGTCAATGGATAGCAGGACGGTATTGGTGCGGAAGCTTCTTGCTGAAAGAGCTGCGTTCAGTTGGCAATAAGGCGGCGGATTATCAGGTGACACATAGAGATCGTAAGGTGAAGGACAGTTGACTGCTCAGTATCGTTTGTTTTGCTTGCTCGTTCCGTTTGCTTCACCCAAAAGCGGATCGTGAAAGAAGAGTAAAAAGTTTTCACCGCTCACTTAGTCATCTGACTTCAGCCCTTGAGCCCCAACTATTCAGTGAAAAAAGCTCTGTCGCTGTCGTTGATTTGATGCCACTGTAACTTGCATCATATCTGCCTTTTTTTTTTTCTACCATCATCAGTATGTAGAGGAGATGGTTTTCCTCTACACGAGTCCTGACCGGTGATGATGGAATGTCCTAGCCGGTAGATATGCGTGACCTCACGCTAGGACGGTGCCGGTAGAACTGACGAGCCAGGGCAGTAGCGCGTGGCCGCAGGGACACATCGTCGTCATCATCGGTGGCCACCACAGTACTCCCACCCTCAGACGCGGAGTGGGTATACAAAGACGCAGCGACAAGAGGCATAGCGCACGAATGAGCGGTAACTTGGCGGTTGCTCGTGGGCCACGAGTACCGGAGCGTCGAAGAGCGTGGCGAAGGCAGGCAGGGTGTGTGCGATGGGGACGACGTGAGCCGTGGTCATGAGCGTGTTCAAGAGTTGCCGAGCTGACGCGTCATCAGGGCGAGTGACCAGCGGCTTGGCGATGCGGCAAGGAAGCGCGTTGCTCGACCAGGTGCCGCTGGTAGATCCGGGGAATACCCACGATATACGTGGAGGCCTGTCAAAGTGCGAAGGACCACGGCGTACCGCGACCGGTGCGGGGCGTCGAAGTCGAAGGGTACCGGGTCAGAGCGAGAAGATAGTGGCCTCCTATTACGAGCCCCCGGTGGAACGAAGTGCTCGGGGACTCACGAGTTGTGCCGTAGCGCCATCGACTGCTGTCTGAACTGAGTTTGGTGGTGGTGATGAGGTGGGCCGAACTGAAGCCTTATGGTGGTAGTCACTGTCGAAATTTGGGATGGTAAGAGGCCGAATTACGCCGAACATGGTGTTCTTCGATCGGGTCACCAAATGTAGAGGAGATGGTCTTCCTCTACACGAGTACTTAAAGGCGATGATTTTGAATTGAATTTGAATTGAATTGAATTTATTCACGAGATGGGAATGTCCCAGCGGGTAGATGTGCGCGACCTCTCGCTAGGACGGTGCCGGTAGAACTGACGAGCCAGCGCAGTATAGCGCGTGCAGCAGGTGCACATCGTCGTCATCATCGGTGGCCACCGAAAATTCATCATCATCATCATCAAAGAAACCACCACAAGCAGCGTGACGCGACGTGAACACCGAGGCCCCCGAAAAAGCACTTCGAGTGAATGATCCACACTAAATTTTTTTCGCCGTGCATTTGGTTTATTACAACTTCATTTTTGCGGTATTGACAAACGCCGTGTTTCTCTCGCCGTAATACTAATGGAAGATAGGAGAATGTGCCATATGGTCTGGAAAATCATTTTCTCACTCTATGGAAATGTCCCACGAGCCTCTCAGGAAAATGGTGACACTTTATTGTCAGCAGAACGTTCACCGCATCTCGTTCACACCAAAACTTTGAAAAACTCGCGTGAGAAAAAAAAACACACCTTCCCATAAAAGCACCGCTGAAAGAACAACCTCCGTCACGTAACGTTCCACCCAAAGTTCACAGAATTGGACCCATGAAAACGAACCAAAGAAACACAAGCCAAATTTAACTTCTCCTAAAATGCTCGCTTCCAGAATCTCCCACGAGAAAGTCACTCTTTTTCCGGAACTTTGCCGACTTCAAAAAAAGGTGACAACGCAAAGTTTGCTTTTCACACCCTCGAAGCCACTCGATGAACTCCCTCGCTTTCATGGCGCCAAGTACTGTTTGCGCACTCTTTTGTAAGAAAAAAAAAAGTGCCGGGATGAGCTAATATTAACTCCTGCGAAGAATTAGCATAGTGCCACTCTATTACGCGGAGTCATTCGAACACACCGACTGCCCATTTTAATGGTTGAGTCAACAGGGTGTCACCAGAACACGCGACGCGGTTGCGTCAGTGCAAAGAAAAACTGTGTGCGTCTCTCGGAAACCTTTTTCTGCGGCAGAACTGAAAGTTAATACCACATGACGGGAGGGCGCGTGCGCGTGATAGAAAGCGCGGGAGATTTTGTGACAGATAAAATTTATTACTTAGAGTACAAGTAAAAGCTGCGTGCGCATTCTCATATTCCTGTTCGAAAATGGAGTGATTGAGAGAGGGCCGACGGTCGAGAGCATATCGCGACGTCTCTCGGGATTTTCGCCTTTATGCGTGTGTTTCATAGTTTTTTTATGTATTTTATTTATTTTTTTAGCCCATAACCGCGTCGCTGAGATTAATAGGGCTCTTTCCATTTCGCCTTTGTTATCGGTATCATTTTCGGCAGACTGTGGCGCCATCGCGCGCTGCGTCTGAGGGTGGTTGAAAACAAAAGCACGTGGGAGCGTCTCGCGACGTGAAATTAATTTTTGAATATTTCTCTGACGTGAAATTATCGCAGTGATTCTTCGAGAAACCGAGGCTGGCGAAGCAGCCGTAGACAGCGACATACCCGTATAAAGTTTGTGTAACGTACGTGTATACCGTAATTGTAATTCACAATATGGAAGAACAAGAATCATATTTCGCTTACTGAATCACTCACTGGCATTACTAAGTGAAATTTGTATCATACTCGTAGTTTCAGCGCAGCTACCTGCTACGCGTAAAGGTGGCTTGCCATGCGTACGCGTAAGTCATGAGGGAAAACGAACGCGGCGCTGGCGGTGAATGTAACCTCTGAACAGCATCGTGCAGCAAGTATGTTGTAGCGTGCATTTCGACGTTGCTTCGTAAAATGGTGATGAAGAGCGGAGAAAGACCCCGAGGTTTGTATTCTGCAAATTCTGCGTAGGAGCACTGAGTGCCAATAGCTATTGATACGTTTATAAACTTGCACGCAACGACAGTGAAGTAAGAACAACTCAGTGTGCAACGAAAAATGCTTGTGTCCTCAGTTTTTTTCAGTGTATCTGACAACATTCGTCTCCGAAGGTTCGTTAATTTTTTTTTGTAAGGTGAGGGAGGTGTTGTGTTTTTTGCAGATAGGGCTCTCTGTGCAAAGCTCAGGGAATATAGAAGAGAATCCCACATCTCTGACTAAAAAACAAATCCAGCAACTATTGGAAGGTGCCTCATACACAATGTTCAATCCCAAGAAAAAAGGGCGGAAAGCCCCCTGGCTTATACACGGTGACACGATAACAAGCGGAAGACAAAAAAAAAAAAAAGAACAGAAAAGGCGGCAACTCTCTATGCAACTGAAACCAACTGAATGTTTGCCAGCAATCGTGTATTGTGGTCGCCACTGTTTTCTCTTTGTGCCTTACTTATTAACTAATGAGATAATGCTAATTAGCTACTTTCCACAACAGGTTGAAGGGTCAATTTGAAAGTTGTAGAACTCCTTGAGAAACATGCAATCGAGATAATTCCAACAAGGTACGCTTTTTGGTATTCTTTTTCTGTTTCGGCCTAAAAAAAGTCAGCAAAAAACAAGAACTCTCAAGGCGCTCTGCAGCTTGCCACCAACCCAACTTTCCAATTGACACGCCGGCCCATAAACCAATATGTTAAAAGTGAACTAATTCGTCTTAATCAATCACTTAGACAGAACAAAAAGACTACACCACACGAATAAACAACATTCACTTTGCTTAATTTGTTTGGCTTTGTTAGTTGAATGTCAGTTGAGACACCCTACAGTATACCTACAACCAGTAGAAGCGCGTATACATATATGAACGCCAATATCAACGCCAAAGGTTAGAACGTGATGGCGTCGAATCCTGCCACCGTCTGTGATATCTCAGGTTTTGCCGGGTTCCTGCAGACTTTGTAAGCAGACGTCAGCACAGTTCCCACTGAAGTCAGCCCAGGACGCCTATTAAACTCCCACTCGTGTCCTCATTCCATCTGTCCATGTCTGTACACCGTTCATTCCAACAGCTGCTTCGCGGAGCTGGCAAAACGTCACGCAGCTCTTTGTCGATAGACGTTTGTGTACGACCTATATCGCACGGTATCGCAACCACTCAGTCACAACGATTGGCCACCACACCTACACACCCTGGACGTCTATACCAGTACATTACATCAAACGCACACTCCAATCACAATGTCGCTCGACACTCGTAAGACACTCACTCCAAAGCCATCACCGATATAACCACCGAACATGAAAAAGCAGTTCTTGAATTCAATTCCCCTGCAACACAGCCACCGGGAAAACGCCAGGTGCCACGGAAACAACAGAGCCCACTAAAGAGGATCCAAGCTACAGATTGATCGCTGTCCCCGGGGCTGGAGCCCAGGAGCTCAGCGGGTTGGCACAAAACCTCGGGGGTTGAAACACTTGCTTTCCTACACCCACCGGGGTCCGCGACACAATAGCTTCGTTGCCAACTAACTATCGGGGTTGGACGGGACAGTCCTCTTTTTTTGTATCAAAAACGCTGGCGCTATTGTTATCAAGTTCTATATGCGACTGGTTACTAAGTGTTCTTCTTGCTGGCCGATTTCCAATCCATGAGACGCGTTCAATCCCCCGCCTTTAATCCATCGCGTGAAATGCTCTAATTGTAAAAGGTTCTCCGTTTGCCTAATAAATTTTATGGGTGTTAAGCGGCACGTGGGGGATTAGTGGTCGAAACGCTTTTGAGCCGAGTTCTTGCACGTGCGGTTTGATTTACTCCCGGGATTATTTGTGGGTTCCCCGTCGGAATCGTTGATGAGGTTTGTGTGGCATCACCCTTTAAAAACGTACCGCTATATATGTATATGTGGATCCGGGTAGCGATTTTAAATGCTGTTCCTCGAGCATTGAAGTATAGGCTTAACTTGCCGCATATGGGACTGATAAAATTCTCTTTGGAACTGTCCCTCCTCGTGTCAGCAAAGACTGTCTGCCTTTCAGTTGACAGACATCAACAGCTATCGAACATGCATCGCGCACAGTTTTGAACGTCGTAAAAATGTCACGGATGGGCACTCGCTGTCCTTTCAGTACAAGTTCCATGGCTGATTGCGAGACATTAGGAATCCGGAATTGCAGTACGCTGTCCTTTAGCCTCGCATGCTTCCCGGCTGGTTCGTGAACATGAGCAACAAAATGAACGGAATAATAACGTAGCAAAGAGGGTTATTCTCACATGAAACCTGGGTGAGCCAGCCTTTATGTCACCATCATCATCATCATCATCATCCTATCCTCTCCAGCGGCTGCGCCTTGAAAACTGGAACATTTTCTTCCTAACCCTATATACAGGAAGTATATATCGTACACTAATCTTATTTTGAAACAATTAGGCGTTAGCGTTAGCATATCGTTGTTGCTGTACAGGCACAGTGCAAAAGTTCACCCTGCACAGCTACTTATATATAGACTTGCGGACAGCATATAACCGCTCGTTTAAGCGTTCAGAAGCACAAATTACTACTACTACTACTACTAATAATAATAATAATAATAATAATAATAATAATAATAATAATAATACTAGTTGAGTTAATAATTCAGATACTAGTCGAACTTAATCAGGTCTAGGAATTCAGCGTAGCTGGGAGGAACACAGGAGAGAATCTAACAGGACGAGCTGTCTGGTTTTCTCCTGTGTTCGTCCCAGACTTAGCGCTTCTTAGAGTTCCTATAGTTATGAACCCACTGGCCAGAGAGGCAGACGAGGATAGGGACAAACGCAACACATAGAACCTCCAAGAGCCTAAGGGACAAAGACAACAAGTAATTCACGAAAATGCCAATGAGTGTCAGCGCCAGGGGCTGAACCTGGGCCCTCCTGATTACCGGTCAGGGAAGGTATAACAACCTGGCCCATCAAAGTATTTTCCTTAGTTAGGTGTGCAGGCCCTTCATAAAGACCCCTCATATGAGAGTAACTCCCAATCTATGGGAAGTAACCTCTCTCTTCCTTGTTCGCTAGCCATTTATTCATCCCTCCAGCGATGGAAGAAAAGAATCTACAAAATGATCCGTGTACACCAACGTAAAAGCGGTTTTTCTTTCTCTCCGTCTCTCTGGTGCATAAAAAAGCATATCCCTCACTTGTATTTCGTATTGTAGAGTACCATATTCCCAAATACCCAATTCTCACGCCCATTCCGCAAAGTATTAAACCAACAGCTCGCCTTCCAAGATCCAGCCAAAAATCGTGCATCAGAAATCCAACCCAGGAAGCTTTTCTCCCGCCTCGCTGTGTAGTCATCCAAAAGCCAAACTTGTCATAAATTCCACGATATGTCCACTTCCGTGTAAAACTCCAGCCGCGTCCGCTTTCTTTATAAAAAAAAACAGACTCTAAATTTATCGACGGATGTCTCAATTTTCCCGCCTCCCGACGATGTCGACCTGACTGCCTCGAAAGTCGTAAGGAAGTCTTTTGAAGAGTTGTTGCAGTCCTTTCCATTGTAGCGAGCAGAAACAGCGGAGTTTGGAGCTGGGAAGCACAAAGAGTAAAATGCGTGTTCGTGCCCTCGTAATGTTATACATGGTTCTGCATATATGTGTGTGGGCCGCTAAGATCTACAACCTTAGTCCGGGTTGATTAAAAAAAAAAAAGGTACCTGCACCGAAAACGGAAAGAAAGAAACCAGTGACGCCACCGCGCCTTTGTGAGGCTTCGAAATTTACGACGGTTGACCTGGTACAAAAACAGGTATTGTTATAGATTGCAGCGGGCTCTGGCACACAAGGCTGCGTGTGTATTTCAGAGTGTTTGCTAGGGTGTCGTGTTGTAGAACACAGTATGTCTTGCATGGGTCAGAGGTCAGGATAGGTTAACAGTGCATGAGGATGACAGCGTAGTGGGATAACTGCACACAGACATTTGCTCATTGGAAGAAAAACTATGCCAGACACCATGTAAAAAGCAGAGTTCGTGGAGTTTTTTTTTTTTTTTTTTTTGAGTAGTAATATGAGATCTGTGAAAGTTGGACCATACAGAGAAGTGTTATAGCGTCGAAGAATCGGTGTTTTTGAGTTCCGGATCTGGAGGCGACTTTCTCTTTTGTACTGCAAGCAAATCGAAGCAATGGGTACCAATACAAATAAGCCCCGAATGCCATTGGAAGAACAGACGTGGAAAATAAAGTTCAAATACTTTTGCCGGACAATCAGAAGACAAAACTCACTGCAGAAGACATTGATGCTTGGGTAAGGTTAAAGGCAACTGGACAGCAGTCCAGCAGATTACATGAATGGGTTGGGTCACGCAGGCAACAGATACGCTTTTGAACAGACTCCGGCAGACAGTGAAAGACATGGAGTGCTATGGTCTATGGGGTCACGAAGACTAGAGCACGACTGAACACACGTGCACACAATGAAATGTAGCTTTTGCATAAAGTAGGGACGACATTAGGGTATACTGACTGTGCGGCCCTGGCATGCTTTTGCCGTTGGATACAGTGTTATACACGATGCAGAAAGTCCAAGCTTCTATATGGTGGTTGTGACTGTGTGCGCACTCGGGTTAAGTGGGAAAGGATTGCCAAGAAATAGCTTGGCAAACAAAGCGAACAGCTTAGTCAACTTGTACTTAACAACTTTAGCTCGCATAATATTCGAGATTCAGCACACGACAACGCACTGTGTCATACGAGTCCAGAGTTAACAGCGTTTTCCGTAAGGGAGGGGGGGGATAGCTATGTTAATTTTAAAAAAAAGAAAGGATTTTTACCACTTTTCTATGTCTGGGCGCACCGACAGGATAGAAAAAAAAAACACTTATCGTCGATAGGGCTGTTGCAGCGAAGTTTGCACAGCGCAATTCCGGGCACAAGCGGCTATGGATCCAACAGTAGGTGGTTTTATCAGCAGGTTCTGCATGGTGTTTCAAGCGGTGTGGCGCCAACGAAAGTTACAAAGCCTGTAGGAAACCCACAGAAAAAGCGGTGCATCTTGCCATCAAATGCGAACAACTCGAGATAATGCACTTGGAAGTGTTGCGTCGTCTGCTAAACTACCGTGTGTTCCATATTTAGGGGCGCTGGTGTTGCAGCTCGCTCGCGCCACCTGGCCTACAGGAACAGGTCTATAAGGAGCTTCGTATGTTGACAGTCTTTGGACATACCAGAACCAGATGTCGAGAGAAGCTCATATTCGACCATAGAATCGTCACACGCTATTGAACACAACTCAGCACATTTCTTATCAACACGCATCTCCTCATCGATACGTGCATCCACGATGCCTTATCGCTAACACCATAACGTCCAACACACGATTCCTTTCTTTGCTACATGCATTATAGTACCTCATCACGCCTTCAAACGCCCCCTTTTGAAGTGCCAGACCGTTATTCACGTCACCTCGTACGCCGATAATCAACTCAACCCTTTCATACCACCACGCACTCGTCAACTCGTTCCGGAGTCATTCTTCTCCGAACTTCCAGGAACCTCATCGTACCCGCCCACTCTCACTGTACGACATTTAAAAACATCTCCCACGCAGTTCCTTTACAATATCCGCCGCAACTTTCACAAATGCGTCCTACTGTTCCTGGAACGTTACGTTCCGCAAGGTCCAGGACAGTGGACCACGTCCGGTCCGGACCATGTCCACCGCTACTCTAATTGCTGTCCTTTCATAGCCAGTTCCCCTTCTGCATGTCCGTCGACTTTTCAAAGACTAGTCATAAACACTTTTCTTCGTTGCACTGAAACGCGGCTAATCGTTCGATTTGCGCGGCATCGCAGAGACGAGTCCGTCCCCCCATTTATATCGGGCCCGTCCCGACACTTAAATTTACACCGCCGTGGACGCATTGTGTCGTTGCATTCGTAGGCGACGTTTGCTTCGGGACGATGGTCAACGTGTCCTGCGAGGAAGGGCGGAGACATAAAAAAGAAAAGTTTCTCGCAGAACTTTCGCTCGCCTTTTGGCTGCCGGTGCTTTTATTTTGCGGCTGCAACATCGTGTATTCTGCCGGGGTTGCCTATATACGCGACGGCTGGGGACAATGCGGGCGTTCCTGCGGTTAGTGTGACGAATGGCAAAATGCGTAAGGTGTGTCCGTCGGGGGTGGACAATGATGGAACATGGTTGTGTTTTGCCTGCCTTGCGACAGAGTGAAAAGAGCAATGTTGCTCTGATGGAGGGACCACACAGCCGGGATGGCAGGCCCTAGGTAGAGGAAGTATCGTCTGCTCTGCAGGGGATCACATGTATATGGTAGATGACGATGACGGCATTAGGTTGTTGTAACAAGAAATCACTAGGAAGAATTTCGCCTTCGGGAAGTTGTGAAGGGTACAGTGGACCCTTGTTATTATGACCACGGTCGCTCTCGAAAATTTTGGTCATAATGCGGAATTGTCATATTAACGGGGGAGGATTTGCAGAGGTTTCACTGCATTGTTCCCCAGGAGTATGGTCGTAAAGCGCGTATGTCAGATTATCGGGGGTCATATTAACGAGGGTTCACTGTATTTGGTTGGATGTACGCAGGGAAACATCCCACATCATCATCATCCATTCATCTATGTTGTTGTTGTTGGGTGTACGATTGGAAAATATAAGCGATGACAAAAGGCAAACGGGCACACAGGCGCCCTGATGTTTGAGCATGCAGCGTTGTTTTTGTTTTTATTCCGTGTTGGCGCCGCGAAGCAACTGTGGCTATGTGCGGCGTACACACGTGGACAGATGGAGAGAGGACAGCAGGAAGGAGTGGGAGGGGGACAGGGACATTAGCATTCACCCTGGGCCGACTTCAAGGGGAACTGTGCCGACATTCGTCCGGGAAGTCTGAGGGAAAACCCGGGGGAAAACCTCAGACAGCACAGCCGGTAGCAGGATTCGAACCCACCAGCTCCTCCCAGTCTTCAGGACGACCTTGGCTACCACCAACGAGCGGACGCTTTAACCAGCCCGGCCATGCGGTTGGTGTGCAGCATTGTCGTACGTGGGACTGTACTGAATACACACACTCCCATGGACATATGCGCTGATAGGGATCATAAGGACTTTTAGAACAAAGGACGCAATTTTACCGTACCCAATACACGGGAGACCTCAGTTGTCTCGTGACGTAAACCGACAATTATTGTTAATACACGGGCCGTAAGGCAGACGCAGGCGAACGCAACAAAAAACAGAGAGCTTTAGAATAGGGTTTCCCCACACAACACCCCAAGAAGCTAGCATCTTGCGCTTGCAGCATCATCATGCAGTAGCCACAGTGTTCATTTTGTGTACGAGGTCCACTTAATTTCATAAATAGAGGTCTTGGTCCAAAAGACATGAAACGAAGACTTGTTGATTCGATAGCTCAAATGTGCATAGATTGTCCGTTAAATATTTCTAACAGAGGCCCTCAACGTACCTGTACGGTCATATATCGTCTATATGAAAACACTCTACGATGAGCTGAACTCCGAGAATATCACAGCGTTGTGAACGTTGCTCTTCCTCCTTGCCCTTCTTTCCTATTTGAACCTCGGTTGACGAACAGCGCTGTCCAATCCCAACATGAACCCATAGCCGTCCAACATCTCATCCGATCTGACACCCACGGCATAGCATGAACACAGCCACCAATCACACGAGCGAATACAATATGCTACAAGCATTGTAACCCCCATGAAGCTCGCGGCCCTCGACATATTTCACGGTTGCTCCTTTTGTGGAAGGAACCATGCCGAAATGTCTTGTAGACTCAAACCCTTTCTTTCCTGGGACCCGGCTGTGGTCCTTTGAACCTTCTTCACCTTGAAAGGTTTGTTCTGGCAGACCGCCGTATCATATTCTTGCGGTTGGATCCATGGAAAGCGCTTTGTGGGGGATGTCCTGAATGCGTGTGTTTTGGGTATCGGATGTGCAGCTTCTGAATGCTCAAGGAGCGGCCAACTCCGGTCAACGCTCGCCGGTGTCCGGTGTCTGTCAACATACTGCGGTAGACCTGCAGAGCTTGGGTCGGTGAATGGCTTCTCGTAAATACACTTTCTGGGGGCGCTTGTTTGACTGCAGGTGGTTGGGTCTGATATTGATTTAGGTCAATGATCAGTTCTGTCAGAGGGGGAAGAAGAATTGGCCGCTGGCGTTAATGTCGTAGATTCCAGTGGAGTCGAACAAGTAGCGTGTTTGGGTCCTCAGGCTAGGAAAGCAGATAGTCATCGGGCTGTTCTGAGCCGAATGTGGCCAATGGAAATAATTGTGCGAACTGCTCGCCATATGGTACAAATATGTTCGCGAACAAAGATAAAATAAATATAAGAAGTTTGTCAATAACACGACCAATCTACGGTACATGGAACGTCTTGTGGCGGTTTTTGTGTCGTCTTGTGGCGGTCCATTACCAGAGAATAAGGTAACTACAGTAGGATAAAATTAGATAACTACGTATGGCTTTCGCGCAGCTAGGAATACGACATGGTTGCTTTGCTTCTGTGATGCCATTTCTCTTTTTCTCGAGTGTGGGCTTCTTGGGTGGAACATTCCGGGCTTCTTTAGTGTTTACGGCTCTGATGCTAGCAGGAAAGGTTAAAAGTAGGGGCTTTCTCGATATACACCGTCACGGTGTTCAATCATTCAGATACGGCGAGAGCTTTCGCACACGAAGGCTTTACAACAAATGTGTTAGGCAAGTACATTTGCATTGTCCAGCCCCGTCCCCTGTATTCCAGGCGCTTGCCCTGTCTGGTGCAGACCGTGTACTGGCAATCCTAAACGAAGAGTGCAGCAGTTTGCAATGTGCGGTAGTGGAGGCGGCGGTGAAAGGGCATCGCTGTAGTTGGCCTAAACAGAGGTGGGAAACGTCACGAGTAACCCGTCCCGGGCCGACTTCTAAGGGAACTGTGCTAACATATGTCTGAAAGGGTCTGATGAAAACGGAGTCGGCATCGGTAGTCGGACCCGGACACTTCCTATAGGTTCAAACCCAGCCCGACCCACCTCGGTAGCCAATGATGTTGCAAACTAAAGCTCGCAGGGCGCCTATAACCTCTGCTAATGGCTGCGCTGTTCTTCGTTGTCGTTCGAACCCGGATGTGTTAACTCTCATGCGCCATTACCGATCTCGAAGGTTACCGGTGTGTCCGGCTGGTTGATCCCAGGGTTGCCGGTTTTATATCCCTTCCGAGATCGCCAACAACTTCGTGGCGTGGTAAAGGTACAGTGTACTGAGATTTTGCCGCCCGCTAAAGATAAACTAATCGACAGACCGACCTCTGCGGCATCGCTCCTGATCAGAGTTGCCTCGTGACACAGAACCACGAATTACCATGAGAGCCGTTCATCCCGTTATCGACGGCAAATCAACGTGCCTATATACGTCACACACTTCCGAAGGTCATCTCTTAAACTTCAAACTCCACCTTAGTGACTGCGCCCACATCTTATTGACGTCCTCAAAATACCCTTCCACGGGCACAGGGCCGATCTGAGATCCAACAGTTCGATTGTTGAGTCCCTATTCCAAATCAAGGTACGCCCAATTACTTAAGCAGCGGATGTGCCAAGGTCCCCACCATGCATTATGTTTCTGGAAGGAAGCTCGTCTTTTGAACAAGTTCTTTCTATATCGGGATCTTATGTTAATGGACTTTGAAAGCACCCGTCGACATCCGCTGTTTGCCTTTCACATCTCCCCCGGCATGCACTGCGTTCCCCGAGGAGCTCCTGCAGCTTCCGTCGGGCTACGAACAATGTCAAAGCCAACGGAATGTCTCGTGCAAGCAGAGAGACCGCGAGATTAGGAGACGGGCGTCCATGTTTGGGCTCCACGCACATCGTTACGAGGGTAAACTCGCAAACAAAACGGAGATGCCCGCCCTTTTGTGTGTCTGTGTGTTGAGTCCGGCAGAGGAAATGATGCTTTCCCTGAATGGAGTTAGGTGTGTCTGTGTGTGGCGTAGAAACGGGTGTGTAGGTAAATGTCAAACAAGACGTGCCGGGCCAGCGTCTCATCAATGAGCATAGAGAGTCGTTCAGGATGTCTGATCTGGGTAATATATTGCGGCAGGATTGTTGAGGTGTTGATGTAGACCTTTCGCATTAATCACTGATACGGATGCCTCACCTGGAAGCGACTGTTTTTTTTTTTTTTTTCTTTTTTTTTTTGGGAAACGAGGTCGTCCTGGATCGGATTGGATCTTTTTCCTCACGCTTCGTGTTTTATATACAGAAGATGATGATGTTTCTGCAGACTATGGTCTGTGTGTCCTGGTATCGAATAAACTTTTCCGACGTGACGCTGAGGCGCTGCGCGCTTGATACCCTGAAGACGAGGGCGCGTTTAGTGTGAGGTATGCCAACATATTCATATAAGGTTACTGTTTGTATACCCGTGTTATTGCGTGTATGTGTGGTGAACAGTGTGCCCCCAAGGTCATACTCTTCTTGCGAGGCTACAGAAAGTCGTCGAAGGTCCCAGACGTAATTGCGGGGTGTGGCAGACATTTCTTGCGCCTATCAAGCGCTCTATTGAACCTCTGCACGGAAAACGAGTCTTCCAGACCAGCTGAGCAATAAGAGGTTGGCTACACTCAGCCTCAAGGAACCGGTTAGTCTTTTCTTCTTCTTCTTCTTCTTCTTCTTCTTCTTAATTCCGTGTTAGCGCTGCGAAGTAACTGCGACTATGAGTGCCGTACAAGCGTGTACAGATGGAGCGAGGACAGCAAAAAGCAGTGTGGGGACAGGGGGGTTAGTATGCGTCCTGGACGGACTTCAGGGGAAACTTTCGACATTCGTTTGGAAAGTGTGCTGGAAAACCCAGGGAAAACCTCAAACAGCACAGCTGGTGCCGAGATTCGAACGCGCCTCACCTCCCAGTCTCAGCGTGGAGAGACCATATACTAACCACTGTACCACGCAAGCTGCTAGTCTATTCTATTCTATTCGAGTAACCCAGGAGAAGCAGCAAACTAGTCGTTTCACGTCTTCCAAGATCAAGTGTGACGATAACACACACACACACACACATGCAGAAAAAAAGTAAGTAGGTAAGTATTATCTGGGGGAAAAAAAGGAAAGAAAACAGTCCTGGAGCAGGGTGGCTGCCACTACAGGCGCTTGCAGCTCCGTGTCACTTTAACACCTTCTCTGCGTCTCAGAGACAGAATCCATGAAGAAGAAAAAAGCATAAATCCGTGCTTTACATCCGTGTTTCGCAGACCTTCCATTGAAGCAAACAAGAGCGCCACAGCCCTTTCCCAACCCCTGACCACGAAAGCTCGAGGTAGCAGAGGGCATATATCGCACCCATCATATCCCTCTGTATCCACCCTATGAGCTTTATTGTGTTTTCACACCTTGAAGCTTTACCACCTTTCTTCAAAGGCGCGAACGCCGACGATACACACTCTTGCACGGTCGCCGAAATGCGAGTAAAGCCGTCCTCTCTAAGCCTCCCAAATCCGGGACACGGACAATACGGATCTCTCGTTACACTTTTCCTTCGTGCTGTCCAGAGTACCGCGAGTCACGAAGCGGAATGACCCATACTTCACACCATCACCAAATACAACCGAAGCCGTGCCAGCTACTTAGCGACGCGGGCTCCACTCGAGGTTGGACATAACAGCTTCCAGACATCAAGCTGCAGAAGTCAGTCAGGCATCACAAGCGGCGGGCTTTTTACTCCGTTCTCTCGAATGTGCACTCCGTACTAAACCCCGCTTTTAAGAGACTTCCACACTCTTCTACACTCCTTCGCAAACAAAACGGACTTCACTTTCACTAGTCTTGTTCACCTCTTGGACACAGAGACCTCGACAAGAGACCTCTGTCCGTCCCGGGCCCTTTATGGACTCTCTCTCTTCATCCGTACTTAAAGCACAGGACAACAACTCTTCCGTCACGCGCTAATGATCGCCGCACGCTCCGCTGATTACGCTCCCACTATACGAAAGCGAAAGGGAATGTCACCCTTCCGGCTCTCAAAGAGGACGCTGGGTGGCGCATTGTGTCCTTCGCAGACACTGACCCAGTCACGCCGACCGTTTAGCGCCTCCGAATCTTCCCCCATACTCTTATTCTCACATGGTGGCTTCCAAGGTACCACTTGGCTGCCGAGCTTTTCATCGATGACGGCTCAGAGCGGGAAGCCATTTGCCAGCCTTTTTCTTCCGCACCTTTCCCGCTCTTTTCTTCTTCCAGTTGAACCACTCCGAAGTTTTTATGTTTTGAGGAAGGTGGGGGAGCCCGATTCACAACGTTTTCTTCTTTCATTCATAATAGAGAGAGGGAAAGAGCGTTGTTCCTTCTTCTGTGCCTTGCAAGTACTTCCCTTTCCATTAGAAGTCACGTGACGCAAAACGTCACTGAAAGCACAGGCGTCTTGTCCACTATTCTTTCGGACGGGCTTTTACGCATGTACAGGCATTCATAGTCGTGCTTCGAACACAATGCAGCGACAAGCCAGTACACAATGGTGAACATGGGTTGCTTCCTTTTCTTCTTTTTCTTTTCTTCTTGCGTTTTTGTCGTGGCAGGGCCCATAGCCCAAGATGCCGACAAGTCGAATGAGAGAATCGAACAAGGAATAGCATAGGTATTGCGAGGAGCAGTGTTGCATACACCGTGCCGGTATGCGATACATCAGGAATGACAATGATTCATCACGCGACTCATTCCTGGAGGGAAGGACAGTGCAGGATTTCTTACGTGCTCCATCAAAACGGCAGGGCAGGTCACAGATGAGATGAAAAGAATAATCAAAGAGGAAATCTTGCCCAGTACGTGCCTTTCCGTTTTTTACTCGGTTTGGAAACACGAAGGAACGGCAAAAGAAAAACGACAGATTAGATACAGATCGCTGCAGATCAAAGAGTTCTGAGAGATTGGTGAACGAGGATCGAGCAGGTGCGTGTCGAAGTTTGTGGAAACGTTGAAGCATTCCCACTTATGATCGTTACGGCATGTCAATGACCTCACCTGGACTGTGACTTCGGGACGTCTTCAGACGTCTTTCAGCGTGGTTTTGCTATTTCATTGCTGGAATTAAGCTGCTACGCATTTCATTATGTCCTGTACGCGTTTCTTTACTGAAAGCAAACAAAGCCTGTGTTCGGGGTAACAATGCCGGATAGTAGGGTGACCGGCGTCTAGTGACGACATGGGTCACGGTGCGTTTGCAGCTCATTGCGCTTCAGCAGCTGCCGCACCGGCCACATATGTCCTTCACGTGCTGTTTCCCAGACCACGAAACACGCTTTCCTGCGGTGTAGACAACGCTTCATCTTCGGAGTCGGACCCAGGCACTGTATGGCCTTCTTTCCATAGACTAGGACACCGTACGGTTGTCGGTCGCATGGGATTAAGCCAATGCAATTCTCTTTACTGATTCGTCGATTAACTTCCATGTGTGGATTCCAAGGAGCCGGTTGGAATTTGAGGGTTGGGACTGTGAAAGTGCTGATGGAGTTCAGGGCGTTCGTCAAGGTTCTCTCGCGCACCTGGGACGGAATCAGACCATGTATGGACGCGCGAACCTTTCGCGTCATGTCCAAGACGAGAGGAAGGCCATGTTCTGGGCATTGTATTATGGCTATATACACGAACACGGAATACAATATTGCGTTGTAAATGAAAGAGAACGAGGTTAAAGAGGATTTTCACCAAAATTTCTTGACGTATGATGCGCTACTATTCCGAAGACAGCAACACGAAAAAGTATTCGCTTGCTATGCTGTTGAAAAAAAAAAAGCTATCACGTGTTTCAGGAACTGTAAATGTCCTCCTTGTTTTACCCCCGAAGTCGGCCCAGGACGCATACTAACCCCATCCTGTCCTCCACTCCTTCCTGCCGTCCTCTCTCCATCTGTCCACGTCTGTACGCCACTCATAGTCACACGTCGCTAACAAGGAATAAACAAAGATGGACCTCCCTAGGGTGAGCTTATCCGCGTGGCACATGCGCAATGCGGAGAAGACGCGTTTAGTTTGTGTCACCTCCTGCCGTCGCGTCTATGCCCTTTCAACAAATCAAGGAAAGGAAAAAAGTAAACGAGTCTCATTGCTTCTCTGTTGTCATTAACCTTGTCCTTTAAGGACATCAGGGAGCTCTAGAGGAGGGTGAAATGTTAAGATCGCTATTATTTGGAATAGGAATACTCATCCAGACTTGAAGGTCACATTTCTAACCGGATACTCGAGATATATACTTCCAGGTGAGCCACAGATAGTATTTGTGTGATTCGATGTTTTCCGGCGCAACAACAGTAAAGGCCATAATGCGCCAAGTCAGTAGTGCAACAGATGTGCATAACGTGTATGCATGTGTGGCGGCCCGTGGACGACGATGACAACGACGTGCCTCTGCTGGAGCGCGCCACTGCGCCTGCCATTCAGCCAGTTCTATCGGCACCGTCCTAGCGTGAGGTCACGCACATCTGCCCGCTGGGACATTCCATCATCGCCGATCAGGACTCATGTAGAGGAACACCACCTCCTCTACACATGCGTGATTAGAACTAGTAGTATCACCAGCGTGGAGGAGTGAACAAGCGTCCATTCGTTAGTGGTAGCTTCAAGGACATGCTAAGGGCTTAGAGGTGGTGGGTTCGAATCCTACTACCGGCTGCGGTCTTGCCTGGGTTTTTCGGCAGGCTTTTGAATTGCCAACTGAAGGATGGGACAAGCGCAATGCCCGCCCACATCACATCTCAAAAACAGTAAATCCCTCACATTAAAAACGAACAGCAAGGCACGCACTACTTTGTCTCCCTCCAATGCGATCCTTAGAACAGTTAGGACAGTTTCCTCTCAAGTCGCTGTCCCTCACTCCTTCCTGCTGTTCTTTCTACACTTCTCCACGTTTATGACTCCTCCCTCGTTAATATGACCCCCGATAATCTGACATACGCGGTTTACGACCATCTACTCCCTGGGAACAATGCGGTGAAATCTCTGCAAATCCCCCGCGTTAATATGACAATTCTGCATTATGACCAAAATTTTCGGGAACGACCATGGTCATAATAACGAGGGTTCACTGTATATGTACCGATCATGAACACAGTAGCTTCGTAGCGTTAACACTGAAGCGCAAGAACACGTAGGAATACCATGTCCCCCTTTGTTGAACCGGATTTATCGGATTGCAGAAAGGAAAAGCAAATTCATCGTAGGACGTTCATGTCCGTGTCTATGCCACCACGAATGCGTCCTGCCAGAAACTTGCAGCGCCTTCCACACGGAGAGGTCTTCGTTTAGATCTGGAACCCCAGACGACGTCTTCCCAGTGTCTCGACGTCAAGGTCGCGAAAGCATCGACTCGGACCCGCCTCACCTGCCGGTGTCTTTTATGCCTTTTATCCGGGCACCCCCTGCGGAACGCCTTGACTCTTTTCACTGCTCTACTGTCATCACTCCCGCGCCCGCGTTCGCTATGCTCTTCATCCGGTGCCTTTGGAGTGCCTTTGTCTTGGTGACCGCGAAACCTCTCCACTTTCGACAGGTACAAGTGGCCCTGGCTTTGTACCTGGGGCCCGACCATTTCACGGGACGGCGCGCGCTCACGGGCGCGCCGGACCGTGTAATCACTCCCAGCACGGCTTCCCATTGGTCCAGCTACGGCACACAAAAAGGAAACCGCCATTCTCACCTCTTTGTCTGATCATCTATGAGCGGTAAGCTGAAGGTTTGCGACGAATAAAGCTTTTCCCGTCGTCCGGGAAAATGCGACATATCTAGCCACTTTTATACCACTGGCGATTCAAAGCGTTCGGTGAAGTATCGCTTTCGTGGCGGCGTCTCTTTTGAGAAAGTGTGGTTTGTGAATGGTAGTGGCGCTGCGATCGTAAAGTAAGATTGTTTCCTGAACAGTTTTTGCCTCGGTGAATTGTGCGTGTACTGTACGCTACATAGTTGAAGCACGGAAACGACGATGGCCAGTGAACCAAAAGTACGTCATGGAGTTCAGAACGTGGTCAATGTGTGACAGAGCCCTCTCTTCCGAGAATGTCGTGATGCTTATCACGGTTTCCGAATTGCACGCCGTTCTCGAATTCTCAAATTCTGTGATAGCAGCGGTGCGCATGCGTCGAAAGATGAAGCGCTAGAGAACAGTGGGAAGGGTTGGGGCTGAGTCCCGTTCCGACATTCCTATTCGAACGACTGCTGGACGTAAGAGAGACCTTGGGCAGGAAGAGCCAATGGTGACCACCTCGTGTTCTTTACCATGACCCGTTTTTAGAGGCACGTGTGTAGAACTGAAAAAAACAGGGAGGAGTCGCGGTAAAATAATAATGGTAATTGGAAAGTATCGGTATTTCCTTTTTCCTTTTTGTACACTGTGTGACCTGCAGGCTGCAGGGCAGGGTACCACCTGTCGCGATGAAATCCCCAACTCATAATCAAAATGAATTGTTGCAAATCTGTTAGCATTGTTCGGTACTTCGTTGCCGTAGAAAGGCAACAGAAAATATGTATACAAGCGTCGACTGTTGGGCCACTTGGCCATTGAGATACCATCGTCTGACCAATGGTCTGTCGAAATCGTTAGCTACCAAGGATCCCGGAGCAAGCACACTTGCATTGGGCTTTGTGGCGTCAGTATGCGACTACATTCATTCAATAGCAGTACATCATAATTCTCGGTAGCTAAGTCGGTGACGTGTTGGCTTGCCGTACTCAAGAACGAGGGTTCAATCGCGGCCGAGGACGGCAGCAATGTGGGGGAGGTAAACATTGCTTCCAGCACCGTCTGTCGGAGATTTTCGGCGCATGTCAAAAGAACACCAGGTGGCCGAAATTATCCGCAGTCCTATATCTTTCGGGACGCGCAACATGTCGCCACACATACAGGCTGGCAAACCTTACGTGTAATACACACTACCATTATTAATTCATTCACTCAAATCGTGCAGCGTGATCATAACAGCCGCGCTTGGAAGTGAAGAGCGCGCACGGAGCAGAACTGGGCGTTTTCATCTTTCATTCTCTATACATATGCACTGCGTGGGACATCGACCAGCTTGCCCCATCTCATCATCGTCTTTTTATGTGCGGGTGCTTTCTCTGTGTTTTCCTCAGACGCTTTAGGACAAATGTCGGCACAGTACCCCGTGAAGTCGGCCCATGACACACGATCCCCCCTGCGATAGTCGTGACGTCGCCCGCCTGACCGTGGCCGACTACGGCAAGCAGTCCCATCACCACGAGAGCAGAATCAACATAAAGAGCTAGGACTGAACTTATTAAGATTCATTGTAGCACAGCAATTACACAGCTGCAAATGACCGCGGACAACGACGAATCCTAATCTGTAACAACCGTGCGCAATTGTACGCTCCCTAACAACCACTCGTAAGCCAACACCGAACCAACTCCCCTGCTGCAGTCCCTGCTGGTCTGGCGCGTCAATTTACACGGAACACACGCAACACCTACGGCATAGACATGGCAGGTGCGAGATTTTGTAAGGAAGGTTCCTGATCGTCGAAGCGTGTTCCAAAGCGGTGCTTTGTCGTGTTCTAGTACGATCTGACAGCTTCATCATTAGCATGCGGGGAGGCCAAGAACAGAATAGATGCTCATTTGGGTGTGAGGTATATATGCGACGGGCCAGGAGGACGGGGCAGCATGCGAGGTACAGGGACATACGCGGGCGTGGGGATGTATTTGCATGATGCACGCTCGGTTGCGCATGCGTGGTGGGGCAGCATGCTCCGGTTAACTGCTTCAATGATTAAAACCAGTTCCAAGTTACGGGAGGGGACGCACAAAATAGAAATGAAAACTGCGTTGACGCTTCTTTCTTTCGTTGACGCTTCTTTCTTTCGTGTTAGTACGAGTACTGCGAAGCAACTGCGACTATATGAGCGCCATCTAGACGTGGAGTGATGGAGAGGACAGCAAGGAGTGGGAGATAGGGGAGGCAATACGCATCCTGGGTCGACTTCACCGGGCACTGTGCCGACAACCGGCTGGAAATTCTGAGGAAAAACTCAGGGGGTGCCAGAGACAACACGACGGGGACAGGGTTCGAACACACTGCCTCTCAGTGTCCAGCGTGACCTGTAAGGTCTATCGAGATGCGGTGCACATGAGGGTGTGTGGGGCGCAAGCGCGCAATGCTATTTCTCATTGTGTCTATTGGTCGGAAGATTTTCGAACTGCTGGCCGGGACATGGAAGAATAAACGTGTCCTTCGTTTGAGTTGCCGTCCCTGTGTTCTTCGGGGATGTGGCTGGAGGTCAGAAGAGCGGGTGCTGTCTCGACCACGCCGCTGGTATCAGGGTCAACCGATCAAGCACGTTGCATCTTAGTACTAGGTACCGTGTAAGTTTAGTGTGCTTTAATCTTTATTTCGGTTGTCTGGGCTAGGACTAGAAGTCATCCCTGACCTGCTCCGTCTCATCTATTCCTGCCACCACAACTTCACTCCAAAATTAAAGCAGCAAAAAGTTTCGGTCGAAACGCTCAACGACAATACGCGTCAAGCAATCACAACGTCACCCTGTGATCTGTCACTCCGCTACCTACCGTGGCGTGGCGCGCGCGCAGCGGTAGTCAGCGGGCGACCCCTTGTGGCGCTATTGGGAACCAGAGCTCCTCCAAGCAATAGGGAGGGACACTCAATCCACGGGTGTCTGACCAGGAGTCGGGGATAAAAATGCATGATGAGCTGCTCGTCCTATTCAAAGCTACAGATTCATGCAGCGATGGGACGGGGAGACCCACTGTACTTGTGTATGCCCCGAGGAATATTGCGATCATGAAAGATGCGCTTCGTATTCAACGTTGGTCATTGTATGAGCGCATCTGCGTGGATGGCGGGAAACAAGGAAGAACTTATACATTTCGCTCGAGGGGGATGCTAGCGTAACCCTGGCAGGGCTTTGGGAGGAAAGGTCCTAATCTCGACGTCAATAAGGCTTAACAATAAAAAAATGGAATGATGACAACGACATTTTTTAAATGGTTCAGGGTAGTATATAGTTAAAGTACGACTGGGTTCGCATTATGCTTGGATTATCTGGCTGGTCATAGTAAACTGGAAGATAAGTGTTTTGTTGCAGTGACGGATTCTTTGGGTGCAGTTGGTTGCACACACACATACACAAAAGCCTATAGTAGTAGGGTCGAAGTCTATAGGTGCAATATTCCGGCGAGAATGCAGTTACGTTATCATAACTACATTACCATATAGGATAACCATTTTTACAATGAACTACGTTGAAGAACTCGTTGAAGAACTCCTCACGCGGGCAAAATCAACCCACGGATGGACTAATGATCCGTTGCTCATAATAATAGTAGACGTCGGGTGGTGGTGCTAATGAAAGAGCCCGCCGTTGTCGGCCTAACGTCATGGCTTACGCTCTGTGGAATTTGCATCCTGGGCCGACTTCTAAGGGAACTGTGCCGACATATGTCCGATAACGTCTGAGGAAAACCCATGAAAAAACCCACACAGCACAGCCGGCACCGGGATTCGGACCCGGGTATCTCCCAGTCTCGACGTGACATGGCCAGCACGCTAACCACTCAGTCACGCGAGCACGGTTAGGGTTAGCAGGACGGACGCGCTGGAGCTGCATAAAACGAAGCGACGTTGGTTACGTTATGGCCACGACGAGAGACCTATATACGTATAAAGTACGTACTATAGTGAGACCAAGGTTAGTTCAAGTTTGTTGACTATTATACAGTTCCCCCGCGTGTTATTGGCGGTGCCAGCAACAAAAGGGTTGGGAGTTTGAACGTGTGGATTCTTATATGTGGGATATTTGCGCCCGCTCAATTCTTTCCAATGCTGTAAGTGATGGCCACGACGGTGCGGCTTGCAAACAACACCAGCAACAAATACACTAATGATGGTGAATGGGGAAATTCGCCACCTGAGTTGTGACCCACGACCCCAATGCCGACGGGACTGCATGACACGTAAAATAATAATGTGGGGAGGCTTACTAAAGGACATAAAGGAGACCGGCTCGAAAAAAAAATGAAGCGTCGACTCTCCAATCACGAACGACATGTGTTACGCCTGTTGACGTTCGCTTCTCTGAATCTGAACCATATATACCTAGCTATCGACACCTATATTTTCTCCGTACACATTCACACAGAGAGCCAAGGCCACTCAAGGAACGCCACGCAACACTCGCATCCCCGGCCCGAGTCACTGGCGTTCGAAGAATTGTAAAGAAAGAAGGAAAGAGCTCCTCCTTCTCCCTGAATATAGTCTCCAACCCAGATAATCCTATCGACCTTGAAATTGGTTCTCTATCCTCACCTTTCACGCCTTTCCACCTGATTCACACCGCTGGGCTTGATAGATGACTCCGTCCTACGTGGTGACGCCCTGAAGAAAAATGACGCACAGCCCAGGTTACACTCTGAATCTACATCGTATAACTATTAATTATGATTTGCGCTGACAGATTTTGAGTCGTATATATGCGTCCGGAATCGTCCCTAAACGGGTTGTTCTCCCCGGCCATTCTCTGCGCTAGTCTCAAGGCACGTCTTCACTCAGACGGGGTAAAGAAAATGTGAAATGGCGTAGAACGGAAGTGCGTGCTGCCCGATAGAAGATTCGATGCGACGGATGATAGTAAAATATGGTAGGGTATGACATTGAATAACGTATGACCATGCCTGTCGTAAAAGCGACAGCGCTGGTGGGGGAGGTGACCCGTTTGTTAAGGACTTGATCCTGTTTCATGGCTGTTCTGCCAGGTGAGGACAGCAAGATGCCATCGGAAGGATAACTGGAAAATGTTGATGATAAATGGTGGGTTTTTGGGAACAGATGGGAAAAATCTGAGAAGAATGTGTTACGCTCTGTTCCTTAAATATTGCACTTCCGCGTCACCGAATCGAGGGATTTTGAAAGTAACCTTGCAGATCAGCCGTTTCTCAAAACGCATCTGGCACAACACTGCATCCAACTCGCACCTCTTTGCGATTAATATGACGCAAAATGGTAAAAAGTGGTTTGATTTGATTGGATTGGATGTCTAATGGCGCAACAACAAAGTAAAAAAAAAACGAATCTCTGGAGTTTTGAAGGCGGCAGTTTCCGAAATTGCGGCGCTTGTCAAGTCTTTCTTCCTTGAAAGATTATGATTTCATTTGTGCGCGTGGCTCCTTTTATCCACGAACAAAGTGCGGTCAGGCCACACGATTCACCCAGTACCAGTAAGACATCCCATATGCACACCAATATATAGCCCAAATTTCACTGTTGCTGAGTCCCAGTTTACCCCCATACATGTTCTTATATTGGCTGAAGGACGCCCTGTCGCCACGTCCCTTTCCCACGAAACACGGTTCCAACGCCACCGTCATAATTTGCGCGCACGAATCCCACGTTACGGTGTACACACAGCGCGAAGACTGGCTCAGAATCATCCAGACTTTCTGAATGTCTTCGTGGGAAGGGCAGCAAGTATAACGCAACGACCCCATCGACTGCACGTCATTCGCCATCACGCCCCGATTGAAGGGAAGATGAAGTGGCGACACGTCGACTTCGTCTCCTTTCTTCTCTGAATGCGAAATTCGAGCAGCTTCTGATTGAATCCCGACCCCCCGAGACATTTCGTGCCGGGAGTAATATGAGACTAGCATCTCCCATCCCGTACATTAACGGTGCATGTTCCGAAGGTTTATTCAAGGTGTCAGTAAATTATGCGTGCGCCTTTTGCTGGCGAGACATTTTCATTCGTCCGTTTGAAGAGCGTAAGGCGTGAGAAGGTTACGCGATGTGGTTGGAAAGAACGACAAGGAGCGAGGGTGTGATCGTGTTACGGTGACCTCTTGGTAGTACAAAGGGGTTCGTTTAGAAAGTTCACAAAGGGTTTCACAATGGAGACATCGTTCAAGATGAAGTGGGATGAAGAAAGCGCGCAAAGAGCGGATGCGGTCTTGTCAGGAGTGACTCACGCGGCTTTTTTAAGCCACCAGCGACACGGACGTGTAGATGCTGTTGTCTCCAAGATCGTGCTAAATTTTAGCGCTGCATAGATATGTGGGGTAGTTGGTAACGTGATCGTGTAGACATATCGCAGCAATTCAACCAGGGACAAACTGTATAACCGTTTTCGCATCTTTAAAGGTGTAATAACGTGCACGGCGCACGTCCTTTTCGGTGTAATTTTGCTAATTTCGTATAATGGGGTACGGTTTAGAACGAGTTGTCTCTACTCACATATTGTCTGTTCTCCAAAAATTCACTCTTTAAAAATCTCCACATTGTTGAACAGTATTGTAGAAACTTACACGAGCTCGATGATCGGTAGCGATGCATATACGCATTAGCACGTGTCTACGATATCCAATACATAAAGAAAGCAAGATTTGCGCTGTCACCTGATCTTTTGTAATATGCTTTCTGAATTTTGAAAAAATATCGTCCGGGAAGTACAATGTTAGGCAACCAGATTTAATGCGCGTGGCGCACACCTTTAAAGGTGTGAAAAAGTCTACAGTGCGCGACATAGAGAAAGACAAGAATCGTGCCTTGTCTTCTTCTGTGTTGTGTCCCTGGTGTCTACACGCACCGTGCTAAATACTTGGAGGTGGTGGTTTCGAATCCTACCACTAAGTTGTGCCGTTTGACCCCTTCCCCGGAGTTGGCTCAGGACCCGCACTAATCCACTCCTTCCTGCTGTCATCTGTCTATCTGACCACCACGTCTGTACGCCGTTCAACGTCACGGTTGCTACGCTCTTCTAACACAAAACAAATAGGGTAAGGATCGAAGCAGAAGCCTCAAGGCCGGAGCCACCAATATTTCGAACAAGAACTTCTTCTTCTACTAGGCAAACGGTACATCTTTTTAATTCCGTGTTAGCACCACGAGGCATCTGTGGCTGTGAGATGTGGACAAATGTGGAGAGAGCAATAGGGAGGAGTGGGAGACAGGGGAGTTAGTACACGTCGTGGGCCGAGTACAGAGGGAACTCCGCCCAAAAAGTCTATCGGAACTATAGGAAAATACCCCAGACAACATAGACGGTGGTTGGATTCGACGTCACCACCTCCTGATCTTTAGTCTGACCTTACAACATACCACCAACGAACGTGTGGAAATAAGCCATGGTACCAGTCATCCTTGTTAGTAATGGACATCTTACACACAGGGAAGATTACGACAAAGTCAGAGAAAATTAGAGTGGATACGAGCTATGCTGGAAACGGAACTGTCAGAAGTGGAAACTTTCTCAAGCCAGGAAAACTCACAGAAATGACCGTCATTAAATGGCAACGGATCGTTGAGGGCATCCGTGCCCCCTGGGGACACCTTCCGGTCACGTATAGCAGGTCGTGACACTGCATAACCCATCCTACTCACACCCGTATATCTCAAAGTGTCTCCATGTTTCAACGCATGTTTTACATATTCATCAACAACTTACACACAATGCAACGAACATTCAACCGTTACTACGTCCCGCATGAATCTGCGAAGCCCAATCTGGCATTATGTGGAAAGAGCATTGTGACCGCAGGGAAACTATAAACCGATGTAGTTTTACATAAGCGAGGAGTTCATTTCCATGAAACTGCGATTCATCGTGGCCCGTCTTCAACGGGGGAGTCGGCATTTCTCCACGGTGGCTTCTTCCCATTCACGCGATCCCATTCTATGCAACCCAGGTCCATTGGAACTCTGTAGGGCGCCACCCACGGCATGGCTTCGCATCGGTCACGGCCATAACTCACCGATTCTGGAAATAGAGCGAGAAACGAGGAGCTCTGACCGGAACCTCGACCATGGGATGCTATTCTTTCCCGCAGAATGTGGCCGAAAGGTGTCGTGCCGCATGTGGTCAACTTTGTGGTCGTCCTGTTGCGGTGGACAGTCCGTTGTCCTGGTTCGTGCGCTGCTTGTATCTTTCGATGTTTTTTTTTCTTCTTTTTTTTTTTCGTTTTGCGATAGAGTGCCTTTTACACGGAGCGTATGGTTGTGGGTTTTCGGATGTGTCCTGACGACTGCTTGATGGGTTTCGTTTCCTTTTGTGTCCAGACTGCCTCGCATCGCGGGTTACCGTTCCCCACGACAAGGAATGGTGGATATCTTGACTCAAACCTTCCGTGCAGCAGTCTTTCACCTAACAATGCCCGATGCATTCGCGTGTAATGCGCATGATCTCCATCCTTGCATAGAGGCACGTCGACATTGGAGCCACTGTATAGGGTGCCCTATAGAGGGGTAAACTATTTGGTGACTGTATTCGACACGAGTGCACGTGAGGCATTTATTGCTCAAGTTTACTTGAAAAAATCTTCAGCGCCTAGTGTAGATGCACGATATAGGTCAATTAAACACTATATGTAAACAAAAATGGAAGTGCCGGGGGTCAGGACATCCTGACCCCCCTCTAGATCCGCCCATGCTTAAGTGTATACGGTCCTTCACTTCTTGCAAGACGGATTTTTCGCACTGGCCGAGTACCAATCAAACGTTGCCTCTCATAGCGAGAACAAATGTGATTTCACAAACCCCATTCAACGTTCACAAATGTGTTTATCGCTGTAGACATCATCAGCAAAATGCTTTTACGGATACTGTCTGGCAGCCTGTCGTGGACGATCTCTTCGCAATGCCATTAGGCCGTAAGTGTGCCCGTCTGGCAGGAGTATTACTCAGTGTAAAAGGAATAACGAACTCCGATTTCTAGGGAAATAATAAGCTCTAAAAGAAACTCTCCGAATTTGTCGAAAAATAAACTCTGAAAACCGAAACCCCAGGCATAGGCCACGAGGGGAAAAAAACGAGTTGCCGTAGCGATCAGGTGTATAAGACGCGTGACGACAAGCCTCAGAGCTCTTCCGGATCGTGACAACAATATATGCACCACTTGTAAGAGTACACCTAAAAAACATATTTGTATGTAACGCGCGATCTGTGGCTCCTAATGCGATTCGAGCACGGCCTGGTCACGAAATATGCCGGCCAGAGCAACCCCTATCTGTTGTCAGGGTAGCACACGACGTTCAGATGCAGCATGCACACGAGCCGCCACAAGGAAGGCGCCGACACGAGACATAGGCGACACAGACAAGACACAAGGCCGTCAAGACAGAGGAGACACATATGAGCCATGCATTTGAAAGCAATCATGCGATATTGGCCTATCATGTTTTCAGAAACGTCATTCTGAAGACATTCCGACATTTTAAAACTCGTTAATGGCTTTTAGAGTGTTACCAGACGACTCACGGTAACCCTCAGACAGCACAGCCGTAATGTTGTAACGTTATAGAAATTGCCCTATACGAATCACCACACACATGTTTGGTATTCAGTTTTAACTGAAGCCTTACTGTTCGACATTTCCCCATCACCTACATAATCCACCGCACATAGATCCGCACTAAGCCAACTTAAACTCAACCCACACCCGCAACAAACACTTGAGCCCAATCGCCAATAGAACCCTCCTGTTACGTTAACTAAGCGGGCCACGCGACCAGTACAGACCACGGATTCCCCCCCTTCTGTGGTTCTTCTTCCTGCTTGGCATTGTTGTGCAACCGACCGCGTGGCTACTTCGAACTGGACAGTGCGGAAATCTGTCGTAAACACGCATTGACAGGACAGCATTTTTTCCTCTGCCATCGGTAAGCATTCATGCCAATGATGATCGGAGACCGGAAGGCAGGGCGGGTAAACAAGTTGAGGGTCCTCAACGTCCAGAGGAATACAGTCCAGCAGCCGAGGGGAACGCACAAGTGTCTCGAGTTGCGGGGGCGTTGTGTTTCAATGGAACCCGCCGTCGGCCTGTGGGTTCTGCTGCCCGGTACAAGGGGCAGATGTCGCCATTTGATTTGGGCTTTGTTTTGTCCAAAACCACGGGATCTGAGGGAAGCGACCTGGATGCGTACTCCGGCATTTGAGGATCGGGTATCGGGAGGTTTCTGGGGTAATCGGGGAGAAAGTGTTCGGAGAGATTATGTCAGTTTAGAACTGTGTCTGGTTTCATGGTGATAAGGAATGGATTGGGGCCGGATCGTTTCAAACCCGGAGTCGGACAGCACTTGGAAAAGAGATTACACTGCGAGTCACCGCTACACTCTTAACTCCGTACCCTTTAGTAAAGGGTAAAAAATCGCAATATTTTACCCTCTATTTCAGAAGCTACCAGGTACCCTCTGAGTGACCCCTTTTATAAAAGTTACAAGGAAACCCACTAATTAGAGGTTACGGCCTTCAATCCAGCACCTGCCCGTAAAGGTTACGCCAACGTGCGGCTTTTTATACAGGATGTTCATTTTTATTCGCAACAGAGTAGCGCTCATTTGGCAGGCGGGTTATGTGAATCTTTGCTAATTAGTCGATCCGTAGTTACAAACACATGCGTCAGGAAATGTCGGAAATGTTTGTAACTACGGATGGGTTAATTTGCGAAAACTAACATAACCCACCTGTCAAATGAGCGCTGGTGTGATGCGAATAAAAACAAACACCCTGTGCGTGGGATATGGACAGACGTTTACAGAACACACCAATGTACCAAAATGAACCAGCAGAAAAGGAGATCTTGAACATATGTATATTACAAAAACAGAAGTCTGTCGAGAGGTGACACATTGTGCACAAGTGCGATTCTGGTGTGAGGAGAAACCATGGTCGCTTTATCATGTATGTGGAAAAAAGAACTATCTTCTAAGTGAGAAGCAATGCATAAAAGTGCGAGGAAGCTAGCGAGTCAAAACAACTGACCTATGTTTGCTAAGCTGAACACACCCAACGAAATGGAGAACTGCAGCAGAAAAAAATTTATTCCACATTCGTGTTGCAGAGGCGAGCGCAAATGGCAATACAGTATTACATAAAACGCACACAACCTTGAGGAATATGAGTGTACAGTAACGCAGGAGAGACTACATTACTGCGTTATCAGCGTTGGAGGCGCTCTGGGACGAGTTTGTGAGGTACTGCATTGCGCTGGTGACGGTATGTGAACCTGCATGTGGGATCCTGGGAACAAAAGTTTGGGCAATGAGAGTAACATTTACGGAACCATTCAAATCCGTACAAAGCACAAGGTACAAAGCAGCATAAATGCGGGAAGGCGTTCACTCCGCGATTGAGTCTTAGAATATCGTAAGAATACAACAAGTAGGAAGCTGCGAATTATATATCTCGATGCATATATCCGCAGCTCGCAAAATGCACGCCGGTGTATTGACTTGGCGACCAAGTAAGAGCAGAAAAGTAGCAAGCGTAAGTGGCGTTCATATGCAGGACCGCAAAACGCTTGCCATAATCACAACAAACCTGCGCTAAGAGCTCTTGCTATCAAAATAACGCACGTACCTAGCACAAAATGTACACTTACCCAGTGTATGAAGTGTGTGAATTAGGGCTGCGGTGGTGACGTTCGTTTTCGGCTATATATTCTTTGCAATCTTCGCACTCACTACACTTTCCACTGAGAACACCAAAAATATACTTGTTTGCTAGCGACATCTAGCTTTTCCGTTGTTCCTGACGACACTATGATAAACGCGAGGAAAACCACTGATTAAAACAGATTACACTTGTTAACGGACGGACGACGAGCGTTAAGCGTTTCAAGGAAACCGCTCTCAGTGTGGATAGACCTAGACCAGGCTCGGCTACGCAGCGAAATCGGAAATCTTGGTGGTTGCGGCATTGACAATTGTTTTCCACCCTTTAGAAAGAAACATACTATCAGTATTTCAGACTGCGAACTTATAATCTGTGTTCATACAGCATTGATAACATGTAGTTGACGTATAGGTGACGCTGAAACAGATAAAAAATAACAGCGTAGATTCGCAACTGTCGTCTCGAATGGGAGGCTGAAACGCGGCATTATGCTGAAAAACAAAAGGAAAGCAAACGATAAGAAACTAACACAGAGATTATCGTTGGAGATTTCGCTTAGAAGTTACAGAGTCGGAGTAGAGGGTACATTTATAAGTTACAACAAGCTGTTTTTGTTTTTTCCGAGATGTAACTTCTATTCGTGTTGTAAAGGCATGACCTTGGTCGCTTTTAACCTCTAAATATACGTTACAGTGGTGTAACCTATAAGAAATCTCGAAATCTACGTCTATACAGAAGTTACATGTTTCTAAAAGTTACAATAAAAGGTACGGGTTTAAGAGTGTATGGTTCTCATGCCAGCGGTGTGACCGACTGGACACATCATCTGCTCATTAGCGGTAGCTCCGCCCGCAAGGTCCTATTGAAGAATCGTAGGTGGTGGATACGAATACTATCCCCAGCTACTGCTCACTGGGGTTCTCCCTTGGTTTTCCGGTGGGGTTCCCACAGTTATCCCTGAATCCTGGCACTGGCTGTGGTGTCTGAGGTTTTCCCTGGGTTTTTCGAAGATTTTCCAGACGAACGTCGGCACAATTCCCCCTGAAGTCCGCCCAGAACGCGTACTAACGCCCCTGTCTCCCATTCCTTCCTGCTGTCCTCTCTCCATCTGTCCGCGTCTGTAGTCACGCTCATAGCCACACTTGATTCGCGGCGCTAATACGGGATTAAGAAAGTTACCTCTGAGGTCGACACGGGAAGTATGCTAACACCCTATCTCCTCCTCTTTCCGTTCTCCCTATGACTTCACACCCCTCACAGCCACAGTGGCATCGCGGTGCTACCAGAGAATAACGATGACGACAACGTGCAAGCTCGACAAACCTGAACGAAGCCTAGAAGGTGGACGAGTGAAAGGGACATCGGCAAATGCGCTATTTTCCCGCATTCGCTGGTTATAACGTTTCATCCACGCATAAAATCATGTCCCGTGACATCCTCACGTCTGAAACAGGTCGGGCCCCTGTTTCCTCGTGTGGGCTTTGAACAGGGGACAGTCCCAACACCAGAAACGCGCGACGGATTACAAACAATGCAACACTCTACCCCGTGAATCCCTCACCATCTCGTAATTAGATTTATATTCCTCAACGAGTGTCGAAACGATCGCGGAAAACACTCAAATAGGAACAAAAATGAAAAAAAAAAAAAAAAAGAGGCAGCAAAAATCCGCGACCAGATTCAATTGGCACCCGTCCTGCACCCCCACTCCCCGGGTGGTTCATTGTAGACCACGTATCGCAGCTGCACATGGGCTCGTGTAACGCGCGTGCGCGCCGTGTTCACCGCATGGGGTCGCCACTGTTCTACACCGCGGGAGGGCGCTACAGCGCGACAGCGCACAGGTGATGTCGATGCCGATGACGCCTTTGATGGGGCATGCACAGAGACGAGAGAAAAGAGGCTCTAAATGGTTATGGCCATGGGGGGACAAAGTCAGCGGGGAGAAAGTTTCAGTCAATACGACGTTTTACGGAGAGAGCCGGGAAAATCGCCATTAAGAATGACGGGGATATGAGAGGGAGAGGAGGACTAATGAGAGATGAATGCTCCATGGGAGGGACAATGCAAGTGTATAGGAACAACAATCACACGCCAAATCGGACCCGAGAAAATGGCGCGACATTAATTCATTCCGCTATTGAAATACTGAACGCAGTAGTCGCGTAAATGGGCCGGTCCATTTTGCTCGGTCGTCGCTGCTTAATGTGGACTGAATGTTTTTAGGTTGCCTGGTTGGTGGTGATGGAACCTCAACGGGGTGTTCCACAAAGCGCAAACTGTCCGCAACGCGCATTTCTGTAGATACAATTGTCGGTTTCTGAAGATCCGTTTGTGACATGTCCGTTTAGGTCCTCCCTAAGTTATTTCCTAGGTTAGGTCCTCCCTAGGTCCGTTTAGGTTATCCCTATTGTTTTCTTTTATCATCATATCGGATTGCATAATGTAGTCAGATCTCTAAAAGTTTATGTCACTTAATTTCAACTGAAAAAGGATTGTAACATACAAAAGTCTAAGATTCTTGCAAAATATTGCGTTAAAATCGCATGAAAATCACGAGGAAGTATTTCTCAACCAGGAGGCCAGGCCATTGCAGGAAGCCAAGAAACAACTGAATGGTTTGTCTTTGTAGACCCTCCCTAAACATTCTCTGCATATGGACCAGAGCCAGACCGTGACTTTTCACATTCTCTACCTATAGCACTGCCCGAGAAAGAACCACAGATTAACGTAAACTACCCTACAGGTTCGTTCGAGGACGCGACAACAGCGTCCATCATACCACGTGCAGCATCTCAGAAAGCTAAACCCCACTTTTGATTCACGTAACCTTAGAATGAAGACAGCAAAAAAAGAAAAGAAGAAATGTCAAGCCTAAAGAATGTGCGCCTCTGTTCGTAGAGCAAAGAAAAGAAAAAGCTGACGTACGTATAAGCATTTACGACGCCACCTGAATACCTTCATGGCCAACCGTCGAATATCAAAGTGGGGAACGGCGAGCGTAGACCCAAATGCACGTGCAAGGTCTTGCCTTCACACAAAAAAAAAAAACTATCAAGAAAGAGAATCTCAAAGAACTCACCCTCTGCGCACGCGTCTTTTACTCCATAAAGCCCTCGCATCGTAGATGGAACGCAACCTTTTGTGCAGGAGCCAACGTAGCGTGTATATAAGGAACGCCGCATATTTAATCTGTCCAGACTTAATGCCTTCCTTCGCCCAAGGCAGTCACGTGGGAGTCTGATTCCCCAACCAGGAAGTCCTAGTCGTGTGTCTTCCGAGTTGACACATCTAGGTTGGCGGGACAAAGCGAATGCCGAGCTGTGGCTGCGATGGCCATTGTCGAAGAACTGGCGTCTATTTGAGGGACTTTCAAAAGCCACGTAATGAATTATTCTAAGTAAGCAGGGTTTGCATTGATGAGAATGTGTCGCCGTTTTGAGTCCGGTTATATGAGGTGTTGTACGCGGGACATGTACTTCTTTCACCTGGGAACAAGGGTCTTCAAAGTGACGGTTGAAGAAGGACTTATGGTTAGTGATGATGCCATGTATTTAGGGTGTGAATAATGTGCGACTCTTTTGTGTTTTGGCTTGTAAGACCCAACGGGATGTGTTTGACCTGGTTGTGAAATCGGGAAAAGGCGAGACACAAGTGTTTGTGGCTCCGATGTTGTTTTTAGTTTTTATTGTTGCACCACGAAAGAACTGTGGCAACTCTCACAGATGTTGACAGATGTAGAGGGAGCTACTATGTGTCCTATGGGCCGACTGCAGCGGTAACATCTCATTCCGGCCACAGTCTCATTACGGCAGAAAGTATCATTACGGCCGAAAATCTTTTAATCCCCAAGTGTCTCGCTACGGCCGAAGGTAGTCTCATTTCGGCCGAACATGTTTCATCGCGGCCAAAAAGAAAAAAGAAGCATCCACCATATTAGCAATCGCTGTGTTTTATGCTTCCCAAAGTGTGTCCGAGGCGGTGTGCAGTAATGAGACTCAATCGGTCATAATGAGACTTCGGCCGTAATGAGATACAATCACTGCAGCGGATCAGTGCCGACGTCCGTTTGTAAAGTGCGGTAGAAAAGCGAGGGAAAACCTCACCTCACACGACATAGCCGGGTGAATGGTTCGAACCCACCACCTACCATCAACGAGCGGATGCAGTACCCACTTGTCCGTTTTGTGTGCGTGCATTGTATAGGAAGATCAGCATCGCTGCTGCTGCCGAACCGAACTAACATTGGTTCGAAATGTCGGGGTTCGTCTTGCTCTCCGTCTTGCGCAACATTTTGGTTCATATTCCCGTACCTTCCCATTGCAGGAAGCAAGGCTACACGCAAAAAAGGCAACGCAGAAGCTTAAAGCTGCGTTTCCTAACCCAGTAGAGTTATAGCACCGCCGTCGCAGACGCTTGACTTTGCACGCCGTGCTTCTGGTACCAGTAGTAAAACGCAATTTCGTCGGCAATGAAGTCGTAATGCTCTTGCAATTACTCGACGTATTTACGTTTTTTTTTCGTTTTTTTAGTTCCGGGTTTGTGCCGCGAAGCAACTGTGGCTATGAGCTGCGTACAGACGTGGACAGATGGAGAGAGGACAACAGGAAGGGGGTTAGTACGCGTCCTGGGCCGACTTCAGGGGGAACTGTACCTCGAAAGTCTGCCGGAAAACTCGGGGAAAACCTCAGACATCTCAGTCGATGGTATAGGATTCGAACAGATTCGAACCTTAGTCTCCAGCACGACCTTGGCTATACCACCACCGAGCAGACGCTTGTACTCGCTCGACCATGCCCTTTGTCGTATCTTCCGTGTCTTCCGTCTTTCGGGATTGTATTAAAGCGATAACTTTATACGGTCATCCACCGTGAAACAGCCCGACCATCAGGTGGCACACCCTATGAACACGTAGTCACCTGATATGGGCACATGATTTCCACTACTACTACGCATGACTAATGTTGCTCTCTATTTTTTATTTTTTATTTCGGGTTCTGGTTCACTTTTCCTCTCTCATAATAAAGATATTCCGCCACCATCGCCCTGAAGTCCTACGCCTCAATGCTTATTCTTACCAATACCATCATTGAGCGTTCCCTGTGGCAGCGTAAAACGAGAAAAAGTCGCGGCTAAATGGCTGGTACCTTACAGAGGTCAACCAGTACGAATGGGTCGCCGCGTAACCGGTATTGCACCTAGTTATAATATGCAGCGAATTAGCGTTGCTTCCTGCATCGGGAAAGACCCATATTATAGTGTTCCCCCATACACAGAGAAATCAAAATGACAAAGAGTCTCGCTTTGCATAAAAAACGCATTTAGACTCCCAAGAGGAAAAGAAATTGCTGGAACTGCAGGCATGTCTCTTTCCCTTCCTCTCTCTCTCTCTCTCTCTACGTTTTTTACTGGTTTTCTTATTTTGCTACACGCTTAGCGTAGTATTTCGCTTTCAATCGTGTAGCACTGGCATTTCTGCAATGGTCCTCCTGGCGGCTGGGGTCTTCAAAGTTTTGGTCTAAAGCTACCCAGAAGCCTTCGGAAGCATCAAAACGTTTGATTGCAAGGTACAAATCGACTATTACTGAGCCTCTAAAAAAAAGAAAGAAAAGAAAAGAAAAAACAAGACGTCAACTTCATTTTTGCTTCAGAGCCAAGCCTATGCTTATTTGCTTTATTTGCTTGGTTTTCTTCAGTCAGGACAAATGAACCACGTTAGAGGTACGAAAAGTGAATCCGGGGTTTTCCAAATGCTCTTGACGATGGCGAATTTCGCTCTTTAAAATAGACATTTAAAGAGTCGCATAATTAATCTAAATTAATCAATTAGGTGCAATACTCAAAATATTCGCACCTGCACAAGGCGGCCGCTATCACCCTCGTATCATAGCAAACTTTTATTTTGTATTGTTGACTGATTGGATGAGTCACAAAAATAGTGACTCCCCGTCTGCCTTAATGCTTTAGTCTACTATTTCCTACACCCTTGATTTACTTATTTTATTTTAGTTTACATTATTTAATTTACTTTTATTTTTAAGCCCGGTTCCGTATAAACGACTGTTTGATCAACGGAAACGCTGTGGTACCTTGACGCACATAATTTCATCAAGTAGAAACCGCATCTAAACGGAGCGGATGGGATTTTTGACGCGGGTGGAAAAGAGTTCTTCCCTTGCGGAGGATTGCTGTGCGTACCTGCCAGAAGAACTATCGACTATCGAGGCACTACAGCATAGCCTATCTCTAGTACACCAATAATTTCAAGCGTGGAACTTGCAGGGAAGCTGTACGGGAACTGTGGTCCTTCTGGTGAAGACTATATAGATTATGAGCCAGTAGCTCAAGTGTGTATTGCCATCCAGTAGGGGAACTATCCATCAAGCCAAAAAAAGTGTATGTATGTTGTCATCAGGTTGGAGAACTACCTGGGGGCAGACCCATTTACACATGAGCCGCCCCCATTTCAGATTAGTATCAGTAGCCAACACTAATGCTCTGGGCACATTGGACAAAAGTTTACGGAACACGGAAGCGCTATATTGCTTTCTCTCTCGGCGACACCCTGGGTGTGTATCGAAGAGGACACGTGCACCCATTCAGAGGGTAGACTAGTTAAAGTAACTGGATGCTTATGATTACCGCGTTGGGATGAGAGTAACCCACAAAAATTACCTCCTTTTCAGACTAGTAGTCAGTATAGCCAACACTAATCTGCTAGGCACCTTGTTACCACAAACGTCAGTATGTCAGCCACCCCGAGGCGCCGGCCCCACGACAACCACAGAGGGCTGAGGAATGGAGTGCATTGTGGTCAAGTCACTACACCAGTCAACTGCTACATTTGTTGAGATCTTGTGTAACCGGGCTCGGTAGCTCAGCCGCTAACGTGCTGACCCTATAGGCTCAAAATCGCGGGTTCGTTGCTAGCCGTGGTTGTAGGAACGTAAGCCATGCCCCAAGAGCGAAGTATGCTTGTGCCGGAGGTTCCTGGCGCACTCCAAAAAAGGGGTGGTCGAAATTATGCGTAGATCCACATCGTTTCACCGATTTCAGATGGTTTGCACTGAACCGTCTCAGCAGTGTACAGACAGGGGCAGAGGTGACTTCAGGGGAAACTATGCCCTCTTGCGTCCTTCTGAGAAGTCTGCTAGAAAATCCAGGAAAGACAGCACAGCAAACGGAGGGGTTCGAACCCAGCACCACTGTCACACGAGCGGATATTGCAACCCCAAGTCCGTGGCCACGCCTATGGTAGCAACAGATCATACCTCGCAGATAGTGTAGAGTCTATCCAGAATAAGGCAGCAGCATGTTTCATCCTTTCAGATAACGTCCCCAATACAAGCGTTACCCCTTCAAGTATCGCCTTTCTCTCAAAAATATCTCAGGTATCGCAAAAAAAAAATCGCAGGATAAGACAAATTATAGCTAAGTGTAATGTGTACCAAAGGGAACACTTTCCAGAGAAGATCCCCCTCGACGCTGCTTATGACTATACGGTTGTTTCGTGACGTAAAGCGACGAAGTAAATACATAGGAGACAACGCAGAACTGATACAACACCGAGAATGCACCAACCAGCATGATTCAACTCCAGTTTGGCCTACATCTTGTACATGTGTAGCAGAAGTAGCACAGACGGCGACGATTCCATTCGGGCCGTCGAGAGCCCTTCAATTCCTTGAGCACACAAAGTCCTGTTCGACAGTGACAGATGACTCCCTGGCCCTCATAATCGATGACTGCCTTTTCACGCAGGTGATGCGGATTAATTGTGGACACACTGTTTGCGTAGGACGCAGTCACCAGGCATAGATCTGGCAGCTTTCAAGTGGCTCCCTCGTCTGGAACCCCCGTATGTGCACGAATGTCATCTTCTGTCCAGCAGGGCCTTACGATAATTGCCACTCACGAAACAGATGCGTTACGAGACAAAAAGATCCGTGATAATTTTATACGGATCAAATATAATACGTAATTTCATACCAGGGTATAGAAAGAAATAGGGAAAAGACGTGAAAGCATAATTCTGCAGCGTAAAGCCCCGTGCGGATGGCCTTTTGCGATCTGTATCCAATTCGCGAGTCACAAATCCGCTACCGATCGGCATTCGCAGTGCTGGCAGTTGTCTTTGTGGTCTAGGTCATCTAGACTATCCAGCAAGTCTACCAGTACGTCCTCCAGCGCGTCTTCAGCGAGAGCGTCTTGGGGTAAACCGTCCACAGAATATAGCTTTTATAGCATATATAGCGTCCTCTAGCATGTCGCACTCCCAGCAATTGGGCGTATACCAGCGATTCTCATATGGGCACGTTGCTCCTTCACATAGCTCACGTTACTAGTCTACTCGTGCAGGGTGATCGGAGTAGTTGGCTCTTCGGGTGAAGAAGCCAACATCTCAATGTTTCTCCTTTGCACCAGACCACGGTAAAGCAAACAAAAATGCGTGCAACCAAACACAAATATATTTTCATTAACCCCCCCCCCCCCCAGCGGTCGCTGAGCATTCAGCTGTGAATGCTGCAGCCGGCCTCTCATTTGTGAAACCACCATCTCCGTTCGCTTTTTATCCCGTTCAACCCAACCCAATAAATAACTCATTGTTCAAGGTTCCTCCCATTCGACAGCTACACTCTTGCAAAGAAAAGTAAAGAAATATTTAAAAAAAACGACGAAAAGTTGCGTGACAGCACAGTACGATGAGCTCAGGAATGTCATCTGGATATACGAGAGGCAACATTTGTGCTTCGATTATCCCGTCCCGTACAACGAAGCAAATCCAACGTCATGGTACATTCACGAAGCCTAACAAATGTTCGAGCTTCCAACACCTGTACCTTAATCGGTTCTGATGAACGTCTTCCCTCCCCGAAGACGAAACCTCAAGCTCCGAGTATACGCTATCTCGGCTGACAAATCTCACCATTCCGACGACTAATGTCACGGCGAGGCTCATCCCATTCACCTTCTTTTAATCCCATACATCCACGGCAGAAGATCCCACGATTCTCGGCGTTAGCTTTCGTCGACCTTCCCAGAGATTAGAATAGGAGGAGGCTTTCTCGACCCCGTGAACTTGCGACCTGTACAGTGTATGACCTCCGGGAATTCGAGGAGGCTGAGGAGGACAAGTGCGTCAAGAGGAAGGCGATGCGCGCTGATGGGACACGGTGATCAATTGGTTCGATATAAGAGAATTGTGTTGCTAGATCTTCTAAAGGGTATGCAGACAGCGCTCCCGCTTATTGCGATCCGGCTGAGAGCTCACCAACTCCATGGTCCATTGAGCACACACTTAAGGACTGCCGTACTATGATGATGCGCGCCAGAAACACCTAGTAGACAGCGAGGACGATGTCCTGAAGGATATTGTGCACCCCTGAAGTACATTCTCCGAAAGACGCATGCGAGCCCAGAATGATCTTTCGAGAAATGCGGCTAGAGCGGATATTCCTGTCATGCCCTACAGCCCAAGTCTTTGGACCTCTCATAAATTGAACTAGCTTGGGCTTGGACTTAGCGGAGTATCGGACAACCATCGATCTATATCAGTTGCCCCTGTATCCCCGTCTCCTCTCATCAGGGATTGTCCTTGCACCCCCGAACACACACCCGCCAACCACAACAACAACAAGAAGAGAACAGGAGATACGGGTGTTACACTCCAGTGAGTTGAAAATCCCAAACTCTAACCATATCGTCTTCCAGCTTACCCACAGTTGTCGGGACAACGGCGGGCTGTTCATCAGCACCGCCACGAGAAATTGTAAACTGGTGAGTAGGAACATTTAAAATAGTATGGGTTCCATGATGGAATTTCATGTGGCTAAGGAAGGACGTCTCTTTCGTTCAGTGTTAATAGGAAATGTGAAGCATAGAAATGGTAAAGAAAGTATACTTCTCTAATGCATTTTGACCCTTCCCATATAGGTATCCCAACGTGCCTCGAGGAGTAAGATCTGTCTATTCGTGGTGTCCAATTTCTTGGATCTCACCGACTTCTTCTACTCAGTGTGCGAACTCGCGTTCGCTCAAGTTGTATTCAACTATAGCGACTGTTAGCACACCAACGATAACGTGGCTTCCGAAGTGCCGTATCTACCGCACCAAATCAAGGAATAAAATTTTGAGTCGCGCGCCCTGCCATTGGTTCCGGTCGGTTCGATAATTTCACGGTTACGTTATCGACGGTCTACTAGAACGATGAAAGATGGAAGTCACTGAAAAGGTTAGCCAGCTGTAGGACTAATCTTTTCAGTGACTTTCATCTTTCATCGTTAATTTCTTAGGCAAATTGAGGCTTTGTATGTATTAGTCCTTTCTATGTTGTTCCAGCCTCAGAACATCAGTTCTTTCGTGTCTACTAGAACCTTCCGTTACGTGTAGGTGCTGTACGTAATTTACGTGTAGATGCTATGCAAGATTTCTTCCAGCGAAGCATCGTGGGTTTTGAAACGCTAAAGAAAAATGAATGGTGTATTCAGGTTTCGGTTTCACAGTGACGTAATCATGGTCGAGGTAGCGCACCCTGATGGACGTCACGACAGTATATACGACCGCGATAAACGTGGTCAAGGGCCCTCTTGAGATATAGTAAAATGTGATTAGAAAACTTTGTCTCGAATTGGTAGATCGATTCCTTTGCAGGAAAGACACCGAAGGTACTGACAGTGACGTCATGGCAGCAAAATAATTGGCCGCCAATTTAATTGGAATACTTCACACGGTGACTCTAAGCAGCACAAGAAAGCATTTCTTGAGGTTTCGTTTAGGTCCGGAGGTTTCCGGAACCTGGAGAGACCTCCGGCAGGCGATCACCTATAATTTCACGAATACATCACCTTAATCCCGGCTCCCATTCCGGGCAGATTTAAAGCTCGAGATTTCTTCCAGCTTAGCTCCAAATCCCCGTAACTGCACAAAGCAGATCCCATAAAGCTCCTTAAACGGTCATATCAGTCCAAATCACCGCCTCCTCATCTGGAACTATTTATCACTTCGTTCCGCTCTTCCCCCTCTTGACCAGTCCAAACAAACCCGCCTACGCAAACAAAAACTTGACCTCACACCGTCCATGTTTACGTCCAAACAACCTCTCAGGTGCGCCTAAAAAAATCGAAAGAAAAAAAAATACGTCCCTCTCAGTGTCACCGAACTACAATCCAAGTGTGGCTTTAACCCGCTTAACGCCATTATGCGACGGGGGGTGAAAAAAAATCTCGGGTTCTTTCATTTTGCACATTTCTAAAACGAAGGCCGCCTTCTTCGGCTCCGATATAAGCATGGTGTAAGACGCGCAGTTCCTAAGAGGGTCTCAAAGAGACGTCGGGACGTTCGAGAAAGAGACCATTGTGTTTTCGCAGGGTTGCTCCGCCAAGGGTGGGTGGGGTTTTCGATTGGATCCTCGGTGCGGATTTATTTTCGCAGGGGGTTAGGGAGAGCCCGAAAATGGGCCTAAATATCCCCCAGGGGAATTTGGGAGTTTTTCTTAGCAGCTCAGATTCAGGTCTTCTCGTTCCCGTAGCCTTAACTGGGTCTATTGTCCAGGGTCATCCTTTTAGAATGTTTTTTTTTCTTCTTTCTTTCTTTTCGGTAACCCTCCACAATTTTGGACAAGGCGAGAAGTTGTAAGCGCCGTATTTTCCGACGCATAAGGTACACCTGCCAAAATTGACGATATTTCAAATATATAGTGAGGTTAATGCACACCATGGAGGCTTCACATTGGCCCCTCAGCTTGAGGAAAAGACGTAAAAGCGGACAGAACACTGAACAAACTGCAGAAGACAAGGACCCGGTACTTTTACAAGGTCAAAGTTGCGGTTGTCCAGTCGGTCTAGAGCAAATTTCATGGTTGCGCTTTGAGATGTATATCTACTACAGTACACGAGAATGTGCTCAGTGTACTCCAAAATTGGACAAAGTGTACAGTTTGCTGAATCAGCCTTCCCAATTTTATGGAGGAATTGGCGCCCGTACGGGACGTTCAAAACGGAAGCTGTGCAAGAGCGTCTGGATCGACCAAGGTACCGTGGACGAAACTCTGAATTTCAATTCCAAATCTACTCTATATAGAGCAACGAGGAGTCCCCTAGCCATAATCTGCGTAAGAGACCTCAATATGTCTCGCACATCTGCTTTGGCGTTCTGCTGTTCTCATAGTTTTTTAACACAAAATCTGTAAATGATAAAAAAGCACCCTCTATGCATGCGAACTTTGCAATCTCAATCGAACATTTATGAACTGTGGACGCGTACCAATGTTCCGACAATACAGCTTCATATTTCCTCACACATCGTCACTTCACATACTTGTTTGTTGTTGTTATCCAAAGTGGCAAATTTCCTCACTCACTGCCATTTCATGTTCACTACTTTTTTTTTTCCTTTGCCCCACAACTTTTCCACTAATAATGAAAGCACAGGGTCAGAGCATATATTCAGGCCAGCGTAGGTGACAGGAGACACCACGGAAACGTCGCCCTGCGGCGGTGGTAAACCCACCTTTTCCGGTCAACTTGTCAACGGCCGTCCGCGAAAACACGGACTCCGATTACAGCTCTCCGTCGTTTCACACAAAGAAAGGCCTCTGACAATTGCCTGAGGCAAAGAGAGTCCCACACTCCATAGACTCGCTACTTCTTTACATAAGCATATATTCTCATATTCGACAGATAACGTCAACGCTAACGGAACTGAGAGAGCTGCACAGAGCACGTACTCTATATGTCGTTTTATATTGCTTCGACGGCCTCCGTACACCGCTTCCGGAGCTCGCTCTCTCTCTTCACTTCGTGGATCAATCCGGAAATCACTGACCGAAGTTTAGAATGTCATCAGGGCCGGCGATAGGGGGGGCGAAATCTTATCATTTCTTATCTTTTCATTACTGCTGGTGTGAAACAGGCCCTCGATGTGCCTTTGCCTCAGGCCCCGCACACCCCTAGTACCGGCCCTGAATGTCATACAAACGGAAAGCTTATGTAGGACGATATTTTCTTAAAGCGATTGTTCAATGACTTGCCAAGAGTATGGGAAAGAAACGACGTCATCAACAGATCCGTCGATACGACGAGAAACGACTAATTGCAATCGAAGTGAATGGCACGGTAGCCCAGCGGATACAGCGTCGGGACAACAACAACAATAAATCAAGAAGTGATGATGACATGGGATGTTTCCCCGTGGTAGCCACAGGACACTACCCCATTTCACAGTGGTTAATATGAGAGGATGAATTATGGTGAGAATCAAGCGACGACAGGTCGGAGTTCGGGACAGCGGGGGTTCGACAGCGTCGGGACAGTACTCGATACAGTTCGAAAAACTCGCATGTCACATTCACTTCGGAACATTGTAGTCATCAGCTCGGCTGACGATGAACAAATTAAAATTGTGCAAGCGGGCTGGTGTACTGTAGAAAGAGTAAGCATTTCCAATTAAGTTTGAGGAAGTCAGGTGCGCAAAACGTCGAGGCCGACACCGTACTCAGACCTGCAATGAAGTAGGTACAGTAAAAGGAAGAAAAACAACAGTCTGAGGTGGAAAAGGAGAGGACAATGTCGGTGTCTCCTCCTCATCGTTTTGTACCTGCTTTCCTCAAACTGATGGGCGTTCCCAGGATTGTTTGCAACCCCCTCACCTCTTTTCCTGGAGATGGACGCTGCAGAGTGTGCAGGTTTTCAGAAGTACATATTATTATGACATACATGAGAAAAATCAGGACGATCTATGAGTAAAGAGCATACAATTTTCACAAGTGACCTTGCAGCTTCAGGAGGGCACGCACCACCCTTGGCCCCCTCTCAGTACGCCCATGCTCAAACTCAAGGAAATGTTATCTCCTTCTGGTGATGAACGCTGACGTCTATCTTCTATATAGTATCCGTTGGAAGCAGAGAAACGCGTTTTCCTATTTCCTCGCTCTCTAGTTTCTTGGGAGGATAGAGTCAGGCATTACGCAGAGTGGTTTGAAAAACGTTGAGCTGAAAACCCAAGTCACCTCTCCATTAATGGCTTCCTGCTTAACCGTACACTTCTCTCGAAGCCATGATACGTATGAACGGCTTGCTTCGAACCCAACGCTTCTTTCAAACAGTGTCATTCCCTCTCACAAGCATGCAAAGTCTCTTTCACACCTTTACAGGCCGCATTGAGGTCGTTTATTCCTGTTCTCTACTCCATCCCCACAGTCAAAGACACCTCTCCTACTTGGCGGTTAGAAGCCACTTCACATTTCTTACACGTCACCTTCTTGAGGTATCCGCGCAGAGACTATGAAAAACCTGCCGGGAAAACTTCCTCAAGGGTCATCACACGGCTTTGAGACCGCAAGAACGCTCTAATTCGCTACAAGGTATATACCAGGGCAAAGAACACAATAACGAACTTAAACCGGAAAGACCACTCGGAGCTCGCTCGCTGTTACCAGCGCGCAAATATTCCACTTACATTTCTCGCGTAAGTACCTATTATATTGGAGTTCATTCGACGCTTCAAGGGTACCAGGGTTTCTCCTTTTCCAGCTTTAGTCGCCTTTATCGCCGCCTTGTGTCACCCAATTGAACTAAGTAGCGAGTTGGGTACTTGAACGTCCCTTCAAGAGGGACAATGTCCAATGTTCCGATCGTAATCAATCGCTCAAATCGTTCGATAGCCATCGTTCGACAAGCCATCCAGAAAAACTGAGCTTCATGCAGGTGAAAGCGCAGGGCTGGTGGCGCATTGTTGAGAGGAACATCACGGCAGGAGCTACAATGGTTAGAAGGCGAAGGTCGATACAGTTTCGATTTTTTTTTTTTTTTTTTCACGTGACCCGAGTAGAGAGAGAGGTGGGGTCGAGAGTGTAACACTAAACGTAACTTGTCTTCTGCTTCCGTTGTGATGCTACACAAAGAATGAATGGAAACTGTTTCAAGGTTGATAAAAATCTTTTCTCTTCGTTTCCGAACAGCAACTGGGTGAGCCCCAGTGACTCGATCAACGTGTAGCCCTGGGTGGTGGGTTCGATGGGAGACGACGATATGGAAGTTGCGTGTCGTGTTTTGGACAGAAAACAGGTTGGGTCGAGGATGCAGTGTAGCTGGTGAAAGAGTGTCTTAGCTGTCGGTCTATGGAAGGGAGTGGGAGCACGAAGTAGGGGATTATCGCAGGCTGTCATAAAAATTGTTGGTCTTTATAACGCGAGTTCTGGTTGATGTGCTGTCAAGCGCTCTGCGAGGTCTCACTCGGCATTGTGGAAGGTCAGTTTCTTGTACTTAGACATCTTGCATCGAGGTTGAGGATGAAGGTGTAGGGCCGTCATAAGGTTTTAATCGGGCCTCTTCGCTTAATTCTTAGCACTCCGAAGCAAACGGGGTTATGACCGGTGCATGGATGTAGGCAACTATAATGGACACTAGGCGTTACTACCCGTCTCCTGCGGGCTTCAACAACAACTTTGCCGATATCTGTCTGGAAAGTCTACCAGAAAGTCCAGGGAAAACTTTAGAAGGCACAATCCCACCACCTTTCAGAGGCGTTGTTTAGGTTAAATTCGGATTTTGTCCGTGAGGCTTCCCCTAGATCTGATGGGAATGCTTTTGAATGGTGAGGAACAGAGGTTCTGCTCCTATAGATGACTGAGTTGTAGTTTGCACTGAGTGTTAGTTGAGACTGAGTTGTAGCTTGGTGCAACTGTTCATTGAACACGTCGTTCATTGTGTCATTTCTTTGTCCTCGTCAATTCTGTTACGCTATTCTTTACGCGATACCCAATGATCAACTGGCCCAACAGTTGACGCTTTTAAGTTCCATTGTTTTAGCCACGAAGGCACGGGCGTTCCTTGAATTCAACCTGCCGCAGCGTACCCAGGACACTTCACCGTCCTCACAACGGAACAGCAAATTCCCGACGAAAGTATCCATCACGCAACGCCCAGCGGTACGTTAATATCTGCCCGTAACTAACACGTCACAAAACGAACACCTTTCACCGAAATCTCCAAGCTCATTTCCAAACAATCGCAAAGAAAAGAACCCACCTTGTACCAACATTCATGTAATACCGCACCTCCTCCCGACGACATGTCTGCAAACAATTTCAAAGCAGACGACACACTACAAAACGAAACCGAAACAACCGTTGACGCGGGTACGTAACTTATCGCGCACGATACATAAAGAGAGCGCCCCGTTGCTACTCCTTTGTGTTCTACGCGTCCCTTCAATATTTGCAACAACATGCGAATTCCCATCCCCGTTTTGTACTCTTCATTCGGACATCAAACAAAATAGGGCCCGGGATGCAGCGTGAAGAATCATCAAAGACGCACCGGCCGCTGTTCCCCACACGCTAGGCATTCTTCGTGTGCATGGAGACACCGCTGGCAAAAGAGCAGCTATATATGTGGTTGAAAACGCAGGTCGTAAAACCTGTTCATTGAAGAAGAAGAAAATGACCTGCGTTGTGTCAGAACACCTCCTGTCGGCTAATGAGGCAACTACAAAGAGTTCGAACACCGCCTTACCCGCCAACGACATATAGGCTTGGCTTGACATATGGCATAGCTGGTAGCACGGAGTTTAAAACGGTACACGACATTCCTTGACAACGTGAATGAGTTTGACGACAGTTCATTCGCGTGAGCTGACATGTTACAACTCTCGAGGACAAAAAGACAAAAGTCGGATTTGTAGGAAATGGGTTCGTTTGACAGCCTGACAACGACACACATACTTGCCTCTGTGGGGGCGGTCTCTCAGAAGGCTCAGATTTGAAGGGTGAAAGACGCGCTTTTTTTGAAGAGAGAAGTCCCGGGGAAACTCTATTTTACGATGTCCCATAGGGCGTGTGCAGTGCTCATGGAAAGGAACCTGGACAGAGTATTCTTACGAGGGCAGTGCAGTCCAGAAAAGTAAAGGTGCCATTCACCACGCTGTTCCGTTGGCTTCGGCTGCATGGGCCCTCCAGCGGGCTATTACAATTTTGACTTAGGAAGGTGGACTGCTGCTGCTGGTCTGTTCTGGAAACAGAACATAACTTGCTGACTTGTCGACGATATCAACACGCATCGACAGCACCTCCAGGCAGCCTTCACCAACGCCACCTAGATGAACTGAAGCCTGATTGCTTTGACGACGTGACGTAGCCATTAAGGGTCCGCCAATCACGTCCGTATGTTCGAGTGACGTAGCTATAGAGACGAACCGCCATTAACCGCCACTCGTAGCATCAGAGAGCCTGTGTTTGGAATCATCTGCGACGATTGGTATAGGAGCAGACGTGGCGAAAGAATGAAAGAAGGAATTGAAAAGAACCCCCAGGTGGTCGACATTATCCGCAGTCCTATACCCTGCGGTACGTGCAGTATGTCGCCACACAAATAGGCTGACATACCTTACGTGTAAATCTGCTCCAATTACCTTTGTTAACAGGCCTTCTGTATGTACGTGGCGTTGTCTAGTCAGTAATCCGACGCGCTAGAGGAAACGGATAAATCCATGTTGAAAGCGTTTGTCTGGTTCGCATTCAATTAATCATTCAGTTTCCTTCGTTTTATAATAATACGCCTTTTTAAAGCTCGCTATGCCCAAACATATTCGTCTAATTTACTCGCTCAGCACTTATTTAGTCATACCTGTAGGTATTCACACGTTAGATAACGAGTTGAATAGTGTACACGCAGGAAACACTGAGCTCCGATAACATACACAAAGTACAACACTGACTCCAACCTCGTCTTGCAACAACGACTGTAGAGTCGCACGGAGCAACATCCTCGTGAAACCTTAAAGTCCTCAGCAAGAAACAGAAAGCAGGTGTCACTATGGCTCAACCCGGTGAACGCAACCCGCATACCGCACTCCGCTTCCTCAATATACTGCCGAACCATTTCAACCTTCCTCCCTAAAGAACTATCAAAAACAGCCCTGTTCCTCTATTCAACGGGCATCACCTTTTGTCTCGACCGAGCCAACCATACAGGTCTTTTCAAACTCACCCTGTCTTAACGAGCTTAACCGGGGAAGTGATCTCGTTATGAGAAGTGAAAGAGGGGGAGCCACAGCAAACATCGAACCGGCGCCAATTTTATTACGAATATAAACCGAGCACCGTTTACGCGCTGCATCGTCATCACACCATAGCAGAAGAGACACAAGATGGCGTCCAAACCACCGGCAGAGGGCGCTCGTGAGACCACGTGACACCTCTGCACGCGACAGATGGCAGCGCGTCGAGCGTCATTAACCTCGCGCACGCGCGCAGTTGCTGGGTTCCCCCCTTTTCGTTCTCTTTATTTCTCGAATGATGGGGAAGGTGGGTGAAGTCACGTGACCTGAAGGGTGGTCAACGTCACGAAGTTGGTTCTAGGCGCGTGCTCGGGGTCGTTCGTCTAATTTGCAAAGTCAATCGGTCGGAAATATGTATGGGCTGGTCTGAAGGGGGGGCACGTGCGTCAGGAAAGGGGGGGGCATAACACTGTGGCGTGACTTCTGCAAGCTAAGGAAAGCTGCAGGAGTTCGGTCTGTGTCGAGGAAACGTCCCGTTTCAGTGTACTATATGCTGCACAATTAAACATGAGCTCCAATCCTTGTCCTGGGTAGTACTTAGTCTACAAGTAACTTGCAACTGTAACGAGGTACTTGTTCGTTTATTTTTTTCTTTTTGCCGACTTCTGAAAATGTAGTTTATGTGGACGGCGTACAGTACAACAAGTTATACAAAACTGGGTCTGAGGAAACTTTGTGAGACAACTACTACTGACAACTCAAAGCAGCACAACTCAGTAGCAAGAATGAGGGTTCAGACTTCAGACAAGACTGAAAGACGCAGCGCCAATAACTAGAGTGCAACACCTGAAAGGGAATTGCGCTAGAAGCACTTTCGACAAGGCTCAGTGAGATTGAATGAGTCCCAGCACCACACTGTTTGTAACCAGCTAGCTCCGTAATCTGCGTTCATGAGTTGTCTTTGTTATATACGTAAGATAGACGTCTGTAGATCATCCCTGCGAAGACTCGAACGTCTGGTAAACACACATCTGCTATCGCAGCTATCAGAAGAATCCTCGCAGAAAGCAAAAAGAAAAAGCAAACGGGAAAGTTGCGTTCAAACGCGATGTCCGCATGAATACGCAGGAACAGCAGCACTTTTTTCTATTTTTAAGCCTATTTGAAAAGGTTTTCACTGACCGTCCACCCACGCAATCCATGGCAGGCTAAAATGCAGACGACACGCAACAATACAAAAGCAGACGGCACGGTACAATAGCAGACGACGCGTCAGCAATACGAGAGGATCATCTCCGGAGAATTACATGCACCGCTTTCAATTCCCAAACTTTTCAATCTAAAATCTCTCACGCAACTTTCCATGTTCCAAAGATGGGTCAGTCGGTTGCTGTGTTACGCACGTTACAATCCATCTGGGGGCCAGCGCTGTTGGGTGTCACACAGCGAAGGCATGCGATGTCCCGTGTTGGGATTAGAAAGGAAGTATTACAGCGTCGATACACCTAAATAGGGCCGCTAATCTCGGTATGCACGCAGCTGGATTCTCAATGTTCCGGGACTGGAGATATTGTACGTGGGATTGTCAAAAAAAAAGAAAAGGACAGAAAGAGAAGAGAAGAATTTATCGTCGTATAGGTGTTTTCTGCGCCGGAGATACGCTATGCAGGACATGTACGTGGGGATTGCATTCCCTGCTATACCTGTGTTGTTACGCTCACCTCACCCCATTGTCATTCATGTAGTAGTAGTTGTTGTTGTTACGCTATAATAGAGCTCAGAAACAGATAACCAAAGGGAATACAAGCAGTGGACGAACACAGTTGCTTATTAGCCTGTTTGTTCTTTATCACGTCACCATCACCTATTATTAGCCTGAACAGCGAAGACGACGGGCATATCCGTAGCGACCGAAAATTTCTAAATGACAGGGACAGTAAGAAGTACCTGTCTTATATCGGGGACTGCCGTTATGGATCAGTTCTCGTGCCGAACTCGCCTTGGAGACAGCCCTTTTGACCCCTTACCTTCAGAGTGCAGCGCTTGAGCTCCACAGACTTGGACTTCAATAACGTTCAGCAGCAACACCAGGATGTACGGCGACGCGATGTACAGCGGCAAGTCTCCCTTTTTCGGAACAGCACAGCATCAAACACACCAATCCCTCCTTGTCCTCTATACCCCTTCCTGCTGTCCATGTCTGTACGCTGCTCATGGTCACAGTTGCGACGCGGCGCTAACAGGATAACAAAACAGGGCTCTACGCAAGCCGCTGATTACCAGCAGTCGCCGTTACAAGACGCGCGTTTACACTTCGGACGCAGAAATTGCATTGACGGACGCTTACTCAGCAGACTTCTTATCAGCGATCTGGGTTCCGCGCCCGTGTTGCTACAGCGCTGATAAGCTTGAAGGTTAAACACCAGCGAAGTGGACAAGGCGTCACCTGGGGGGAACGCTGTCAGTCGAAGATAACATTTTGTTCCGTCATATTTTTCTTTTTTTAAGGAGTTCACCCGACTGGATAACCAGACAGGGCTTCACGACTCTGTTACTGCAACTGACTGCGGCACGAAAGGAATCAGCGAATCCTCTGCATGTGGTATTGTCAGATTGCATTGACTGGAAGGTTCTGTAGTCAGGTGGGTAATAATAAACCCAACCGCTTTGGAGCCCCAAAGAGATCAGGAATCGTCGCATTGGCATTACAATAAAACTGCTTCGGCAACTTCCTTTACGACCCCTCGTGCGTTTGGGGCCCTAATGAAATGAGGAGGTCGTCAGTGCGCATGCCCAGAAGCGAAACAAAGATTTGTGCTCTCTCTAATAACGGTCTTGATTTTTACATCGCGAGACAACTATGGTAATATGCTAAGTCCCAGTTATCGGTTCGTGGCTTAATTCTGCCCCTCGAAGGTTCTCACACAACCTTATCGTCCTTCGGTGAGGAGGACATGTCTGAGTAACTTTCTCTCGTCTCTTCTTGTTACCTTCGTTTTTATCCTAATACTCGTAAGACCAGCTCGTTTGGTTCCAGATGCTCTAACGAAAGTGGAGTAAATGCGGAAGAGGCAGCTTTTAGCCCTCTAGATTGCATTTACTCTTGCAGTCTAGATTGCACTGCAGTCCCACTGCGGTCTCATTGCAGTATATATATTGCATTTACTCCCCATCTTAGTCCACTGATGCTGAAATTTACACCCTACACTCTAAATCTTTTCACACCTTTAAAGGTGTAATAACGTGCATGGCGCACGCCTTTTCAGGTGTAATTTTGGTAACATCATAATGGAGCATGGTTTCGCACAAATTTTCTTTACTCGAGTGTTGTCTGTCCTCCAAAAATTTAGTCTTGCAACATCTCAACATTGTTCAACAGTATTGTAGACACTTGCGCGTGCTCGATTATCGATAGCGATGCATATATGCATTAGCTCGTACCTACGATATCCAAGACATAATGAAAGCAATATTTGCACTGACACTTGATCTTTAGTAATGCTTTCAGAATTTTGTAAAATATCGTCCTGGAGATGCAATGTTACGCAACCAGGTTGAATGTGCATAGCGCACACCTTTAAAGGTGTGAAAAAGTTTACAGTGATAGCACCACAGGTACAGATAAACATCCGCGCATTAGGTCTCGAAAGGGAGGAATGGGTGCGGCAATGCACCTATAGTCACTAAAACGTCCAACGTTAAGAGTATGGAACAGATGCTTGCCGGTGGACAAACGTCGTAATGTGAAAAGCCTGAGTCTGACCACAACTATACGGGCACACGACTCGACTTGACTGACTGTCGTGTGTTCGTCCCGTCCCGCTATAGTTGTGCCCAGACTCAGACTTTTCACATTATGGATTAAAGCTACTTTATTTTTTTCTTTTCTTAGAACGCATATACGGCAACGTATTTTCCTCTATGTCAACTTCCCCATCATGCGTAGCTCCATACTGACTGACATACCAAACATTGTCAACTTCTTCCGAAGGGTAAAGGTGATAGAAAAGCCTTTCGAGCGAGCTACACACGCGAGACCAGTCTCCTTCTTCCGAACCCTCAAAAAAACGAATCTATCCCTTATACTCGACAGAACGATGGTCATCCCATATAAGTTCCCATGTCCGCGCATAATAGCGCCTACTGCGCTTTAATCCCGGGTGTTGGATTACTACGGAGCGAGGCTTCTTTTCTTTCTTTTTTTTTAAATCTAGGCGTCAAGTTATTGTCCGCGGATGACGGTCGGCAAACGATGGATTAGCGCCTCCTATTCAGTTTAGTGTAGGAGGACACGTCGGAGATAATATGTAATGGAAGGGAGGGTGTCTACACATGGGCACGGGAGTTGCACCTGGCGCTGGTGCTACCAATCTTCGCCACTTTTATAATCGCCAGGGCAAACACGATGACGACATGGACGATGCCCGCTCTTCACATGGTTGGTTGGTGGGTGGCGTTTTTATTCCCAAATTATCTACATGCCGATACGGCGGCATGTTGCTCTAGGGGGATTGTACGGGCCGACTTCATAGGGAACTGCGTTAGCACTGCTAGCCTTCGCCTTACATATGCGTCTGAGAAAAACTTGGGTCACAACCCATTTGGACGGCGGTAATTTTAGCCAAAGACACGGCAGCAGGCTCCAATATTATTAGATGCGACACAAGAACAGCAGTAATCTGAACTACTATCGACAACACTCAATGCACACGTACACCAGTTCAAAATGATCAGAACACTTGCGACCCATACTGATTCGTTTAATCGATTCACGACGAACCCAACTGATGGGCACTCGATGGCAGTCGATATGCAATTGACTAGTAAGACTCACTGTGATGCATCCCTCAGCTTCTTGATGCGGCTCCACTCTTTCAACCTGCGATGCATCCACAAATGGTGAGTTAACTCGCTTAAACGGTTTAAAGTATCTGTGTGCAAGTACTATGTACATTTCTAGTCTAACCTGAGGGCTTTTATTTTAATGAAACCGTCAGCGTCAGAGGGGGTGTAGTCGCCTTGAACATCCATGCTGGAAAATCATACGAGTTAGTCCGTTTAGTTCAGTACATAACAGACCTTTCTCGCTTGAAGAACCCTTGAAGAATTCTTGTATTATAGGCACAGGGAACCCAAAAACGTCCTTTCTTCGCCGCTTCTAAGCAATCTCCCATATCTGTGACATGGCTCCGACCAGCGCCAAACTGGCGGTCGACGAGGGAAGTAATATTGGACTCGTCCAAGGAGGCTGGGTCCCAAGACGACACTCGTGTACCACGTAGCACAGTTGGGCACCCAACCGGACTCAACCCAACATTGTTTCCCTCGTCGACCGCCAGTCGGGCGCTGATCGGAGCCATGTCACGGATATGGGAGATTGGTTAGAAATGGCGGGGAGATTTGAGGGACTTCTTGTTCACCCTGTGGTGTTTGTATTGCTTTGTGTCGACCCATTAAAGTACCACTCCGGGCTAAATCTCGTGCCATCACATCACATCGTGCCGTTACCAATTTACGCTATTGAAATCTACAAGTATATCCAGCTCATACAGACATATTAGAAGAAAAAATAAAGCTTGCGACGCTCAGCACCCAAGCTCATATTGTATTCTCGCAAAATATGTGACTATTTCTAACATGACCTTGTATATAGCTACCGTCAATGAGCAGATATACTGTATCAACTTTTAAATTCAAGGTTACACTGCTGGCCTTACTACATATTGACAGTCTAGCCCTTATTCAGTAGTCAGAAAGTAGTTGGTGTATTAACACTTTGTTATCGATAGTGCACTACCGGCACTTCAATTCGGGAATCTATTTAGTTTCAAGCACTAAATATCATTCGAAAATATGTGAACACAATGTAATAATGACGATCAACAATAAATAACATTACCTGACTAGTTCCTGATTGTACAAAGAATAGGGAGCTTGGCGACCTCGAACGTACACTTGGCCTTTGAATAATTCCAGACGCACTGTCCCAGTGACAGACTCTTGACAGATTTCGATGCATTTCCGCGAATATTCAGCTTCCGGACTGAACCAGAGTCCTGTACATTCGGACACGGCATGAGTACTAAAGGACTTAAATAAATAGGCTATTTTTCGTACCTCCGTACACCTGTTCACCGAACTTTTCAGATAGGTACTGTTTCAGTCTCCATACCTCCTATTAAAAACGATGGCATCATGAGGATTTAAATTCCATGCACTGTGTGCCAAGGACCAATAGATTGGTCATGCGGGATACATGGTAAACGGTTCAATGTTGTGGACTACAGTGTTCATGAGAAGGCCGCCTTCCTATTATGCGGCAATTAAAGAGAGTAAGTTGGACCCCCTTTTCATCAAGTGCCGTTATTTAATAGTAATATGCAATTGGGCCGTTATCATGCTTATGTTGCGTTCGTCACATGTGATATGCACATACGTATTATAATTACTGCGCGAATTAAAAACAAGTGTACGTCACACACGTTCGGGAAAAAAATACTGGGTATATAGTGCAGAAATTGCTAGGCTTTCTTCCATACTACCTTGTCCAGGATGAAAAGCTCAAGGTCCAAATGAGCAGCATGAAGAATTGTGCCAGCCGGTGTTTCATATATTCCTGAAATATGTAAAAAAACTTAATCGACTGCGTAACTGATACGATGACATGTTAGAAAGCAGAGTAATTGCAGCACAATATGTGCAAGTACTACTACAAACTGGTCTGTGCAGTAACGCATTCATATCCATTATCTGAGGACTGGGACGGTTAGGGTCAGTATATTTAAATCTAGAGTTCCCTCACCCAAGAAATTGGACATAAAGTGACAATGCCGCGTATGCGACTGTTTACGTCGCAGGTATAGAGCCTTCTGACAGACAGTTTGCGAAACTCTGTATATACCGCTTATGTCCGTTCTTGCGAACGTACGTAGCCATGATGATGATATACAGTTCTGTAACACGTATGTGTTGAGATGGCCATTTGTGAACCTCACCTCTGGATTTCATGCCGATGACCCGATTCTCCACAATGTCAATACGGCCAATGCCATGTTTCCCGCTGCACGCAAAAGTGGAACAGACGTATTGATTTTTTTAACACGATTAAGTCTTAAACATACCCTAAAGCGTTGAGGTGGCAAAAGAGGTCCAACGCACCAGTGTGAGTCTCTCCAGTCGACACGTCACGAACCGTCGTCGGTATGCCTGGAAGAGTCGCACTCGTGGAGGGAGAAACACACATAACTTGTAGGTATATAACTTGGTATATATAGGAACTATAGGTATAACTTGTAGGTATAGGCATAGTTCGGACCTCTGCTACACAATAGATAGAGGCACACATCTACGATAATTGCACTATATAGCTATGGGTTGCAGCACATCAGCTTATAGCCGGACAGCAATGCCTCGAGGCAAGTAATGGACAGCTCTCTTTCTCTATCAACTAAATTAACAGTAAGTCAACAAGCACCGTAATTCACGAAAAAGCCCATGAGTGCCAGCGCCAGGGGTTGAACCTGGACCCTCCTGGTTATACCGGTCAGGGATGCTGCAACGTTTACACTACATCGGCATGGCCTTCTGGTGAATTGGGGAGCCTCAATTGATCGGGACGCGGAACAGGTTATACATTCCTTTCCACTCGCTCTTACATGTTTTCTCACTCACTCACACGTTCATACACGAGGCAGGCGGCTGCCCTGAGCATCCCTGACCGGTAATCAGGAGGGTTCAGGTTCAAACCCTGACGCTGGTACTCATTGGCTTTATTTGTGAATTACTCGTTGTCCCTTTTAGGCTCTTGGAGGCTCTATGTCTTATGTTTGTCCCTATAGGTGGAGCTCACCCCGGCTCGTCTGCCCATCTATCTAAAACTAAGTGTAAACTCTCACCATCCAAGTGTGGAGGAACCTATACTTCCGTAGGTGGATGACAATGACGCTCCCAAACCTTAATTGTGAGCATCTCTTCAAATGGGCTTTATGAAAGGAAATTAATACCTCTGTCACACGGGCAGCCTTCAATGATCATTGAAACCAATCGTCATCGAAAATGCGTGTAGCGCCACCTTGCGTGTAACGTGTCAACCTGTCGGGGAACATTGAATCCAATACTCTTTGGGAAGTTGACACGTCACACGCTTGGTGTAACGACACGCATTTTCAAGGGTCATTGGTTTCAATGATCATTGAAGACTGCCCGTGTGACAGGGGTATAAGATTTGATTTTTGAGTCACTGATAATGGTTTTGAAACGGTGATAATCGGTCAGTTCAGGCCGAGGAGAGGAATCTGGTTTTGTGCTGTGTATACTATATATTCATCGAGGTACTAGTTAGCTTGCATGTAGTCAGTTGCAGGAAGCGCTTGTCGTTCTCTGCGTCAGTCCACGTCTCCTTTATTCATTGTCTTACATACTTTCCACTAGTGTAAAGGTAACATCCTTGAGCTTGAAGAAGGAATGACACAAACAGGCTAAAAAAACTGAGCGTGTTTGCGTCAGGGACGTTGAAGGATGTTACCCTTTTCGAACCTGTAGCAGCTAGTCTTGCCTTCTTCTATATTCATAAATAACTCGACTCTACTTTCCAAAGATTAACTACAGGTTTCCACAAACTTACGATGTTACTCACCTTTCACAAACTCTATTTCAACGATATCCGACCGTGTGGGGGATATCTTAGGATCCGTAGTCATTTGATATAGTGTGTCCGGAGCAGGTAAGGAAGGGTCTTCCAGTACACCAGACTCGTAACTGAAACAGGGCCAGCATGTTCCTCATTGGAAAGCCATCGTGCTGTCCAGATTAAGACTGTAGTATCTCCGACCACAGCCCAGACAAATTAAGACGTGTCGATAGAGATAGATCGCGCCATTTTGCATAGCCTCACCTAATATGCATAATGTTTGCGTCCATACTCCAAGGCGCCTTTGGTGTGACGGGAACTTCAATATCGTGCTTCTGTATTCATCGGTAAAGAACATAGTCTCGTTCGCAAAAAGAAAATGTTTATCCCGGACATCTTCGAGCAAATTTAGCGAAGGTCCTGGTGCTTACCTTCGCGTACTCGAACAGGTCTTGACGCCCCGCAAATCTGTTGTAGAACTCCGGCATTCTCCACGGCGCTATCGTCTAAGGCACGAAAATTAGAAAACAAAGTTAAAGCTAGAATCACTATACAACAATACTTTGACAGAATGGCATAAATGCAGGCTAGCTGGTGGATAAATTCCATGATAGGCAAGCCTGAGCGATGGGCAGGACATGTAAACAGGACCTTCGTGTTTGTGTCTGTTTACATGTCCTGCCCATCGTTCAGGCTTGCCTATCATGCACTCTTAAAAATGAACTTCACCGCATAGCACGCGCTTAGCCAACCATAATCTCGAATGATATCGTTGTCTGCCCTGATTTGTTGAAAACAGGGGGTGTACTCCTTTTCTGTGACACTTATGCTGTTCATAATTGTCACAAAAAAGGCGTACGCCTCCCGTTTTCAACAAATCCGAGCAGATAACGATATCAGTCGAGATGATGGTTGGCTAGGACCGTGCTATGCGGTGAAGTTCATTTTTAAGAGTGTGGACAACAGCTGTTTATTTCAAAGGTACAGTAAAGCAAGAGATAGACAGGTTATGTGTGCGGCGTAGTTTAACAGTTTGGTGCTTGTAAACCCAACACAACAAGTAACATATGTATGTGAGAGGGAACGCAAAATATTTTGAATTTGCGAGTAAAATTGCGGTAAAACGGCTCTGGGCGACGTCTGGTGGTGAAAAAATAATAATTCCCAATTAGTCAAGCAACGGTGATATATGTTCCCGACTGGCTTACGCTGCTCATGATGATTACTTTAAACAGACTTCTTTTGTTTTGGACACAGTGTTATGCGCATGGAATGGAAAATTTACGGGTAACATTGCGTTGAAGTGGTCAACAACTGCGTATTGATCGTCACATACGGCGGCAAAACTACATTGTATGGGGACAACACCTAAAACGAAAGAAGTTGGTACTTATCGGCTACGTAGCCATCAGGGGCACACCACGTCGCCCCCAGCCGTTTTACCTCAATTTTATTCATTTCTTTATTTATAATACTCTGGTGATTGCCATAGAAGAAGGGGCAAATACATTTTGCTATCAAATTAAAAATATTGAGGGTTCTCTGTCATATTTCTAACTTTCCGTGTTGGGTTTACAAGCAACAGGATGTTAAACTACGCCCTCAACGTAAACTGCCCGTCTGCTGCGTGTTCCGAATGGCCATGGGCAGGAAGCTCCATTATCGACCTGCGCCCCACGGGCTCAGGTATTTTTCCAGCACCCCCACACACACACGCCCACTAATGACCCAAAAGATATGGCCAATGCCTGCCAGAAAGGCCAAAGAAGCCAGAAAAGCAGAAAATATGCGTGCCACCAGTGATTTATCCAGACCCCACCCCCTACACCCCCCCAAATGTTCAGTGACGCCCCCCTAACTTTTTCACCAGTGCACCCCCTACAGGGGGTGCCCTTGCGATTTCAGCTTTAGACACATGTCGGTAATTATATGTTAAGCTGTAATGACGTAGCTATAAAAATTAACCCCCCCCCAATTTTTTGCAACACCCTTCCATGCTTGGGATTCTGGATAAACCACTGGGTGTCACCCCCCATCGCCCGACACGAAAATCCTGAGGATGTCCCTGCGCGGGATCCATTCTACACTCTTAAAAATGAACTTCACCGCATTGCACGCTCCAAGCCAACCATCATCTCGAATGATATCGTTATCTGCCCTGATTTGTTGAAAACGGGAGGCGTACGCCTTTTTTGTGACATTTATACTGTTCTGCTGTTACTGTTTATGCTGTTCATAATTGTCACAGAAAAGGCGTACGCCCCCCGTTTTAAACAAATCAGGGCAGATAACGATATGATTCACGATGATGGTTGGCTTGGAGCGTGCTATGCGGTGAAGTTCATTTTTAAGAGTGAAGCATATATCGCGAGCGAAAGTGAACGCAGTCCTTTACATTCACGTCATCACTCTTCATTCACCACATTCATCCAACATTCACCACGCTCATGCACTCACAGAGCACAACTTACTTGAATATCTGGCTGAAGAGCCACGCATGACAGTTCGAATCTGATCTGATCGTTGCCCTTTCCTGTGGCGCCGTGAGAAATGAAAGCAGCCTTCTCTGCCACCGCTACCTCCACCAGGCCTCGCGAAATGCAGGGCCTCGCGAGCGATGTACCCAGTAGGTACCTCTGTTCGTAGACGCATCCCGCCTGGATGGCAGGGTAGATGAAGTCTTTCACGAAGTTTTCGCGAAGGTCTTTGATCACCACCTGAGGACGGAAATGGTGACATGCGAAGTACGCTGCTCAGTGTGATTGGAATGGAGCATCCACCCAGTTATAGCGTTTGTAAAAATCGTAAGTGCATAATGTAAAAAGCCCCGAGACTATAGGGAACACGAAGGGACAGACACAACACGAAGTCTCAAGTCTTTTGAAGTCTTTTGGAGACTTCGCGTTGTGTCTGTCCCTTCGTGTTCCCTAGTCTCGGGGTTTTTACATTATGCATCATCTTCACTAGCTCGCTTGCTTCCTAGCCATTTTTTCATTATCGTAAGTGCGTTACAGATATGTCTTTCGGAATGTTACATCTACAGTTACCGCGTTAAAATAGCTTAACTACCCTACGTTTCCTCTTTTTTTTATGTACAGTAAACCCTCGTTAATATGACCCCCGATAATCTGACATACGCGCTTTATGACCATACTCCTGGAGAACAATGCAATGAAACCGCTGCAATCCCCCCGTTAATATGACAATTCCGCATTATGACCAAAATTTTCGGGAACGACCATGGTGATAATAACGAGGGTTCACTGTATTGACGAAGCTGTTTCAACTGGTTTTAACTTTCGGCTTCGAAAAGCGTTTCACCTTTCGAGCTCCAATCTTCAGAGCTTTGGCCTCAGCAGCTGCAAAATCCTCGTCTTGTCCTAAGTTGGCCTGCAACAGTCCAGTGTGTGTTCAGCCAGGGAAAATAAGGAGTAGAATTGCAAATCGCGTGCAGTGATTTTCAGGCTGCCGTCAGTTACGAACCGGAGGAATGAACGCTGTCATACATTGTGCTAACTGCTAAGAGAACCAGGACACAGAAGTGGAAGGATATCGTATTCCATTTTGGGGGTATCACAATATCCCAGATAAGAATCAACAAGCTCAAAAACCCCAGACATTCAGAATCCCAAATCGTCACAGACGATCCCAGCTAAATCTGACCGTCGCCAAAAATGTGCATTTCATTAGCTAAAACGACTTCCGTTAACATCGGAAGCACGCGAAGCAGGCATGTTGCTCAGTGATGTCCCACTTTGAAATACGATCGTTCTCGGACTTCGCAGATATATAAAGCTTTGATTTTGCAATTTGTGATCGTGGTGTTGTGGATTTTGAGATCTGGGATTTTTCAACGCTGACATATCCTGGCATACCATCCATTTTATCCAGATTTTTTCCTGTCGGTGTTACCGATAAGATAAGATAACTGTATTTCGCACTTCCAACTGCGGGGTGTACAGCAGGACCCCCCAAAAAGCCAGAGGCTTTATCCCTACAGGGATATGGTAGAAAGAGATAAGACAGGGATGGGAGGGGGGAGATGGCTTATCGCGTCCGGCTTCCACTGGAATCATGCTTTCCCTCTCCCAATTTTAAGAACTGTCACTTTTTCTACTATCCCTCTGTGGGTTGGGTTTAGCAACCTCCTTTCGTCGGACTGCTCGAAGGCGTTCAAAAAGTCGTCGAGCGCTACACTCTTAAAAATGAACTTCACCGCATAGCACGCCCCTAGCCAACCATAATCTCGAATGATATCGTTATCTGCCCTGATTTGTTGAAAACGGGAGGCGTACGCCTTTTTTGTGACACTTATGCTGTTCATAATTGTCACAAAAAAGGCGTACGCCTCCCGTTTTCAACAAATCAGGGCAGATAACGATATCATTCGAGATTATGGTTGGCTAGGGGCGTGCTATGCGGTGAAGTTCATTTTTAAGAGTGTATGCTGTGGGGGCCCCGAAAAGCATGGTGTTAAGCAGCTATTTATTCCTATGGGGTAGCTCCTCACGTCCCTGTCATTTATCGTGCTTTAAATAGGTGAGGTAAAAAGCAACCTTTACTTTTCGAGTTCAGTTAGTAAAAACTAACATAATAACATCAATCCCCTTCGTGACATAATAAAACTCAAGTTAGATTACATTCACAAAAGCAGGTGGAAAAAAACCCAGTGAAAAGAAATGCCGTTGACCGCGTGATTCTAGGTGGCGTATTTTCTATTTTTCATTTTTTTTAATTATTATTATAATTCAATGACAGGTTTTCTTGGACACCTGTATGAGGAGAGAAACATTGATAAAATGTCGATGCTAATCCTAGCGAAAACTTTCTTGATGACTCATCAAGATTTTATAATAAGTACTGGTGGGCCATCAAAATATTCCTCGATCGACCCTGATGAGCCAACAACCAATCCATCCCAGGCGAAACCCGATGGGGCACCAGGCTGTGCCCGTTTTTCGCAAAAATTAGTAGCGTAGTAAAAGGCTAAGGGACTTGCCAAAAACGCGACGACGTCGTAACCCTTTTCGATAAGCCAAGCCAAGATACAAGAAGTGTCCAGACCTCCGCTGTAAGCAAGAATCACCGTTTGAGCCATTGCTACGTCCTATCTTCGTTCGTACGTTGAACTCACATTACTGCGTGTAAGGCTGCGTACGGCGTCTTACGTGCACCTTCGTTCCATCCGGGAGGGAGTTTCGTTGCTATGAGTGATAAGGATAGATAAGGACTCTATGAGCTCTATAGTCCTGGGAAGTTGGCTCGCGAAGAAAACAAGAGCTTTTTCTAGAAAAATCACCTATAGAAAGGCGCCCTAGAAAGCTATTATTTGTTCCTCAGCAGCACTTCGCCAATACGAAGGTGTTCGAACCAAAAGAAATATTATTTTCGTCTCGCTTCGTACACTGTCCAAAACTGCTCCTGGATTTCAATACTCAGCACAAATAATCAAACCTTGCTCCTTGCGTACCATTATATCAAGCTTGTAGTAAATAAATTGTAAGTATCGTATAAAGTCAAAGTCAAATAAATCGTATAAAGTCAAAAAGAAAAAGTACAAGCATCATGGGCGGCTGCAACTCTGAGTGGTGTTCGGTGTGTGAATACGAACCTGTATCAGCAGTGCGTCGGCAAACCATGTGCGGTTCTTCAAGCCGCATCCGCATCCTTGCCGAGCCAAGCGAATCCACATCCAAAGCCAGTCATGGGAAATTCGTAATGGCGGCTATCTTGGAGTTGCTGTTTAACGGTAAACTCCTACCCGGCGAATTATCACGGTGGTTGGACGACCCGAAATGTATGCCATCGTGTTCTGACTTCAGCCTCGTCCAAATAAGCAAGCACGAGTTTCTGACATTTTTTGTGAATCATGTCCGCGAACAAGCCTCTGTACATCAGCAACAGTGCTCCGATTCCTCGGAGCGTGGTGCCAAACAGCAGCGTAAATGCAGAACGACGTCTGCCAGGACAACTCCACCTGGCAAGCCAAGAACCACTGAAAGCGCACACACGAAATCTGACTCGTCTGACCGCACGAAGACGACGCCTGGGAGCAACAAGGGTTGTACACCACCTTCAGACAAGGCGAAACGCAACGACAAGAGAATTTCACCGCATTCTGGCAATGCGATACAGCATGAGAACGCACGAAACGTGCAAGTGTTGCGTCAAAGCAAGAACCCGCCGAACATAGGTGATCCCAACGCGTTCCCGACGATCGGTTTATCGCAGGAAAAACAGAAACATGTGCGCCGGATAACTCCGACTCCCGTCAAACATCAGCGGTGGAGAAAGCTTACCGTCAGCGATTTTCTTCCCCCAGAAATTCCGCACGAAAGTCCCAGGGCGAACGAGAGGGATTTGCTGAAGAATTCCTCGAAGCTTGCCCTTCTGAAGCCCGAAATTTCTATATCCAGTTCAAAAGCCACACAAAGTGCTTCACAGAGAACACCCATGAAAAAAATGACTCTGAGGACAGTCTCAAAAGAAAATCCAGCAAGTGACGCCAAAGCAAAGAATGCAGCATTTGATGTAGACGAAGAGCCAGTTCAAAGTGGCACTGATGTACTGGTTGTAAATTATATCGTACCATCCCCAGACAAAGTGACATTTCAAAATCGGCTCGACATACTTATTGAGCTCTACTCCGATTTTGTGAAGTCTGCGCACGTGACAAATATTACGATAGAGCTCTATTTCCTTCTTCAGCTGCTGACAATCCGATCGCAAGAACCGCCGGATCAGGGAGCAAATTCAGATCTGGACACTTTACTCGGAAATCCACACAATCGCGCTTACTTTGCAGTCGGAGTGCTACGGATTATATCTCCGTGGCTCCGTTTCTTGGACAAGCCTACGCTTAAGCTCCTGAGTGAAATCGACCACCTGGCAGCGTTTTCCAAACGCCTGCAGCTCAGCTTACACGAGCTGTGTCTGACGACCCAGCCGACCTCGAGGGTGCTTCCTTCGTCCATCGAGGCCGTCCCGTTTCAGATGTTGACCGACAACAAGGAGAATTTTTCTTCGGAAAAGAACTTTTGGGCCTTCCGTAAACAGCGCGACATGTTTTACGACCTGTTCAGGGACTGGCAGCAGCAGCAGTTTTACGAAACGGGTCACAACTCCGAGGTGCACTTTGCGCGGCGCGTTGAGCAAATCCTCGACACGTGCATCGACCCCTGCAATTATTCTCACTTTGCCAGGCTGCTGTTAACGCAGCTGGTTACGTCCTGCTGCGGAGGGCTCCAAGTCGATGAACAGGGGAACTTCGGAGAACAGTTCTTGTCCGAGCTCAGGAACAAGTCCCCCGACAAGTTCAAGAAGCTGGAAGGACGTCTCGCGTTCAAGGTGGAAGGTCCGTGCCCGACTCCGGCGTTCACCGGATGCCAAGAGTTCTTTTATAACTTTATCGCCGCAGCGTCGAAGGTGACGTTTCATCAACACCTCAAAGACCAGTTCGTGGCGAGAATAGTGGAACTGGATGAAGAGGAGTTTGACGTCACCATCGGTGCAGAAGGCAAAGAGGCATTTTTCGTGATGATTCACGAGTTAAAACTTCTGGGAAAGTTCATGGGACTCTTAGAGTTCTTGCCCCACCGTTCCGAAGAAAGGATGTCGTCAAAGCACGTCGAACTACAGAGGAAGGTACGCAACCACGCGCCATTACCGTTGAGCATAGCTACCATGCTGACGACTTCCGCGAAAAGACGACGACTCGTTTTCACGCTGTCCTGGGTCGTAGACTATCTCAGCATGATGGACCAGGTCGCAAAAACGCTGGACAGCTACAAAGAAGTTCTGTCGCTGCTGTACTGCATCTACACAAGTCCCGAGGTGCGGAAGGTGACGGGCACGTCCTTCTACGTCCGCGTCACTCTTGGGTGGCTCTTTGACATCATCAACGTTCAACCGTCGATCTTCTCGTCTAGTTCCAGCTGCATCGACGTTGGGCCAGACGTCGCGGAAGAGTTGATAGACCAGCAGCTGATCCACACTTCGTGCCCGTACCTCAGCGAATTGCGCGGTCTCCTCGTACGGTACTCCGCCGGAAACAGGGCACGAGGCAGCGAAGTGAGAAAGATCACCCCGATTTCGGCGAGGGACGCTGAATTTGGAGATTGTACTCCGCGACGTCTGGATCGGCAGCTGGAAGAGAACTTCTTCCATGTTCAGCCCCAGTTTGTGAAGAAGACCGTGGAATTTGTTTCGGAGAGGGTCGCCTCAAATGCTGTGACGTTTATCAAGAAGAATGCTACTAATATGATAAAGGATTCCGCCGGTGATAATAATAAGGAAGTGACGAGGACATTTCTGGCGCAGGTCAGAGAAGGCATGGAGGCAACTATACACGACGTGTGCGCCGAACAAATCAGCCAACTTCTCTCGTTGCTGTTGTCGCACGATTCCGAAGCCGAAGTGGTCGAAATCTGTCACCGGCTGGCGCTCCGTTCCGCGGTGGGACGTGTGTCCCAATGGGTATACGCCAACGTATCGGATTCTTTTATACTACGCCACGCATCGTCCCCTGTGCCGAACGAAAAGGAGAACGTCGGAGCATCGTGCGACAGAATAATCGACGGCGTCGAACTATCGAGGCGTCACTCGAATGCACGGTCGATTTATGGCTGCCTGGATATGTTACGGACCAAGGTTGCCAACCTCTATGCTGGAGATTCCGCTGTTTCGGCAGAAGAGTCTCTCGCGGTGTTGCTGTCGTGCCACAACTCCCTTCAGTCCAGACGGGAATGCGTCGCGTTGTCGCGGAACGCCGTAGAGCAGCTCACGTTAGACTTTGTTCTTGCCCTTATAGTACGGTGTCCGCAGTCGTGTTCAGACGAGCTCTTCAACTTCGCGGCTGTCATGTGGCGAGGTAGCGAGACTGTTGGCAGTTTACTGCAGGATATTATCTGCGTTAGAAATGTGCAGTTGCTGCGGATGAGCAGAGACGCTGCAGCAAGCTGGTCGAAGCTGGGGGACCTCATTTTGAAACTAGCTTCGGCAGGAGTAATCGACGACCTCGAATCTGTGTACGAGAGCGTCAGGGTCTTAGGTGGTACCAGTTTAAGCGAAAACGAGATTCTTGAACGGCTTTGTCTGAAAGTCGGGTCAGTGCTAGTGTGAGATGTGTGTGGGATAATCTAGAACACGAAATTTTATTGTGAATATGTCCGATTCAAGAGGAAGGACAAGTCGACCGCAATGTCGTAATTGTGCTGGTATTTTAACTTACGTCATTGACTGCTGTCCTGTGTTCCCATTGTGTGTACATGTTAGATGAGCGAGGTAATATAATTTACGAAGTGATTAAGATGAAACAAGGACCACAATGTTTGGCTAAATGCAACTGCAAAAAGAGACAAAAAAAAGAAGGCACGCTATCGGGTGACTGACTTAATGAGCAGACTATCTGTCGAGGGAAGAAACATTTCTGACCCGGGATATTGAAAGCTCTCTTGTGCGAATATAGGTATGTCCTAGGGCTTGCAGTCCTAATTTCTACTTCTCCCGACATATTTCTATTCGAGTCCTTCCACGCTGCTTTATGTAAACAAGTTTTATGGGTTTGCAGTTCTGCAGCCGGGAGAGCCCCAGCGGCAAGGACATCGTGGTGAGATACTTTTGTATTCCGATCAGAAGGCACCACGCAGCAGATTGGTTTCGCGGACGATTATTTCCGATCTCGTCTGCTCCGGAGGGCCGTCGAGGGCGTGCCGTCATTGGTTGGTTACGGTATGAAGTTTTCACGCTTTTCCAAAGAGGGAATTCTGCTGCGCTGTCATCATCTGGCATTCACTCTTGCGGTGTATTTAATCAAATTGCACAAAAGCTACACCAGTAATTCGTGTGGATTTTCGGTACCATGGTCATTTGATCAACGAGGAATGAAATGACCTCGTAGTTTCGGAAGCGATAGGGACGAAGGCGATTCTCCCTTTAAAAAGTTTGAAGTACTTTTTTTTTTAAGTGTTGTTTTGGGAGCTATGAGGATACTGAAAATACCGCGAAGAGAGAATGTTCGTAGAATTTTAATAAATCAGGAGCAGTGGTTTATCCAGAATCCCAAGCATAGAGGGGTGTTCGAAAAAATTGGCGGGGGGGGTCATCATTATTGTTACGTCATTACACTTTAACGTATCATTACCGACATGTGTCTAAAGCTGAAATTGCAGGGGAGCCCCCTGTACGGGGTACACAGCTGAAAAAGTTAGGGGGGGGTGCCGCTGAACATTTGGGGGTCTGGATAAATCGCTGATGAGGGGCATATTGTGTGTTGCAGAAACCACGAAAGTCTGTTTCTAATTTGGCATCTTAAATAATGTGAAATTAATGTTCATGCACTGGAGGATGTTCAATAAACGTGACAGACCATAAATTAGGATGTTGCGATAGAATTTAGAAAAAGAGGTCAGAAATTTAGTACGAACATGTAAGAGGGTAACACATTATACGAGAAAAAAAACAAGCACGCAGGTGTTTTGTGGTCGAACTGAACACAAACGGTTCTTTTCTTCAATAACGACACGTACCTCCTAGAAAATGGCCGGTCTTTGTTCAAAATATCGTTCCTGAGTTTCTTGCCTAAACATGGACCTTTTATGTACTTTCTAGACCCCCTCATAAAGTATACAATCTATTGTTTAAACAACAATAAAATCAAATTATATATTTAAAAAAAATACTCGCGCAACAGTAATAGAGACTAGCTTCACAGTGGCAACACATCGAACAACGAGACTGTGATAAAATTTCAGCTACGAAGTATGCATGCATAGTTGTACGTATTCCTTTTACAAAGCTCGCTTCGTAGTGATTCACTCTGGAAGCCTATGGTTCATAACAGTTATCTGGCACCTATATCTTTACGATCTACCTACATATATGCGAGATCTGGCGGAGCATCTTATCTCCGAGACACTTCGCAGCAATGGTACATTCCCTGGAAGATTCAGCTGCCGCTAATGCATCCTTGAGGAGGGATGTCGCTTCATCTTTCCTGTCCGAAGATAACAGCTGGGCGACGTCGAGCAACAGGATAATGCCTTGGCAATGGCACTCTACTGGGACCACCGATAAGGACAGCAGTAGTTCACGAATGACTTCGCAGACTTCACAATCTGTCAGCTCGCTGCCTTGCAGCTGTGCCTGTGAAAGTAATTACACGATCAAAAAACATGTACTCGTAGAAACTTGCAAGTTTTATAGATTTGAGCATTTGTGATTTTTAATTTTTCTTCTACAGGACATAGAAGAAAAATTAAAAATCAAGCAAAATTTCACTCTGTGCATGTTCTATGGCCTATCTCACTGAAAAGCCACCATTATCTGCTGTGTGCGCTTCATTTTCATTTCACCAAACACAGGTAGCACCAGCATACAGAACAAGGCTAGAACAAGAGGAATGGCATGTGAGGAATGCAAAAGGAATGCATGCAGTCGGCATGTGACGTTGTAGGGCCTACAACAATGTCACATGCCGACTGTGTAGGCACAATGTACAGCAATGCCTACAATGTAGGCAGCACTACCTGTGTGAAGTGATGTGAATGTGAAGTAGGCACAAGAAAAAATGGCGGTGTTTGCGTGGGAGAGGTCATTGAAAATCCATGGGGTGAGATTTTGCTTTATTTTTAATTTTCTTTCTAGGTGACCACAGCACTTACAAAAAATTCAAATGAAACTTCAGATAAATGGTTATCAGTCTGCAAAGTTTGGGATAGGTCAAACCTAGTCTTCTATTTTTACAGTGCGTTCGAAATGTGTAACGTTTGCTAGACTAACCCTGTACGTGCACAGGCTTCGACGGATGAGATCATCAATTGATTGTTTGAGATTCTAATGCAATGAGGTGATGAGGTGACATCTAATATGGCTCGAAAAACCTGTCTCATTCGTCAAGCTCTCCATCGGGAGCCATCATGCAAAATATTTTCGCTCTGTGGTACATTATAACTAGACCCTGAAGTTTTCGGGTTTTATATTTTTCCAAATTCGGGGGGTAGAAATCGGGTCAATAAATTGATGACGAAAATTCATGCAAATTCGGGCTGAAAAATTACCATCAGACTGAGTTCGGGGAGAAATCGGGCATTATTGTAGAATAAACGTTCACTGTACTGTTTATCCAGAGTGCCAGAAGTAAGGGGCCAGTCGCATATTTTGTGAGAAACTACTATGTCGATGCCTTGAGGTGCCTAGCCTAGGTGCAGTTTTGCAGGTAGAAATCGGGTTTAACCCTAGATAGGTGAACCTCAATTCGGGGTGCAAATTCGGGGAAAAATCGGGTTTAACCCTAAAACATCAGGGTCTAATTATAACTAAAGCCTGGGGTTTTAGGGTTTCACCCGATTCTTCCCCGAATTGAAGGTTGCCTCTTTAGGGTGAAACCAGATTTTTACCCGGCAAATTGCCCTCACGGAGACGTCCGTACGAATGCACGCTATAGCTTGTTTGGCAGCAAATGCAGTTATACCACCACTTGTACCGAAGCAGTTCAGTTAGTTTGTAGTAACGGAGTCCGATTTCTCCCCGAATTTAGCGTACTGGAAGTTTCTCCACCCGAATTTGCATTAATTTAGAGCGCACGTTTATTTACCCGATTTTTACTCCCCGAATTTAGAAAAAAAAATATTTCCCAAAAACTTCGGGCTCTAATTATACCTACGCAACTAAATTTACAAAAACAGTCTGAGAAAGCAGCCGCGGACGACCGACACAGTCCTCCCGTGACGTAGGGAAGGCCCCGTGGCTGTCCTTGAGTTTGCTGACCAAGACCGAGGGAGACTTCGCCTCCTGGATGCCGGCCAATAGGAGGACACGAAGGGCAGACACTTCCCAAGCCTCAAGGCAGGGTAAGGCAAGAGCAAGCAAAGCAAGGATAGTCCATGAGGAAAACCCGAGACTGGGAAAAAGACGAAAAACAGACGACACAACACAAAGTCGTCTGTTTGTCTGTTTTTCGCCGTCTGTTTCGTCTCGTCGTCTGTTTTTCGTCTTTTTCCCAGTCTCGGGTTTTCCTCATGGATCTTAGCCACCAGCTCGCTTGCTTTTTAACCATTTTATCTGTATCAAGGATAGTCCTTTCTTCAAAAGTGGAGAATTTTTTTTAAGGTGCACAGTACAGAGGCCTCGCCCGCGCTTTATAGGTCACCTGCACTCGTTGCTCTATTGCGGGAGCTGATTTTGTTTGTCGCAGGACACGCAGCAGCAAAAAACAAACAAAAAGTAAAATTGGGGTTCGCCTCGGTGCTCTTTCAAACGCGTCGATGTAATCCTCACCTTCACTACTTTTGCGAAGCTGGAAAAAAAGTATCCCCAGCTGCCAATGTGGAAGAACTGAGCGCAGGCAGCCACACAATTCGTCAGCGCCCTGATCGCTTCGAGCACGGTAGGAGGGTGGCCCTTACTCAGCCGCAAGGTCTGTACGAGACGTTCAGACAGGATTTCCCACTCCGCCCAGGTTGCACCGCTCAATCTCTGGAAAATTTGGGGACGAGACAAACAAGAACAAGTTTTACCTGGTCTAACACTAAAACACAAGGGCCTAAACGTACAACACTATCGAGTAAACTTACGACACAAAAATAAGGCAGCGTTATCTCTATAGCCGTCAGACCCCTGTGCTGGTCGTGTAGCGTTCTGCATGTCACTTCCCACTGTTCTTTCGTCTGCATAAGTAGGTCATCTGACACGGATTCGGACAGACACTTGACTGCAAGGAGACAATTAGGAATCATAACTTGCCACTCGCTATATATGTACAACACACTACGTGTAGGGTTTGTAGAATAATACTGCAGAAGACACTCTATGGCAGCAGGAGGAAGTGGTGCTATCTTGTTGGTGCCTTCTGCTTAGTCTGCGTTGGTGCAGACTAAGACAGCAATGTCAGCGTGGTTGCCAGCTCAAAAAATGCACCTTCTGTCGGGGTACCGCCCTCAACTACCACACGGGTACCCTACCCTATGTACCCTAGACTAAGGTGACCGTCATCCACTTCGGAAGGTACACTGCAGCCATATGCACCAATTCGGCAACATGGGTGAATGAAAAAGATGTGAATGCAGGCATACAGATACTTTATAATTACGTTTTCAGTCTTCTCGATAGTGACTCCATAGAATATGGCAGCAAAAATCATTTTTCCGATGGTCACAACATTAGGCTCACACTTTGTACAACTCATCCATCCCATTGCCTTTGCCTTTGACATAACAAAGCTGTATAGCTGATATGGCTGTCAATCACAGTGTTTGACCATGCCCGCAGCATTTGCGAGAGTTACGGTGATAGTAGTGTGTATTTCCAAAACGTGAGACAACAACAGTGTTAAACTTACATAAACAATGTCCTTCCAATTTGGTATTTTTCAGTACACCACATAACGCAACTTGGCACAAGTTGCTAAGTGTTCCTATCGTGTCTTTCAAGTGTTCAAAGTCCCCTGAAAATCAAGAAATTTACACGTTTCCATCTATTCCATACATGTTCATTTTTATCTATACACATTTTCATCTATTTCTAGATTGTGAATTAAACGTCACAGTCTTTCTCCTTTTAGTATCATAATTTTCTGTTTCAACGGTCTGCCTGTGATAAATATAAATGTATATACGACGAGTTATGCAAAAATGGCATTACAAAAGCGTTGCCTACAGACAGGTTCGCATATGTTTTTAGATAATTTGTGCACGTACACAGAAATACAAGACAAGGACAACTGGTTTGTACCTGAACACTTATCTGAAGACGATAGGATATCGGGAACGCAGGAGTACAAAATGTCTACTATTAATTCCTTCTGTTTTCCATTCAGAAGAACGCAAGCTTTGTCCAAAAGCTGCGCCACCATTAGCAGCATTGGATACTTGTACTTTTCCGATATTCCGGAGCACATTGCCTGTTGGCAAAATCAGATAACGTGAGATAAAAATGAAGCAGTCATCAACAGTTTCTAAATTTTGCTATGCTGCATTTCCAGCTGGTATTAGGTAAGTACAAAGTACCATATTGGAAATGCACTTAAAGTAAAATACAAAGTACTGGGAGGAGTACCTCAAACTATTCATCAAGTACATTACAACATTTGGTGGTGACAAAATTTGAGAAAGTAATTATGTCTCGATTGGCATTTAGTAGGAATTTTTTGCAAGTGCTAGTTCTGAAGCCCAGCTAGTTTAGTGCGCACTCACGAACATGAAATGTAACAAATAGCATAATTTGCATTTCCATCTGAACAGGCAACCAGCTGTGCTAGTGCGAAGAAGTTGGTATTTGGTACTTGAGTACTTGAGTACTCGCAAGGTACTTACAGTACTTACGGTACTTACGGTACAGTACAGAGAAAGGTACTTACAGTACGGTACAAAGTACACAATTTGAAATGTACGTAAAGGAAAGTACAAGTATTCCAAAACGTACTTAAAATAGTTATTGTGTACTTGATACTTCAAGTACTCCCCACTCACTGCTTGTACATGCAGTTACAAGATCTCATTCGGATGGGTGCCTGCTCTACACTCTCTCCTATATTTTTTTCTCAAACACAGCCACGTATACGCAAGAAACAAAAATGTAACGTAACGCTAATGGTAATAAACAAGTGCGGGTTTGTGTCCAACGTACCGCGAAGACTTTTAGTGGGAAGCACTCGTCCGGGAATGGATTTCTGGTCCCACCGGACTCCATGTAATGCACAATGAAAAGCAGGAAGGCGTCGAAGTCCAGAAAGTAATTCTGAGCGAGTTCCTTGACGAGAGACACAAAGTTGGCAGCGCTTTTCGACGGTTCCTGCAGCTGGGCAGCGAAAGCACGCTCCATTTCAATTTGTAACAGGGATTTTGAAGGCTCGTCACTGCCCTTGTGGTCACAGGCGGGCCGGATGGTTTTCAAAATCTGCGGTGAGAAATGACACACTTAAAATGGCATTCTGGACTAAATTTGGGGTCTTCGTAACCTTGCCTAATTTATGCTACCCAAGTCTACATGTCACATGCTGTAGTATTGTTGCAAAATATTGTTTCCCCTATGTGACGCAAAGGTGTTGTAAAATTTGCATCATTCAGTTTGTCAGAAATATAGATAGACAGAAGATATCAGAAATAAGGATAGACACAGACTGAGAAGATTCCCTACGGTACAATAGATGGAACCCGCAAAAACATGTCATGGGTGTTAACGTGCCATTTTAAATAGCTGTGTAACTAACTAGCATTTGTATTTCACTTGTACGTAGTACTGTGTTGCAGTTACTACCTAATTATTTTTTATTAATTAGGTTAATTAATTTATTATTAATTAATTATATAGGTTATTACCTATTTTACTTTCAAATGACCTCCTCATCCTAACAGTCTCAAGAAGTTTCCTCAACAAAGGACATGACAAGCAGGGAAAGGTAACAGAAACTGCAACAGGAACTGTACTATATCGGAAATATAGCAGGTAACAGTAACAGAAACGGGGACGAAAATAATTTACGGTAATAGTTCGGATACTACTGGACCCAAATTACCACAATCGTTTACCATATCATCTAGATGCATTTATGAAATAGAGCGGAATGAAGTGAACTACAATTAACTGAGGAACTAAACTAAAATTAACTATCAAACTGGAGCATATAAGTAAACAGTATATAGTAGTAAGCAGAAGAAGCATAGTTCTGATACACTTATGGTGACTTGCAAGCTGTACACATGAGCAACATTCGTGGACACCCATGTTCACGTATCAGCTGTTCAAAGAAGCTACGTAGCGCTATATTTCCGAATAAATAAGTGTCTGCCATGTGCCCGTATCCCTAAAGTCTTCAAAATAGATTTCAGAACATATAAGTAGACGCGGTAACGGAACAATGGTGGTAACGGAAACTGAAACAGGAACAAATGTGGGCCAGTGACGGAGTCGGTAACGAAAACAAAGCTCACCTCACAAACCACTTGGACACATCCATCTCCAACAGCGAGATGAACAAGTTCTTCGATCACCCTCAGAGGATCCTGCAGGCATAGGCTGACGAACCCCTCCGAAACCTGACGCCCAACAAGGGATGGCAAATTAGAGGTGACTTTTGAAGGAACTTTGCACGAGCGGTCATTACCTCAGACTCGTCAGGAGCACTGCAGACAGTATTGATCCTTTCAACCAACTGTTCCTCGAAGTTTGGTGTCCTTAACGTTCCACTGCAGCAGCCGTGCTGAGTAAGGCAGTGTTTCAGCATCGCTGTCTGCAATGCTAGTGGTGCAGCGGAACATGTTTTAATCGTAAGCTGTGGGCAGAGCATATATGCGGATTTTACTATAAATAGTTCACCTAACTATAAGTAACTACATATAACTATAAATAGTGCGCAGTAGTTCACCTGAGCGATAGACATTCCCGTTGCGCAAATGGGTACACTATGCAGTGTCTCACCTGAATTTGTACGCTAGTAGTGTTTTCATTGCAGTGTCATTACAATTTTTTTTCAGACCCTGTCACGATGCAAAAGTAGATATAATAATATCATATTTGCATCCATACAACAGCCGCTGGGCTCTTCAGTTTTGTTCCAGACCTTCAGCAGCATACGAAAGAAATATAAGAGAACTACAAAGGAAACACTATTAGGATATGTTCAGGCCAACTGTTTTGACTAACCCTGGCCAACGGCCAATAGCTAGTTTGATTTTGTGTCTACCGCCCCCACCCCCAGAAATGGTACCTATGGTAGCGCAGTTGGGAAAGGGAAATGTGGGGGAATCCTCCTCTCCCATGTAAAGTCCCCATAGAGCCCCTCCCGAAATATTTTTCTGTCTATGCAACTGATACAAGTGAAAGATATGTACCTCTTTCAAAGGCGCAAAATTTTTCAGCCGATGAGCCACATGAAGTAGTTTCGGAAAAATCGCTGGGTGACTCAGAAGGCACAACTGGCTATGAAGACAATGAATGATTCTGGAAAACATTTTACTATCATTAATTACGCACAAATAAAAGTTCCTTCAATCGCAAGTTGGCAAGTTAAGTTCTATACCTGTCATTTTTTATAAGTGTGCTTTCATTTAGGATCCAGGCAAGCAATTCTGAAATCAAAGTAAGTTCTTACACTTAGTGTTGCTCCTTCCAAACTTGAAATGTCTCATGTCATCATCTCTCATGCACTTCATCTTCAGTGGGGGAAATTATAAGAACAGGGTGCAATGCGGTAAAATAGTGGGCAACATTAATCGTCACTGCAGTGCTTCTCATACTCGTTTTAGAATGATAACTGCCATCTAGAGTGCTTAGGATGTGTTTTATCTAACCTGATAGTATCAACTCTCAACAAGTAGGAAGCACGTTTTACGTTCGGGAATGCTATATGCCATGGGCTTATGCAGTTCGGTGTTAATCCTAACTTTGCCAACTAAATTTCGTAACTTTGTGAGCAAAAGCTACACTTTTCTTGGAAAAAGTGAAAACTCAGTCATGCAGGAAGCCATACCTGCACAGTCTGCTGGATCTCCTCCAAGGCAATTCACTATATCATCCAATCTATCACAAGCATCTTCCACCGCATATCCTCCAGCCCTGTTCTTCTCTACGACATCCTTCAACTCTCTGACGCTCTTTAAACTGTCGTCCAGTGGAACAAACTCGAACACCGCATTCAAACAGGCATCGAGAGCTTCAAGAGCAGGAAACATAGTCGAAGCCTCCGTCGGTCGATCCCATAAGCCCTGCCTGGTTAACAATGTACTCAGGTAATCACTGCTGGTTTCACTATATTTCTGTCTTTCTTCAGCAAGCAACTGCTGCACATCTTCGTTGCACAGCATACCTGCAAGTACACTAAGAAATCCACCTTCGGATGACTTCAGCGCACTGCGTACGTCTTCAACATCGAGGCTGCACTCGTATCTAGAGATCCGCGCGGAGTAGACGTCCTCAGAACACTCTTCCCGTACGTTGATGTCCGACACCCAACGATTCGCACGCTGAAAACCGTACCTTGTTGGCAGCAAAAAGTTGCTGAAGAACTGCACGATGACTTGCACGGTACAGACAGTTCTGGCAAGAATAATGTGCCCCGCTGGCTTACTAGGAAATGTGACAATGTAGTCTGTACAGGATGCCAGTAGGTCAGAGGATGAAGCACAAACGCTTCTGACTGCATTGGGGCCGTTGTCGATGCCATCTGTGAAGGCTTCGTGTTGTAATGATGACAGCGCATCGAGAATGTCATCTTTGGATTGCCGGAAGGCTGGAATAAAGATTACGTAGAGTTTGCTACGGTGTACTGCAAGCCGCAATACTGTGCTAGTGCTACTGTATGCTGCGTTGGGGGGTATTAACCAGGGAAAGGTAACGGAAACAGTGACAGAAACAGAAACGGATATTGCAAACTTCGAATACCTGAAACACAAACAAAATTTACGGGAATATACGGGAATTTACATGTACTGCAGGACCTGAATTATTACACTGCTTTGCCGCACCACTTGAATAAATTTATTAAATAAAGTTGAATGGAGCGAATGCTATGCGAATGCTAATGCTACTGTATGCTGCGTTGCGGGGGTATTAACCAGGGACAGGTAACGGAAACAGTGACAGAAACAGAAACAGATATTGCAAACTTGGAATACTAGAAACACAAACAAAAATAATTTACGGGAATAATTCGTGTACTGCAGGACCCAAATTATTACACTGCTTTGCCACACCATTTGAATAAATGTATTAAATAAAGCTGAATGAAGCGAACTAAAATTTATGGTGGAAGGAAAGCTAAAATGAACTATCATAATGGAGCATATCTATAGTATATAGTAAACATAAGCACAGATCTTATACGCTTATGGTGACTTGTAAGCTGCCCGCGTGACTAGCATTTGTGAAGACATTGTTCATATATATTAGCTACTCAAAGAAACCACGTACTATATTTTTGATTAAATGTTGTCCGTTGTGTGCACATATGCCTAAAGTCCTCGAAATATATTTCAGAATATATACATAGAGGTATTAAGTTTTGTTACTGTCTCAAGGCTTACAGAAAAAATAAAAAAAAGGAGGGGGGAACAACAAACATGAGAGTACCAAAATCCAAAACAGAACCGAAAACAACAATAGTGGTAACGGAAACTGAAACAGATATGGGCCAGTAACGGAGGCGGTAACAGAAATGAAACAGATTTCATTACCTTTCCCTGGTATTAACGAGAGGCTCTTTCCTTTTTTTTTTTCTTTTTTGCTAGGTCTTGGCCATCCTGATCCTCACTCTTATTGCATTCACCGTGCATTTGGTGTTCCTAGCTAGGTGTGTGAAGGTAGTGCCCTCTAAAGATGTGGCATCAGTGAGTACACCTTATTATGACACTAAACGATAGTGATATACATAGTTCATAGGTAAAGATTTCATTGCACGGTTATCTAATCAAGACGAACAGAAAACCTGCAGCACAAGGCACACTATAGACGATGTCATGTACCTTGTATGGGTTCGATGTACACAGACCAAGCCAACACAGACACAAGGCAGAGCCATGTATGATACGAATCTTCCGTATAGCTGTGAGCCTTTCTCAAAAATGCCAGCCTTATGGATTTAGGAAGGGCCTTTAGTGCCTTCGGAGAGAAATATACGTCAAATAAATTATATTTCTCATATGACTCCTTATTAATGCGCACAAAACAACATTCGTACCTGAATGAAGTGGTCCGTCCAGCCGCAACGTTCTATTACGGCAAAATAGATCCGAATGCTAAATCTCGGAATATTATCGAGGATTGACTCGAAATAGCTCAACTCTTCTTTCTTCAGAATGCCGGAAGTCCTGTAAGGTAAATTTGCGCTGGTATTTGAATAAACCTACAAGAGCGTTTTCAAAGAGAGACGCTGGTAGATCAGTTCAGTAGTAGTTCATTGGCTTCCCATTGTCTTCCTTTTTGATTAATTGACAAGAGATTCTGGTAGGTGATTCCAGTCACAGATCGTCTTAGGAAGGAAGAAGTGCATGAAGAAATTTTTGTGACAGTGTAGAGTTTTAATCTTGTGGGCATGATCATGACACGAAGAAATGTAGTCAGCAGGGAAAAAAAAACCATCACGTGTACTTGTGTTATGAAACAATTTGTGAAAAGGACACAAGCGTGAAACTGCTCGTCTGCAGGAGAAAAGTACAATGCCAAGGTCCTGGTTTAATTGTGAACCGCTCCGGTGGAAATTGGAAATGATGGTCAATTGGATGAAACCTGCGGCCCTGTTCTGAACTGATTCCAGAGCATGTACTTGATATACCTGATGTGGGTCCCAAACATTGGAGGCGTATTCTAGCTTGGATAATACGAAAGCGCGATATGATAGACACTTAATGTGAGATGGAACGAGTGCAACATGGTGACGAAAATAGCCAAGGGTCCTGTTGGCTTCTGAGACAATTTTATCGGTGTGATAAGACCAGCGCATGGTCGATTTCAAATGCGAATATGATTTCCTTCGTAATTTTAACGTAGCAAGGTGAGTCCAAGTTGTTAGGAATGCAGAAGTGATTCTACACTTTATTTCTGAGCACCCTGTATTTTAGTCCAAGAGACACCAAGGTAACAAAAACTAGAAAACTTGGGTGTTCACTTACACTAGTACATTGCAGAGTAAGGCACAATGCATTCTCTTATCAACATTATCCTTTGTGACAGCACCCTTATAGGCATTCTGAACTCCACGGCTTACGGTCTCACTGTACGTTGCGCATTCGTCCAGTTCTGTAGCCGGTCCACAGACCTGTAAGAAAGCAACAATTGGGAGCTTTTTTGTGTGTTTGTTTTTCTATTTACCTGTTTGCTGAGTAAGCGTTCTGCAGAACGCAGGGACCCGTAAAGCAAGGCTATGTCCCGGCCGTATTCAAACGAACCCTCCATTTGTTCAAACCACGATGGCTCAAACGACGCGCACGGATGCGTTCTTCAAACTAGGTAAATGTCCCGAACACTACTTCGTGTGATTCGCCGGGAAAATGAGAAACTAAATCCGTGAACACAGAATGAGAGGTTATAGGTTAAACCATAATTAAACGAAATAGTAACTGCAATGGAAAAAAGACGAAAAACGCAACACTTAGCACGTTTACACAACGCATTGCAGACGACTATGGGGAGAGTGAGTGAAGCGACATCTCACGTAATATGCGTGTCTAAGTTTCGACCGAAACCAAAATAAATATAAATTTAAACTATTTCTCACAAGTTCACGATGCGATAGCCCAAGTATCCGTGATTATATGAAGCCAACTTCAACTCAGGTGTGTGGGTGTGGTGTTGCGTGTCGAACGATGGCGCTAGCGCCGTGATAAAAATGGCGCTCTCTATTGCTTTTACGCATGTGCGTATAGTTAGTGGAATTTTCAACGCAAATGCGAATAAATTTGCCTCGTGCTTAGCCGTGGGGTGTGATGTACAATACCGATGCAAGAGCACAACACCTAAACGCCGAAAAACCTATCCTTTTCACTGGTGGCAACCGCGACGGCGGAAAGCGTACATGGAGGATCATCTCACGAAAGGAAACAAGGAGTTCCTACAAGAAGTCGCGGAGAAGAAATTTCTACAGCCCGGAGAGAGTCCCTTGAGAGAGGAACCGTGGGAAAAAGGACAGTGGACGCCAGAGTCTATAAGGACGGGACTCATCGCACGGAAGATCGGCATCTACCCCATGTGGACAAACACCGGTAAACGCATCCTCACAACGCTCCTCCAAGTCCTGGATAACCATGTCATCCACTACACTCCCCCCGAAGTGTACGCGCAGACCCGATTTGGCTTCAGGGCCAAAGGGCGCGGCGCATTAGTTGTGGGAGCAAGCAGTGCAGACCCCGACATCTTTAAAGCTCCATACCTTAAAATCTTCGAAGAGTCCGGAGTCAACCCCAAGCGTAAGCTAACCAGATTCCTGATCACGGACGACGCCAAGATTCAGCCTGGCACCCCACTCACTGCCGCTCACTTTAGGCCCGGAGACTACGTCAACGTGTACGGCAAAACGATCGGCCACGGCTTTCAAGGGGTCGTCAAACGGTGGAAAATGAAAGGAGGTCCCGCCTCTCACGGGACGACGAAAGCACACCGAAGATTGGGGGCCATCGGGGGTCAGCGGGGCCTCATACTGAAGGGGAAAAAGATGCCGGGTCACATGGGACAGGAGAGGAGGTTACTCTGTGGTTTGAAGGTGTGGCGGGTGAACACGAAGTACAACGTCATCTGGGTTCAGGGACCGGCCGTTCCGGGGCACGTCCACCATTACGTTCACATCTACGACACACAGATAGCGAAGAAGCGGCCGTCGGCGGAGAATCCGCCGCCGTTCCCGACGTACTATCCGGACCCGGACAACCCGTTGCCCGAAGAGTTGTACGACAAGGAGCTGCAGGTGTTCGACGCTCCCTCGATCACGTTTGCGGACGAAGAAGTCACGGAGAAGAAAAAGTTAAAAGTCAAGGCAAAAGTGAAGGGAAGGCGATAGACTATACGTAGAGACATAGTTGTAAAATATGCTGTTAGAACGATCAGTCCTTGTGTGCCGTTTGAATTAAAATGTGTCATGTTTGTAGTCGATGCATCGTAGTATTGAAAGTTGAGGGACTAATGCCACCTGTAGCAGGGGAGATTGTCCAAGTTCCTTGGTCATTTTAAAGATTTCCTTTTCTTCGGTTGCACATTTAAGAATGTACATTCTTAAAGGGCCAATGAATCGACGCTTCACCAGTGGCTTAGCCAGAACCGCAAGCTTCGAGGGGGACTGTTACACTGTAACGGTAGCACACATGAAAACAGTTGGGGGTATTACCAAACATTTGGGGGGGCATAGGGCCTGGATAAACCCTTGCACTTCACATTACTTCCTTCGTGGAGCAGTCTCGGGGTATCTACCGCGTTGTAGCCTTCAAGCTCCCTGACTTTTCCAGGTTTCTACTATTTCAAGCGAACTCCCTGGCCAAAAGAAGAGGGAACTTGGTGGCTGTTCTCGCGTTTCGAAAAAAAAAAAAAAAATCACTCATAAAATCGATTATTTATTGAATCATATGGATCATGTATAGAGACAAACATGTTACTGCTTAAGGGCACTTTTTCTCCCCCTGCAATAAGGAGACCTTGTAGTGTGCCTAATTTATGACCCTTGTCTACCTTCTGTAAAGGGTCACTTATTAGTGAGGTTGCCATACTATTGTGCCTCCGAGCTTGTCGTACAGTCAAACTCCTTTACAACGAAACTCAGGGGACAGCAAAAAAAATTCGCAGTAAAGGTATTTTCGTTAAAAAGGATGTCCATTATTGGACCTATAGGCTCCAGCGAGACCGCAAAAAAAAATTTGCTGTAGTGGTATTTTCGTTAAAAAGGTGTTCGCTATAAAGGAGTTTGACTGTACTGGCAAACCGTTCCTTACAGCAACAACGCTGCGACACCACAGTAGAAATATGAAAGCCTCAGAACAGCCACTTTTCAACGTGCATCACTATTCCACCGCACCGACTGGCACTCAATGCGTTACGGAGTCATGGCACTTCTCTGACTCCCCCCATAGGCACGATCACCATCCTGCCACTGCATCTAAGCCAGAAATGCGACGCATGCTCAGGTGTGGAAGAAACACGTTTATTCCCTTCCCATCGTTGCCGACACGTTTTAACGGTTGGACTTGGCCACACGCTCCAATTCATCCTTCTTCTTGATGGCGTAGCTGTTGGATGATCCCTGAAAAAGGTGTTTCTGGCATCAACACCACACTCTCTGATGGATCACTGGTAATCCCATTCATAACCAAGCTTTGCAGCGGCCAGTCACAGAAACTGAGTTATGGTTACGGTTATTCTGCTTCAAAATGTAAGTAGATACACTTACCAAGTACCTTAGTTACATATTGATTCCAAAATATTTTTTTACAGGCAAGCATCAAAATACTCACTAGAAATCATTACTTCAGCTGCCAATCAATCAACGTTGTTGCAATGTAGAGCCCAACCCAACTGCTGAGTGTTCGTCGAGTTTTCTAATGTTACTAACGCTATCAAATGTCCTCTTAATATATAGTTGGGGCATGCCCTTTCAGGGTTACACCCGATATTTAACCCCATCCCCCAATTCAAATCAACAAATCCGGGGTTTAACCCGATACATCCCCAAAAACTGCTGGCCCAGGTGGATCACAAGTGGCACAGAAGTTTGGAAACTGTTCTGTAACTGCATAAATTTGCTCATACAAACTGTCAGGATGGGGACCCAGCTGCCTCTTAGACGCATGGACTGAATATGGATACTCCATCTCCTGGTATGTTGTGTGTATTATGCTGAGTAAACTGTAGATGTACACCCGATTCAATCGAATTCTGCCAGAACTGGGCTGAAGCAGAGCTACACTTGTTGAAAACTGCCGCGATACGGTGCTGCACGCTTGCGCTGAGAAGCAGACACGTATAAATAAAAGAAAGCATTCAAATGCAAGCAAGCTGGTGTTAACCACAGGGTGTCTACCTGCGTTTTATGTTGCTGTCCGCCTCAGGCTCAAGGAAACGATACTATGTATAGACACTTTAAAGCCACTTTGAATGTTCCGATGGAGAGTTTCTGAAATAATTTATTTTCGGACAGATTTTGTGGTGCAAGCCCGAAAAATTGGTCTGCGACTGTATTCACGTTTGCCAATGTGGAGAAAGGCAACGCACAAACTGCAGCTCATGACAAAAATTGTGTTGAAACCGAAACTATAACCCAACCAAGGACAGGCACGTGTGCATAAGATTCCTAGCAGTCACTAGTGTTAATGCACTTGCAAAACCCCCTGCTCTACAGTGCTGCATGGATGAGATTTTTGCCATCCGCGCACACGTTATCCGCATCCACGACATACACAACAGTTTACATCCGCATCCGATCCACCGAGCAAAATTTGCTAATGCGCTAAATTTTTATCCGAATCCACAAGTATCTTGCGGATATCCGCTTCCATCCGCGGATGGTGCGGGGCTCCACCCCAGACGCCAACCGCTCTCTCCTCACCCACCTTGGCAGCATTAATGAGTTCGTCAGCCAAGCACTCCGCAATCGTCTTGATGTTGCGGAAGGCGCTCTCACGGGCACCCGTACACAGGAGCCAGATGGCCTGGTTCACCCTCCTCAGCGGAGACACATCTACTGCCTGCCTGCGCACCGTACCGGCACGACCGATACGCGTAGAGTCTTCCCGAGGTCCGCTGTTGATAATGGCGTTCACCACAACTTGGAGAGGGTTCTACGAGAGAGAGACATTGTGGAGTCGACGCATAAAAAAAATCCCAGTACTTGTGGCACGCTGGGTACGAGAAACTACATCTACACACTTAGTGCGCTAACTTTTAATGTCATTCGTGCAGTGCCGCAGAGACTGTTCCGCTAACACCTACGGTAACAATTTCACTTTTCGTACGACCCGTTTCTGCCATAAAATACAATATGACATCTTTCTACCGAAGTACTTTTCATATAAAGAACATTCCAGTTGTTCGGGCTCTCCAAACAAAACTAAAATGGTTACCGACCACGCCATTAAAATATATTAAATCCCATTCAAGTGAAAATCAAGATATAATTAAACAAAATCTAATTTGGACATGTAAGCATCATATATATCTTCAATCTCATCATTGTGGCATTTAATATCATCAAACAGGATAGGCGGCACTAGGTTAATACACGATGGCATTCGAGATTCGAATGCTGTGGAGTCACTGGGGGGTGGTGCAGGTGGTGTGGGTGACGTACTGCACCAGTACTGGCGCTTCCTCGCGTTCTCCACGGCACGATGACGGCAAAAGAAACACGAGGAGCTGTCTCGAAACACATTACTTTTTCCTGAGTGGGCTATTTATCGTGTACCGTGTGATAGACGCAAAGAGCACCCTAGTGATTGTGTCATTTTTCTTGCCCATGTCACATACCTCTCCGGTGAGGAGGTGAATGATCTCGAAGGCGTGCTTGACAATTTTAACAGCCAGCAGCTTCTTGCCGTTGTTGCGGCCGTGCATCATCATGGAATTTGTGAGACGTTCCACAATGGGACATTGTGCCTTGCGGAAACGCTTGCTCGCGTATCGTCCCGACGAGTGTGGGAGGTACTTTGCATGCTTCTCCTTCACGGCAATGTAGTCCTAAAAAAGACAACGTCGACGAACAATGATGAAGACAACGTATCGTGAAAACCGCGTGGTTGATCTTACAGTCAGACCGATGTCGCTGACTTGGACGTCACTGGAGCTCCAACGTCCAAAAAGCTTGATTTCCATCTGTTCACTCGGAACACCAACGGTGGTCGGCGCGCTATCGTCCCAATCATCCATTCTGGAACTACGAGGTAATAATGAACAAGCTGAGACAGGAGGCAATCGAGCAGTGCCACATGGCACGCAAAGAATTGCAGAAACGTACCGTAACAAACTTTCGAAAAAGGACAAAATGCACAAAAATGTATGTGCAAAAATATCATGCGACTTCTATGCGCGTATAATGGTCTTGACTACCGCGATCTTGGCAATAGTTATCGTGGATCGGACGGCATGACCACGACTAGGCTTAGCAAACGGTACTAGTAAAACATGCCGGATTAAATATTGCTCGCAAGTTTCCAATCAGATTCTTCTATTAAAGCGTATAATGTTAGAATACCATGCTTGTAGATCGCAATACATGGGTTGGTACGAAATTCATTAAACTTAGTCCAATATTATATTCCGCAAAGTAGACACTTACTTTCTTCGGAGGCGAAACACGTCGAAAAAGACCGGATCCACTACGGGGCTTTGCAACTTCCGCTTGGGGATGTCCCCCTTGTGGCTGTAGTAAAAAATACGTCCAACAGCAACTTTCACGGAACTTTTCTTTTCTTTTTCTAAACTTTGAGTCTTTGGGCGAAGTTGATTTTACGAAATAAAATAACATTATTTGTATTTCAATGGTAATGGCACACACCCGTCGATAGTTGATGGCTGCAGGCTGCAGTGCAGATTGAGTGTATGTCATAATAAGTTTTCCCATAGCACGTGACACAGTTTGTTCGCAACACAGAGTTATTCCACCTTCTGAGTATTCGAGCAAAACAATTTGTAATCACGAAGAAAACGAGTTTTGAAATTTCTCGACACTAGCCAGGACGACTAGCGACACGGCCAGGCTACAGCCAGTCAAAATCCGACGCCATCCTTTTTCATTAAATTATTATTTTTACTATATTTTTAATTCCGTGTTAGCGCCGCGAAGCAACTGTACCTATAAGAGGCGTACAAACGTGGACAGGAAGGAGAGGGTGCGTCCCGGGCCGACTTCAGGGGCGATCTGTCCGAACGTCAGAACCATAGAAATCATAAGAAGTATGGTCCGAGCGCAAATCCACAGGCAGCTGAAATGCGGGGTCACTGGTCAGAATTTCTTACAAAATATAGACAATTGGGAAATGCCTTGTGACCCCGATGGACTTTCTACGTATGAAGGGTGTCTTTTATTTTCTTCTTTTTTCTTTTTCTGAATCTTTAACAGGCCTAAAGAAAAAAAGCTGTGAGGGTAGCACTGATGCCATTTTTTGCTGGCGGACATCCTGTGAGAAAGAGCATGTAACTGCTGGACGACTAATTAACTTAAAATTAATTAATTAGCTTTTTTAATTAGACGTTTTCGCGAAAATGTGGCACGGCAGAATTGGAGGCAATCATTATTTGAATCCATCATCTTTCTTGAAAATCCTCAAACAAGAGCGTACTTTGAGATATAAAGGTACTGTCGCACACGGACATGTGTATGAAACGGATACGATAACGCTCGGCATCGCTTTACAGTCTATTTGGCCAAGTTCCACTTCAAAAAAATAAAAATGACTTTTAAAGATTTGCACTCCCTCTGCAACTAAGGATGCCCCATCGATAGTAACATCATGATAACGTAAGCCAGGCAAACGCATCGGAGCACAGCTCAGGCGATTGTCTTGAATTGTCTCCGAGCTCGTCTGCTTGGTCCGTTTCGCGTTCGCAGCGCATTATATTGAGTGATATACTAAGGGAAAAGTCTTCGATAAATACGCCGAATTTCGCCTACCAGCAGGGTTTTCCCTAGATCTCCTTGGTTTTCTGCAACACCCCTTAAATTTCTTAGATTGCCAAATACAGCCCAGAATTTACGGAAGGCGCCAAATACAAACTGAAGGCGAGCGGTGATGTTATTGGAGTGGCCCTCAATGCCCACCTTTTTGATTTCCCGCCACTCGTCAGCTTGTAACGACCGTAACGACGATGAAGCGATTAAGCCCCCTGGTCCGACTTCAGGTGGAGTTTGTCATAAAAACCCTCGAGTCTCCAGCGTGACCTTGGGGAGCCACCTCCAAGGAGCATATATGCTGTGTCCACTCTTCCTGAAGCGCTGTTTGTTTGTTTGGGTTGGTAAGTACAATCACCTTCTTAGCAGCAACAGGGCTCCTGGGTGAACTCTGAACATTCAGTTCAGTTCAGTTCAGTTTATTTTTGCACCAAAGAATGATCACCACCTTCTCCCCCTCAAGCAATGGGATAGGGTGCCGCCTCGGCGGCGAAACATCCCACCACATCATCATCATCACTTATTTGTTGTTGTTGTTGTTGTTGTTGGTACAATCATGCTTGGAAGAGACAAAGCAGTACATATAACAAAGCTTAATTTATTTGATACATTCATCCTGCACAAAGTCCAGGAAAACCTTTTACAAAACTACCCAACAGGTCATAGTGCTATACTCTGTTCTCACACACATATAGCTTTCATATATTTTTCTTCGAAGCACACAATGCAGATATGTTACATTTCATCCATCTACATACATGCACAGCGTCTTCACTATCCTCGGGCTTTCAATAAAATCGACTTATGTCCGTAATATGGCACTAAAGTATTGACAAAACTAAAAAGTCTGACTCTTTCGGGTAAAACACGACTCCACCAAACATCCGAACCGATTTTACTCCGGGACAGGTTAAACCATTTTACAGTCACGGGGAAGTTACTAGAAAAAGTAACCAAGTTACAGTTACAGTTAACCTGTAAATAGTAAATTGAGTCGCAGTTACTCTTTTAGAACTGTAACTATAGTTACAGCTACACTTATACCTAGTTCCTTTACAGTTACATTTTTAAGAAAGTCGAATAAGTGTAACTAAAAAAAAGCCTCACCGATTGTACTGTCCAAGAGTAACTATACCGTGTTATAAACAGATGATTTCCTATGCATGAGCCAGTGTAAGGTCTGAAGCCATCTTAGCTACGTATGAGAAGACAAAATTCGTGGAATTCTTGCCTGGGAAAAACAGCGCCTCGACGAAATTTCGCTAGAGAACTGACGCGCGGAACATATTGAAATACTACCTGAGTAACTTAGTGACAGTTACATTTTACAGTTACTTTATCCAAAAGCGGCAAGTAGTTAGTTATAAGTTACCTTTGTAGAAAAGTAATTGGTTACTGCAGAAAGTAACTAGTTACATTTACAAGTTACTTTTATAGAAAAAGTAATTGGTTACCGCAAAAAAAGTAACTACCGTAGTTACAGTTACAAGTTATTTGTAACTTACGACTGAAATTTTCTCCCAATAACAAAGGGCGTCCAAAGCTCGAATATCAGGTTTATAACGGAAAAGAGAGCACCGGATTTTCACACCGGAATTTGTGCGAGGCATTTAACCCGAAAAAGTCAGCATCCTCTGCAGGTTGTACCGTTGATGCACGAAGAAGAAGATCGACTAGATTCACTGAAGTAATGCGAGTAGAGTCTCCAAAGGAGTACAAAACTTCCGACACTGCATCAACTTATGTGCTGCCTTGCAATATGTAAACATAGAATAACAATAAAATATTACGATAGAAAGCTCATTCGACAGTCATTCATTCAAGTACACAGCAAAAATTCGTTATAATGAAATTTACGCGCAGTTTCACCCTGCTTCGACAGAAATGAGTGCGTTTTGAATCGGATTATTGCACGTTTACTGCCATCCCGCTCTGCTTGTTGCGCCAGACGAAGACCACACTGCAAACCCAACTTACATCTTTTTTTTTTCTTTTTCTACATAAATTAGAATAAGGCTACCAAGGCGTTCATCATTAAGGTTTGTTTGTTTGATTGAATACCTTTTTAAACACTACCGCGGTGTTTCCGCTAGCTTCCGAGGCTACCCTCACTGTTTTTGTGCAACTTTCGCTTACATCGAACATTTCCCGGTCCCGTTGAGTTCGTTATACCGTAATACGTCAACGTTGCCAGCGTTTTATGAGTTCACGATACAGCTATTTGGGATGACATACTACGTGAAAATACCTCCCATTTAGTGTTCCATTTAAAAGCCATAAAGGTAGACTCAATTCATATCAGACGAAGCCAAAGCAAGCATGTCAGATCACAGTTTTATCCACAGATTTGGAAACTATGGGGTGTAACGAAGTAACGAAGGTGGTCATCCGAAGCAAACAAACAAACAAAGTTCCACGCGTCCTTCCTCTCTCTAATCTCGTCTTCGTCTTCCGAGCACCGTTTGAACCAATGTCTCTTCTGCGATTTGGATGAAGCTCGCCATCTCCGTTCACTTGCGTGGCTGCTATACACCATCAGGTTTCGATTATTAGAACCCAGCCTACATTTTGTCCAAATAGCATTACCGTTCATGTGCAACCACTTTAGAAGTGAGATCTTATCTCTTACGTTGAAGAGTTCATTCCAAAGTCATCACCACCAAAATAAAGTTGTTTTTGTTCCGGTGCATTCCAACGAGAGTGTATGCAGCACGAAATCAAGATACGAGGTTCAACATTTCACGCTACACAATGTGAGAAAAGCCGTACATTAGTTTGTTCATACGCAGCAAACACTTCATGCGCACACGCACACACACTCATCCGCAAGCCAAAAATAAAATAAAATATAGAGAGCGTAACATGTAGTGTATAGTGAACTATCAAACACATGTTTACACTTGCGGCGCGCACGACAAGCGCTACGGAAGTCGGAAGCAACCGCGGACCGTTCCCACTTTAGCGAAATGGGTGCGGCTGGCAGTTGCACGTGCTGCCTGTGCTTCTAATCTCGCCGCTGGATCTCGACAGCCTCACCGACCAACCCCAGTTCGCAAAAATGGGAACGGTGCGTGAAAATTTCCTCCAATCCTGTCGCTTCCTTCTTGTTGTATACATAATTATAGTCACCAGAGAAGCAATATGCTTCAAGTTATACATAGTGCAAGTTCTCCGTATTCTATTTCGAGCTTTCTCAGAAAGTGTCATAAAAACTGTGCACCTTTAAAACGTACATGCGTAAAATGCAGAAATTTTTCGTATGACTATACGTGCACAGCGGGTATACGAGGCCTTCTATCAACACTGGCCGTCGTACCCATAATGCATTTCGCGTGATCTCCCAGAAAAGAAGCAAAGCGTGTATAAGATTGAAGAATTCTAACAAAACTATTTGTCATTTGTTTAAAAAAACTATGTCGAGTATATTAATGAAATTCCAGGCGTTATACAGGGCGTTCTCTTTATCCGTTCACAGAATTTTTATAAAAAAGCAACGAGAGCAGCGTAGATGTCGTTTTTGCAATTGAGTTCTACGGCTATGCGGACATCCTCTGGAAGAGAGTATATAACTACACGATGAGTGATTACCTGAAACTCATTAACTAGCTCCTTAATTATGGAAATTTCGGGCAAAAGCGAGATATAGCAGATTGAGAGACTATCCTCGTTGAAGGTCATTCCACCTTTTAAAAAAAATCCTGAAACATGCACGTCCGTTAAAATATCCATCCACGAATTCAGGTATGCAGGTGAGCCGAAATCGAAAAAGCGCGCCTGAGAAGCGCGTCATCCTCGCCGACGGAGGTTTATTTGGGCCGGAAAGCGGTTTTATCTGGTCAGCTGAGCTGCATCCACTCCATCGCTCCAAATCACGTGGCCCACTGGCCAATGAGCGTGGCCCAATGAGCGCTGTACTCCCTGCGTTCCTGGTCGCCGCGGTGTCGGTTCATTTGCATGTTAAAATTCGGGAATGGATATTTTAACGCACGTGAGTGTTAAACGTGAATGGCTTGCAACTATATGATAGTCTCACAATCTGCTATCGCGCTTTTGCCCGAAATTCCCTAATTAAAAAGCCAATTAACGAATTTTGCGCACTTTCTTCGAGAGGATGTCCACCTGGCCATATAGAACTCAACTGCAAAAACGACATCCACGCTGCTCTCGTAGCTTCTTTATCAAAATTCTGTAAAGGCTAAAAAAATTACCCTGCGTGTTAACTCCGTTCAAAATAAATCTGGTCTCAGAAAAAGAACGTGTCGCATTTGTTCCCGTTGCTAAGGCCATAGGCACATCCGGGCCTGCAATATTTTACTTTAAGGCATTTTTCTTCATAAATATTAGGGTATAGTATTCATTTATAACACATTTATGTTTCATTAATGTTAATATGGACATTTGGAAGTGTGTTTCTCATTCTTTGCAGATTGAGTCAATTTACTTTACAGGCTGGCAATGAAAAAAGAAGCCGCCCTGGTTACTCTAGTGCAGACAGTGTAAAAAACGGCCATTTTTGTTCAACTATTGTCAGTATGACATGCAGTTCATACGAGGTTTCCGGATATAAAATAATATAAAATGTAAAGAGCGCTCTCTAGAATTTAGATTTTTGAAGGACAATTTCTTGGGATTCTCTGAGACGAAGTGGTCTTATAGACCGGGTACAGGATAAACACGGAGGAAGAAAAATAAGGAGGAGGGTATTCGACGGAGGAGGAAGTCGTGGAGCAAGCTCCTCCTTTTACGCTTATAAATATTGTGATCGGCAGAAATATTTGATCAGAATATCGCTCCACCAACAAAAAGATAAAAACACAACCTACTTTCTATTAACGTAAAAGCTTCCTTGCTGTGGTCCGCATTTCGTCAGGTATCTGACGAAATGCAGACCGCAGCAAGGAAGCTTCTACGTTAATAAACAGTAGGTTGTGTTTTTATCTCTTCATTACTCGCGTTGCGTTACTTGACAAAGTTTCTATACCCACCAAAAAAGTAAAACACCACTCTATCTGCGTTCCTAAAAACCGCGACATACAAACGTCAGCACTTGAAAGGAGAGACGAGGTGCAGGCAAGCCGGTAATCAAGCACGATGGAAGAGTCGAGAAGCACGGACACAGAAACGCGCGGCTGACGATTGCCCAACAAGGCCGAAACAGCTGTTCCTGTCTCCCTTCATATCCGCGTTATTTCATGATCGCCGGGGAGGGAGACGCGTTTCGAGGGCGAGAGCGGTAATATTTTTGAAGCGTCATTTTGGAAAGTATTGCGCTTGTCCCATCCTATATAGTTTGCAATACAGACACACACACACATACACATATACAGGGCGTGTGCAGAAAAACATGACCCGCATTTTTACATGTAACTCGTTGTCTACTTAGCCGAGGAACTTCCGGTGGCGCACGACGGCGTATTTATGCGTGCGAAAGCTAAAAAAAAAAATCCTGGAAGCCATACTCAGTGTAAAAAAATTAACTGAGCGCGAAAACATGGGCTTCCATGCATTAGAATAGGGCGGTCATGACAGTACATGGTAGTGCATTTCGGTCTCATGAGAGTTATGTGCAGGCACCGCTAGGGGTACTGCCGATGAGCATCCATGTGGGACATCGTTTCGATTTATGCACCGATAGCTCCCCTAGCGGTACTTGAACACAACTCTCCTACGTGTACCACGTTGCCCTTTCAATACACCCTATTGTACACCATGTTGCCCTATTCTGATGCACGGAAGCCGACGTTTTCGTTGTTCCGTTTATTTTTTAAGCTGGGTATGGCTTCCACAATTTTTCTACAGATTTCGCACGCATAAATGCGCCGTCGTGCGCCATCGGAAGTTCCTCGGCTAAGTAGACAACGAGTTACATGTAAAAATGCGGGTCATGTTTTTCTGCACACACCCTGTATATGTGGTACTCGTACTTGTGTGTGTTTGTGTCCTTCTGTGTTCGCGTCTCTCGGTCCTTCCACCGTGCATCCGCATTTGAAACGTGCAGGAACAGTCCCAGAAATATCAGACACATTAAATTAAAAGCTCACAACGGCATTGTGACGCAAGGTTCTTGACAATTTTCTTGTTCGTCGACCCTTCTAGGGATGTACGTTAGTAGGAAAGTTCGAATTTCACCCGGGTGAATGGTGACGGCGAACAACCTGTCATCGCTGGTTGTCCAGGCCTCACCGCCGTCATCGTAGCTTGTGAAGTTCGTCGCCGGCTCGGCCGCTGACACCGAGTCGAAGGTTTCGAAGCGAAACGGGTGAGAGTCTTTCAGGTATTGATGAGCGGAGAGAACAGTCTCTTCGACGTTGGTTATCGTGAAGGATTTTAGTAGGTGCTGTAAATAACCAAAATGGTACGAGGATCATGGTTAATTGGTTTTGGTTTCGGTTTTACTGACGTCAGACGCATCGGCATCAGCACCGTGCAATGGAGTGAATAAAGCCAATAAGACACTACACTAATGTGCCTCAAGTAAATCTTGTGCGTTCAGGATCCTACCTGATTTGTGTCATCGCAACCTACATTCTCGTAAAATACTGTGCTCTATGCTAAGCGGAATTTACATCAAAATAATTTTTCGTTTTAAAAAAATGTGTGTAGCGTGGAGTCGCCCTTTGTAGAAGTAGCAGAAGCGAATGCCGCAAAGCCGCCATATTTACGCCCATGCTTACCATGCGTGAATGCTGTGTACCGATTTCATCCACTTTTTCAAACCACCTCTGCTATGTATTTACCCAACTCCATAATGTAGTGTGTAGCTAAGCGTATAGCTGCGCTTTTGTGAGCGCATCGCGAGCTGTGCGTGGGCGTCAAGATGGCGGAAATTCGTAGCAGACGACGCGGTTGTCTTCGCTTAATGCAGAGGGAGCTAGTATTCAGGCACCCTAATATGGCATAGATATCCGCGCGACCTAGAAGCTCTCGCTGGCACGTATTCTTCAAAGCACTGTAGCGTAATTCGAGAAGCAAAGTGAGGCCCCCCCTGAAGGTGCTCTAGGGATCATTCATGGCGGATCCAGAATACAGTACTTGATGGCGAAGCGACAGTACAGTGGAAACAGAGGAACCCTGAAAAGAGCACCTGACTCTAGGGATCTCTGATGGTGGAGCGAGAGTACGGTGCAGCCAGAAAAAGGCTGCACAAAGGCTGCACCCTTTGATGTCCCCCTCGAAGACTCATCTCGCCCTAGGGATCACTGACGGTGCAGCGAGAGTGAGAGTACGGTTGAAAGAGAGAGCCCCTTGAAGGCGCACCTCGCTCTGGGGATCATCGACGGCGGAGCTAGGACACGGCCGGGAAGTGGAAGTCCAGTGAAGGCGCACCTGGTTCTAGGGACCACTGATGGCGGAGCGAGACTACGACGGAAAGAGTGCCCCTTGAAGGCGCACCTCGCTCTAGGGATCATTGACGGCGGAGCTAGAATACGCCGGAAAGTGAAGGTCCCGAGAAGTCGCAAACAGTTCTAAGGATCACTGAATGCGGAGCGAGACTACGATGGAAACAGAGGGCCCCCTCGAAGGCGCACCTGGCTCCAGCGATTCCTGATGACGGAACAACAATAAGGCAGAAAGAGAAGGCCCCCTTCAAGACACACTCAGTTCTAATGACCCCGGAAGGCGGAACAAGAATAAGTCGGAAAAAGGGCCCCTTGTCGCCCTCTTGGCTTCATGGATCCCGGAGGGCTGAGCGAGGACACTGCGGTAAAGCTTGTCTGAAGAGTGAACTTTTTCTCTTTTTGCTTTCTCTCTAACTTTCCTCCAATAGCTGTAGAGTGAAGGCGTGAACCTCAACTGACGCCGTTATGTTGCGAAAGACTGCCCCGTGACGCGCAATCACCTGACGTACCTTGAGCGATATGACCACAGGTCGTCTCAGTGTTTCGTCCCGAACTCCGGGGTACTGGTGCTCCAACCTCAAGATTAATCTGTCTGTTCCCACTGGCTCGAGAGTAAGGAGGTGAATGTTGGGTGGAAGTGTCATGTCCAGGCCGCTAACCTAAGGAACGAAAATAAAAGCAACTACAGTACAAGAAATACGATGCGATTCACAGAAGTACTTTAAGTAGAAGTATAAGCTATGCGAGCGCAGTTAGGTGTGGTCGCCCTAGTACCCTAGCATGGGGAGACAACAAAAAGCAGGTGGCATGTACCCTTGGCAACGGAACATCGAGGAGGCTTCTTGACTTGGCACTGAATGAATACATGGGCGCATACACGAGTCTATTGCTGACTGTCCGTAGAAGCCGTTCAGAATCTGCTATGGTTCCCAGATAGACGAGATGTTTGCCTTTGGCGATCAAACCCTTGCTGTCGATGCCCAATTCGTTGAGAGGTTCTTCCACGCCGAAACCGTCATCGTATTGCAGCCTTCGATGGATCTGCCGGAAGGATCACATCGTTCATACATAGTGACGCCCTCCGTTCTATTAACGTCTTCTTTGAAACGGTTACCATGAGTTCGATCTGTCCATCACGCAAGCTCGTTCCTCCCTGGGATCTGTCGGGAAACACCGTCAGCTGTAGGTCCTCTGTCTCATTCTGAAACGGGAACCAACAGTTCTTCATCCGGGAGAATATTGTTGGCAAGGTTTAGCAGGCAACGTTGCGCAGCCGGGTCGGGAAACGTAGAAAAAAACGAAAAGGGTTAAAAACTGGGCGGTTCGGTAGATCATAGTTTAAAATCGCTAAAAATACCCCAGTGCCGGAGATCGCTAAAAATCCCCCATAACACTGACTGACGAACCAAGCTCCTTGGTCGTAAAGTTGGTCAATCAGGGTTGTGTGTTGCGTCTTCTTTTTAGCTAGTGGCACTGTTTTTTTAGTCTTTAGTCTTAGCTACTGGCACTGTCTTTTTAGTCTTTAGTCTTAGCTACTGGCACTGTCTTTTTAGTCTTTAGTCTTAGCTACTGGCACTGTCTTCTTAGTCTTTAGCCTTTTTAGTTACTGGCACTGTCTTCCTAATCTTTAGTCTTTTTAGCTACTGGCCGGACCGGGCGGATAAATCAAAGGAAAGCCGGGCATGGGCTGGGCTGGGCTGGGCTGGGCCGGCCCTTGCAGTGCTCTAGTGTGTTGTTTTCGTTCTTTCTACACTGATTTCACTGAGTGTAGTTTCGTTAACTTGAAGTGCATGTCTGCATGGATTGCTTCCCATATGCCACAAGGAACGGGTATGAACCTTATGGTGCGACATGCGGGAACGGCGCACGGAACCTAGGTGATACGGTAATATGTTATAGGTCCATCATGGCGGCCCACTTATTGCGATGCCCGTCTTCTAGTTATTGCAACAGCTCTATGGTCTGCAGGTACGCTTGCACGAACGTTGAGGCTATTCCTCAGTGCCTCCCTCGGTAGCTTTGTCAGTGCTAAAAGAAAGAGAAGCGTAGAAGACAGTACCATGTGCAGAAGACCCTACGGAAGGCAGCACTGAGAAATAGCCTCAACGTTCGTGCAAGCGGGCCCTGGACAATAAAGTAGACTCCCAATCGGATAATCAGTTTGCTTATTCTGTTGTCATATAGCGTCCGCATAAAGGAGCATAGAGAGACTTCGCAAAATGGACGACGTGTTGGAGCTTTCCCGTTGCATATATAGCGTCTATTGTCTAGCGACTGGGCTGCCATCGCAGCTGACGCCATTGCAGCCACGCTCCTATACTCTCACACCAGGGTGCGAAGCAGGATGAAGGAAGAATGTGTTACCTTTAAGTATATCCATGAGACCACTGGATAGTAGTTGGAGGATGTGGGCTCTGTGATATTTTTCGTCCACGGCCGATAGACGTTTCGTCTGTTAAGTTCGACATTCTTAGGTTAGGTTGGGTTAGGACTTCAAGAACGTGTTTCACTCACATCCTGGTCATTGTTTGCCTTCCGTTAGAGTCCGTGTAGAATTTACTGTCCGTGTCCATAGCTGTCTGGAATATGGACACAACCTCTTTGCCCGTACCAAATCCTCTAGAGTCACTGTAGGCCACAGAAAAGAGACGGAAGAAACAACGGTGATAAATTAAAGAGAGTGCCACAAGATAAATCGAAACGTCAACCGGTGACAAAGAAAAGAAAAAGAAAAACAAGCTGGAATAACCCCTTCTAAACTTGTAACAGCGAGAAAGCCTCGCAAGTAATTCGATTTATGTACGATTGTTATAGTATAACAAAAGAAGTCAGGAATCACTATACTTACTAAAAAGGGATTGGACCGACTACCCAGTCAAACTCGATGACGTCTTCGTTTTTGTAGAGACGAATAACTTGCGTCACCCAGGGGGTGAAATGCTGGTGAATTTCTTGCACCAAAGGTCCCTATGTGGAGTACATGGTGTTTATGTATGGTGTAAACCGTGTTTATGATCAGTCCGTGTGTCGAAGCTGTGTTCACAACCTTGAGTTGCCCCCGCGAAAGCTAGAGGAACGCATTTTGTTACTCAATAACTATTTTTGCAACAAAGTTTTTGAGCTGTTCTATGACTGTGTCGGCCAACGGGCAGTGTTGTATTACCAATTTATGGAAAGTTATACAAGTATATGTCTGTAGCGCGATGAGGCATGAGGCATGATGTTATGCTTCATCGCGCTGCAGACATATTTGTATAACTTTCCATAAATTGGTAATACAACACTGTAATACACAGCTTCAACACACGAACTGATCATAGACACGATTTTTAAGCTAATAAAGCTCTAGTCGTATCGACATTACTATATAGATGAACGCAAAGGGTTGCAGGGGAATGTCTCACCTTGACAATGGAATAGTTTACGTTTCGCGCTAAGTCTATTGGGTCTTCGGATGCTGGGTTGAAGGCATAGGCTCCAGATGGCTTCTCCTGGACCCCTTCGTAGGCCAGGTAATAGTAGAAGGACTGGCGGAATGGAATCCCCATGCCAGTGTTCAACAAGAGGATGCGATTTAACAATCCTGTCACCGGGTCCACAAACAGACGATATTTCTGCCAGAGAGGTAATACCAGAGAAGAGAGTTCTGATTGTGGAGTTCGAAAAGACTAAAACAGAATCGCAGGTTCGTACTATGCGAATACAGTCAACCCTCGATTTATGAACACCCTCGGTTCCCTGAAAAATCGTTCATAAATCGAGGGATTCATAAATCGAAAATTCAGTTAACTGAGTACTATCGAGCAAATGGAAGAGTATTTCCGAGTTGATATTGTGCTTATAATGCAATATATTGTGTAATTTTGCTCTGGACCATGCCTTCCGCTGTGTCAATTGAGGTCAGGAACACTTCTGCAAAAACCCGTTTGTTGTTCGGATTTCGAGGGGTTAAGAACCGAGGGTGCAATACCTCGAAAACGTTTTGTCCGCTCAGGCGTCATTCATAAGACCACGAATAATCCCTTTGAAGGTTTTTGTTGGCCTCGGAACGATCCGTTCATAAATTGAGGGCAAAAACACTGGGCAACTCCTAGTTGGTTCCCAGAAATTCCGTTCATTATTCGAATATCGAGGTTCATAAAACGAGGGAAAAATAAATGGAAAAAGTTTGGTTCCCCGTGCTCGTGTTCATAAAACGAGGGAATTCATAAATCGAAGGTTCATAAATCGAGGGTTGACTGTAGATAGTTCATATGGATATTAACTACAAAGACACCCCCCCCCCCCCCCCAAGTCATGCGTTCCCTCTGTCCTGATTTGTTGAAAACGCGACGGAAGCTCGCCATTCTTGGACACTTGGCATTTTGAATTAATTGTCCAAAGAAGGGCGTATACATCCGGTTTTCAACAAATCCGGAGACGAAACGGTATCTCTTTGAATAACGGCTGGATCTCGGCGGAAGAGGCGGCAGCAGATCAGTGGAGTGGTGCAAGTTGCCTATAGAGAACGTCGTCCTCCGTGAGAGACGACGCCATTTTATCTCGTCCGGTCATTTTATAATTTTCTTGCATCGTATCTCATCGTCTTACCTTATTCATGTATCTCGTCGCGATATATTTTATCTTTTTATATCAGTTCATTCTATCACTTCTCCTTAATCTCAACCACACTCATAACCCAAGCAGCACAATGTACTGAAAGTGGAGTGCATTAAGGGTGGACAGGTAGGTGGAAGTCCTTGAACAGATTCGTGAAACTAAGGAACATTGATAAGACACATACCGTCCACCCGTATTGCACTTGACTTTCAGTACATTGTGCTGCTTGGGAAATGTTCCCTGCCACGAAATTCAAAATGGTGTTCTCATATCCTCACCCCATTGTCTATCGCAGGTGTTTCGCCTTCTTCGACAAACACTGCGCTGTCTTCGCTGTCTTTCGGCAGGAAATCTATAACGCAAAATGTAACACACCGGTCAATGTGACGGAAAAAGCATTGTCAACAATGACACCGTTTGCCTTTCCATTTCTCTCCACCATTCTCACTAAGGTACATCTCTGAGACTTGTCCCTTGACGCAGCGGTGTCACGTACCCTGATATTTTCTCACTTGGTAGGTTGTGGTTCCGAGGGGAGGAAGGGAGACCGGAAAGACGAGTTCCTTTTGAGCGGTAGTTCTTCTTTCTGGTATCCTTTTTACGTGACTCGCGATGGGTACCACCTGAAACGGAAGCGTGCGTTTCGAGCTCATCTTCGAGATGTTCTATTATGCAACAGCAATTGACCAATACAAAGAAGAAAAGGTGAGAACAAGTCTCGTCATTAGAGCGCACACAGTATTTCAATGTTTTGTCAGAAGCACATGAGTACCTGGGCCCTTAATGTCTGTCCCGGCAGTTCCTTGACTTCGTAGCCAGACGAGGAGACGGGCAGCCGCGCGTAGGACCGCACAGGGGATGACGTGGGATTGTAGACGAATACGAAGAACTGCACCGTACAAAGCTATATAGGCATCCACGTGGTAATGCACACACGACACTAAACGTGCAGAGAAATTCTTAGGCACTCGGCAGGAGTGTAGTTTAGGCCACCGCGTACTTCGTTAAGGTTAGCCACCGCGTGCCGTGAACGGTGAAATCTGCTGCATGCACGAACATGCGATCACTGATAACGCTGCTTTCGAAACATTTCTAGATCTTTCGGCTAACCTACGGCAATGACACTTCTACCAGCGAAAGTAGCGGGGAGGAGGTGGCGGCGGCAGCGATGCTTGGCTCTGCCCAATATCGGGTTAGGTCAAGCTAGCCCAGGTTACTTTAGTGGGGTTAGGTTTGGTAGGATTAAGGCAGCGAAGCACTAATATGGTCGCATCCAGACTGCGCCACCGAAGTGTCGTTGCCGTAATTTATCCGATCTTTTCTCACGCCGCAATCGCTTTAATGTCTGTCAGGAGAACATTTTATGTGTTCTCTTCGCAAACAGAGATCTCCGTACAAATCGAATGATAATTTGCGCGACGATTCCGTTCGTCATAAAAGACTGTTCGGTATAGAGGAACATTCGTTATAAAGAATTGTTCCTTATAAAGAATCGTTCGTTATAGAGGAGCGTTCGTTATAAAGAACTGTTTAAAAACGGGTGCTCCACATGAAAGACCACACGTCCGTTTGAACTCGAGCCACAGAAACAAGTAAACAGTCTTTTCTGACAGGCAATTGTGAACGATTTAGCTTGTTGACGGAGAACACGTACCTCATCGGAGGTCTCCGTGATATAGCAGCTGCTGAGATTGAGAAAATGGCAGAACTCCAAGTTGAGATCGAACGCAGGATACGAATCCGTGAACAATAAGTTCTGGTAAGCACGGCTGGTAATGTTCTGTAAAATATAAAAACAACATCGAACGTCACAGCATCCTATATGAATATTTTTTTAAAGTGAAGCCTAGAAGGGATTACGTCTATGAGTTTATTTACTTCACATTGTTTGATGCCGAGATACGTCATGTAAGCGTAGTCTTCAACCACGTGCTGCTTCTCCGTTCCCCTAGACAAAGTGGAAGTCACCGTTAAAGCCAAAGAATAAGGTAACTTGCCGTAGTACGAATGGTGTGTAGGTAATTCAGATACACATTTAACACGTATCGATTGTCCTTTTCAAAATTTCGATTTAATTTGATCCGTATGAATGCGTAGAACTGAAAGAATGTGCCTGAAGGAAAAGACGGAAGAAAGGAAACATGAAATACTCACGAGATTGCATCATGGTGCTGCAAGACTCCTAGAGCCTTTGCTGAAAAAGACATCGCACGTCTTTTTACTCAAACGCCAACTCTGGATCAAAGAGCGTCTGTCTTGTCCGCCTTAACTCAGAGCCGTCGACAGTTTCTCTTAGATATGAACTACCTAGCCCAACAGTATATACTATTAAGGATGAAAGAGCTTCGCAGTCCAAGGGCCGTAACATGACAGTAAACAAAACGTGAAACCGAAGGTGGTAGAAACCCATCCCAAGTTGAAAAGTACGGTTCTGTACTTGGAAAAGCCATGTCGGTCATGTGTGTGTAGCGACTACTCCGAGCACATACCTATACCTCTTCAAATGACAAATGACGAACTTACATAATGTTTCGACATCACCATCCGTCACATTGCCGATCACCTTGAGTTGTTTGCAGGCCTGAGAAAGAAAGAACATTTATTGATGTGACGGGGGTCAAGCTTACACACGTAGCTGGTCTTCTGATGCTCCTCAAAATGTGCATACAACTACATAGAACTACGTGAATCCGCATGAAAGGAAATTTGCGTTACCGCTAGAAAGCCGTTAGCTTGGCGAGCGAAGAACTTGAAGTTTGGTCGGCTGGTAAAGTATCCCGTCCAATAGGCGTCCGCTCGGTCCGCGTAGGGAAAGAAGTCGTCGTCGTATTCTGGCCACCGCATATCGCTGTCCAGGAGAGCTTTCAGGTAACAGGACGGAGTCGAATAAAGCACGTGAACCCGGCTCCCATTCACTTGCTGCGGGAGATAACGGAACATGCCACATTTAATTTAGTCATAGCTACGGAGATGAACACCAGGATATGCGTTTTCAATGTCAGAATGATGTCATTATTAGGCGTATGCCCTCTTGGGGATGTCCCAAGCAGCACAACATCTTGGTCCAATATGGGACCAATATCGGACCAATATTGGGCCAGTATTGCCAATATCGGTCCAATATTGGGCGAAGAAGTTGTGCTGCTTGGGGTCGTAGCTTGTTTAAGGCTGGTGTAATGGGTATGTCCCTCAACTCAACTTTTCTTTATTTAAGTGCCTGATATAGTACAGAATATAACTTAAAATCGAAAGCGACTCTTAAAGGTGATGGAGATATCCTCAAAACCTACGCAATCATCCTTAATATATTCCTGAGCTCTAGCACGTTCACCATGCGGAGTACTAGTCGAACATCGGTTGGAATAACGGAGATATTAACTGAAATACGCAAGAAGATACGACGGCAGAAAGATAAGCGATGTCATGTTGCCGGTGGTGAGTAAATCAAAGAGTGATATTAAACGGTAGGAGCAACTTATTTATTTACACATGGTAACGAGACTTTCGTGCACGAGACTGCACTTCTTCAGGTTACAAAATATATAAACATGGTAACGAGAAGAAAATACAAATAAATACGCAACCAAGAAAGGCGGCTCGTACGCAAATGGTTAAAAATTGGGCTGTTCGGCAGTTCATATTCAAGCGATAAAAAACCCTGTACTGTGTGTTGTGTCCTCTTTTTGTTTGGCTCCCAGCGCGGGGGTTTGTATCGCTTCTGATAGGCTTGAACCCCTCGAACGCACCCGGCGAAAAAAAGAAAGAAAGAAGAAGAAAAAGAATGCCGCGGAGTCCCCATTGGCGGAATGCCTTAGAATGAGCAATTGTTACGAATGACGTGAAGCCGCTTGTAGGATCAGCGAGGCCGACAACGGCCAGCCCTTTCACCATCTTCACCATCATCACCATCACCACCACCACAACTTGTGGGATGTCTGTCGGCCGGTCGCTATATTTGCGTCTAAATTGCGCCCGCGTAGAACACAATATTGCAAAAATCGCGTATGTTTTACATAATAATCGTTCCTGAGAACAATTCTTTATCAACAACTCCAAGATTTCTAGAAACTGTTCGTGTCCTTAAATAACAAATCCCTTCCTTCCTCACAGTCCTACCGTGCAAGAAAAACCCAGTATGAATTTGTGTACCGTTCCGCAAATGCATCATTTCTTCCGCAACGTTACCGAAACTTGTTGCCATCCGACCTGCGGCACGAAGCACAGACATCCCTGTCTTTTATTTGATTTGTTTCCAACATCAACATCATCCTTCGGAGAAAAAGCTGGCACTCGAAAGGAGGGCCGTTAAAGCGTGCTTTGACTGCACAGCTTTCGGGTACTGCGACGAAGCGTAACTTACGAGCGTGTTCCCTCTCCAAATGCAAATTGGATGTGGGAGAATGTAAGGGAGAGGTTCTTTTACGGGACGACTCCTCCTTTCTTCGTGGACGTCTAAGCAGGAGAAGAGAGCGAGAGAGAAAAGCTTTGGAAAATGCGACGGATGGGTCGGTGAAATGGTATCGTGGCGGGAGGGGGATATGCTTAATAGAAAGAAAAGAAAAGGGAAAGACGGAGGTCGGATGGCCTCAATTGAATGATGGAGAATCGGATGCGGAAGTCTGGACTGGATCGTAAAAAAAGGAAGAGGGGAGTGAAAATTTGGACTTGTACTTTGGATATCTGGTCTTGCGACGAATTTTTCAAATTTATTTCGAATCAAATTAAGCATCCGCGATACATTTATGACATTATGAAATTGGCGTTTATAGCATTCTTAGAATTGTGATTATCTTACCGTCGTCTAAGGTGAAATACCGTAATTTCACGCGTATAAGCCGCACCGCAGATAAGCCGCAGGACGCGTTTTTAGGAACGTTTTGAAAATTTTCTGGCAGATAAGCCGCACTCGCAGATAAGCCGCGGGCAATACGAGACGACTGATTTGAACGACAAAGGAGACCACATAGAAGGCCATAAACCCTGTGGTTCATAGTGTACAACAAAGGAGGTCAGCTCTATAGAGTTCTACCAAGATCGGATTGTGCCCTTGTTGGGCGTTTTTCATGGATTGATCGGTCAGTAGTCTTCCAATAGACGTGAATCACTGTCACCACTTTCGTTAAAGTTGCTTGGGGGAATGCACCAGGAAGATTATTCTACTCGAATGTGGGCGCGTCCCTGTTACGCACTGTTCGTGCATCGGCAGGGCAGTGCTGTTCCAGAGACACTGTCGGCCCGGCCCTTTCGTTAAAACTGACGTATGAGGCAAATACCAGGAAAAAATAGTCATCAGGTAAGCCGCACCGGTGGATAAGCCGTAGAGCACCCGTGAGAAAAAAAAAATCGCGCATAAGCCGCGGCTAATACGCGTGAAATTACGGTAATTGTTGGCGTTTAATACTCACTTGTGCATTGACGAATCGAATGAGGTTGTCCAGGTTTCCGAACCACTTGGCTGCATCCTTGTAGTGAAAGTCCATTCCCATGGTAACCACTGTGTGGTTAGTGGCGTAGAACTTGGACTGCAGACACAGTCAATAATATGCACAGTGAAAAAAAGCAAAGTTAACATCACGCACGTGTATGGAACGTATATTATATTATGCATTGTATCGCTAGATATAACAGCGCAATTAATGAGGTAATTAAAATAGTTTGGTAGTTACAGCAAACAGAGATACAAAACATATTCCAAAAGACACACGGGCAGATGGCAGGACATTCTGGAACGGCCTATTCATTAGAATACGATACGGAGATAAGCGATATATCCTACCTGAGCTATAACGAGATCGATGAAGTCCTTGGCTCTTTTTTCGCCGTTGTATTCCTGAAACGCCGTCAGAGGTTCACATTTAAAAACTCAACGAGCACGCAAGGAGAAATTAACGATAACACAGCTGGACAATGTGCTACAGAGTGTAGGTCGTTGTATTACTGGAACTGTTCGGAACTGGACTACTTGAATTGGTCCGTCCGTACTTCGTTAAAGGAAAGGTCGCATCCGGAATCCCACACTCTTAAAAATGAACTTCACCACAGAGCACGCTCCTAGCCAACCATCATCCCGAATGACAACGTTCTTGCCCCTGATTTGTCGAAAACGGGAGGCGGAGCCTATTTTGCGCTATTATGCACGGCACAGAATAGGCTCCGCCTCCTGTTTTCAACAAATCAGGGGCGAGAACGTTGTCATTCGGGATGATGGTTGGCTAGGAGCCTGCTCTGTGGTGAAGTTCATTTCTAATAGTGCATCTATGAAAGAGATACCAGCCTACTCGGCTAATATTTTCGTTAGAAAAGTGCTTCGATATTAAATGAACGTATTTTAATGATCAGTGCTGCTGCTTCTGCAGCTGCAGACACTCCGACGTCAACGAGATCAGCGTGACGTCACTCTGTCACTCGCTCACATTAGAAAGGCGCCGTCGAGACGCCTGCACTACCGCCGCGGCATCCCTTTTCTCAAGGCCGTGCTCTGATTGGTGGTGATTGGTAGGGAATGACGTTTTCGCCTTTTTCCAGCGAGGGAATTCCGGCATACTCTCAGCATCCGTCGTCTGCTCTCGTCATGCGTTCCATCGAATAGCAGTCAAAATGCGTCACTATTTGGCGCGGGATTTTCAGCATGGTCAGTGTCAACGAGTAATAAAATGACACTATGCATTCAAAGAGAAAAAAAGGGCGCGAAAAAGGTGCGAAACTTCTATATAGCTACCACCTAGGCCAACATAGCGTCTGCTAAAGGGTGTAAAAGGGTGGTAAACGCAATTATCATATATCCCAATTGCTACAAAAAGGCGTACGCCCCCCTCGCTCACCTAATCAGAAGCGGTCACCCTATCATTCGTAGGTAGCAGGTAGAACTTTGCAACCTTTTAGGCACAACATATGCGACGACTAATACCTCCTAAAAGGTGTAACTACTCCACCCTTTTTTCTAAGAGTGTAGCTTCGAAATCGCCTGGAATTAATGCAACCGCCCCTTTAAGTAATTGACTGTAGTTACAATACGTGATGGCGCCGATGCAGATTACGAGGAAAGAAGTAAAGAAATAGTATATGTGTACGTACATCAACGGGGTCGTCTGCGCAGAAAAGATCGAAGCAGAAGCCCTTGGGCGGCCAATAGACGTTGGGCAAGATGCCGGTGAAAATATCTCCTTTTTCACCTATCGAAGGTTAGAACAACAAAGTCTTATAGGGTCTGCACAGTCAATTCGTAAATTGGCGTCAAACAACATAAATTCATCTACTGATCGATTTGGCTGAAAAAGAAAACTATGGAGATGCGAGTCCCAGCATAGTCAGGACAGGCTAGCTACCCCAGAACACGTGAGCAAAAAAGGCTATTCATCTCGTGCGGCTATGTTTCTTAGTTCATGAATAACATGTGCCTCGACAACGGTACGGTTTTAGTATATCGAAAGTTGTATTTTTGAAGCAAACAAACGGCAAATACGGTAGCGTAAAACGGGCCTTATCGTGATTTCAGAACTGTTATCGTGAACACTTTCCGATCTACTAAGACTCCGTATAAGAACAGAAGATTGATTATCTGTACCGTTTACATTGGGATTAAAATATATATGTATATATATATCAGTGACATTTTTACAGTGCCCGTGGAATATATACGTAGTACGTTAATTTTGGAAACCCCGTACGTTTATCCGTACGTAGCAATACGACACAAAGATTCTACCTAAATACTTGTTGGTTTCCCACAGAAATTCCATCTGATTATATTCTTGCCGCCAGGCCTTGTCGTCGAGGTGGATACGGCCCAGAAAGTAGCCGTCGAAGCCCATCTAGAGAGAGCGAGAGATGTATTATTTATTAGAAGCTGCCTCATAATGCTTTTTTTTTCTCTCCTTTGTTTGTGAATTTTGTTTTCACAGCATTAGGTTCCTTCAGCGTGTAATGATTTAGCGTGCTCGCTTACGGACGCCAAAGGTCGCTGGTTCGAACATCACCGATGATGTCCGGAAGTTTGGTAGCGTAGCGTGAGTGATCATTATCGCTTATTTAAAAAAATAATAGCAACATATGGACTAATAATAATGGAATATTAATATGATGGTGACGGGGATGTGATAAAGAAAAAAATGAGGACGCAAAGAATGCTAATTCTAAATACGTACAAAATATAATAACTTAATACGTACACAGCATACTATCGCAGGTTTTAACAATAATAAAAATGCAGTAACAAGCATGGAACTACATATAGCACTACATAATACTAATATACGTTAGCATATAATACAATCACTAATATACAAGCATTAGTAACAACGTAACACCTAAACAGAAGGAAACTATAACAGGCAAAAATGGGGGAAGTCTGGCACTCGCAAGTGAATAAGATAAGTATTTAAAGAGACTGAGCCTGTTTTTCAGTAAAATAAATGTTTCAATCGCTTTAAATACTTATCTCACCTAAACAGAAGTACATAAATAAGAAAAGTTCAATGGTGCGAACGAATACGAGCACGAAATTCGTAGAAACGACGAAGATTTCACAAGAAGGAGACACTGTGGTTCTTATTAGTACTATGTACATTCTTAAAATAGGGCCTGAGCCTTTTCGTGACAGTTATCATAATTGCGTAAGTGTCACAAAAAGGCGTGTGGCTCCTGTTTTGAACCAATCGGGGGGCAGAACGATGTCAATCGGTATGGTGGTAGGCTAAGAGATTTGGCTATACTTCTCACAAGGTGAGAAGCCCTGCCTTCTCGTCCCGTTTTCCTGACAGTCTCGTTGAACTCTTGGCCATTTTGGACGACCTATGGGGACCAGAGGGTTGCTTATCAAACGCCGCTTTTACTCTCATGTTATCCAGGTCTCGTAACCTATGGTAGGAAGCAGCTTCGCGACATCTTTCAATCTTAATACTTGTTGTGTGCTTTGCTGTGCCCTGCTTTTTATCTGTTGTAAATCATCGAAAAGAGTTAATACCAGCTTGTGTTTTTGTTCTTACTGTTGCTGTTCCGTAACCCTATCATTGTTATTGTTTTTCTTTTTCTTTTTTTTCTTTTTTTTTTCTATCAGAGTGTAGATGCCTTATGTTGGGCTTTCAGATGATGTGCGTTCAGTATTAATATTCAAATGCATCTCAATGCCACTGCCAACTGTAGGAGCTCGGGACCACGTCAAGCTGCCCCGAGCAGCTTTTTGCCCCGAGTCTCCGCACTGTTACAGTGAAATAAAGATTTGATTTGATTTGATTTAATAAACTCCAGTCAAACAAGATTATTCTGGCTCTTCCGAGAGACACTACGCCCTACTGTGTGGCCGCAGAACCGCTGTAAACGAAGGCGGGTCGAAAAGGTTCAACACGATATGCGGCAACCGTTCACACGCATCACCAAGCATCGAGGGCGCGAAAAAACTTTTCCTTCCGAAATAACCACTCCGCGCGTGCGACTTTGCATGAGATCAGTCGTGGGAGATGTGTGTCAACCCGGATATCGACGCAAGCGTTGCCTGAGCGTCACTCGGAAACGCTTTCTCCGTCTGCCGTCTGTGGAGGTATACACCCTAAAAACTGAACTTCACCGCATCGCGCGCTCTGCGCCAACCATTGCCACGAATGATAGAGTTATCGCTTCTGATTCCACACTCTTAAAAATGAACTTCACCGCATGGCACGCTCCTAACCAACCATCATCGCGAATGATAGCGTTATCTGTCCGGATTTGTTGAAAACGGGAGGCGTACGCCTTTTTTGTGACACTTATGCTGTTCATAATTGTCACAAAAAAAGGCGTACGCCTCCCGTTTTCAACAAATCAGGGCAGATAACGATATCATTCGAGATGATGGTTGGCTAGGAGCGTGCTATGCGGTGAAGTTCATTTTTACGAGTGCAAGAGAGAAAGGGGCGTACGCCTTTTTGTGGCAATTTGGATACATTATAATCGACACAAAAAGGCGTCCGCCTCCCTCTCTCTTCGAATCAGAAGCGATAACCCTATCATTCGTGGTAATGGTTGGCGAAGACCGTGCTATGCGGTGAAGTTCAGTTTTTAGGCTGTACTCGTGATTGTGAAATTTCATGAAGATGTGAATCGAAGGAGTGGGCGTTTTGTCCCGTTCGGACATTTTTTGTCTAATTTTAGGGGTCTTTTTTTTCTTCTTTTTTAGTTTCAGCCATTTCCGCCCACTTTTTGTGCGTTTTGTTCCATTTCCTTTTTTTCTTCTCCGTCCATACCTGAGCGAAAATGGAGGCCTGCTCTCTGGAATGTCCAAAAGGGTCGATCTGCCAGCCTACTCGAGGGCGGGCGCACTTTCCAAAGGTGTCGTTCAGCCAGCGAACTCCGAGTGTCATCTGGTCGATGATGGCGCTGTAGTGAGTTGTAGCTTCGTCATTCATCGACCAACCGCCGCTCGTGAATTCCAGACGACCTGAAAAAAGTCATAAATGAAACTCCAGTTAACGTTTTTATCTTCTTCTTTTTTCACCCCCCCCCCCCCAAAGACATGGTAGTAATCGGATTATTCAACCCCCCCTCGGGTACCTCACTACTTAGTAAGGGATGTCGCAGTAGCTATTTCTTCTGTTCTTATCCACTAATCGGTACGATACGAGAGTTGAGCTTCACTAAAAGTTCTTGGTACAGTAATAGCTGCGTGTACCCGACATAATAAATTAATAATACACCTTAAAGGAGAACTTTACCATGCACACAGCGCGGTGAAGGCCAACCACTGCGTAGAACGATACCGTTACCACTCCTTGTGGCAAGCGCGGGACGTACGCCTGATTGTGACAATTATCGTAACTGCGTAAGTGTCACAAAAAGGTTTACGCCTCACCCGTTGAAGTCGGCCCAGGATGCATATTAACTCAACTGCAACTCCTTCCCGCAGTCATCTCTCACATCTGCTCATAGGTACATTTTCTTCACAGTGCCAGCACGGAATATAATAATAATAATAATAATTTATTTTCACCAATGACACTTGGTGGGGGGATACAGACAAAAAGCTGCAAAAACTGCAGCTTGACGAGGTCTGACCCCCCTTTGTACACTCGACAGATAAAGCAGACATAAAGCAGACATAAAGATGACAAAACAGCAAACCGGACAATGCAAAGCGAAAATAACAAATAGCAAACCAGATGAATCACGGAGTTAGACAATGGTAATGAACACAATGCATTAAGATGCATAAAACAAAAAAGCTATGAGAACACACGAAATAATATGACTATCCTAGTGAACATACATGGCCTTTATTGAGCGAATTGAAAGACAGCTGATGTTAATGTTGTTTTGGATATGGGAATTAATATGTCGTGGAAGATTATATGAAACCAACTGTGAGCCATAGTTAGTTCGTGCACACGGTGTGATGTAGGGCTCATTGTAGCGTAGGGAATAAGAGGTCAATCTCATGGTTAAATTGGCTAGGGCTAGAAAGATGCGATTATTTTGCTTTACTGAACTTGCATATGTAATGGACATACGGTACTTATAGAGATCCATAATTCTGATTATGCTAAATTTCGCGAAGAGGGATCCTGTTGGATGTAAAAAGGGAACGTTTGCTATGTGACGAAGTACCTTCTTCTGACACAAAACTAACCTTTCAAGATTTGTTTGCGTTGTGGTTCCCCAAACTAGGTGACAGTGAGGTGATATATAGACTAATACGTAACACAGTGGATATGCGTGGTATATACGTACACGTGAGCTGCACACAAATGAATACTATACTAACTCGCTCGTGCAAGATGAGTTTTAATGCTGTGTTACTTCTAAGCCTGTAAGAATGATTCAAAAGCGAGCCGGTGGCGAGGATCCAAAACGAAAACCCGAGACTATATAGAGACGGACAAGACGCACATACACGCTTTTCTTGTTGTCGCTCTCCTCGTGTTTTCGCTATGGTTGTAAAACTGTGCTTTACAACCAATCACATATATAGCGGGTTGTTGCGAAAACCAGCCAATATTCTTTTTGGCCCAACAAAAGACGGAACCTAATCCGCGGAGTCGTTTGCGCATGCTCTGTCTGTGCATGGCAGAATTACATTTCGCAACACCGCGTTCGCTTCCACCTTGTACGGATGCGCGTTATGAACAGAGTGCGGCGAATTCCAGCAGTCTTTCTATAGGAGAGATTTGGGATCGAGATTTCGCGAAAAGATCTTTATGGGCTGGGGAATAAAGCGAGGCTTACGTGGCAACACCCTGTTTCCGATGTTACCTCTCTTCCGTGTTCTTTCTGCGTTGACGGATATTAGTGTTTCTGTTACTATAGTCCGTAAGCGTGTATTCACAAGAGCGACCTTCCCCGCAGAAGCGGAAGACGCGAAAAACGTCATAGCTTTATCAGCGCGAGCACTCAAAGTCCAGTATTTACGTACATTGCTAACCGTGGGGAATATCCTGCAACACAGCCACAAGTTATTCCGTAGCAGACGACAGGAAAGATGTCGACTGTTGTCGTCTGCGAAGTGTTCGTCTGCGAAGTGTCGTCTGCTAAAATTGTGCGCAGTACTCCCGATATTCCGCGCAGTGTGTGGATGCTCACATAACACGGGACGGAACTTCGTCTCTCTCTGTGAGCAGTGGCTTTGATTTTTCTTCCACTAGAATCTTCCGTGAGGATGTCGTTCGCGTGAATACGCAGTAAGCGGAAGACAGAGGTCGTGGTGGTGGTGACGTCACGACTATCGCAGGGATCGTGCGCCCTGGGCCGACTTCACGGGGAACTGTGCAGACATTTGTCTTTTAAAAGCGTCTGAGGAAATCCCGTGGAAAACGCCCAGACAGCACAGCCGGCGCACGGATTCGAACCCGGGTCACCTGCCAGGCTCGGCGCGGAATGCCATCATCTTTATACTTATTTATTTTTTATTTATTTATCTGTTTATTTCAATATACCTCCAAAGGTCCCTTAAGAGACATTACATGATAGTGTGGGTTACAGCAATAATGCATCGCGAGTATACATAGCATCTAGTACAGAAAAATACAAAAATACAAAGCCACGATAATGTGAGATAATAAGGTAAGATATATACAACGAACTTCACGCACGATGAATCAGCAATGTCGTACATCATCAGCTACGATGAAAATGGATTATGTGATATACTTTAATGGGTACGTAAGAGGTCCTGGACACGAGGAAAACCCATACGAACGTAACCAGATAGCAACTACGAGAACAGAACAGAGATGGAACGATGAAATATATAACCACTAGGCCTCGGGGAGCTGGTCTTAAAACAGACTTAACTTCACCACAACACGGTTAAAACTTCACCACATAGCACGGTGAAGGCCAACCATTACACATCTATCACTACACTCTTAAAAATGAACTTCACCGCATAGCACGGTCTTAGCCAACCATCATCTCGAATGATACCGTTATCTGCCCTGATTCGTTGAAAACGGGAGGCGTACGCCTTTTTGTGACACTTATGCTGGTCATAATTGTCACAGAAAGGGCGTACGCCTCCCGTTTTCAACAAATCAGGTCAGATAACGATATCATTCGAGATTATGGTTGGCTAGGAGCGTGCTATGAGGTGAAGTTCATTTTTGAGAGTGTACCACCACGCTTAAAACAGAACTTCACCGCATAGCACGATCCTAGCCAACCGTCATCTCGAATTGCATCCTGCGCTCCCAGTGATTTGTTGAAAACACACGCCTTTTTTTGTGACAAAAAGGCGTACGCCTCCCGCTTTCCACGAATCAGGAGTGATAACGGTATCAATTCAGCGCAACGGTTGTCCTTCAGCGTGCGATCTCGTGAAGTTATCTTTAAACTGCAATTAAAAAAAAAAAAAACTTTCGTTCTCTTTGCTGGCTTGATCTGGTACAGCGCATCGTATACTTTCTGAAAGCCACATATAATCCATCCACGCGTCGACATTTCCTCTCATTGCAGAGCTACGCGGAAAGCATTTCTGGGGAATACAGTAGATGTTCGCACATAAGCTTCTTAGTGGTCCATCAGTTGTAGTATCACTTTACGGTACATAGTCCAAATGTGGCTCTTCTTCCTTAATCCACGTAATGGTTATCGATTGCGTAAAACGCATTTAATTCGACTTTGAGATTTATATCATGGAAGATTAAGCGCTCGCAAATGCGTGTCGGGTCGTTCCCGTGCACGCTGGATTATTGTACACCACTATACATCATCATTACTTATTTGTTGTTGTTGTTGGATTATTGTAACGACATTCTCTTGGTTTCCAACTGGGTTGGAAGTAACTTGAAACTGCATCTATAGAGAGGGTTCCAGTAACTGGTTGCAGTATTTATGTATTCATTTTTTTTTTTTCGAAAGTGATCGTAACTATTTATTTATTTATTCTGCCCAGCAACTATATGGCAGCTATTGGCCTAAGCGGTGGTGATACTGTATAATACAGTTATGAAACACGAAAAGGAAGAAAAACAGCTAAATTGCGGGTAGACAAGATACATGCGAATGTTGATCATTACAACACTTATATATACACATATAACATTATAAAACTTAATTCACTTAAGCACCGCGACACTGAGTCAATTGACAGTCACCAAGTCAACTCATACCCTTGCCACGCGGCAAACTTATAGCATTAAACGGAATGACATTTACTTCACCTCCTAAACAACCATCATCGTGGAATGACATCGTTCTCTCCTCTGATTGGTTGAAAACAGGAGACGTACGACTTTTTTTTTTTTTACAGTTATTTATGCCGAACATAATTGTAACAGAAAAGGCGTATGCCTCCTGTTGTTGTTGTTTTTCGTTTTCCTTTTTTAGTTGGCGGGGAACCAAACAAAGTCGACGTTATACTCCGAAACGGAGCAAAAGCCCGTTAGACGTCGTCGCCCTCCAGACAATGATTGAACTCCCAGTCAAACTCATCCTGGAGTTTGATGTCAAATACGGTATTTTAGCTGGCGTAACCTTCTATTACAGCTGGGATGACAGAAAACATGCACGCCTGTGTACCTGGGTATTCCTCGTACATAGGAATCAGGATGATCAATGCGAAGCAAGCGAACGCAATTACATGCCTCCGGTCTGTTTACGATCGCTGGCTCAGAAATGTTCCCGGAGATCGACATGTTGAAATAAACCTTGGTAAGAGACCGGAAAAGGTGAAACGGTTGTCTTTCGAGCTCAGACTTGTACATATCTACTGACACAGGACTCAGGCAGGCAATGCCTGAGTGGGTCTAAGAACTTGAACTGGACGAGGCCAGTCATGGATGAGTCAATATGATACGGGGGGCGATCAAAAAGTTTTGCAACTATAGATATAAACGGAGGTGTCTCAGATTATCTTTTAATGTGATCCGTTATCTTGTCTATTTGAGAGAACGAGTTCCGAATATCAACCCATGCGGTTCATTCTGTTTTCAGTAGTGGCCTTGTGAACAGGTCGCCTCTCAACGAGCTTAAATTGAATACCGAAGTGTAATCATTTCAAGATTTTGCGCAAACGGGGAATTCTGCGAAGGGAATTCACGGGCGAATTTTGAGAGCATATATGGAGACAATTGCCCTTCCTTTTCCACGGTCACCGGCTTGGTTCAACCATTTCATCGTGGGCGTGAGACAATAAAATATAAGCCAAGGTCAGGGAAACACTCCATCTCGATCGACTCAGACCATGCTGCCCATGCTGAGATCCTGATCATGAACAATCGACGAGTGAAGGTCTCATAAGGTTGCCACGCAACAACAACAACATAGATGAATGGATGATGATGATGATGATGTGGGATGTTTCCCTGCGTTGAGTGCAGGACCCTATATCCCATTCCAAAAACGCAACGCAACGCAACGCAACTTGAACGTTTCCTATATGGCAATGCGTTCACCATCATTATACAATCATTCACGATGTTTTGGGAATGTCCAAGATTGTATCTGTATTATACTGTCATGACGGGCGCCTATAAGGCCACGGTTGTTGTGAAAAGGAGAGTACTCATGCTAATAAAATGCCTCCTTCTTCGCTTGACATCTTGATACATAGTGTCACAAGTGGTCCACGCAGGGACCTCTGCATGAGTTCATTCTGGGAGCTTTTGCCCATCTACGAGAGCAACCCAGAAGACTTTATGGCCCGATTTCTAACTGGGGATGAAACGTGGCTTTACCAGTGGGATCCGGAAACCAAGCAGTAGAGACAAGACAAAATTCTCCGCTTCCGAAAAAATGAAAACCCCAGCGATCAGTCAGGAAAGTGATGGCCACAGTTTACTGGAAAGCAAAGGGTCTGCTGATCGATTACCACGCGGCAATAGACCTCTCCCTGTCTGTAAACAAACGTTGTGACGTCATAGTGTTCGACAGCGCCACCAGTTTGGCAGAGTTGAACTATGCTCGAAGCTAAAGGGGGCGAAGAAGATCGCGCCCGAAAGCCACGGTCTTGAGGGGATTACGACACAGCGGAAGGCATGGTCCAAAGCAAAATTAAACAATTTAATATTGCATAATAAACAGAGTGTGAATGCGCTAACGTCTGTTTTTTGTGAGATTGATACAGCAGAAGGCATGGTCCAAAGCAAAATTACACAATATATGGCATTATAAACACAATCCCAACTCGGAAATACTGTTGCATTCGCTCGATAGTACTCAGTTAATTGAATTTTCGATTTATGAATCCCTCGATTTATGAACAATTTTTCGGGGAACCGAGGGTGTTCATAAATCGAGGGTTGACTGTACATCCGCTTTTATCGAAGCCGTTTCACTGTGGCACGAATGCTTCCCCATAGAACCCCACCCATTGCAATCATGCACAATCACACATCCTCGGAATCTTTTCTCACCGACAAATAAAAGATCCGGATCTCACCTAAGCCTCCGATGATGGATGAGCCGTCGGAGCGAAATAGGTACCGCACCAAACCACCCGCCGCTTAATCCATCACACAGCGCGACTGTGAACATGCTCAGCTATGTGCATTGTTCAACGCGATGCAGAAGAAAATTCTCAGCGTCTGGTTAAGGGAGTGACACCCAACGTGATGGCCGGGTTCGCATAATTAACCCGCCCTTGGAACGCCGCGTCCAAAGTGTAGGGGATCGATTGCCGGGTATAATTCTCGTTAGAGAAACGATTTAGTAGGTGCCAGTCTTTTTTTTTTCTTTTCTGCGAGTCGTAGCAAGGAGGCCCGAAAGACCGGCCCGAAAGAAAGGGGTGTTGTTTGCTGATAGGGAGATTTAAAGAAAACATAGACTAATGCATTCTTTTCTAAATTTAATCTAATCAGTTTCGATCGGGATTCGGGAAATAAATGAAATGAAATGAAAGTTCCTACTACGGTGTCCCCTACTCACCAGAGTCGACGAAGTTTCTAACGACCTCTTGCATTTGCGGCGTCTGTTCGTTCCACCATCGACTGAAGAACGCAGTCTCTACGTAGGTAAACCTCCTGTCTGGATGAGCGTGCAGTTCTTCAACTACGGAGTCCAGAATGATCCGCACATCTGAAAGGAATTTGTTCGTGTGAGAGACTTCGTTAACGTACGATAATTATTTAGCAACACATACACTCTTAAAAATGAACTTCACCGCATAGCACGCTCCTAGCCAACCATAATCTCGAATGATATCGTTATCTTCCCTGATTTGTTGAAAACGGTAGGCGTACGCCTTTTTTGTGACAATTATGAACAGCATAAGTGTCACAAAAAAGGCGTACGCCTCCCGTTTTCAACAAATCCGGGAGGTACCCGGGTTCGAATCCCGGTGCCGGCTGTGCTGTCTGGGGTTTTTCCTGGGTTTTCCTCAGACGCTTTCAGACATATGTCGGCACAGTTCCCCTAGAAGTCGGCCCAGGACGCACATTTCCCAGGGCGTCAGTCGTGACGTTGCCCACATACGTGAGGCCGACAACGGCAAGCCCTTTCACCATCACCACCACCACCACCACCACCATTTTTAAGAGTGTATGATATATTTCGTGCGGCGCGAGACAATATTTCGATGACACCAGATTGGTTTTCATTATATTACCTCCCGCTGTGAATGTGCCGAGCGTCTTTTTTGTTTTGTTTTTTTAAAGCGACTCTCCGGAGCTCTTGATTAATTGTGGTGTTATATATAAGGCTAGGACCCTCAATGACTCGCATAATTTTCGCGTGTCTGACGGCATGGCGTACCCTTTTCCCCCTATATACAGAGTTCAACGAGCTACACTAGCAAGAAATGGATGAGAGGTGAAGAGCTCTAAGAACAGGAGTATTGTTAGAGTGCTCATTAAATCGGAGAGCCCTTACGAAAGCCAAAACGCCGGTTTCGTCGAAAAGCCCTGCCGAGTTCGCTGCCGCTTGTCGCTCATTAGAATCGACATGTACGTGACATTTCAAAGCACGATGAATTCTAGCTAAATGCGTTGAATGTATGATCGGGAAACTGGATAATACTCGCCGTCTGACTTATTCTGCCTTCGTGCAGCAAGCAGTTTTACACTCAGCACAGTAAAAACCTCAGTGTAGTATCTAAAAACAAAAAAAAAAACTAAACGAAAAAACGGGACTTTGAAGCAGTTCAAAACTGCCATTTGGGCCTGTTGGGGAATGGCTGAATTCACGATTAAAAGCGCTATAGAAACTAACGACCTGAGAACTACACACGAACAACACTGTCAACACAATACAAAGCGCAACTTTCAACGGAAGTAAGTTACCTGTCAACGTAACTGCAGGTGTTCTTAGTCACAAAACTCGGAAAGGAGATAAGTTGCCTGCCTGGCTTAACTACAGCTGTCTCTCTCTACGTCAATAAACTGTTGAAAGTATAGCGCTTTGTGGTGTGTTGCCCGCGCCCTCGCCGATTAATCCATTCCGTTTTCGTCGCTATTCTTAACTTCTCGAATTTTGCAAACAAAGAAAAACGCGGACTGCTGCTTACCGTCAGTACCGACTATAGGAGAAAATAACTTGGGCGTATATTTTTCGGTAAATATCGAAAGGCCGAAAGACGCCAAGAGACAGAGAAGTGCATTCACATTCATTTCTACTTCGTTTCATTCCGTTTCCCTTTTCCCCCTCCCATTGAATAAACAGCAGAATCTTAGAAACGGATCTCTGACACCTCCTCCGCATACGGTCCTTTCTATTACGGAAAACAACAACGAAAGAAGAACGAAACAGACAGCAATGTAGGAAACGTCGGAATGACACAATGTTTGTGCACTGCACATATATCTTTCGGATAAAGCTAGCTAAACAATGGAAGAGAAGTACCTCTACCATTTCTCGCAGCAATATACTACGTCGAGAAGAAGGACCATTCTATATATTCTATATAAGGACGTTCATGCGGTTTCATCCATTATGTTTCGTGTGTTTCGACATATCCTTCTATGTGGTGGTCCTGGCGTAACGGTCGTGTCTGGCGGATTTTCTCTATATAATTCGGACTGAGGACAGAGCTTGGCGGGGCCTAACACACTCAGAATTATCTCCTCTGACCTGTTGGAAGTGGGAGGTATTGTTGTGGCATTTTGGATATACGTTATAACTTCCCATAAGAAGGCGAATACCCCGAAATGCTCTCTTAGAAATGAACTCCACCGCATAGCAGAACGCTCCCAGTCAACTATTAATATCATTATCTGCCCTGTTTTGTTGAAAACGGGAGGCGCACGCCTTTTTTGTGTCAATTATTAACTGCGTAAGTGTCACACACACACAAAAAAGGCGTACGCCTCCTGTTTTCAACATGCTATGCGGTGGAGTTTCATTTTTAAGAGTGTGAGAAGCAATATGCGTGGTTGGCACCGAGTGAGTTATGTGGTTAGGTTATGCTTTCTATCGCTCGGTAATAACACGTCACGAACCAACCGACCAATGTTTTTTAGCAGTCGTGGGTAAGTTACTAAAAAATTTAACCAAGTTACCGTTAACCTGCAAAAATAGTAATTGAATTACAGTTACAGTTACTCCTTTTGAAATTGAACTATAGCTAAAGCTACAGTTACTGCGTTGAAGTATAGTCACTTGACATTTACTTTTAAGAAAAACGCGGAATGTAACTAAAAAAATTCAGTGGTGATTTAGCGGTAAATGCGAGAGAAATGCTTTAGCATTAAGCGCCTTTTCTGGCCAAGACCCGACTTCCGCTTGTCCACTTCCGGCCTACACTTGACTTCCGGTTCGACACTTTTAATTTATTTAATTTTACACATTTAATTCCATTTAAAATACATTTAATTCCATTTAATTAACCTTTAATTTGTCTCAATTACTTTCAATTGTCCTTTGATTAACTGAGGTAACCTTGAATTTCATTCATATCCCTTTAATTACGTTTACTTGCTTTAATTACTCTCAGTTTCCCTTAATTGACGTTAATTAGCTTTAATTACCTCTGGTAACCTGCGGTTACCAGAACTTCATTTAATCATACTCTTAATTACATATATCTTACATTCATTACTTTTAAACTCAACTTTGTTGCTTTTATTACCTCTAATTACCCTTACCTCTTACTCTTAATTACCTCCAACTACTTCAATTTCATATGATTTACATTCACTTACATTTACCCTCTTATCTCTTTACTCTATACCAGCTTACTCTTAATTTAGTTATCCCGGAATCATTAATTAGCCAGCATTATGCATGTGGAGTTCCCTGTTGTATATGTATTGTGTTTCGTGCACCACACTAAAGGCCATGACTGTTTGTAGGCACTTTAAATAAAATCAATCAATCAATCTCCTCCACTTATACCTCATCCTCGGTGAGGCTTCACCATCTCATACACACACACACACAAATTCACAGCTTTTTCAACTTTGACGCTCCTAATGCTAACGCATTAAGAAAGAAGGCTTTTGTCGGCATTTGACTGAAGAAAACCCCGAGTACCTCAAAGCCTCGACATGGAAGACAGTTCCCTGAAGCACCAGGCAACAACGGGCGTAGGTGCACTTTTGGTATACGTATGGTACTTGGGATGAGGCGTGAAAAATGCGTGACGACGAGTTCTACTATTACCATGGTCGCACTCTTATGAAATCTTATCATTCCCTCGTTTACTACCGGGTATGTACTTTTCCGTGTCAGCTTTCTTCCACACACACACAGAGAGAGAAAGCATCGTTAATGCTCGCAAACGTTTCTCCAAATCCAAAACACATCATCGACGCGACATAAAGATGAAAAATTGCGCTGCAACGATCTGCTGCCACGTCCATTTCGGAAATGAAAGCGGATCTTAAAAATGGCGTCGTTTTGTATAACACCACCGTCGCTGGGAGTTTGCTTCGCTCGGAAGACTGTTTCTTTCTATTCATTCTTTTATTAAGACCACCCGCGCGCCATCCTCGCAGAAACGCGCGTGTTCAAGTGAAAAGTATTCGATTTTCGCAAAAGCGCCGTCGCATGCATGCAATGTTTCTCACGCATGAATACATACTCTCTTTGTTTTTTTTTTTTTTTTTTAAAGATAAGGCTGGTGGTAGGGAAAGCGGATGTGCCCATTGTGTGCACGTCTGCGGGTATGAATTGTGAGCGACTCATATTTCTGCGGCAGATTTCTTTCGACTCCGTAAGTAGAAGATAGAAGCAAAACGCAACTTCCTCTGGAAAAGGAAAAAAAGAAAAAACAAGTATAGGACATGGTGGTACAAATGAAAGAGCACGCCGTTGTCGGCCTCACAGAGGTGGGCAAAGTCACGACTAACGCTCTGGGAGAATGTGCGTCGTGGGCCGACTTCTAAGGGAACTGTGCCGACATACGCACTCTAAAAACAAAACTTCACCGCATAGCGCGCAGTGCACCAATCATCGCCACGAATGATCGCGTTATCGCTTACGATTCGAGGAGAGAAGGGAGGCGTACGCCTTTATGTGACAATTACCATATACCCAAATTGCCACAAAAAGACGTACTGCCCCTTCTCTTCTCGAATCGGAAGCGATAATCCTATCATTCGTGGCAATGGTTGGCGCAGAGCGTGCTATGCGGTGAAGTACAGTTTCTAGAGTGTAGGACTCGCACTGTTAAAACGTAACTTCATCACATACCACACACTTAGCCAACCACCATGCCAAAAGACATCGTCCTGCCCACTGAATTGGTTAAAGACGGGAGGCGTACGCCTTTTTGTGTCACTTATGCAGTCGCGTTAATTGTCACACAAAAACGCAAGCCCCGCGCTTTTCATTTTGTGCAACGGTTGACCTCCACCGCGCTAGGTGGTGACGTTCCGTTTAAGTGTGCACGTGCAGTGGACGCCAATGGAGCATAGTCTTCGTATTGCGAATTAGATGATGGATAATTTTCGGGGTGCCGGTTATACATCGGTGCGCTCGCACCGGAAAATAGGGATCACCCGAAAACCTAGGGATCACCCGACCTATTCGCAGAATCCTGGGTATACGTCATAAGGTACTTGCCTTTACACCACTTATAAATAGAAGCGGACAAATCAGTCACGCTATATGGACGCTAACGGGGTCTATGTCAAGGAGGCACTATCGGTGGAGATCGGAAGCGTGCACAATCAGGTAATGCTTTTGTGTCTGTCCACCGTTTGTCTATCCGGTCAGCGCAGTCATTAGTCTGGGCAGAAGCGTGAGCTGCGTACGCTCCTGTGGGCATCCAAGCTTCACTCTGCTCCAAGCAGCGTGTCTTCAAGAAATCTGCGTCTTTCCCGTTCGATCCAAGACTCTTCAGAATGAAAAGAGAACTTCACCCCATAGCACGGTGAAGGGCAATCATCGCAGCATAATATACCGTTATCACTCCTGATCTGTGGAAAGCCCGGGGCGTACGCCTCTTTGTGACTATCATGAACATCTCGCGTGGCCGAGTGGTCAGCGTGCTGACCATGTCACGTCGAGAATGGGAGACACCCGGGAGGTACACTCTTAAAAATGAACTTCACCACATAGCACGCTCCAAGCCAACCATCATCCCGAGTGACATCGTTCTCTCACATGATTTGTGGAAAACGGGAGGCGTACGCCTTTTTGTGACACCTATGCAGAAATGTTAATTGTCACAAAAAGGCGTACGCCTCCCGTTTCCCACAAATCATGTGAGAGAACGATGTCACTCGGGATGATGGTTGGCTTGGAGCGTGCTATGTGGTGAAGTTCATTTTTAAGAGTGTAATGCGAGGTACCCAGGTTCGAATCCCGGTGCCCAGTGTGCTGTCTGGGGTTTCTCCCGAGTTTTCCTCGGACGCTGTCAGACGTATGTCGGCGCAGTTCTCTTAGAAGTCGGCCCAGGACGCACATTCCCGCAGAGCGTTAGTCGTGACGTTGCCCACCTCTGCTAGGCTGACAACGGTGAGCTCTTTCAGCAGTACCACCACCTTGTGACTATCACGTAAGGCGTACGCTTCCAGTTTCAAACAAATCGGGAGCCAGGACAATGTCATTTGGGATGCTGCAGGCGTAAAAATGAGGTGGTGAAAAATCTCTTAAAAAAGAACTACACCACATAGCACGCTCCTACACTCTAAAAACAGAACTTCACCGCATAGCACGCTGTGCGCCAACCATTGCCACGAATGATACAGTTACCGCTCGTGATTGGACGAGACAGGAGGGCGTACGCCTTTTCGTGGCAATTTTCATATATCCAAATTGCCACAAAAAGGCGCACGCCCCCCCTCTGTCTTCGAATCAGAAGCGATAACCCTATCATTCGTGGTAATGGTTGGCGCACAGCGTGCTTTGCGGCGAAGTTCTGTTTTGAGAGTGTAACCAACCCGAGTGACATCGTTCACTTCCCTCATTTGTTGAAAACGGGAGGCGGACGCCCCTTTTGTGACACTTATGCGGTTATGTTAGTTGTCACAAAAAGGCGTACGCCTCGCGCTCTCCTGAAACCAAGAAGTCACACGTGTATAATTCAGCGCAATGGTTGGCGCAGAGCGTGCTATGAGGTGAAGTTCATTTTTAAGAGTGTACACTCGCCTGGAAAGAGACCTCGCCTTCTCTGGCTCCCATTCCTATCGTAAGCCTGTCAGGATTTTGATTATGGACTACTGCGTCTCTTGGGAACTCTTCATGGTAATTTTATAGCTAATTATATCTTTTCCCCGCGGAGGGCCGCGGCACTAATTGTTTTCGGCTCCCATTCTTGTGTTGGTTCTCAGACGAATGAAAAGAAAATAGTCTTGGGTGCAAGGAGCGTGTCGAGGGGGCTTTTTTTTTTCTCTCTCTCTTTCGTTCTTTTTGTTGTTGTTCCTTTATTCATGTTGATTGCGGTGCGTGTTGTGAGTATTTTGAGGCTCAGTTGTCTAATGTGACGTGAATAATTAGGTCAAACTCCAGTAATTATTTTCCTTCGTTGAGGAAAATAGTGTTGTTGTTGTTGTTGTTGTTGTTTTTAGTTCTATAATCCTTGTTCTGCTCTGTTTTCCTTTTATTTCTTCTAATGAACCCGACTTCGTCTTGCGTCCTTACAGACGTAAGAATTCTACGGCCTGATTAACTAATTCATAACTTTATAAGTCTTAGATAATGAGGCTCGAAGTAATTCATTACCTGCGATGTTGCGATGTTCAGATTGTCAAGAATGAAAGTACGGTTCTCTCTGTTTTTTTTTTTTTTTTACTTCATAATTGTATATGTTTCAAATTGAAAATTATATTCAAATTAAATAATTAACCCCGGAACGTTAACTAAAAATGGGTTAAACGTGGCCGCGTGGTGGCGCTGCATGCGTCTTAATCCAATCTGAATATTTTCCTCGTTATTGTTATTATTATTATTACCAACAGCAGCCCACGTAATGATTCAACAACAACTTTATTGCGAGATAATGACTGGGGAGTTTCGTCGCCAGGGGGCGATACTCTACCACGTTGCTGGTGGTGATGCGGGAAATGAAATAATGAGTCTAATAATGAAATGATTCTGAACCTCGATATATCGAAATAAAGCAGTCAAGTTGCTTCCGGTAACTTTTAGCTTTGCTGTCCCACTATGTAATGTGGTAAACCAATAAATTGAATTGAATTGAATTAAAGTATATGTTAAGGATGTTAAAGTTCTGTATACACTTGAGCGCGCACGATGGCTTAGTGCTATGTGTGCAGCTAAGAGGCCTGCCGTGCATGCTCTCCGTCGACATATAGGAACAAGGACAACACGACAGACACGCTACTCTACTGCAGTGTATCTATAGCTCTACCCTAGTAGCGTGTCTCTTGTGTTGTCCTCGTTCCTACACTCTTAGAAATGAACTTCACCACATAGCACGCTCCTAGCCAACTACACTCTTAAAAATGAACTTCACCGCATAGCTCGCTCCTAGCCAACCATAATGTCGAATGATATCGTTATCTGCACTGATTTGTTGAAAACGGGAGGTGTACGCCTTTTTTGTGACAATTATGAACAGCATAAGTGTCACAAAAAAGGCGTACGCCTGCCGTTTTCAACAAATCAGGACAGATAACAATATCATTCAAGATGATGGTTGGCTAAGAGCGTGCTATCAGGTGAAGTTCATTTTTAAGAGTGTACCCTCCCGAATGACAACGTTCTCACCCCTGATTTGTTGAAAACGGCAGGAGGAGCCTATTTTGTGTTCATTATGCACGGCACAAAATAGGCTCCTCCTCCCGTTTTCAACAAATCTAGGGCGAGAACGTTGTCATTCGGGGTGATGATTGGCTAGGTGCGTGCTACCTGGTGAAGTTCATTTTTAAGAGTGTATGTTCGCTGCATCGACGGATTATGTACCAACCTGCCCATCTATACTAACGAATACGTATGCTCTCGTTTGCCTCATTATGACTAATATGACCTGCGAAGCCCGTATAGTAAGCCAAAATCGGGCTTCAAAATAGTTGTCATTATTTTCTTTCTATAGAGTAGTTATGAGAGCCATCGTGTTGAACTGATTGTTTGTTCAAAAAGCGTTAACCATTTATCTGAATGATCCATCTTAAACGTACCCACTTTGAGGCTCTGCTTTACCGAGCTGTTTGTATTACATTTGGCAACGTGCTGCTGTGATGGCTCGTGCCTCCTGAGCGGACTTGATTGATTGATTTGTACAAGAAAAAATAATGGAGATGTTAGACTCGAGCCACTCGGGACTGGCTGAGCGTACTTCATGGAGAATTGCGCCAATTTACTCTACACTCTTAAAAATGAACTTCGCCGCATAGCACGCTCCTAGCCAACCATCATCTCGAATGATATCGTTATCTGCCCTGATTTGTTGAAAACGGGAGGCGTACGCCTTTTTTGTGACGCTTATGCTGTTCATAATTGTCACAAAAATGTCATACGCCTCCCGTTTTCAGCAAATCAGGGCTGATAACGATATCTTTCGAGATCGTGGTTGGCTAGGAGCGTGCTATGCGGTGAAGTTCATTTCTAAGAGTGCAGAACTTCGCAACAAGGCACGGTGAAGGCCAACCATTGGCGGCGGGAAATTCAAAAAGACGGGCACAGGAGAGAGAGGGCGGCATACGCCTTTTTGTCTCAATTATTATATGTCTCAATTATTGACACAAAAAGGCGTATGCACCCCCTCTCTCTTTCGAATCAGAAGCGATAGCCCTATCGTTCGTGGCAATGGTCGGCGCAGAGCGTGCTATGCGGTGAAGTTCAGTTTTTAGAGTGTGCACTCTTAAAAATGAACTTCACCGCAGAGCACGCTCCTAGCCAACCATCATCTCAAGTGATATCGTTATCTGCCCTGATTTGATGGAAACGGGAGGCGTACGCCTTTTTTGTGACACTTATGCTGTTCATAATTGTCACAGAAAAGGCGTACGCCTCCCGTTTTCAACAAATCAGGGCAGATAACGATATCATTTGAGATAATGGTTGACTCTGACCGTGCTATGCGGTGAAGTTCATTTCTAAGAGTGTAGTACCGTGTTTGGCAGCTCTGCTACCAAGAAGCGATCTTCATATAAGGCGTATTTCTCTCGAAGAAAGAATATAAGAGCACCCCTGTGCGGCTTTGGGAAGACTTACAGTGCTGGTAATAGAAGTCGACGGTGTGGACCCATCCCACGTCGTTATGGGTGTGGCTTACTATATGCACGTTCAGGAATCCAGGCTTCGTCTCGTGGCACGCCTACGGAAAGAGATACATCATCAACTTCCTCATTACTCAAGGCATGTCTATAGAAGACATTGTTATAGGAGATCACAATAGACGTCAATAACGAAACAAGTATTGCAGATTAGTTCTCATCAAGCTTGTAGTACATCCCTATAAGGAGAACTTCACCATGTAGCACGCTGAAGGTCAACCATTGCACAGAATGATACCGTTAGTCCCTGATTTGTGGAAATCACGGGGCCTACGCCGTTTTGTGACAATCACCATTACTGTATAAGTGTCACAAAAAGGCGTGCACGGCTCCCATTTTCAACAAATCGGGGAAAATAACGATATCATTCAAGATGATGGTTCACTCTTAAAAATGAACTTCACCGCATAGCACGCTCCAAGCCAACCACCATCTTGAATGATATCGTTATCTGCCCTGATTTGTTGAAAACGAGAGGCGTACGCCTTTTTGTGACAATTATGAACAGCATAAGTGTCACAAAAAAGGCGTACGCCTCCCGTTTTTAACAAATCAGCGCGGATAACAATATCATTTAAGATGATGGTTGGCTAGGAGCGTGCTATGCGGTGAAGTTCATTTCTAGGAGTGTAGGATAGTGCTATGCGGTGAAGTTCTGTTTTGAGAGTGCAGGGTAAGGACCGCGGATACTTTCGACCAACTTGGGGTTCTTAAACGTGCGTCGGAAATTTCCGACACACGGTGATGGAAGCGAAGGAATTTCTTTAATATATATATAAAAAAAAAGAAAGGAAAGAAAAAGAAGAAGAGGTACGAATTACTCGGTTCACGCTTTTCCTTTCTGTTATATCTGTCTGTCTGTTTCTGTCTTCTTCCTCCATGGCCGTTATGTTTCCCTTCTGCACGAGACAAATCGTTACGGAAGCTGAACCCATGACGTCACAGGCATTACCTCAACGCGTCTGGAATATCATCTAGCGGTGCACAGTTATTGTCTCCGGCTGTATTATAAACGCGCAGATGAGAGTCTGCGACCGCGAAATCTCCATGGGGCATGAAAGCGGCTTATTCCAGCGCTCCTCGTTACGCCGGTCACGTAGGAGGAGTATGGTAAGCTTTCAATGCGGTATTCTGGAAGCAACATCAACAGTGGCATCATCACGGCGTGGTTCTCTGTATAGGTGGCGTTGCGTTCGCGTCTTGCATTCCGAATATCCAGAATGCGCGCTAAAGTAGGGGCTTATTCGGAATGGTATGACGAGAAATGCATTTGCGTCAAGTTGCTCCCGTTGTTTATGGGTATTGTTGTGGGGTAGAGTGTTACAGCATCGGCTGGGAGAGTTATGCTGATGACATGCGCTCCAGTGAAAAGCCGTTTATTTGGGAAGTAACGCTGTAGGAACACTCTGCGCTCTTTTAACGCCCGCGTTGAACCCGGTTGGTATAAGTCTATGCAAGCAGTTTGGCTCCGCGGTATACATGGTCGTGCTGCAGGTGGTGATGGAGGTGGTGCGAACAGATTGCCGTTGTTAGGTTCACAGCTGTGCAATCTTAAAACAGGTGGTGGTGGCGGCGAAAGCACAGTAAACTTTTTTACACTTTTTTTGTGTAAATGGCTTGTCCCATGGCGCACACATTTTTGGTGTTGCCTTTACACTCAAATGATGGGTGTTTTCTAATGCACCCTTTAGTTAAGTGTATTCCTAATAAAACATTGTTATAATGGGTGTGTAGCAGCACTAGCTGCACCAACATCGCCTTTGGCCACATGACCCTGTTTGTGCCCTGCCATCTCGCGCTCACGAGACGCGAGCTAGTTACTTCTTCTTCTACTCGAGCGACCGGCCAGGACGGTCAATAAAATAGTTTGGTCCGACTTGACGCCTTTTGTCTCCTGGCCTCACTCAACACGCGACAACTGGTGACCCGGACGTGATGGCCACTGGACCCCCTTCTGCTACTGGCCCTCTCCCAGGACCAGCAGGCCACTTTCCGCCAGTCCAGCAAGTCCCAGGACCACAGCAACAGAACGTTGCGGTGCCCGCTATTGCGGCGCCCCTGTTGCCCCCACCTCAAGTTTCCGCCGTCGCTATCAAGCTGCCGACGTTTTGGGCCGCCGATCCCGTCGTATGGTTCGGGCAAGCTGAGGCCCAATTCGCCCTTCGTCTCATCAGTGACCAACTGACGAAGTTCTACCACGTCGTTGCCGCACTTTCCCCTACTGATGCTTCCGAGGTGCGCGACTTCGTTGCCTCCCCACCGACACAATCACCATATGACGTGCTCAAGACTGAATTAATTCGCCGGACGTCTATGTCGGAGCAAAAGCGATTCCAGCGCCTGCTGACCCAAGAAGAACTCGGAGATCGCGCGCCTTCTCAGCTCTTACGGCGTATGCGCCAACTGCTCGGCGACCGTCCCGACAGCGCCGTAATCGACGATTCCCTGCTCCGCCAACTCTTCCTCCAGCGGTTGCCGGCCAATGTCTGCATGGTTTTAGCCGCTGCTGGCACCATGAGCCTGAACGACCTGGCCAACCTTGCCGACAAGATCATGGAAATGGCACCACCGCAGATCGCAGCTGTGGCCTCGCACCCCCCTTCTCCGCCTACGGCTACTGGTTCCAGCTCGCCGCAAGCAGTGGACCTTTCTCAGCTCGTGGAACAGATCTCCAACCTGCAGCTGGAGGTTGCAGCCCTCCGCCACTTCAGTCCTTCTCCGTCTTCACGCCGATCCCGCTTCGCGCATCGACGTTCCCCATCTCCAGCTGGAATTTGCTGGTATCATCGCCGTTTCCGCACCAAGGCTCGCAACTGTACACCACCATGCACCTTCCAGGGAAACTCCCGAGCCAGTCACTAGATATGGCGGCTGGTGACTCTGCCACTCGTCCATCCCGCCTCTTCTTTGTTCATGACAACAATTCCGGACTAAAGTTTCTTGTTGACACCGGCGCTGACGTCAGTGTGCTTCCGTCCTCTCTTTTTCGTTCACCACGCAAGCCAACGTCCCGCACCCTGCAAGCTGTTAATTCCACGCCGATTGCGACGTACGGAGAGCATTCCCTCACTCTCGACTTGGGCCTCCGCCGCTCCTTCGCATGGATTTTCCTTGTGGCTGACTTGCAGTACCCTATTCTGGGAGCAGATTTTCTGAGCCATTTCGGTCTCATGGTGAACATGAAAAAACGATTGCTCTGGGATGCAGAAACCCGGTTTCGCGTCAACGGCATTCCCTGTCGCCATTCAGTGTGCAGCCGCATCGCCCGCTTTAAGGCTGGAAACTGTCCATACTCCGCCATCCTGCAGGAGTTCCCATCCCTCTTGAAGCCATGTAACACCGAGCGGCCCGTGATGCACACAGTGACTCACCACGTTGTCACTACAGGTCCTCCCGTGCATGCCCGTCCTCGTCGCCTGGCCCCCGAGCGCCTCGCCATTGCGAAAAAGGAATTCCAACACATGCTCCAGCTTGGAATCGTACGGCCTTCTTCCAGCAGTTGGTCATCAGCCTTGCACATGGTACCGAAGAAGACCGGAGATTGGAGGCCGTGCGGCGACTACAGAGCCCTTAATAAGGTTACTGTGCCAGATCGCTATCCCATCCCGCATGTTCACGATTTCGCCTCCAATCTCCACGGCATGACCATGTTCTCCAAGGTCGATTTGGTAAAAGCTTACCATCACATTCCAGTAGAACCCTCCGACGTTTCCAAGACTGCCATCGTTACACCATTCGGCATGTTCGAATATCTCAGGATGCCCTTTGGTCTGCGAAACGCCGCCCAGACCTTCCAACGTTTTATGGATCAAGTGCTGCGCGGCCTTCCCTTTCCGTTTGCCTACATAGATGACATCCTCGTTGCCAGCGGGTCCCCCGAGGAGCACGAAGACCACCTTCGCGCGCTTTTCCAGCGTCTCCAAGAGTTCGGCATTGTTGTGAACGCCGAAAAATGCGAGTTCGGCAAGCCATCGCTGGAGTTCCTCGGGCACCTAATCAGCAGCGACGGCATCCGCCCTCTCGACCACAGAGTTCTTGCCATACGCAACTTCCCAACGCCAACGTCACTGCGTAAGCTGCGAGAGTTTTTGGGAATGGTGAACTTTTATCGACGATTTATTCCCTGCTGTGCGCGCATTTTGCGACCTCTGACAGACATGCTGCGCGGGACGCCATCTTCAACGCCGTTTTCGTGGACGGAAGAAGCGAACACCGCTTTCCTCGCTGCCAGACAAGCCCTTGCAGACGCTACTGTCCTCGTCTACCCGAAACACGGCGCGCCAACTAACATCATGGTTGACGCCTCTGACCATGCTGTTGGCGGTGTCTTACAGCAGTACATCGACGGGCAGTGGAGACCTTTGTCTTTCTTCTCGCAGAAGCTCTCTCCAGCGCAGTCCCGCTACAGCGCGTTTGGCCGTGAGCTGCTCGCTGCCTATTTAGCCATCCGCCACTTCCGGTATTTCGTCGAAGGAAGAACGTTCTACATCCTGTCAGATCACAAGCCTTTGACTTACGCGTTCCTCTCCAAGGCTGCCGACAGTTACACTCCCCGTGAAGCCCGGCAGCTGGCCTTCATAAGTGAGTTCACCGTCGACATTCGCCACGTCAACGGAACCGACAACCCTGTAGCGGATGCTCTGTCCAGGATGCACGTCGATGCTGTCACCTTTCCGAAGTTGACGATGGACTATTCCAAGATCGCCGAGGCGCAGCAGTCAGACGAAGAGCTTCGGAAACTGCGAGATTCTGCCACCACTCTTTCTTTCGAAGAGGTGCCTCTGCCCGGATCGCTCCTCAAGTTAACTTGCGACATCTCCACGGGCAGACCCAGACCGTTCATTCCGCAGGTTTTCCGTCGCCTTGTCTTTGATAGCGTGCATGCCCTAGCCCACCCTGGTATCCGCGCCACGCAGAAGCTGCTCACCACCCGCTTTATATGGCCATCGATGAACGCCGACGTTCGGGCATGGACCCGCGCTTGCCTCGTCTGCCAACGTGTGAAAGTCAACCGGCACAACAAGGCACCTTTAGCAGCATTCCCGCTCCCTGACGCCCGATTTTCGCACGTGCACATCGATCTCGTGGGCCCGCTTCCCCCGTCGCATGGTCATTTATACCTGTTAACATGCGTTGACAGATTTACGAGGTGGCCAGAAGCAATTCCCATCGCCGATTCCACCGCCGAGACCGTTGCCGAAGCCTTTTTGCACGGCTGGATAGCCCGTTTTGGTGTGCCTGCTACCCTTACCACAGATCGCGGCCGCCAGTTTGAAGCCAGGCTGTTCACCCAGCTCTTAGAGACCCTCGGCACACATCGTATAAGAACCACCTCATACCACCCCCAAGCAAACGGGCTCGTTGAGCGTTTTCACCGTCACCTTAAGGCCTCCCTCTCCTGCGCGCGTGAGCGTACCCAGTGGTTCGCCGCTCTTCCTACAGTGCTGCTCGGTATTCGGACAGCCCTCAAGCAAGACATCGGCGCCTCCAGCGCAGAACTCGTCTACGGGACGTCACTACGTTTGCCGTCAGAATTCTTCCATCCTGTGCGCCCCGAAGCAGCCGAGCCATCGTCATTCCTTCACCAACTCCGTTTGACAATGTCCCAGCTCTGCCCTTCCCCAACCCGACGAAGCCTTCGTAGCCATCCCTTCATCAGCCCAGAGCTTGAAAGCTGTACACATGTTTTTATTCGCCGGGATGCCGTTCGTAAGCCTCTTCAGCCTCATTTCGACGGCCCCTTTCAAGTTCTGCACCGATACGCCAAGTTCTACCGTGTACAGCTTAATGGCCGCGAGGACAACATTTCCATCGATAGGCTGCAGCCCGCTCACCTAGACCCCTCATCTCTGGCGCATTTCACCCAGCTGGAAGTTTCTTCAGATTCGAACAAGTCTGACACACAGCATGACGATCGTACCGCCCCCTCAGCCATATCTCGATCTTTCCCACTGCGCCCAGCTTCAAGCAAGCACGTATCGTGGGATCTGCACCGCACTATCCAGCCTGCAGCTTCAGCATCATCTTTCTCCAGGGGAGGGAGGATGATGTAGCAGCACTAGCTGCACCAACATCGCCTTTGGCCACATGACCCTGTTTGTGCCCTGCCATCTCGCGCTCACGAGACGCGAGCTAGTTACTTCTTCTTCTACTCGAGCGACCGGCCAGGACGGTCAATAAAATAGTTTGGTCCGACTTGACGCCTTTTGTCTCCTGGCCTCACTCAACACGCGACAGGTGTTTAAAAACAAAAACACCCTTAAAATGGGAGTATTCTATTGAAAACACCTTTTATGATGGAATTATTTGCTAGCAAATATTCCCTCGCAAATAGTGTAATAGGAGCTTCCGCGGCAGCATACCGACACCACTGGCCGTGACATACAGTTCGACGTTCTTGCTTCTATGGCAAGCAGCACCGCGAACGCGGTAGACTTCCAGCCGTGGTTCCATCGTAGAACATAAACCGGAGTGCAGTGCGTCGCAGGCACGCCTCGTTAGCTTGTTAACACTGTGGGACCAACGTGAGTGCAGAGGCATGAAGAGACCTGGGGCACCCTCAGTAGCCTATATATTGGCGTGTCGGATGGATCATATACTGAAATAAAATTTGTTGGGGTACGTTCGTTATATGTGGTGGGGCGGGAAACGTTTGTAACGGTGGCGGGAATGTGTTTTTGCAATTAACACCCACGCTTGCAACGAGTCAAAGGTATAAGCTAAATTTCTAACATCCCTCCTGTCAAATACTGTGTTTTTAACTCAGGTTATCGTCTATAATGTGATTACTTGCTGAGCGGAGCTGTGAAACCAGCATAATTTTTCTCTCACGAAATAAAACACCATTTTTAACACCATACTCCCAATTCAAATGGGTGTAAAAAAGGTGCATTCGACGGAAAACACCTGTTTCAACACCCCACTTTACACCCTTAATGAATCACATTGGATAAGACGTGGTGTATGTCGATATTACACATTTAGTAATGCACTTTCTGCACTCTTTGTGGAATAGAAAAGGGTGTTTTTATAAGAATACACCTTGTTTGAGCAAATAAAGGTGTAAAATGATTTACTGTGAGGGCCCGCAGTTGACGGCCTCACAGAGGTGGTGGGTGGTGGTGCTGGTGAAGAGCTGGTGGGGGGGGGGGGGGGGAGAGGGCATAGCATGACACCGTCCTAGCCAACCACCATCCTGAACGACATCCTTCTCTCTCCTGATTTGTTGAAAACGGTAGGCGCACGCCCCCCCCCCTTTTTTTTTATTATTTCATATCGGGGATCCCCCAATTTCATTTTATTTTATCTCCATAGGAAATGAGGGCCGGGTACAAAATGGATCCCTGACGAGGAACCTGTCCTGCACAAGCAGTCACACAGCGGTTTTGCCAACAACGGTTCACAGAACAACGTACATTTTTCCTCAACGCAGTAACGATTAATACAGCCAGCTTTTTTCATCGATGGAACAATAGTATAATAATGCGAACTGTTTTCCTTGTTTGTTTTTCAATTGATTAGTCAAATGAAGGCAGGATATCTGCATTCCGCTTCCACCAATGTCCTTTTGTATAGAAAAGAAATGTTAGTAAACACCTAAGCAAGTGGCTGCGAAAATTCGGTAACAAATAGTGAGTCCCCTGCGTGCCATAGTTTGGGTAGACAGATAAATTAAGATTTCGGAGCGGGAAACATTCGGTTGCGATGTTTAACTGAGTTGCACCTGAACAGAAGCTGTTAATTGTACGCGAATATATTTCAACCATTAAAGTACATACACTCTTAAAACTGGACTTCACCGCATAGCACGATCCTGAACAACACCGTTCGCTCCCATGATTTGCGGAAAATGAGACGCGTACGCCTTCTATAGTGACACTTACGCAATTATGATAACTGTCACAGAAAGGCGTATACACCCCGCGTGCCTTCCACAAATCAGGAGTGATAACGGTATCATTCTGTACAATGGTTGGCCTTCAGCGCGCTTTGCGGTCAATTTCTCTTTCGGTGACGTAATGACAAGATTTTTAATTCAGATACTCCAGGAAAAAAACTCTGTACAGGAATTGTGTCATATATACCGCTACGCACATTTTAGAAAGTCCAAGTCAGTATACTAGCTGTGTTCAGATTGAAGGTTTAAATTGAAACGCATCGTATTTCATTCTGAACAATGGCGCTACCCTGCGCAGGTATCCACTTAGACCACAGGGCGCCCTGATCAATATGCACGCAAAGTGCACAATGCGGTATTTGGACCGGGAACCCAACCCAACCTGGAGGTATAAATGGAGAAACTCTGTTCGGGGATCAGTCCGTTTATTCGGAAGTCTGAAACTGTCAACTGAAACTTCCAAGTCACTATCCATGCCCAGCCTGTATAGTCCTCATATACGTGCCGTTTTCACCGCTTCCGGATTGGCGCAAAAACGACATCCGGTTTCACAACAAACACGCTCTGCGCCAACCGCTGTGCCGATTGATAACGGTTATCGCTTCTGATTTGAGGAGAGAGAGTGTCGTATACGCCTTTTTGTGGCAAATCAAATCGTCGCAAAAAGGCGTACGCCTCCCGTTTTCAATAAATCGGGAAAGCGAAAGATATCATTTTGCATGGCGGTTGGTTCCGAGCGTCCTTAGTCGCGGAAGGACCGGAAGTCTTCGTGGCACCGGAAGTTGTGGCGGGGGCTTGTTTATGTTTACCCGAGAATGTCATTTTTTTTTTGTAATCTTGTTTAACGCCATGTGAGCACTGTAACCAGAACACGCTCAGAACGAACCGTCACCCACACTCTTAAAAATGAACTTCACCACATAGCACGCTCCTAGCCAACCATCACCCCGAATGACAACGTTCTGGCTCTAGATTTGTTGAAAACGGGAGGAGGAGCCTATTTTGTGCCATTATGCACGGCACAAAATAGGCTCCTCCTCCCGTTTTCAACAAATCAGGGGCGAGAACGTTGTCATTCGGGATGATGGTTGGCTAGGAGCGTGCTATGTGGTGAAGTTCATTTCTAAGAGTGCAGAATTATCTCTCTCCTGATACGTTGATAATTGGAGGTCCTTTTGTGGCAATTTGGATACAGAGGGGGGGGGGTCGAACTAGCTTGCCGTTGTTGGCCGCACTCAAGTGGGCATCGTCACGACTATAACAAAGAAAAAAAACTAGACAGAAAAAAAGAGGGGAGAAGAGAGTTGAGGACTTCAAAGTGATGCAGAGGCAGGATGACCGATACTGATGGGACGGAGGCACACTCTAAGTGAGAGGTCCACTAGAGTGGTCTTTCCGCTAGGACCGTTTCTTGAAGAAAACGAACGAGGTTGCGAGTTTTTGTAAGTCGTTCTGCATAAGAACCTTCGGGGAGAAGAGGACGTCCGTCAGTATATGCCAGGAGTGCGAAAGGTGAGTTTCCCGCATAGTATGGTATGCGCGGCATCCTGTCTCTAAAAACAGAAGAAAAAAAAAGGGGGCGGGGGGTAGTGGCAGGATCGGCTCGACGTTGTTGGCCTCTTAAAACAGAACTTCACCACATAGCACACTATTAGCCAACCGCCATCCCGAACATGTCGTTCTGACCCCTGATTGGTTAAGAACAGGAGGTTTTGCGACACATATATGCAGTTATGTTAGCTGTCAGTTGTAACAAGGTGGTGGTGTCACAAAAAGGCGTACGCCCCACGCTTTCCACAATTCCGGGGTTATAACGGTATGATTCTGTGCAATGGTTGGCCTTCACCGTGCTATGTGGTGAAGTTCTGTTCGTTTCTGCCTATGTGGACGTTACCCCCCCCCCCCCTGTTTTATAGCGCGTTATGAGGTCTAATCTCGTTTTTAGAGCGTGCGAGTATATAGACTAGAAATACGACCGTCTTCGCGGCACAAAAATATATCCTTCTAATGATCCCATAGTAGCGGCTGGTGGTACTTGAACCATCGTCACGAACTCAACATCCGGGTACCACAAGAGTTCTTCCCTTTCGAGGAGCAATATAGAAGGCAGAGCTCAGGGAGAAACGGTCGTTCAAAGCAGCTAGCCACGTCCAAACAGCACATTACGGTACATACACACAGCGACCGGGATAAACTTTCCCGGCGCTCTCGGAGATGTTTTTTTTTACGAGCGCCTTAGGCTTAGCTTTCGCGCCCTGCCTATCGTTAGTTCAGAGGTTCCAGTCAATACACTGCTTCGGGAGAAAATTTTTACGCGACGCGGAGGGAAAGCGGTTTCTTCGGGTTGATCTTTTATTCATTACTTCGGTATTGTCCGCGCGAGGGAACACAACGGGTATGTAGAAAGAGTTATTTTAGAACGGAAGGTAATGTGAAACGAACAGTTATATACATGTAACGGAAGAACCGAACACATTGCGAGCAGTTGCATAACACATAACGCAGCATGCACACGTCATATGTCTTCCAATGAAGCAGAACTCACTTTTCTCGAGCTTATGCTCTCTCCAACCGTTCCCTCCTATGTGCGCCGCTCATTGCGTGCTCTAGCTGCTTCGCGGTGCCAGCACACAACGCGGGCTACATGCGACAAAATCGATGACGGCGCTCCCGCTCGAGCGACAAGAAAGCTCTGTCGCGGCCACAAAATCTTGCATCCGCTTTCGATAGATTTTTGTAGCGTGTCGTCAAAGAGCGTTGCCAGTCACTTGTCAAAATCGGCTAGATTTGGCGGTATGTAACTGGATCTAATGTGAAGGATAGCCGTGTATTCACACGAGCGACATTCCCCCAGAAGCGGAAGATACGAAAGGCGTCATAGCTTTCTGCTGTCACGTGAGCGCGAGCTCTCAACGTCGTGTCTTCACGTACACTGCTAACCGTGGAGAATATCCTGCTACACAGCCACAAGATATCCCGTAGCAGACGACAGGAAAACACGCTGACGGTGTCGTCTGCTAAGTGTCGTCTGCTAAATGCGCAGTTCGCCATTCCCGATATTCCTCACCGTGTGAACGCTCAACATAACACGGGATGGAACTTCGGCTCAGTGAGCAGTGTTTTCGCTTTTTCTTCCACTAGAATATTCCGTGAGGATGTCGCTCGTGTGAATACACGGTTATTAAAATGAAATTTCGAGCCTGTATAGTTGGGAAGCAGCCGCTTTAATCCATTATTATCGCGTGTGACCAAGATCTCTTGCACATTGTGCGTTGTAACGGATAGAACTACAGCGCCACAACAGACACACGTACAACATTACGGAATTACAGTAGTGTAAATTTATCTCAGCGTTTATTTCCCTGGGGCGGTTAAATCGAAATTTTATTATATTTGGGAGTGGTATGGCCGCACAATCAATTATAAAGTAAGCGCGTTTCTTTCTCAAATATAATTTTGTCGCTAGCTGCTGCCGCCTCGCAAATGCACTCTTAGCAAAAAGGGTAGAGCAGTTATACCTTTTAGGAGGTAATATATAGTTGTCGCATATGTTGTGCCTATACAAGGTTGCAAAGTTGTACCTGCTACCTCACTCTCAAAACAGAACTTGACCGCATAGCACGTTGCCACGAGTGATAGGGTTATTGCTTCTGATTCGGTGAGCGAGGGGCACGTATGCCTTTTTGTAGCAATTTGGATATATGATAATTTCTTTTACCACCCTTTTACACCCTTTATCAGAGGCTATGTTGACCTAGGTGGTAACTATGGAAGTTGCCACACCTTTTCACACCCTTTTTCTTAGAATGTGGATCAGGGTACGCCCGCGACAGTGGCTATACAGCGACAGAGTCTGTAGCCTGCTGCTTCTCATGTACCGTGCAGGGATCCCACCTAAGAATAACACCCATAAGTCCTACCGAGGCTCCCGTATAAGACTCGCGACGAAGAAAATTTTATAAATTCACGGCACCGTCGTACACCTATACGTAACATTGCGTGATTCTCTGCCTTTGATCCCTTTCGCGATCACGTTCCAAACTCGGACTTTATAAATACACATTGACCGAGCGTAGCCCGGGCGTCAAGTCCTATACAGTATACAGTACCGAACAGTATACAGTACAGTACCGTATACAGTATGAATAAAGTATGCAATCGAAGCGTACTTAGGAGCAGCGAAGAAAGCGACAGTTTCAAGCTGTCACGTTTCATGCGAAACGACCCCTCTGGGTCAGGGATAGATGTATTATTCAGCGCATGTCGGGCGAGGCCACCTATCGGAGGTGGACCGAATAAATCGAGTTGGGCACGCTAGCTTTCCGTAAGAGCTACTTTCATATGCACGTTAATGATGATAAGGGAGACGTGGTGGCAGTATACATGGATCAGGCGTTGCGGCGATATTCTCCTATATTTGCACCCCGACCAAGTTTTTCGAAAGTCTGTTTTTTTTTTTTAATTCCGCGCTAGCACCGCGAATCAACTATATACGGCTTTAGCCGGCGTAGAGCAGTCATGGGCAAGTTACAGTTACAGTTAGCCTGCAAAAATAGTACATAACTGAGTTGCAGGTACTCTTTTTGAAATGTAACTAGTTGCACTGTAACTAGTTACATTTAAAAAAGAGTAACTACACTCTTAAAAATGAACTTCACCGCATAGCACCCTCCTAACCAACCATTATCTCGAATGATATCGTTATCTGCCCTGATTTGTTGAAAACGGGGGGCGTACGCCATTTCTGTGACACTTATGCTGTTCATAATTGTCACAGAAAAGGCGTACGCCCCCTGTTTTCAACAAATCAGGGCAGATAACGATATCATTCGAGATAATGGTTGGCTAGGAGGGTGCTATGCGGTGAAGTTCATTTTTAAGAGTGTATAACGTGCTAACTGTAGCTGTACACTCTTAGAAATGAACTTCACCGCATAGCACCCTCCTAGCCAACCATCATCTTGGATGATATCTTTATCAGCACTGATTTGTTGAAAACGGGAGGAGTACGCCTTTTTTGTGACACTTATGCTGTTCATAACTGTCACAAAAAAAGGCGTGCGCCTCTCGTTTTCAACAAATCAGGGCAGATAACGATATCATTCGAGACTGTGGTTGGCGAGGAGAGTGCTATGCGGTGAAGTTCATTTTTAAGACTGTATAGTTGCACTGTAACTATAGTTACACTGTAACTATAGTTACATTTAAAAAAGTGTAACTATAACGTGCTAACTGTAGCTGTACAGTTAGCACGTTATGGTACCGTAGTTACGTTACTGTACTTTCTAAGAAAAGGAAGTCCAATAAATGTATCTCTCAAAAACTTGGTTTTATCACTTGCGCTGTCCCATACGCTCTAAAAACAGAACTTGACCGCATAGCACAATGTGCGTCAGTCGTTGCCACGAATGATAGGGTTATTGCTTATGACTCGAAGACAGGGGGGCGTACTCCTTTTTTGTGTGCGTGTGTGTGTCAATTATCATATATCCGACTTGCCACAAAGAAGCGCACGCCCACCTCTCTCTTCGAATCAGAAGCGATAACCCTATCATAGTAGTTTACCCAGAACCGCAAGCTCGGGGGGTGTTGCCAAACTCTTGGGGGTGTTGGGGGGTGGGGGGAGATCTGGATAAACCACTGACCTATCATTCGTGGCAACGGTTGGCTCACTACGTGCTATGCGGTGAAGTTCTGTGCTTAGACTGCACCGTATAGACCACTTGCACCCCTACGTCATCAATTACGTTTCGCCGCCGCGCAAAGCATGCTGGTGGGCACCTATCAACCTTATCCGCCTTTTCGGCCTATCCGCAGACGCGTTTTTCCCGCTTCTTGCCAACCAGAGCAAATTATAACCTCGAACCGGTCTTCTCGGGACGCCACATGTTTGTAAACAGAAAGTGGTCTATATGACGATCCTAGTCAACTATCTCCCCTGATTTGTTGAAAACGAGGGGCGTGCCCCTTTCTGTGGCAATTATCGCAACTGATAAAATTGTCACAAAAAGGCGTACGTCCCGCGCTTTCCACAAATAAGGAGTGACAGATAACGGTAACATTCTGTGCACTCTATACACAGAACTTCACCACATAGCATGTTCCTGGCCAGCAGTTACCCCGAATGACACCCATCTCTCCCCTGATTAGTTGAAAACTAGATGGGTGCGCCTTTTTGTGACACCTGTGCAGCTATGATAAGTGTCACAAAATGGCCTGCGCCCCGTGCATTCCACAAATCAGGGGTGATAACGGTATCATTCTGCGCAATAGTTGGCCCCCGGCGTGCTACGTGGTAAAGTTATGTTTCAGGAGTGTACTTTGCACAGAAAAGAAAACTGCACTCTTAGAAATGAACTTCACCAGATAGCACGCTCCTAGCCAACCATCACCCCGAATGACAACGTTCTCGCCCCTGATTTGTTGAAAACGGGAGGAGGAGCCTATTTTGTGCCATTATGCACGGCACAAAATAGGCTCCTCCTCCCATTTTCAACAAATCAGGGGCGAGAACGTGGTCATTCGGGATGATGGTTGGCTAGGAGCGTGCTATGTGGTGAAGTTCATTTTTAAGAGTGTGGCCTCCTCAAACACACCGCTGTCGTCTTTTCCACAAAAGTACAACCGAAAGCTCACGTCGTCCGAGTCACACTCCATCTACTTCTTCCTCGAACAATCTCGTTCAAAACGAGACGCGTCAACTGCTTCCTTTTTCTTTCTTTTTATTTTTCGCTATGAGGCGCAACAAGGTCTCTCGATACGAACGAAGACCCAACGCACATCGCTCTCTGATCACCTATTTTCTGACGTGTTGAATAAACGATAGCCGACGTCGTCTCACCCATTGTCGTCTCCCTCTCTCTAGCGTTTGTTTTCGCTCCGATGGGTCACGTCGTTTGCGGTGTCAGTATGCGCCCGGGGAACATAAACATTCCGAGCAATGTAGTCTTTGTCGAGGAAGATACACGGCTAGAGATGAGGGCATCAGCGAGCGGAGATGAAGGAAAAACAGAAAAGCCTTTCAGTGGGGAACTCAAGGGGGGGCCGACTGGGGTATTGTGTTGCAAGGACGCTGTTGTTTTCGTTTCTGGGTGATAGCTATACGACGAATTGTCGTGGCCAGCCAGCGTGTCGTTCGTATTGCACGTTTGCCCTTTGTTTTCTTTAATTTAAGAATGACTTTTATGGCGTACGTGTGGTAGCAATGTAGCATATAGCGTACGGAGTAGCTCATGTAGCAGTATAGTCATGTATAAGGTGCTCGTATTACACTCTAGAAACAGAACTTCACCGCATAGCACGTAGTGCGTCAACCTTTGCCACGAGTAATATGATTAGCGCCCTTTTTGTGTATAATTGGATATATTTTTGATACAATTGTATATATATTGTATATAGTTTTGTGTATAATGTGGATATATGATAACTGACACAAAAAGACGTACGCCCCCTCTATCTTCGAATCAGAAGCGAGATAACCCTATCATTTGTGGCAATGGTTGGCGCACATCGTGCTATGCGGTGAAGCTCAACTCTCTTGTCCTTTCTTTCTTTCTTTTTTCTTCTTTTTTTTCATACTCGTGACGATGTCCGCTCGTGTGCGGCCAAAAAAAAAAAAAAAAAAAAAAACGGCAAGCTACTTCGACACCCCCTGTTTTAAGAATGTAGGCAGCCGGCGTGTCGTTCGCATTGCACATTTACCCTTTGTTCCCATTAATTTCGGAATTACTTTTATTGCGTGTAATAGTCTAGCGTACAGAGTAGGTCATGTAGTAGTAGTCATGTATATAAAAGTACTCGTATTAGTATTGACGTACTCGTATTAGTATTGACGCACTCGCTGTGTTGCTCATGAGCCTCTTCCTGCACTGTCGCTTATATCCCCACTTGCTTCGCGGCACAAGCGCGGAAAGAATACACCCCGATAATTCCCCTAGAAGAGCACAAGGCACGCATTCGGAAAGAAGTTCGCTAATGAGTTACCTAAACTAATTCTGTAAAACCAGATGCGCGCTCGCGAAATCCATGGAGTCGTTATTTGCCCAAACAGCGGCTCCCATATAATAAGCGTGCAAGGATGAGGCGGACAAAAATTGTTCGTGCCCAAGTGGTCTGCTGATTTCGTTAATTTGTCGTCTGTGTGGTACTGTATAGGGACCATGAAGTTTATCATTATATCTTCGTAAGACTGCCAGTATCTGGAACTTTTCGAATACCGAATCGAATCGCACATTCGTTTCGTATTTAATGCATTAATTGATCGTCATTAAACTGGGGGATTTCATTTGAATCGGACTAGTACCGTCAAATGTACATCACTGCACTACAGCAAGTAGCAAGTATCCATTTTCTGTTTTTCTAGTATATATACGCTTCTCACTCACTCAGTACCGTTTTAGATCTACACTCTTAAAAATGAGCTTCACCGCATAGCACGCTCCTAGCCAACCATCATCCCGAATGACAACGTTCTCGCCCCTGATTTGCTGAAAACGGGAGGAGGAGCCTATTTTGTGCCGTGCATAATGGGCACAAAATAGGCTCCTCCTCCCGTTTTCAGCAAATCAGGGGCGAGAACGTTGTCATTCGGGATGATGGTTGGCTAGGAGCGTGCTATGCGGTGAAGTTCATTTTTAAGAGTGTAGATCTAAAACGCTTCAGACGCTTTCAGACATATGTCGGCACAGTTCCCCTAGAAGTCGGCCCAGGACGCACATTTCCCCAGGGCGTCAGTCGTGACGTTGCCCACATACGTGAGGCCGACAACGGCAAGCCCTTTCACCATCACCACCACCCACCATCATTTTTAAGAGTGTACCTGCAAAACCAAACACGTCGCTCAGAGGTATACTGTAGCTTAAGTTGCCACACGTACTTTCTCCAATTTGGCCGTCCTCCGTGAAGTCCCTAATTTTGGAAATGCATAGTATAGCGTCAAGGATTTCCCGTTGATTCGGGTGCGCACTCCCCTCTTAATTAACGCTTAGCGTGATTGAATTCGCCCGAGTATAAACTCCCCGTTAAACACCCCTTTTTCTTTATATACTCGTATATTTAAAGGGGATCCCGGAATAATACCCGCCCCTACGAATGCCCGCTTCTAAGGATTCGATATTGAAAATGGTGTCTCCCAGAGGGCGCGGAAGAAATTTATTCAGCGCCGACTTCAGCTGCGTGTGGTCTTTAGGGAAGACTGTGACGCTGATTGGAGTTGCGTTTCTTTTTCAGCGTGGAATGTGTGAGGAATGTTTCAATTGCTGCGACGATGATTCTTGGATCTGCTGGACATAACTGGGACTATCTGTGGGAACACCAGTCGAGTGCTAATAGAGGAAACGCCACTACGCTCCTAGCCAACCATGATCTCGAATGATATCGTTATCTGCCCTGATTTGTTGAAAACGGTAGGCGTACGCATTTTTTGTGACAATTATGAACAGCATAAGTGTCACAAAATAGGCTCCGCCCCACGTTTTCAACAAATCAGGGACGAGAACGTTGTCATTCGGAATGTTGGTTGGCTAGGAGTGTGCTATGCGGGGAAGTTCATTTCTAAGAGTATACGCTACGGCAGAAAGTGCGCTCCCTTACTGATGGCTCATGGTGGCGCTGCACTATTTCTCCAGGCGCGCTATTGCGACTCCTTATCCCTATATGGCGTATGTAGTCGACGGAGTAGATTTATTTTCGACTATAGAAGCTGTAATTACTCACCAGTTTACTCCTTTTGTTGTTTGTTTTTAGACTGTAGACATGACAAGAACTACGTATGTATATCCACTATTCATGTGCATGTGATAACCTGTACTACATATGGAATCGCTGCTGCGGGGCAGTCGAGAGCCATGGAGTCCATATAGTCCCATATAGAATCCAGACTTTCTCCATAATTAATGAAGTGCATTTAGTACACCCATCATCAAAAATAAGTTAACTATAGCTAATCAGTTACTTTGATTGAATGATGGAAGTTGAAGAGAAGGCTCCAGCAGTGAGATTCGAACCCACACACTCTGAAGGTGCCTTTTCTTCAACTGCCATATCATTCAACTGGGCGTTGTGTTTGTCCCGTTTAATTGCCTCGTACACTACAACGTTACAGAGTTACTTTGTTTCGCGTTTAAATGAAATTATAACATTGTGCAACAATCATGTTATGTCGATTAGCCAATTTATTCAACACGTTCCTCCAAGTCGCAGGTGACAAGCACTAACGTTATCGTTCTATGACCGCGCCACGGCGTCTTCGATATGCAATGTCATTCTCTCACAACTCCGTACTTATTATTCTAGAGGGCGCGCATAAACGGACGAACAAAAGCCCCGAGCGCTATGTTGACCATCGCACAGAACAGACAACTCCTCTCGGAGGCCATTATTTTTTTCCCCTTTCTCGGGTTCTTCCATGGAATCGATATTAGACTTTGCTCGGTGGCTGCATAAAGTGAAGAAGAGTTTCAACTCCTTCCTTTAGAATTTCACGATCACTCTCATTTTTCGTATTTCTTTTCCCCCGTCTTCCAAACCTTCTAGGAAATAGAAAAGAAAAACGATCTTGTGGGATTGCTCGCTGCTGTCAAATCAGAGCCATGTTTTTCTTCCGGGGTTTTTATTTTATTTTATTTTTTTCGAGTTTGGCGGAGGGGGGAATATTCAAAAGCTGGGGTTCCAACCAGATGACGGCGTATGGTATATAGGTGCTCGTCGGGTGGCTATAGTGCTGTGCTACCAATTTGTCTTTCGCGTAATCCTTTCGCTGTCGTCCTATATGAGATTCTTCCTTCGCCATTATCCGACCTGCTTTCTCGTATCATTATGTTTTGTGTAGGGCTGAACGTTTCGTCGTGTCGTCGATCATTTCGTAGCATAGCATACGGAGTAATACGCGGGAACATTTAAACTGAACGTATTTGAGTGGATAGAGACTTTATATGTTGACGTCATGCGCGGAGGTTGTGTGAACGAGACGAAAACGTGAATCGTGAAGTGTAGGAGGAAACCCTTTCACCTACACTCTTAAAAATGAACTTCACCGCATAGCACGCTCTTAGCCAACCATCATCTCGAATGATATCGTTATCTGCCCGGATTTGTTGAAAACGGAAGGCGTACGCCTTTTTTGTGACACTTATGCTGTTCATAATTGTCACAAAAGAGGCGTACGCCTCCCGTTTTCTACAAATCAGGGCAGATAGCGGTATCATTCGAGATAATGGTTGGCTAGGGGCGTGCTATGCGGTGAAGTTCATTTTTAAGAGTGTACGTCAACGCATAGCACACAGGAGCGCGGACCTCGTCAGGGATCCTTCCCCTCCTGTACAAGCATCCTTAAAACGAAGCTTCACCACACAGCACGCTGAAGGCCAGGCCAACCATTGTACAGGGTGATACCTTCATCACTGTTGATTTGTTGACAGCGCGGGGCGTACGCCTTTTTGTGACAATTAACATTTCTGCGTAAGTGTTATAAAAGGGCGTACGCATCCCATTTTCAACGAATCAGGAAAGAGAACGATGCCATTCGGGATTATGGTTGACTAGGAGCGTGTTATGTGGTAAAGTTCATTTTTAAGAGTGCGGCTCCCATTTTCTTTGGAGGCGAAATAAATGTGAAATACAAATTCAGTAAACCGCGTAAAGTATTTCTGCGATCGAGGCACGCGAAAAACAATTAACCTGAGCTCGGTGGGACCCGGAATTGAAACCGAATATCGAAAAATATCGGCTCTGAAAAATAATCAAAGCCTTTCTCCGTTTACTTTCATTTCTTCGATGAAGATGCGTATACGAAGAGGGGAGTCAAGTCCTGTAGATCACATAAACAAAATACAGAAGCCGACACTGAAGATTTTTGTTTAAGTTTAATTTGTACAAGCTTTCGCGTGGAGGTCCACGCTTCCTCAGGTACAAAGTGAAGTGGTTCACTTCACTTGTACCTTCACTTCACTTTGTACCTTACCTTACCTTCACTTCACTTTGTACCTGAGGAAGCGTGGACCTCCACGCGAAAGCTTGTACAAATTAAACTTAAACAAAAATCTTCAGTGTCGGCTTCTGTATTTTGTTTATTTCTTCGATGAAAAAGAAAGAAAAAGGGAAAAGAAAGACGTGACAAACCCGTGAAAAAAAGAAAAAAACAAACATTCGGAAGCATGAGCACGCATGCGACACCGTGACAGCCCCTAAACAAGCCCTCCCCGACGCCTTGCATTTGCGCGGTTATTGAATCTCCCCCGACGGAATCTCGATTCATAACTCCATAAGCGACCAACATTTCCGACATTCGGCAAACGAGGCGGCAGCGTCAGTCCCGCCGTCTGGCGTCGGTGAGTTGCAAGTGACCGTCAAGGAATGGGAAGTGGCTGATTGGACTGGCCCCACGCAGGATGTTATCGATTGCAGGACACAACCTCCTCTCTTTTTCCACGAGGATGTCGTCGAGAAGGGGCGCTTCACGAGCAACGGATCGTGTCACATTGGATGACGCCACGGAGAGGTTACTCGGGGTTACATTTATTCTGTCAAGTTTCTGTTGAGTTTTGAGTAGCGTTTGAAAACATCCACTCTAAAGACAGATGGTGTAAGCAGTAGAACTTCACCACACAGCACGGTGAAGGCTAACCATTGCACAGAATGTTACCGTTGGTACACCTGATTTGTGGAAATCGCGGGACGTTCGACGTTTTGTGACGATTAACGTAACTGCGTAAGTATCACAAAAGGGCGTACGCCGACCGTTTTCAGCCTATCAGGGGGGGGGGGGGGGCAGAACGATGCCATTCGGGATGGTGGTTGGCTAAGAGCGTGCTATGTGGTCCTATTTTTAAGAATGTACACTGTGAAACAGATTTTGTGCGCATCTCTAAATAACTCTAGAAACAGAACTGCACCACGTAATTAACGCGCTGTGCGCCAACCTATTTTCCTTCTTCTTTTTTTTCAACTGCGCCGGTTTCAGGAGAGAGCGGGGCGCACTCCTTTTCGTGGCAATTAACGCGTGTCACAAACACACACACACACGTACACTCTTAAAAATGAACTTCACCGCATAGCACGCTCCTAGCCAACCATCATCCCGAATGACAACGTTCTCGCCCTAGATTTGTTGAAAACGGGAGGAGGAGCCTATTTTGTGCCGTGCATAATGGCACAAAATAGGCTCCTCCTCCCGTTTTCAACAAATCAGGGGCAAGAACGTTGTCATTCGGGATGATGGTTGGCTAGGAGCGTGCTATGTGGTGAAGTTCATTTTTAAGAGTGTACGTGCCCTCTGGACTGTTCCAGACCGCGTGTTTGAAACGCGTGTTTTTTCCAACAAATCGTTGTCCCTCCTCCTTACATACGAATCCAATTTCTCTCCATTTTATTTTATGGATGGTGCGATCTGAAGTAAATGAAGCGTTTGCTTCTCCTTTCAGATGGGATTTCCTTAACTCCGTCGAGATGACTTTCGTGGTATCCAACGCCTAATGCAACTTGATGGATGATGATCAGCTTACAACGCCGGGGAAAATAAAACTGAACCGTTGCTCTCTTTCGTTTTTTTTTCTTTTTGTAACGCTTTTTAAAAGCGTTAGAAAGAGCTTTTTGAAAGCGTTGGGGGAAAGAAGAAAAGAGTCCCCTCGAAAGCGTTCGCTTCATTGGAAAAGACGCGACTCGGCAGTGCTGAACATGAGAAATGGAAAAGAGAAGGCCGGTGACAAGCATCGAGTCGACGGAGCTTTGATCAATGAAAAGTTAATCAATCAATGAGACGACATGATCAATGAAACCGGCAGCGTGGATATACAGCATACAGTCTTGGCAAGTAGCTCCAAGGTCACAGTAAACACTGCGAGGTGATCTGTTCGAATCCTCCTACCCGCATGCTGCCTGAGGTTTCCCCGGTCTTTTACCGCACGATTCCTTTTCTTCTCTTTTTTCTTTATCTTTTCTTTTTTTCTTTGTTGGGAATAGCAAGCCGCCCTAGCGCAGGCTAACCTTTCCCTCGTTTTTTTTGCTTTAATAAACATATATTTCCTCCTTCCCGAAAAGAAGCCATCACATTTCCCCCCAATGATCGGAAAAGGACACGTAAAAACATGTCTCCCGTTCCTTGCTGCACTCTTAAAAATGAACTTCACCGCATAGCGCGCTCCAAGCCAACCATCATCTCGAATGATATCGTTATGTGCCCTGATTTGTTGAAAACGGGAGGCGTACGTCTTTTGTGTGACACTTATGCTGTTCGTAATTGTCACAAAAAAGGCGTACGCCTCCCGTTTTCTACAAATCAGGGATAACGATATCATTCGAGATGATGGTTGGCTAAGAGCGCGCTATGCGGTGAAGTTCATTTTTAAGAGTGTATATGTCGGCACGGAAATTTCAAAGAGCTTCACTCTAGTGCACCTCTCCCCTACAGTGTGCTTCTGTCCCATCAGTACCGGTCATCCTGCTTCTACATCACTTTGAAGTCCTCAACTCCCCTTTCTCCCACCTTCTTTTCCTTTTTTTTGGCTATAGTCGTGACGATGCCCACTTGAGTGCGGCCAACAACGGCAAGCTACCTCGACCCCCCCCCCCCCCCCCCCCCCCTCATTTTTAAGAGTGTAGGACTGGCGGCACTGTGTCATGTGATCAGGTCAATGTGACTATACATCACCGCATGAGTTCCAACACTTGCGTGCTTCACATTTTTATCCCATCAACCCCTTTTGAGTTTCGTGTAAATATAGTCGTGTAATTCATATTTTATAACTGCACTGAAAACTGGAATAGCTCTTTCTTCTTTTTTTTTTTTTTTTGTACGTTATTGCCTCACCCCTCCAGCTTCAACAGTGTCAACGGCGACAGCGAAAACTTGTTGGCGCGACGACAGCTGGCAAGTGTTTGCACAGGTGCCGCAATTATTCGATCGTCGCACACACTGATTGTTAATTTCTTGCTTTACCGTGTCCGAGACACGACTGAGTTATGATGGCGATTACTCTGGAATCTACTTCACCCGACAACAATCGTCGTGCACAGCGACGCCACACATGTTAGTGGTCGGGTTAATTTACCGCGTTTGAGGGATCTCTTGTGTGGCTTCAAACCTGAGCGGAAGTCATCCCCACATCATCGTCATCATGTATTTCTCTCTCCCTCTCTCAAACCTCGCACGTGTCTAAGCAATTTGTAGCACGTCTATATGGAAACGTGGCCGCAGAGACAGGCAATCGCAGCAAACCGTTTATCTGAGCATACCGTAATGAAGAATGTGCGTCTGATATGATAGATACGATGCTGATGCAGATGGCGACATCTCTGGAAAATATTTAACAACGTCACAAAGTTGCTGACGTCCTGCACTCTTAAAAATGAACTCCACCGCATAGCACGCTCCTAGCCAACCATAATCTCGAATGATATCGTTATCTGCCCTGATTTGTTGAAAACGGTAGGCGTACGCCTTTTTTGTGACAATTATGAACAGCATAAGTGTCACAAAAAAGGCGTACGCCTACCGTTTTCAACAAATCAGGGCAGATAACGATATCATTCGAGATGATGGTTGGCTAGGAGCGTGCTATGCGGTGAAGTTCATTTTTAAGAGTGTAGGACTGGCGGCACTGTGTCATGTGATCAGGTCAATGTGACTATACATCACCGCATGAGTTCCAACACTTGCGTGCTTCACATTTTTATCCCATCAACTCGTTTTGAATTTCGTGTAAATATAGTCGTGTAATTCATATTTTATAACCGCACTGAAAACTGGAATAGCTCTTTCTTCTTCTTTTTTTTTTTTTTTTTTGTACGTTATTGCCTCACCCCTCCAGCTTCAACAGTGTCAACGGCGACAGCGAAAACTTGTTGGCCAGACGACAGCTGGCAAGTGTTTGCACAGGTGCCGCAATTATTCGATCGTCGCGCACTGATTGTTAATTTCTTGCTTTACCGTGTCCGAAACACGACTGAGTTATGACGGCGATTACTCGGGAATCTACTTCACCCGACAACAATCGTCGTGCAGAGCGACGCCACACATGTTAGTGGTCGGGTTAATTTACCGCGTTTGAGGGATCTCTTGTGTGGCTTCAAACCTCGCACGTGTCTAAGCAATTTGTAGCACGTCTATATAGAAACGTGGCCGCAGAGACAGGCAATCGCAGCAAACCGTTTATCTGAGCATACCGTAATGAAGAATGTGCGTCTGATACGATAGATACGATGCTGATGCAGATGGCGACATCTCTGGAAAATATTTAACAACGTCACAAAGTTGCGGACGTCCTGCACTCTTAAAAATGAACTTCACCGCATAGCACGCTCCTAGCCAACTATCATCTCGAATGATACCGTTATCTGCCCTGATTAGTTGAAAACGGGAGGCGTACGCCATTTTTGTGACGCTTAGGCTGTTCATAATTGTCACAAAAAAGGCGTACGCCTCCCGTTTTTAACAAATCAGGGCAGATAACGGTATCATTCGAGATGATGGTTGGCTAGGAGCGTGCTATGCGGTGAAGTTCATTTTTAAGAGTGTAGGTCACCAGGAGGGAGAGGATTCTAATTTTTCATAGTCTGCAAAAAAAAAACTCGCCTGAAATGCGTCTATAGGTAACTTGTACCGTGCCACGACATTATATAGGAACCCGTAGCCTTGATCACGTGCACGTTTTCCCACTGATACACCGAGGCAGGTTTTATTCGAGTCCTCGCTAAGTTTACTCAGTCCCCGATCTCCAGTTTCGTTAAACTGAATTCGCGCAACCTTACTTAATATCTTTACACAAGCAAACTAATGGCTGTTGGCAGAATGGTTTCTGGATAATATCACGTCTTATATAACGTGTCAATCGATGTTTCGCTTCCTTTAACTTTGTATTGACACGAGGGACATCCTTTCGGAAGATTCTAGCGGAAGAAAAAGCGAAAACACTGCTCACAGAGACAAAGTTCCGCCCCGTGTTATGTTGAGCATTCACACGGTGCGGAATAGCGGGGGTGGCGCTTAGCAGACGACACTTAACAGACGACACCGTCAGCGTCTCTCCTGTCGTCTGCTATGGAACATCTTGTGACTGCGTCGCAGGATATTCCCCGCGGTTAGCAGCGTACGTGAACACTGGACGTTGAGCGCTCGCGCTCAGAAAGCTATGACGTTTTTCGCGCGCTTCTTCGGCAAATGTCGCTCGTGTGACCATGCACGGTAACAACAGGTTATATGATACCGAGAAACGTCATTCAATGATGATGATGACGATGATAGAAGGGGGAAAAAAAACTCATTCGAATCGACGAGCACATCGAATGATTCCGTAAGGAAAGGCATTTCAATGCCGTCAGATTATGCAACGCGTGTGACGCAACCAACAAGTATCCCGAGTGCGCGTGTTTTCCGCGCTACATGAATGACGCCATCGTATCGAGAAATGAGAAATGCATTGCTTTCCCGAAAGGCCCCCTTTTCACGGTCATCAAGCCGTAATCGACATCGCGCGGAAATGACATTACGGGACAGCCTTGGAACGAACTTCTTTCTTAGGGTAACGGAAGAAGACCAGGCAGAACAATAAGACACGACGCTATAGGGCGCGTCAAGGTTGCGCGAACGCACCTCGGTGTATTTGTACGTGCACTGCCATCGAGTGAGTTGTTGCTGTGTAGGTTGATGTGATTCCGGGAAGGAGCGTTCGAGGAAGTTTGCGTGTGTGTGATGTATCTTAAATAGGTAGGCTAAATGAAACGATCGAGGTACTCTTCTTTCCGTGCACCTCTATGTAGGCTCACGCTGTTGGCGGGCACGTGAAACTAATAAATAAATAAATAAATAAATAACAGTATACAGAGGGGGGGGGGGGGGTTGGAGTTGCGTTCCAGAGGGATACTTGCGTAGTTCCTCGATGGTGGCCGAGACGTTGTGCTTAGCATCTCATGATAACGTTTATAAATAAATCGGAAGAAGAAAGTCCAGCTTATTGACTGATGTCTACACGAGGACTTATAGAAGAGGCGAAGCCGACGACGTTCGTCAGGAGTGAGGACAAGTTCGGTATATACATCTCCTTCGCTACCATACCATTTAGAAGACAACTACCGAAAAAATATATTTAGAAAATGGCTGATATTGTACAAATAATACTGGCACAGTACAAGAACTTGGAAGCACCGAAGAACGGAATGAGAGTAATGGTCAGGACATATACACGAAGGCGATACGTCCGCCGAATAACGCAGATTGAAACAGAAGCCGAACCTCATTGGCTGAATTGCAATATATGCGCGTGAGTTTATAGCTTGAACATCGCAATACCACCACAGGAACATCATTGTACAAGGTATATGTAGGAACCAGCGCTGCAACGCAACTACTTTTCCCTGAGAATGGTATTTTTCTAATCCCTACGATTCTGCGTTCGTTGCACCACACTCAAAGAAAAAAGGGCGTGAAAAGGTGGAAACTTCCATGGTTGCCACCTGGTATGATAAAGGGTGGTAAAAGAAATTATCGTATATCCAAATTGCGACAAAAAGGCGTACGCCCCTCTCGCTCCCCGAATCAGAAGCGGTAACTATACGCGCTTAAAAATGAACTTCACCGCATAGCACGCTCCTAGCCAACCATCATCGCAAATGATATCGTTATCTGCCCTGATTTTCTGAAAATGGGAGGCGTACGCCTTTTCTGTGACAATTATGAACAGCATAAGTGTCACAAAAAAGGCGTACGCCTCCCGTTTTCAACAAATCCGGGCAGATAACGATATCATTCGAGATGATGGTTGGCTAGGAGCGTGCTATGCGGTGAAGCTCATTTTTAAGAGTGTATCATTCGTAGGTACACTGTTAAAACGGAACTTCACCACATAGCACGCTCATAGCCAACCATCATTCCGAATGATATCATTGTGTGTATTGATTTGTTGAAAATGGGAGGAGGCGCCTATCTGGGACAGATTATCTTGTCCCAGATATGCGCCTCCCCCGTTTTGAACAAATCATGACACAGAATGATATTATTCGGAATGATGGTTGGCTAGGATCGTGCTAGGTGGTGAAGTTCTTTTTTAACAGTGTAGGAGATACAACTTTGCAACCTTTTAGGCACAAAATATGTGACGACTAATACCTCCTAAAAGGTGCAACTGCTCCAGAGTGCATTTCTCTGAGAGTGCATACTTGCCCTCACTATACAGCCATCAGGAGTCATTTTAAAACACCCTGCTCGCGAACAAATTTTTCGTGAGCCCACGAGTGCTTGCTAACACCGTCGGCAAGTGTCATGACTCGTCGTAATGCGAACCGCCCTCGCCAACCAGGCATCGTAGCCAGCCGGCCGTGCTTGCTTGCTCTCCGCGTGAGCGGGTTTGTTCGGTCCTCCCTTTGTACAAACGACAAGACGGTCTTCGTTCGCTTGTCAGGTCTGTGTGCCTTTCCGGATTATCGTGCGTCACGAGTAGGAGGACATGATCAAATATGACGTTTGGATAACGGAAGTAGTGAAAAAAAGACTCTACTTCCTGTACTCCCTTATTTGCTCTTTCTGTTCCGGCGGGATTGCGTGTTTCGACGACAGCTATGCGGTTCAGCGCAATTGCGCGGTTCTCATAACTATAGGGCTATGAAATGTTCGAAAGTGCGCGATTTTTATCTCCTCTCCAAAGTATGCTCACATTCGGGTACAGAAAACACACGTTAAGTAAGCACGGGACATGTAGGTTGCATACTTTTGACGTTTTCTTGAACGCGTCATGTTCGTTACTTGTCGAGACCATACTGTGGAGGTTAGATACTCACCGCTTCATTTTTTCTTTCAATCATCATCATCATCATCATCACCGCCGGTTGATACTCGCTCTATTTGCAATGTATTTCAATGTACGTGCAATTTTTGTCGCCTGATGTCGCCTCATTGAAACGGTTTCGAGACGCTCCGTTTTTTTTTTTTTTTTCGTTTCAATAAGGCGTAAAATTGCATCTAATGAAGGCTATAGAGTCATGTGGAACGTCAAAAAAGGTGTACATTTCTCTGACGGCGTATCGTCGCAAAAGCAGCAGCTTTCTCGAATGAAATTATAGGTGCGGTCACCGGCATTGCTTGTACGGGTCGTCATTTGTCAATCGATTAGGCACTCGAAAATTAAGCCGTCGGCGGCGCTCTTTCCTTTGGCCGTCGCTAATACGTAATCGATGCAGCGATTCATCAGAGACAGGAAAGACAAGCTCTATAGTCGCTAACGCGATTTTTCTTATTTTCCTTCGACTTTAACACAAATAATTCGTTCAGTGCCACCGAGATTTAAAAAAAAAAAAAAGGCCTGCCCGTTACTTTGCGTAACGTACTGTCAGTAGTCCTTCAAATCACAGCCGTATAGTTACACTAGAAGTCAGTGTCAATTATTGTTTATTTGTTGTACACACCCACGTAATAATCACTATGGTCCTTTCGGTTTAAGAATAATAAAGAAATCAATGCGTGCATGATGCAACCAACAACATCTATCCGACAATGCACTCTTAGAAATGAACTTCACCGCATAGCACGCTCCTAGCCAACCATAATCTCGAATGATATCGTTATATGCCCTGATTTGTTGAAAACGGGAGGCGTACGCCTTTACTGTGACAATTATGAACAGCATAAGTGCCACAAAAAAGACGTACGCCTCCTGTTCTCAACAAATCAAAGCAGATAACGATATCATTCGAGACGATGGTTGGCTAGGAGGGTGCTATGCGGTGAAGTTCGTTTTTAAGAGTGTGGTATAGAGCATCCATCGAACCGGACAGGAAATGTTTCGGGTATAGAGCCTGAGGGCCCAGAAGAAAGAAGAGCAGTCTCTGTATCGGAACTCTCGTCCTCAGACTCCCATCTATCACAGTGTCACAACCCGTTTAAACAGAGTCATAGTACCTACACACTCTGGGCCAATGATATATCATATTTCCGTCTCCCTGGACAAATAATAGTATCGATATTTCCCTATAGATGGAGGAATCTCTTCCCTTAACGAAGCCCAACCTCTTCTTTGAGAACCCCTTCATATAATCCCTCTGTGCCGCCCAGACGAGCCAGGAAACACTAGGTCCTTTATTGAATTAGATGTGGACGTCGGAGCGTTGATTCTCTACTGAGTGGATTAGATGAAGTCCCAGTTCACACATACGCCGGGATCTGTTTGTTTCTCTTGAGGAAATAAAGTTTCCAAGAACAGTGAACCAGATGTCTTCTCAGCATGGTGTAACCAACGCTGAGTGAGCTGAGCAAACACGTAGGAGTGAATATGATAAGGCGAGAAGGTAAACTCTGAAAACAGGTGGCGGTGGTGGTGACGAGACCGGGTTATTATACCATAGTCAAACGGGAAATTGTAAGGCCGTTAGCGAAACGACCGTGACTTCAGCTGTAGCTACAGGTTAAGATTGCCGTCTGACGAGGGTATATAAAACAGGGGGGGGGGGGGGGGGGGCGATGTCGAAACTGGCTTCCCGTTGTCGGCCATACGCGACTGGGTATCGTCACAACCATAACAAAAAAAAGAAGAAGCAGAGAGAGATAAAGGTGGAGGATGGGCAGGACTTCACCGCATAGCAGCACGCTCTTAGCCAACCTACACTCTTAAAATGAACTTCACCGCATAGCACGCTCATAGCCAACCATAATCTCGAATGATATCGTTATCTCCCTGATTTGTTGAAAACGGGAGGCGTACGCCTTTTTTGTGACACTTATGCCGTTCATAATTGTCACAAAAAGGCGCACGCCTACCGTTTTCAACAAATCAGGGCAGATAACGATATCATTCGAGATTATGGTCGGCTATGAGCATGCTATGCGGTGAAGTTCGTTTCTAAGAGTGTACGTCCCGAATGACATCGTTCTGCCCCCACTGACTGGTTAAAAACGGAAAGCGTACGCTTTTTTGTGACACTTATGCAGTTATGTTAACTGACACAAAAAGGCGTACGCTCCGCACTTTCCACAAATGAGGAGCGATAACGGTATCATTATGTGCAATGGTTGGCATTCAGCGTGCTACGTGGTGAAATTCTGCTGTATGAGTGTGGTGGTCCTTCTCCGACCGAAATTCGCCTCTTGGCGAAGAATGAAAAAAAGTAAAGCATGGGTGTCCCAATAAGCAGCGGACTTGATCGGCAACTACGAGGGTTCCATCTCCGCCGGCGTTTCCGACGACTGCCTTGTTTTAAAATGTCTCGTGTGGAGAATGGCAGCGATGGTTCTTTTTTAAATTATGCCCTATAGGACTGCGAAGTCGGTGGTGTGGCTACGATAGCCGATCAGACGTGGGTGGATTAGGTAGGACAACGAGAATGAGTGGGAGATAGTGAGCTATAGTACGCATCCTGGATAAACTTCAGGGCGGACTGTAGTAGATATCCGTCCGAGAAACCTGGGGGAAAGCTTTGTTTCTTTCGGTGATGGTGATTGGGGTGTTTCATCGACACGGGCGCCTACACAACATAAAAATAGAATCGTTTTTGATTTGAGATAGAGCCGGGAGTACTTCTTTTCTGACAGTTCTCCAAACTGGCATAAAAGCAAAAAAAAAAAGAAAAAGAAGAAGAAGAAGAAGAGAAAGAGACACAAACTTCCACACACACACAAAAAAAGCATCCCATTTTCAAAAAAAAAATCGTCAGAAATAATAATATCCTTCCGAATACTTGAAGCGTGTCATGCGCGCACACTCTAAAAATAATGAATAATATTTAAAAAATACAGAACTTCACCGCATAGCACGCCGAAGGCCAACCATTGCACAGAATGACGCCTTTATCGCTGTTGAGTTTTGGAAAGCGCAGGGCGTACGTCTTTTTGCGACAATTAACGTATCCGCATAAGTGTCACAAAAAGGTGTACCCCCTTTTCAACGAGTCAACGGTGATGAAAGTAGCATTCGGTGTAACGGTTAGCCTTCAGCGTGCTATGCGGTGAAGTTACGTTTTAAGAGTGCGGTGGTGGTTGTGTTAGAGTGTACCATCTCAACAGCCGCCATTTTCCTGAGCTCGACGAATCGTATATTTCCCTTCATCCTCTCCACTTTCTTTTGTCTTGTTGCACCTGACCGTTGCGTGACGGCCCCTGTGATGAGTGCATTGTTCTGTCACTCTCCGCTATTGGATTTCGCATTTAATGAACCGAGGACGGTCACGCTGATGGTCACCCCTTGAACTGGGTTAAGGAAACGGCACCCTGTCGCTCCTGGGGGGGGAAATCTATACTTGGAATACGTGCAGCAAGCGTGGCACGGTTCACCTGGGTGGGCTCGGCGTCATTGCGCTCGTCAATGAAGCTTTTGTGGGCACGGAGATATGATTTTGGAGAAAGGCGAACGCGTGTCAATGAAAGCACGATGCTAAGAAGATGATGCCAGTATTGCGCCAGCGTGTTAACTTAAAACACTCGTAAGTGCTGGGTTAATATATCCGGATGCGCAAAGAAACATTTCCTCCAGGTTTTTGTGCCTCTCTTTCCTAACTCTTAAAACAGTTGTGGCACACACGAGTGTGTGTGGGGGGGGGGGGGGGGGGAAGGAAAGGTGAGCCAGACGGAGGTCGGCTTGCTATTCCAAAAAATGGAAAATGGGGGAAGAAAAGCAAAGGAAAAGAAAAAGAAGAAATGAAAAGGGGAAGACAAAGAAGAACGAGCGGGCATCGTCATCAGTATACATATAGTCAGAAAGGGATGAAGGGTTGGAGGGTGACGTATGTACAGAACTTCACCGCATAGCACGCTCTTAGCCAACCACCATACCGATTGACATCGTTAGAAACGGGAGACGTAGGCCTTTTTGTGACACTTATGCGGTTGTGCTAATTGTCACAAAGAGGCGTGCGCTCCGTGCTTTCCACAAAGCAGGAGTGATAAGGGTATCCATTCTGTGCACTCTTAAAACAGAACTTCACCACATAGCACAGTGAAGGCACAACTATTGCACAGTATGAGACCGTTATCACTCCTGATTCGTGGAACGCGCGGGGCGTACGGCTTTTTGTGACAGCCGGCGCAGTTCCCTTAGAAGTCGGCCCAGGACGCACATTCCACAGGACGTCAGACGTGGCGTTGCTCACCTCTGTGAGGCCGACAACGGCGAGCCATTTCACCACCACCACCACCTTGTGACACATAACTGTCACAAAAAGGCGTACGTCTCCCGTTTTTGACCAATCACGGGCAGAACGATGTCATCCGGGACCGTGGTCGGCTAAGAGCGTGCCGTGGTTTCAAGTTCCGTTAAAAGAGGGCAGGATGTACCTCCTGTCTCCCGCGCTTTGCTGCTGTGCTCTCTACATGTGACTGTTCATAGCGGCAGTTGCCTCGCGGCGCAGATGTACGAACGAGCCACGCAAAAAAAGGTAAACATCTTTGACCGTGACTCCGATAGAAGCAGACGCCATTCCAGCAAATCCTCGCACTGCATACAAAAGGCCTCGCAAACTGGTTTCAAGGCCAGCCTGGCCCACATTAGCTGAGCAACCGCCAGGGGAAGGAAGAAAAAGACTTCCTCCTCAGTTCGCTCTGACCCAGCAACGAAGGCCAGGTAATACGTAAGTGGTGTTCGTACAATGACACCTGGGATGGTATATCGATGAGAATAAAACAATCTAGACGGCACAGAAGGCATCGAGGCTTCTTCCAACTCCTTACCCAGAGAGCAGACTTCGTGTCAGTCTTTGGTATAGTAACTGAGTTTTAACTTATGTTGCGAATGAGCTACTTTCTTTTTCTTTATAGTGAGCTGTGATACCGAAACAGTCTTTTACACTCTAAGAAAAAAAGGAGTACTTTTACTCCTTTTGGGGAGTAATTGCATTGCCACAAAAAATAGTCCCTTTCGGGAGTAAATGCACGGGAGTAAATGAATGTCACAGAGTGAAGACCGCAGTTCACGCGCTGTTGTAAGAGTCCCATATACATAATTGGTGCGCATGCATGAAAATACTTTGAAGCAAACCGTCAACGGTGATATATCGAGTGATATAAAATCTTGCGCCATACTAGGGCACAATTTGCGAGGAAAGATGCGCTAACTGTTTCTTACTCTGTGTGGCTGGAAAATTGCTACGTTGTCTGAGTTATACAGCCTTATGTCGTTCAAATTGACCAAGGGCACATATTTACGTAGACTGTTGCATTCAGGAGACCATTCGCGAAGTTTAGTGACAATTTGCAGTCCTGGGGAGTAAATGTCGGGACTAAATGTTGGGTTAGGGGACTAAAATGGGGAGTAATTGCAGACTAGGGGAGTGGAAGCTGCAATTACTCCACGTTTTACTCCTTTTTTTCTTAGAGTGTAGGACCGCGTGCTATATGCATGTGTCGTCGAGTTCCTTGTTCCAGTCCCGCGCGATTCCGTTCACTGCTATAGGGGATGCAGATATGCATGTGCACATGCAGTTCGGGGAGAGGGAGGGGTGATGCTTTTATTTCCTTTCTCCTTTTTTTCCTTTTTGTGGAGTTCATTCGTTCGGGGGTTCGTTATGGGAGTAGCAGAAATCGTCGGGTGACGAATTGAATTTCTCCTCTTTCTTTCTTTTTTTTTTTTTTTCACATTCGAACTCAGACTTTGTTTTCCTTCATGTTGTGAAGGATATACGCATGTTGTAAAAAAGAAGAAGAAGAAGAAAAAAGGAGGAAGCATGCTGAAGGAGGGGGAATATACATTTATTAAAAGGAAGTAGTAGTAGTAGTAGTAATTAACTGAAAAAAAATTATTAAAAGGAAAAAGGTCCTTCGCCTCCATCTACGCTATTTTGTCTTTCTTTTTCTTCTTCGTCTTCTTCTTCTGCGGTGGTGGTGGTGGTGGTGATTGAACTTTGTGCCGTATTTGGCCACGCTCAGGCATGCAACGTCACGACTATCTCAGAGGGTGGTCGTGCATCCTGGGCCGACTTCACTGGGAACTGTGCCGACATTTACCCAGGGAAAGCACCCAGACGGCACAGCCGGCGAAAGGATCCGAACCCGGGTAACCGGTCTTCCGCTATACGCTGCGTGGCTGCTACGAAGCACAAACCAACGATATTGCTCGTAAATGTCATTCAGTAAGCGTATTTAAAGAGATTGAGACATTTATTTTACTGAGAAACAAGCTTTCGGACGCCTTCAAGCTTGTTTTTCAGTAAAATAAATGTTTCAATCTCTTTAAATACTTATTTTATTCACTCGCGAGTGCTATAGACTTCTCCCAATTTTTGCCTGTCCGTTTCAATGTCATTCACTGGAAGTTACATTCAATTTCCCGTATACGACGGAGGTATTAGACGTCGACCTGTTGGGTATTTCTAGAAATTAGCTAGGACACTAATCGGGTGCACCATTATCAAAACTGCACGCTTGTTCGTGGGCAACGTTACAAAAATAAAAGTTGGACTGGATCACCTACGGTACACGACTAGATAACGGATAAACAAGGTCTACACTGTAAACTGAAAAACACCCTTATGTGTGTAAATCGCTTGTCCTATAATTGACTCCTCTTTTTACACCGTATGGTCTGGAACACCCTTTTTAGAGGGTGTATCCCGTGTAAAACGCCCTTTGAAAGGGTGCTTTTCCTTGAAAATACCGTCTTTTGCACCCTTTATACACCTTTTTAGGAGGGTGTTTAACGATCTTGCACCCTCCTAAAAGGGTGTTTAAAGGGTGCAAAAGAGGGCATTTTCAAAGAAAAGCGCCCTTTGCAGGGGTGATTTACACGGAATACACCCTCTAAGAAGGGTGTTCCAGACCATATACGGTGTAAAAATAGGTGTCAGTTATAGGACAAGCCATTTACACCCATAAGGGTGTTTTCCAGTTTACAGTGTATATGTAGATACATGTGCAAAATTTTTTACTGTGACCTCTTCGTGAAGCCCACAGTCGCGGTATCTGGCCTAACGTTATGAACTTTGCTCTGCCTACACAAGCAGGAAACGGGCCAGGTGAGTCCGACTGGGTGGGATTATTCGGCGACACTCCCCTTTCTCTTTGTTTGATTCCGTGCCAGGACCGCGATGCAACTGTAGCTGTGAGCGATGTACAGACAGACGGAGAGAGAGGAAAGCACAAGTGAATTGGGAAGAGATGAGTTAATATGAGCCCTGGGTCGACTTTACGGGGAACTGTATACCGATGTGCGTTCCAACAGCCTGCTGGAAATTCCGGAGAAAATGTCAGACAGCATAGCCAACGATGGGATTCGAATCCAGTCTCAGCGTGACCTTGGAGCGAGCACCAATAGAACCAGAGCAACGGTGGGCCTCTCACAACAGCACACCCTCTTCGTTAGGGACACGTACACTCTTAAAAATGAACGCTCCTAGCCAACCATTATCTCGAATGATATCGTTATCTGCCCTGATTTGTTGAAAACGGGAGGCGTACGCCTTTTCTGTGACAATTATGAACAGCATAAGTGTCACAGAAAAGGCGTACGCCTCCCGTTTTCAACAAATCAGGGCAGATAACGATATCATTCGACATGATGGCTGGCTAGGAGCGTGCTATGCGGTGAAGTTCATTTTTAAGAGTGTATGTTTACGCTCTGCCTTATCACTCTTCTAACATAACTTTATACCACCTACACTCTTAAAAATGAACTTCACCGCATAGCACCCTCCTAGCCAACCATCATCTCGAATGATAACGTTATCTGCCCTGATTTGTTGAAAACGGGAGGCGTACGCCTTTTTTGTGACAATTATGAACCGCATAAGTGTCACAAAAAGGCGTGCGCCTCCCGTTTTCAACAAATCAGGAGAGGCAACGATATCATTCGAGATGATGGTTGGCTAGGAGCGTGCTATGCGGTGAAGTTCATTTTTAAGAGTGTAGCACGATAAAGGCCGACCCTTGCGGAGAACGATACCGTTATTACTCCCGATTTGTATAGAAAGCGTGGGGCGTACGCCTTTCTGTGACAGTTAATATGCTGCGTGCCCGGAAATCAGCTCACATACCTGCCATACGCGCCCTCGTCTCGACGGACCTCTTTGGCACTCTGTGACGCTCTTTGTTTTTTGTGGAACAAGGTTAAAACTTGGCCGGGTTGGTATGACATTTTAAAATCGATAAAAACCCCAGTGCGAAGGTGAAGGTCCACGAGACGAACACAGACAAAGAGACGACACACAGCACTGCGTCTGTGTTCGTCTCGTCCCCTTATTTTACCTCCGCACTGGGGTTTTTATCGATTTTAAAATGTTTTTCGTGCATTGAGATTTTCACGCGTGAACTCTCCTATACAACTCCTACAACTCTCCGTTGCCTTTGGTGCCAAGTTTTGTGGTGATGTTTTCATCTATTTATTCCGTTTCAAATTATATAGATTCCTGTAGTTTCTCTTTCTTCTTTCCTGAATAACGCGTCCTGGAGTAGCCAGTCCCGAGTGGCTCGGCAGTAACACCTCCATGTTTTTCTTTTACAAATCAAATCAATATGCTGCATGAGTCACAAAAAGGCGCGTGGCTACCGTTTTTAATCATTCAAGGGGCAGAACGATGTCATTTGGGATGGTGATTGGCTAAGAGCGTGCTATGCGGAGAAGTTTTGGTTTGCGTAGTTGCGTTTTAAGAGTGCAGAGAAAATAGTACAGCCAACGGCGAGATTTGAACCTAACACCGCCCACTCTCAGCGTGACCTTGGAGCAACCAGCAATAGAGATAATGCAAGGTGTGCTCTGCTTTACATAACGGCACGAAAAGGCAAATTACATAAGAGTCTGGAATGCTCCCCACGTGAAGGTATAGAAAAGAAATTAGACGCGCGCAACACGGAAGAGCCAGCTCTCTCTCCGCCCCCTAATGTATGTGGAGGATAGGTCAGCGTCCCGGCTGGACTCTCTCATTGCGAGGTCAAATGAATCCCTCTCGTAATTGCGGCTGACGCTCGGGGCTCATAACGGATGTTGCTCCTATAAGCAACTTAAGCTGAAGCGGCTTTTCTTCCTGGCGCGGAAAGTTCTCGTTTGGTATCACACCGCTCCAAACACGACTGCGAGAATTTCTTGGGTCTTGATTGAAACGCATGTCGCCAAAGGAACAACCACTCGTCTCCCTATGCTGTCCTCTCTCCATCTGTACGCGTCTGTCCACAGCTGATATAGCCACAGTAGGGTGCTCACGGAATATAAGCGATAGCTTTACCACACCATCTTATAACGCTTAACTCCCACACGATACCTAAAAAATGTGGTTAGTAAGCGTGCTGGTCATGTCACGTCGAGACTGGGAGGTACCTGAGTTCGAACCCCGGTGCCGGCTGTACTGTCTGAGGTTTTTCCTGGGTTTTCCTCGGACGCTTTCAGATGTATGTCGGCACAGTTCCCTTAGAAGTCGGCCCTGGACGCACATTCCCCAGGGCGTCAGCCGTGGACGTCGCCCACCTCTGTGATGCCGACAACGGCGAGCCGTTTCACCATCACCACCCCCACCCCCACCACCGCCACCACCAAGTGTTCTCGAGCAGCTAGCTGTACACTCTTAAAACTGAACTTCACCGCATAGCACGCACCTAGCCAACCATCACGTCGACTGATATCGTTATCTGCCCTGATTTGTTGAAAATGGGGTGCGTACGCCTTTTTTTGTGACAATTATGAACAGCATAAGTGTCACAAAAAAGGCGTACGCCTCCCATTTTAAACAAATCAGGGCAGATAACGGTATCATTCGAGATGATGGTTGGCTAGGAGCGTGCTATGCGGTGAAGTTCATTTCCAAGAATGTACCGACGCAGCCTTATATCTCTTTTTTGTTCTTCTTTTTTTTTTTTTGCCTTATCTACGTAATACCCTATAGCCACACGGCGAACTTAATGCATTAAACGGAATGACAGTAACCTCACCTCCTAACCAACTGTCACATCGAATGATATCGTTCTGTTCCCTGACTTGTTGAAAACAGGTGGAGTACACCTTTCCAGTTACAATTATGATGCAACTACGATGAAACGAATGAAGATGCGACCCCTGGCGATGAAACTCCCCATTCATCATCTCACAATAAAGTTGTTGTCGTTGTTGTTGTTGTTTGAGAAAATTTATTAGACGACTCATACTATAGAGCACACTACGAGTACTAACACTAATACACACTACACTACACAATACACAATACACACTAATCCACTAGTTGGAACTAGTTATAATGCACAAGATACAGTTTGTTTGTTACAGTTATGTTCGGCATAATTGTCACAAAAGAGGCGTACACCTCCTGTTTTCAACCAATTAGAGGAAAGAACGATGTCATTCGAAGTGATGGTTGATTAAGAGGTGAAGTAAATGTTATTCCGTTTATTACATTGCCGTGTGGCTATAGGGTATTATACTCTCTCTGTCAGGCGAGACACCGTTCAAACGCCATGCAGGGGTGTACGGATGCGATTTTTCCTGTACCTTAGTACCTGTGCCCTGTCTGTCTTACATTCTTAACAGAGGGGGGTAATGGCAGGATAGGCTCGACGTTGTTGGCCACACAGAAGTGGACGTCGTCACGACCATAGCAAAAAGAAAAAAAAAAAAGAACACAAAGAAAGGACGGACGGATAGAGGAAGATGAAGGTTCTTACAACAGAACTTCACTGCATAGCACGCTCCTACAGCCAACCATCATCCCCCTTGATTTGTTGAAAACGGGCCGCCTTTTTCATCGCCCCGTTCGCCATTTTTGTGGCAATTAATTATGAACTGCATAATGCCACAAAAATTGCGTACACCCCCCGTTTTCAGCAAATCAGGGGAAAGAACGATGTCACTCGGGATGATTGATGATTGGCTAGGAGCGTGCTATGTGGTGCAGTTCATCGGGACACCTTTCCATCATCATCACTTTCTCATCCCTTTCACGAGCGCAATGCACTCTTAAAAATGAACTTCACCGCATAGCACGCTCCTAGCCAACCATCATCTCGAATGATATCGTTATCTGCCCTAATTTGTTTAAAACGGGGGGCGTACGACTTTTCTGTGACAATTATGAACATCATAAGTGTCACAAAAAAGGCGTACGCCTCTCGTTTTCAACAAATCAGGGCAGATAACCATATCATTCGAGATGATGGTAGGCTAGGAGCGTGCTATGCGGTGAAGTTCATTTTTAAGAGTGTGGGGCAGTGTATACCGCCATAACGGCGGGGGAATCACCCACCACATCATCATCATCATCCCACTTATGTGAGTGTGTGTGTGTGTGGTGCAGTACCATTCTAAGGGGTGTACCATCTCGAACGACATCGTTCTGCCTCCTCGATTAGTTAAGAACGGGAGGGGTACGCCTTTTTACGACATTTACGCAGCCGCGATAATTGTCCCAAAAAAGGCGTACGCCCGACGCTATCCACGAATCGGGAGTGATAGCGGCATCATATCATTCTGCGCAACCGTTGGCCTTCACTGTGCTATATGTGGCGAAGTTCCGCTTTAATTCCAGTACAGCGCGCATAACGTCCGTGAAAAGCGCACGTCTTCTCTTTCTGCAAGAACACTCAGAAAGTGGCGCAACGGTTGTCGTCTCTAGGAAAACAGTGGAGCGGGCGTTTAGTTAAAGGAGCCAACGTTCGCGTCGAAAGGGAAGTAAACACGAACGCCCAAACATCGGAGAAAGGTAGACAAACAGGACGACGTCTTTCCCCGACGAAACAAGAAAACGGCCCAGGATGCAGCTTCCGAACAAAGCTCCTTTCTCTCTCGCTCTTGGAAGTGGGTCGAGCCAAAGTTGTTTGAGACGCGCAGTTACTCCGTGTTAGGAGAAAGGGTGCCCAAGTGCCCAAGTTGCTTTGAAGCCCCAAAGAAATAAGGAGCTCTGGCGGCCAGGGTTGCACAAAAGTCGCCTACGCGCCTTAAAAAGGTAGCCAACTTCCGTTGCATGTAGCCAATCCTGTACCTAGGGTTTGTGCAGGCACTATACCGGGTGTTTCAGTTAAATCCCCGGGCTAAATAATTCGCGAACGGGTGCACCAATCCACGAACTTTCTTTTTTACAAGTATCTGTCCGATACCACCTACAAGCTGCACACCGTGTGAATGAGTGGGAGGCGCTCATTATTAAAATAAAAATGCAAATGAGTTTCGTAAAAAAGCGTAACTTCTAAAGCAGGGCGCTGTCGGCATTAAAATGGGTACTACCCCTTTTGGGACCTTCAGTGGACACCTTTTAGAGAAAAATCTGCCACCGAAGCGGGTCATTTGTTGCAGTAATTAATTGGTTTCGGTTTACGTATTTTTGTCGCGGCTGGTCGCGGCGAAGCGCAAAAGGGCGTATTTCATTGGTGTAATTCATTGGTGTAATTCATTAATGTAAGGACGTAATTTATTGATGGATAAGGGAGTGAAAGAACGTCCTTTTGCGCTGCGCCGCGACCAGCCGCGACAAAAATACGTAAACCGAAACCAATTAATTACTGCAACAAATGACCCGCTTCGGTGGCAGATTTTTCTCTAAAAGGTGTCCACTGAAGGTCCCAAAAGGGGTAGTACCCATTTTAATGCCGACAGCGCCCTGCTTTAGAAGTTACGCTTTTTTACGAAACTCATTTGCATTTTTATTTTAATAATGAGCGCCTCCCACTCATTCACAAGGCATGCAGCTTGTACGTGGTATCGGACAGATACTTGTAAAAAAGAAAGCTCGTGGATTGGTGCACCCGTTCGCGAATTATTTAGCCCGGGGATTTAACTGAAACACCCTGTATATGATATGAAATTAATGGAACCCCAGCGTACAAACAAGACAGTCTGACGGACATCGTATACCGACTGAGAGAAGGCCACTCGTCGAGGGAAACAGGAATACACGCACAGTGCGTACTTCAGCATGGTGTGGTACACGATCAAACCTATCCCCATTTAGGTACGCAGGAGTCCCAAACGTAGCGCGAATAACAACAACAACAGATAAATTAATGATGATGCGTGCGAAGAAGTATCAACAAAAGTGGCCATAAAATAGTCAAAGCCGTAGCCATAGCCCAGGTGCCACCGGAGCCAGAAAATGTAGCCAAAAATCTGGCAACCCTGTAATGACGACCGCCATTGCCCGAAGCGGTTGTGTTGCACTCTACCTATAAGTGACAGAATTCCTTTTTTCCCCGTGTTTCTCTTTTCTTTCCTTCCTTTGTTTTGATTCCCCCTTTTTTCTTTTTTCTTCCTTTTCTTTTTTGATTCCCCTTTTTGTCTTTTTGTCTTTCTCCTTCCTTTTCTTTCCCCTTTTTCCTTTTTTTCGGAATAGCAGGCTCTTTGCCTGGCTAACCTTTCCGTTCTTTTTTTCTTAATAAACATATCCCCCCCCTTTTTTTTCCTGCGCACGCCACCGTTTTCTTTTCTTGGTTGACCCCCTACACGACGGCTAACCGCGCGTTATCACCAAAACACAGCCACAAGTGACAAGTCATCACAAACAAGTTGAACGTCTAGACGGCCACTTTTCTTCTTGCGAATCCCCATTGTAGAGCGAGATAGTGCGGGGAGCGCTACGTGTTTACCGTCATTCTACGCGCATCGCATGGACGCGGGGACCAGCCGAAGCCGTCCACTTATACCCGGTAGTCCTGAGGGAAATCAAAAGTCCTGCAGGCGATGGAAATACACTACACGGTGCGTATACCGTTTCGTCGGTCGTGGAATGAAGAGGCTATTCGAGCACGTCACAAACTACACATTTATATTTGGAAAGGGGAAAAGGGGGAGGGGAATATGTTAATTAACACTCTTAAAAATGAACTTCACCTCATAGCGCGCTCCTAGCAAACCATCATCTCGAATGATATCGTTATCTGAGCTGATTTGTTGAAAACGGGAGGCGTACGCCTTTTCTGTGACAATTATGACTAGCATAAGTGTCACAAAAAAAGGCGTACGCCTCCCGTTTTCAACGAATCAGGGCAGATTTTTAAGAGTGAAGAAAAAAGAAAGGAAAGGTCAGCCAGGCGGAGGTCGACTTGCTATGCAAAAAAAAAAAAGGAAAATTGGCGAAGAAAAGAAAAGGAAAAGAAGAAAAGGAAATGAGAAGATAGGAGGAGAAAATGGTAAAGAAAAGAATAGGAAAAGAAGAAAAGGAAAGGAAAAGAAAAAGAAGAATAGAAAAGGAGAAGAAAAAAGGAGAAAGAGGAAAATAAAAGGAAAAGACAACAAAGAAAAGAAAAGGAAAAGAAAGGAAAAGGAGAAGACAAATAAGAAAGGGGAAACAAAGGAAAAGAAGAAAAGAAAAGGAAAAGAAGAAAAGAAAAGGGGAAAAGGGACCAGCTCGCGTGATGGCCACAGTGGTTAGGATGATGGCTTTGCACGCCGAGACTGCGAGGTGGCGCGGGTTCGAATCCCGGCACCGGCAGTACGGTTTTCCCTGGGTTTTCCGGCAGACGAATATCGACACAGTTCCCCCTCAAGTCGGCATAGGATGCATACTAACCCTCCCTGTCCCCCACTCCTTCCTGCTGCCCCCTCTCCATCTGTCCACATCTGTACGCCGCTCCTAGCCACAGTTGCTTCGCGGCGCTAACGTTGTGTTTAAAAAAAAAAAAAAGAAGCGGAAGGAAGGGAGATCTACAACGGACCGGTCGACTCCTGAATGGCGTTAACCGATCAGATTTAAAATCGTTCGTCAGCAACTGCCTCGAGATTGTGGGAAACATATCGGGGAAAAAAAAAAGGAACTATATGCACCGAAAAAAACTATGAAAAGTATGAAATCGAAACTATCGAAAACTATGAAATCGAGGTATTTGTGAACCGAAGATATTCGTACATCGCCAGAGCGAGGCGCTGCTGTTGATTGTTTACGGATTTTACGGATGCCGGACGTTATAGCCCGGTGGCGGAACCCATATTGGCAGCTGTTATTCCAAAACTAGAAATAAAAACACGTATCTCCCTTCATCAAAAAAGTGTAGGGCCGTATTCTTAAACGATCCTCGACTTGACCCTCCACCAGAGCTGCTCCTCCAACAGATTTTACGGGTCAAGAATCGACCCGAGAGGAGGAAAGCCTTCTTGAAGCCCAATGGTTCCTGAGGGGCGCTCCTTTCCTCCTCTCACCAAAGTGCCGTAAGAGTGTATATACTCACTCTAAAGACTTCACCGCATAGCACGTTCTTCGCCAACCGTTGAAACGAATGATAGCGTTATCGCTTCTGATTCGAAGAAAGAAGGGGGCGTACGCCTTTTTGTGGCAATTTGGATATACGATAATTGACAGAAAAAGCCGTACGCCTTCCTCTCTCCTCGAGTCAGAAGCGATAACCTTATCATTCGTGGCAATGGTTGGCGCAGAACGTGCTATGCGATGAAGATATGTTTTTAGACTGCTCTTAAAAACGAAACCCACAGCGCGGCACGCTCCTATAGCTAATCATCATCTCGAATGACATCGTTCTTTCCCCTGATTTGTTGAAAACTGGAGGCGTACGCCTTTTTTTGTGACACTTACGCAGTTCATAATTGTCACACACACACACACACATAAATGGGATGATGATGTGGTGGGTCATTCTCTGCCGTTATGGCGGTATAATTGTCACAAAAATGGAGTACGCTTCCCGTTTCCAGCAGATCATGGAAGAGAATGAGACGATGGTTGGCCAGGAGCGTGCTATATGACATTCCAATGGCTTGCGCTTTTCTATATGTCACGGTCGATGGTCACAAAGAGAGAGTCGCATGACCTAAGGGGATATTTTTAGGGAGACGAGGCGCTATGCAGTTCCGGAAATGTGACGTGATTAGCAAAACATCTCTCGTTTACACACTGGCTTGGTTGGAAGCTTATCTTGCACTCTCTCATTTCCCATGAGTGTTACGCAATAGTCCTTCAACTGTGCTTGAGATTTAGCGGCGCATTTGGCGGAGGGAAAGTGAGGAAGAAATCCTATCCCCATTGTTCCTATAGAACCAGTCCCGAACTATTTTCCATGCTACGCTACTGTTTTCAGTACGGAGCTCGCCTGCTTTCCCGCCGTTCTATACATTCGCCAAAGCTGATTAAAACCGTTTCGAGAAGATTAATTCTTTGGATTTTTTGCCATTTCAGTAATGAGGCTCTTCGGTGTAGCTGTACGTTATTTTGAAAAGTTACTTTAATCTGATCACCCAGGATTTCGTGATATATATACAGACAAACGCGTAACTAACAATTTTAGGTGCCGGATTTTGTGATATCCATCTAACCCGGTAGACGTCTTTAGATGGGGTCTGACGTAAGACTCGTGTCCAGCCCGAATCGATTTCGATCCTAACCGTACTTCGTGCCATCTTACGTGTAAAAAGAAAATATCTACGAATTATACTTAGGGCCTGACCTTTTAGGGTTAAACCCGTATCCGCCCGATATTTACCCCCCGAACGAAGTCTGTAAAATTTGGGTTTAACCCGAATCTACCCGAAAACATCCGGGTCGCGTGGCACACTCATAAGCGTGCATTAAAATAAAGTTTGATAACATTGCTAAACATTAGTTCCATGTTAAGACAAATTTTTATTAAACAAAAAAAAAATCACCCGAATACACCCGAATTCCTGACGACAGAATATGCCGTAACGGGATTTAACCCGAATACAATCGAATTTTCAAATGAAAAATATCACCCGATATTTACCCCCCGAATTTGGCCAAAAATAAAACCCGAAAAAGTCAGGCCCTAATTATATTATAGTATCACACGCTGTTTTACATCAACCGATCATTCCGCTAGCACTACTGAACAAAATCAGCATGGCAAGACGGCCCTCATCAAAGAAGGCATATATAACCAACCACATTTAGGAAATGCATTTTCAGATCAACGTAGGAAGCATAAAACGCTCCCATCCGAACTCATACGCTCCATCCATTCCGTTTTTATTATTGTTACTCGCGTTGAGATATACGAGTCCAAACACGGGCAAAAAGCAGCGTACATTTTCTTCCGCGGCTCGCAAGCAACGCGGGTTTCGAGAGTGAAAAATCCTCCGTCTCCATTCGAGCGAGAAGCCACTTCGAAAACAGGCGTATTTTAAGTGAAGGATACAAAAAAAAGAAAAAAAAAAGAAAGAAAACAAGGATGGAAGCATATTTGTCTCTACAAGTGATTTCTCTGCCAAAAGCCACACGCTAAATGATTAAACGACGCTTCTTCTCGAACTATACAATGCTACGTAATGCCGCGAGGCTTTTAATGGATCTAAATAAAGAAATAAGTTTGAAAGATAATTACGTATTTGAAATACAACAACAGCAATAGAAAAGGGTTAGAAATTGGGCTGTTCGGTGGTTCATGCTTTAAAATCGATAAAAAAAAAAAAACTTTGCAGAAGAGGGCGTTGCTGGCTCAGGTTATTTAAGAAGCGTGTCTTTCTCAATAAAATGTTGTTCGTCAGTCTGTGCTGTGTGTTTGTACCGTCTTGTTGGGTTATAATTCCCCGGCACGTTTTTCTTATCGATTTTAAAACTAGATAATGATGATGACATTACTTGATACGAACCTGCGTCCCAATGAAAGAACTGCTAAAAAGCGAGCAAGCTGGTGAATAGAATTCATAGTAGTGGAACACCAAGACCACAGCAAAGAGAGCAAACTTCTACAAGAAAAGATAGGAATAGCCGCGTGGAAAACTGCACTGCTATACTGCGAATACCGAAATTCACCCGGTGGTGGTGATGGTGATGGGACTGCTTCCCGTACTCGGCCACGCTTAGGCGGGCAACTTTACAACAATCGCAGTGGGGGAGGGGAATTGTGTGCCCTGGGGCCGACTTCACAGCCAACTGCGCCGACTATGCTGGGTGCTCCGGGTTCGAACCTGGGAGCCAGCTGTGCTGTCTTGCTGTTTTCCCTGGGTTTTCCGAAGTTCACCCGGCTCTGACGTCACGAGAGGCGTCTCCATTGGGGCAGCGCGGAAAATAAGGTCACGTGCGTACAAGTACCAATGACATCAGCCGAAGCTCTTGCTCCTCTGACATCAGGATTTGACGAGTACGTGTTTCACACATACGTTGGATGATGGTAAGGTATAGGCGATTCACCGCCGCTGAGGCGGTACACTGCCCTATCGCACACCAGCTCCCGTGGCTCAGTGGTTAGCGTGCTGGCCATGTCACGTCGAGACTGTGAGGTACCCGGGCTCGAATCCCGGTGCCGGCTGTGCTGTCTGGGGTTTTCCTGGGTTTTCCTCAGACGCTTTCAGACATATGTCGGCACAGTTCCCTTAGAAGTCGGCCCAGGACGCACATTCCCCCAGGGCGTGAGTCGTGACGTTGCCCACATACGTGAGGCCGACAACGGCAAGCCCTATCACCACCACCACCACCCTATCGCACATTGGGATGTGGATGAAAATGGGGGGATAATGATGAGGGCAAGCAGTTTCAGAGATCACGTGTTAAGAAAGTGAATGAAAGTATACGAAAAACGATTTTTCTTCACAAATGATTTCTCTGCCAAAATCGACACACAAAATGATCAATGCATCCAGAACGCAAAGCGAGGTTTTTTTCCGTCAAAAAATCAACAAAAAGCCGCATATAGTGTTTCTGTTAAAGATCCTGTCATATGCATATATATTGTGTAAAGGCTACACGCATGAGCGACTATAGTGTGTCTTGCGTGAAGCTCATCCTGCAGTTTGAAAAGAGAAGACCGTCTGGTCGATTGTTTGGCTCGGAGAGCTATGGTCACGCAATGTGGTGAGAGGAGGAAAGGTTACCGCGTTTGTGCATTGTCACAGCGGGCCAGCGGGCGCTGAATTGGACTATAGTGTTAGGAGTTGCAGAAAGGGAAATTTCGATGTTCGTAAATTATACCTAGCAGCGTCCTTTTAAGTAAACGGATTGGTAAAGTAATGATCTGCCAAAATCCTTTCTTCCCGCTCTTCCCTCTCCCCCAAGCAACGTGCCGCCAGTCTAGGCAGGTCGTCTACCCCCACCCCTGACAAAGTGGTGTTGATGTTGGGGGAAAAAAAAAATAAAAAGGAGGGATTGAATTCAACGCACGACGGATTCGGCTACTCCCATAAACAACCCCCATCCCCCACCCCCCAAAAAAAAACAAAAAAGAAACAAGACCAAATAAGCGGTTAAATGAAGCACACGGCCCCAGTAAACTGTCTCCAATGCACTAGTCTGTATAAAAGTCACAAGCGCTGACAAGGCTGCGTACCTCTTGTGGTCGTGGTGGACGGGCTTGCCGTTGTCGGCCTCACAGATGTGGGCAACGTCACGACTGACGCCCTGGGGGAATGTGCGTCCTGGGCCGACTTCTAAGGGAACTGTGCCGACATATAATGTCTGAAAGCGACTGAGGAAAACCCAGGAAAAACCCCAGACAGCGCATCCCTCTTGTCAGGTGGCCAAGTATATACCCAGCACTTTTTCGAGGTCAAAATTTCGGGTGCCCAATCGGTCGCGAGAGCAGATTTCATACTGGCCCTTTGAGATGCATATCTGGAACAGCGAACGACAATGTGCTGAGTGTCATCCACGGTCGCACAAAGTGTGCATTTCATTTTCACTGAATCAGCCCTCCCAATATTATGGAGGAATTGGCGCCCGTACGGAACGTTCAAAACGGAACCTGCGCAAAGGCGTCTGAACAGCCAGATCATTACCAGATCGATACCAGATCGATGCCAGTCAGATCGTTACCTCGATCTGACAAAATCTTTATAATTTGTAAATAGGAAAAATGAAACGGGAGCTACATATTTGCGCCGTATCGTGCGAAATTATAATTCAAACGGCGCCGAACACCAGCAGTGGACAGCTATTTCAGCCTCATTGAAACCTCAACAGCAGAATGTGTGGGTAAATAACGTGTAATACGTTTAATAAACGTCTAATAATAAACGTTTAATAAACGAGGAAGTGTCCTCCCGTGAGGATGAGGACCTCGATCACCATCTGAAAGCCCATCGTTTGTGTTTAGAGTTTGAGTTTGAGCGCTGCCATAGAGCTTCGGCTCATTGTCTTTTAATGGGCTTCCCACATCCGTTTCAGGCGCATGCTCTGAACGAGGTTTAAAAAAAAATCTAGAAGAATTATAGAGCTTACACGCAGAAACGCTCCTGTTTGCAAGCATTCAAAAGGAGGCGATAAAAACGCATTCAGTCGTATTGAATGGGGACGTTTGCCGAGGTAGCCTTTAGAGAGGGAGAAAGGAATATCAAAAAGAGCACAACCTTCGTCACTTAAATAAGGGGGGGATGTTTATTTAAAAAAAAAAAGAAAAGGAAAGGTCAGACAGGCTTTTCAATATGCCAGGACTGCATAATGAGGGCTTTTGCGATATCTCTCTCGCTGGAGATGAAATGTTGACTAAAATGTAGGCCACTAAAAAAGAAATGCTTGAAACGATTTAGAACTGTTCACTTATTCTAACACAGTTCCCGTTCGTCCGTATATAGTTATAAGGAGAGAGGTATTAATCTCAGCAGGCCTCGGTCGAGATTTATAACTTGTGTTCCACAGGTTTGTGTGCGTTTATACTGTAATCACATAATGCGAGGGAATTCGTATTCGCAGCGACTGCGTCAAATACATAGTGTGCTCAGTGCGGTAGTTCTGGTGTCACACATGGGCACACGAAGTACCGTTTGTTTTGTAACACAAACAGTAAATACAATATATCGGCACTCCGGCAAAGACGGGAAGATTCCGTGAATCCAACGCTGCCAAATCTTCAGCGTGCACGTAGGACGCACTCTTAGAAATGAACTGCACCGCATAGCACGCTCCTAGCCAACCATCATCTTGAATGATATCGTTATCAGCACTGATTTGTTGAAAACGGGAGGTGTACGCCTTTTTTGTGACACTTATGCCGTTCATAATTGTCACAAAAAAGGCGTACACTCTTAAAAATGAACTTCACCGCATAGCACGCTCCTAGCCAACCATAATCTCGAATGATATCGTTATCTGCTCTGATTTGTTGAAAACGGTAGGCGTACGCCTTTTTTGTGACAATTATGAACCGCATAAGTGTCACAAAAAAGGCGTACGCCTCCAGTTTTCAACAAATTAGGGCAGATAACGATATCATTCGAGATTATGGTTGGCTAGGAGCGTGCTATGTGGTGAAGTTCATTTTTAAGAGTGTACGCCTCTCGTTTTCAACAAATCAGGGCAGATAACGATATCACTCAAGACGGTTGGCGAGGAGCGTGCTATGCGGTGAAGTTCATTTTTAATAGTGCGTGTAAAAGGCGTGTGTAAAAGATAATTTGGGAAGATGGTCTCGTAATTGTTGTCATCGTACATGCATAAAGAAAAACTAAAAAATGATTCGTTGGACCGGTTGCGCTGACGTATCACCTACGGGTCCGTATATAGGTGCGGGCTCGATCTCGGCTGAGGACGCCCAAAAACTGCCAAAATTAATCCACTGACCGAAAACTGTGGTGTCGCTCATGATAGGTGTTTCGCGACTTGAATCCACCAGTTATCGGTATATCAGTATGCGTACGTTATATAGATATCGAACGGTCGCCATCCTCGTATCTTCCCTTCTTTCTTTTTTGAACGCAATAATCTAATGGGTCCCTCGTCGTAAATAAAAAAAGACGTGGAAACGCTCGCTAACTTCCCTCGCAAATTTGAATCGCTAAAAGGAACACACACACACACAAAAAAAAAAAGAGAAATCGAAGCGCCCGTAACACGTTTCATAAAATTCACTCCTCCTAAGGAAGTGCTAGATCGGTGTGTCGTAAAACATTAAAAGGCGCAGGAACACCTGCGCTCAATTTTATATCGAGGCAGGTGCCGCACACACGATCCAATAAAAGACTATTAGTATTTCATGCTCCTTGGTTAAGCCAGCCTATATAGGATAAAATGTACTTTTCTCGATCGTGCTGGAGGTGAAAATTTCTTTCCCATGCAGACTTCTTCTTCCTGTATTTCGGAAAAGTCGAACGCGATAAAATCATAGACAGGAAGATTTCCCATTCACCAAAAGCAAAGAAAAGAAAAAGAAAGACATCAGAATTCCAGAAGGTGACAGCCAGCCATTTGCACTTTCTCTGCTGGTAAAATAACTGTTACACGCGTGAGAAAATAAAGGACGGCTAAGTCGGAGTACCTAACGACCGCGGGACACCAGGTTCCATTCCCCACGTTCTTCTAGTTTTCTTTTTCTTTTTTTTTCTTTTCTTTTTTTCTGCTAAGTGCTTGCATGCATTTCCTTGCCTTTCGTGTTGAAATGTGTGTGTGTGTGTGTGTGTGCGTGTGCGTGTGTGTGTGTGTGTGTGTGTGAAGGGCAAAGGCTGTTGGGAGTTGCTCTCGTAGAAAAATGAAAATCAGACGTGTAACGACAATGTATTCGGGTTAAACGGCTTTCATAAATTCTGGGAGAAGGAGAAAAGAGTGCTAATTTCTCAACGTGTAATTGGAACGACTTACCGCCGTATAGTCTCAATCGGGATCCCGATAAGCTCTTGAAACAGAACATGCTGGACACATAGTACAGTCAAACTCCTTTATAGCGAACACCTTTTTAACGAAAATACCACTACAGCAATTTTTTTTTGCGGTCCCGCCGGAGCCTATAGGTCCAATAAGAGACATCCTTTTTAACGAAAAAACCTTTACTGCGAATTTTTTTTTGCTGTCCCCTGGGTTTCGTTGTAAAGGAGTTTGACTGTATAGTGAAGCCAACCATTGCACAGAATGATATACCGTTATCTCGCGTGATTTGCGGAAAGCGTGGGGGCTTATGCCTTTTTGTGACAATTAACTGCGTCAAGTGTCATAAAAGGCGTACGCCTCCCGTTTATAACCATAATCAGGCGGCAGAACGATGTCATTCGGGATGGACGGTTGGCTAAGAGCGTGCTATGCGGTGAAATTGTCGTTTATGTCGGCACAGTTCCCTTAGAAGTCGGCCCAGGACGCACATGCCCCGTCAGTCGTGACGTTGCCCATCTCTGTGAGGACGACAACGGCGAGCCTTTTCACCATCACCACCACCACTACCACCACCTGTGTTGTAAGAGTGGGACCGTACTCAAACTCTGACCCATCTCAGAAATGATTGGTTGGTAGAAAAACGATTAGGTAAACGGTATTATCGAAATTCTCCCCACTTATAGATTCATAGTTATATAGTCTTTTCACAACGTAAAACCCCGATATATGAGAGAATATATACCAATTACCACTCAGCGGTTTCGTTCACAAAACAAACGTTCGCGGCATCGCTTTGAGAGCTCCTATATATGCCTGATCAAAGCAGTCTGCTTGGGTGGCGCTCCGGTAGAAAAAGAGGGAGAGAGAAAGATAAACAGGGTGTAATTAAACCCAGTTGGTCGTGAATAAAACTATATGAAATAAATATATCCATACATTTCAAGAACGAGGGATGCGCGAGGGAGATGGCTTCCCGCAAGCGTAATAGCGAACCAAAAATAAACAATAAAAGCCCAGTTTATAGGTATCATGCTGGTAGGTCCGCTAAGAATAAACGAAGAAGAAGTACATTAATGAAATCGTCGATTTGGTTTTCGGAGGTCATCGTGCGAGCCGCCAGACCAAATCTGACACTTTGAATATAATGCGGTAATATATACAAATAAATATAAGCGAATAAAATATTTTCTCTTCGTCACAGAAGCAAGGCTTTTGGAACGCGGAAAAAGATGGTCTCTGGAAAGAAATTCAATTTCTGGGATTGCATCGAAAAATGTCCCGAGACGACTGTTTCTCATCCCTGCCACGGATAAAGATTGGTTGTTGTCGTTTGCGAGGGTTTGCATATATAGGGGAGGAACCGCATTTCATTTCTCCTTTACATTTGTTCACTCAGGAATGAACAAATATAAAAGACGGAATTGTACTTAAACTGGAGAATACATCCGTTCGTCGGTGTAGCAGCTCCAAGATCTGGCTGCGAAAGGCGGCAGGTGACGGGTTCGAATCTTACACTCTTGAAAGAGAACTTCACCGCATAGCACGCTCTTTGCCAACTACAATCCCGAACGACATCGTTCTGCACCCGTATGGGTTAAAAACGGGAGGCGTACGCCTTTTTGTGACACTTATGCCGTTATGGCAAGTGTCACCAAAAAGGCGTATGCCCCGAGCTTTCCACAAATCAGGAGTGATAAAGGATCGTTCTTTGCAATGTTTGTCCTTCACCGTGCTATGTGGTGAAGTTCTGCCCCGGGTACGAATCCGGGCGCCGCTGGGCTGTACGGCTGTTTTCCCTGGGTTGTTCTCAGACGCTTTAAGGCAAGTGTATAGACACAGTTCCCTGAGAAGTCGGCCCAGGACACACGATCCCTCTTTGCGATACACTCTAAAAACCGAACTTCACCGCATAACACGCTCTGCGCCAACCATTGCCACGATTTATAGGGTTATCACTTCTGATTTGAGGAGAAAGGAAGCGTACACCTTTTTGTGTCAATTATCATATATCCAAATTGACAGAAAAAGGCGTACGCCCCCACTCTCTTCGATGCGGTGAAGCTGGGTTTTTAGAGTGTAGTCGTGACGTTGCCCGCCAGGGCGTGGCCGACTATAGTCAGCACTGTGCTGTGCTGTCTCAGGTTTTCCGAAAGGCTTTCGAGACGGACGTCTGCCCAGTTCCCCTTCAAGTCGGAACCAGAACGCACACTAACACCCGGTTTCCCACTCCTTCCTGCTGCCCCATCTGCATGCCGTTCACTGCAACATTCGCTATTTTGAAGTAAATAAATATTAGCATAGTGCGCACTACACATAGGTAAATAGTAATAAAAGTATGCGCCTGTGGGCTCACGGAAAGCACGACGCAACGCAACCAACAATCGGTTTATTTATTTACTAACACAACATACACATACATACACTCTTAAAAGTGAACTTCACCACATAGCACGCTCCTAGCCAACCACCATCTCGAATGACAACGTTCTCGCCCCTGATTTGTTGAAAACCAGAGGCGGAGCCTATTCTGTGCCGCGCATAATAGACACAAAATAGGCTCCGTCTCCCGTTTTCAACAAATCTACACTCTTAAAAATGAACTTCACCGCATAGCACGCTCCTAACCAACCATCATCTCAAATGATATCGTTATCTGCCCTGATTTGTTGAAAGCGGGAGGCGTACGCCTTTTCTGTGACAATTATGAACAGCATAAGTGTCACAAAAAAGGCGTACACGTCCCGTTTTCAACAAATCAGGGCAGATAACGATATCAATCGAGATTATGGTTGGCTAGGAGCGTGCTATGCGGTGAAGTTCATTTTTAAGAGTGTAGGGCGAGAACGTTGTCATTCGGCGTGATGGTTGGCTAGGAGCGTGCTATGTGGTGAAGTTCACTTTTAAGAGTGTAGAAGCCGCTGCCGAAGGGGGAGGGGGGGATATGTTTAATGCAAAGTTAAAAAAAGAGAGAAGGGAAAGGTTAGCCACGGTGTGGGCTTGCTATTCCCTAAAGCTTTCAAGCAAACAAAAGAAGACACAAACAGCTGGGATACAGAAAATTATGAAGAAAAAGAAGCAGAGGAAAGAGCTCCTTCACTAATCGTTGCCGAAGGGTCTCTAGCAAGTGCTAGTATATAGACACCCGCGGCAAGAAAAAGAAAAACAAAAAAAGTTTTTTTGGTTATGTCGCTATACACCAGCTATGGCCGGCGCACACGCCATTTTGTCTGCGAACTGGAGTTTCTCCAATCTCCTGGAAGCTTGTCGTCCATCTCGGCGCGTGGTCGCTGTAGAAAAAAGGAGCGCGATGGGACTGTCGATAACATTGTTTGTTTGGCAGAGGCTGCTGCCAATATCGGTACGAAATCTCAGATATCACATTTGGGGTATTATCCGTGAGAACCTTGGACTACATCAGCAGCACGTGTGGTTTACCAACCACGATAGAAATTCGTAGTAAATAACGTACGTAGCCAACGCAGAGACGCGCGGTCAAGGGATTTTTTTTTTTATCTGCAGCGTTAACATTTGTCACATATTGGTACCATTTTTATTTTGTTTCGATCGAGGGAAATTTAATTTATTGAATCGAACGCCGAAATTTTCCGGGCCAACCTAATGTTTTCTTCGTGAAAATGGGTTCCTCGTAGTCATTTTACTCGGTATCAATTGCTTAAATGTATTGCTTATATCAGTTGCTTAAATAAATTTGCCGAAAATCTGCTGAAATGAGTCCTTGGCTCCGCCTCTTTTTTTGTCGGTTCTAGTTTGAGCGCCAAGGTGCGACCAAATACGGTTACATTGACACGCCATACGAGGAGGGGAGAGGGCTAGAATCCCAACTTATTTTTTTAGGGAATAGCAAGCCGGAGTGCTGCATGGCTGACCTTTCCCCTTTCTTTTTTTCCTTATTTTTTTTCTGCCAATAACCCCCCCCCCCCCAACCCACAAAACAAACACGCGCGGTGAGTGGGGAAATCAAAGCTATCTTATCAAAAACGAGGTCACCCGACCTTTTGACAGGCAAGGAAAGGAGGTTTCTTTTTACTTCTTTTTTTTATCGCACTTTGGCGCAGCAAAAAGAAAAAGAGAAAGAAAAAGAAAGAAAGACGGATGGAGGACAGAGGATGAAGGGTGGAGATGCGTAGAGGGTGCATGAGTTCGTCGAGGAGAGCACAGTGTTAGATGGGTCGTTGAGAAAGACCTGCTTTCTGCAGAAAGAGAAAGAGAGTTGAGAGAGAGAGAGAGAAATGAACTTCACCGCATAGCACGCTCGCAGCCAACCATCATCTCGAATGGCTTCGTTCTCTCCTCTGATTCGTTAAAAACGGGATGCGTACATCTTTTTTGTGACACATATGCAGTTCATAATTGTCACAAAAATGACGTATACGCTTCTCGTTTCCAGCAGATCAGGGGAGCGAACGATGTCATTCGAGATTATGGTTGGCTAGGAGCGTGCTATGCGGTGAAGTTCATTTTGCTGGCACAGTTCCCTTAGAAGTCGGCCCAGGACGCACATTCCCCCAGGGCGTGAGTCGTGACGTTGCCCACATACGTGAGGCCGACAACGGCAAGCCCTATCACCACCACCACCACCACCATCATTTTTAACAGTGTAGAGCCGATGAAAAAAAAAGCGGAGACAACGACTCATTTCCGCGGATTTTCGGCGAATTTATTTCAGCAACGTTTTAGCGCGTTACGGGTTCTATATACTGAGTGAAGTGGACACGAGGAGTCCATTTCCGCCCGGAAAACGTTAGGTTGACTCGGGAAATTTCGGAGTTCCGAATCGAAGAAAGTAAATTTCCATCAATTGAAACGAAATAAAAATGGTACCAACATGCCAATGTAGTACCGCCAGCATAACCTGTCTGTCTGTTGCTTTACAATATTTCAGTGTAAGCCCTCTGGCTGGTAAGATAATTGCTGCCTTTACGTCACGAGGCAACTATGATGATGAGATGCGTCATGGTGATTGAACTGGGTATCAATTTTTTCCACTCCGGGATTCTTGGAAGAGCTGTTTTTTTTTCTTTTTTTCCTTTTTTGGTGCGTGTGTGGGGGAGGGGGGGGAAGCAATCTATTCGTGACAAAACTTGTTGATTACCCCACCTGAGCCCTCAGCGACATTCGTGACGTCCGCCGAGGCGGGATAACTAATGCTTATACGTCATCTTCAAACGGACAGAATAATTGGAATGTAGCCATTATACGTCCTGTTTAGCACTCGAAGCACGCCTATAGCTACTCGGAGCTGTACACATGTGTTACACGTCCCGAGTATCAATTTAGCGCGTCTTTTGTGCGCTTGATGTTGAATAATGCGACAGGGTGACACAACGCGCTTATGACAGCTCATAAAGCTGTCGGGGTATATCGAAGCGATGTAGAAAAAAAAATAAAGAAAGAAAGATGAATTATACGTAACCATTGAGTCGCGTTCAATCAAAGAAAGGCATATATAGAGTGCTGTAGGAGAACTTCATAACGTATAACCTTGCTACCTTGAGTTACGAGGGTAATCATCGTAACGGAAATAAACATGAGCAGGAAAAATTATTAGTACGGGCTTTCAAACGCTATGTTCTGGTGGTTAACAACAACTACTACTGCTACATAAATGACGATGGGATGAGGTGACTCACCGCAACAACTGCGGTACCATACCTCAGTGCATGTGAGTTAATATTTGAGTGGGATGGCGATGAAAAAGATGAGGCGGATATGTTTAATAGTGTGAAAGAAAAACGGAAGGAAAGAAAAAAAAAAGGGAAATGTCAGCCAGGCTAATGCCATCTTGCTATTCCGAAAAAGAGAAATAAAGATAAAGATAAAGAAGGAAACTGAAAACAAACAAAAAGAAAGATAGAAAAGGAAAAAATGAAAGGAGAAAAGGATGCTCCGACAATGCCATTCTTAGGTTGAACGCGACTTGTTTCGTGCTCGCTTCCGGTCAAGAGATCCATTGAGTCAGGAGATCCAACCGGTCACGTGACAGGCGAGTCAAAAGATTTAAAGCGTCAAGAGTTCCAACCCGCCCAGCCGCAAAGTGCTTTGTCCTTGTCCTTTTGTGGACGGCGGGAAAAATTAAGGGAAAACGTGATACAAAAACACACACACACACAAAAGGAAGAAAACAGATGTTCGGGCATATGAAGCTATCTTTCGTACCCTGAGAGAGTCCACGATCAGACGGTTCCGCCATGTAGAACGTCTGTCCACAACAGCGACTTGGCTCTTCGACTATACGAGCCTGCTGTGATACGAGAAGTGTTTGAATAATCAACGCGTTTGAAACAGCAGCCGGCCCACCCAACGTGAGCGTACGTAGCCCACGCTAACTGTAGAAATCATCTCTAACACGAAGCGCTGTCAAAAAAAAAAAAAAAAATGACACCACTTCTATAAATCCTGCGTTACAAACAGGTTGATCTCAGAATGCAACCACCTGTTTTTAACACAAATGACACGAGAGAACAGTCGGCTTTTCTTGGACTGCGCTATGTGTTACAAAGTAAGTATAACTAAGTCAATAAAAATGAGATGCCACCTGCATTTGTATTCTGTTTATACCGCACGTAAAACGAGTCCCTCGTATTTCGATACGAGTAATTTCTGCTTAGCGGTGTTAGAGTTAACGACGCAACACAAAGGGGTCAGAAGATCCAAGCCTGGCGAACCCTCAGACGAGTCAAGAGATCCATCGGTGGATCGCTTGACTCGATGGATCTCTTGACCCGTTGGATCTCTTGACGTGGAATCGAATCGAATCAACGAGTTTCGTGCTTGTTGTTGCATGCGTCGTAAATAACGTTTTTTTAATTATTATTATTATTATTATTCCGTGTTAGCGCCGCGAAGCAACTGTGACTATGAGCGGCGTATATAGATGTGGACAGGTGGAGAGAGGACAGGAGGAAGGAGTGGGGAAACAGGGGGAAGTGTGCCGACATTCGTCCGGAAAGCCCGCAGGAAAACTCAGGGAAAACCTCAAACAGTGCCGGCATTCGAACCCGTGTCACCTCCCGGTCTCGGTGTGGAAGGGAACAAGGCTTGGGTTCGAATCCCGTCGACTTGCTATTCAAAAAAAAAAAAGGAAAATGGGGGCAGAAAAAAAGGAAAGAAAGGAGGAGAAAACAGGAAAAAAGGGAACGAAAACAAAAGGAAAAAGAAAGGGGAAGACAAAGAAGAAAAGAAAAGGGGAAGACACCGGCTGTGCTCTCTGGGGTTTACTTTCGGGCACTGCAAACCAAATGTCGGCAACGTTCGCCATGAAGTCGGCCCTGACCGCGCGTACTAACTCCCTCTCCCACTCCTTCCTGTTGCCCATCCACCTTCCATCAGCGGACGCCCGCGCACCGCTTGTATAGCCACAACAGCTGCTTGGAGGTTCTAACGCGGACCAAAGAGATAAAATAATTTGCGAAAAGTATTTCACCCCTTTTGCCTGCGAGCCCCTCCCCCCAAATACGTTCTTCATCACCAGAACGTTTTCTTGTAGAAGACGCACGTACCGAGGAAAATGAACCGCTCCCGAGGAAAAGAATCGATTTGTTGCTGGCGACATTTGCTTCTGACACGCAGTCGTTAACGCTTTTCATATAGCGAGGAAAACATATCTCCGTCGTTCTCCTCCAAAACGAGGAAATGACAGAAAGCGGAGATCAAGCTTTCATAACAGCAGAACGACGTTTGAGAGCAACAATGGAGCCTCGCAGAGTTACCGTATTTTTCGACGTATATACTAATCGGCACCACACTGAGATTAGGAAAATTTGAAAGAAAAACAAAATAAAGAAATGTTGTGAACTGCGCGCACCCAGCGGTCTATACGGCGGCACGATCAAAAGGTCGTGTTAAAGGAGCTATGAACTGTAAACGTTAATGTTAACGTTAAAAAGTAAACGTTAAAAACACTGCCTTTGCCTTTGCCTTTGCGGCACTTGAGAGTTTCCTTGTGAGCTGCGGCATGGAACTCATATTTTAGGATTTTTTGCGAGTGCCTCGTATCAGTGTGTATCTTTGTAGTGTGTATTTGTAGTGTGTATCTTTGCATTAGTGTGTATCTGTTTCTCTGCATGTTCTAGTGATATTTATTCACTTGCACCTAGTGTACTAACACCATAGGTGGGGAAGTTACTTTTATTTTGTAGTGCACTACCGTTACTCACTACTTTTTCAAAAAGTAACGCGTTACGTTATTCGTTACTGTTGCGATAGTAGGTAACGCGTTACTAACGCCGTTACTTCTGATAAGTAATGCCGTTACTTTTGCATTACTTCGCTAGTTGTCCTTATAATATGTACCATATTCGGTTGAGTCACACAAGTGCGTTCCGCAGATCAATACACGCAATGTTGTGCACAAACAAGGGTCACGCATGAACAAAATTTACATGTATGATTTATTGCAACGCACAAGTAGTTGACGCTCAAAATTTTCATCTGTGTGGCTGAGCAGACTCCTAATGACACGTGCGTGCTGCTTGTCAAGGTTGATAGAGACGGTGACCTTTTATCTCACACAGTATAAATTCAAACAGCGAATCCCTTGGTACTTTGTTACTTGTTCAGACGGCAGAGGATATTTTTCTGTCGCTTTTACCCCATTCGTCCGAAAAATACCAAAGGGAGTGAAAAATAGAGGTGGTAAACAAAGGTGACATCTCAACCAGGGTAGGTCAATAGTCCTTTTGCGTTCTTCGCGGGTGCCGATGTGACCTTCTTGTCATTGTTGAAGATGAATAGAAAAAATCGGAGATTTTCCCGGAGTCTACAGGCACCGTCCTCGCTCAAGCTTTCAAGTTTAGACGATGAAGCAATGTTCCCAAACACGCAGTAACGCATAACGCCGTTACGCGTTAGTTAGTAAAAATGTAATGACGTTACGTTACTCATTACTTTTCTCCCAAATGTAATGCGTTACCATATTTCACTACTCGAATGTAACGCGTTACCGGTAACGCACTACTTTGTAACGCGTTACTCCCCACCTATGACTAACACACTAATTGTTGGGGATGGGGAATGTACTTTGTTTGTTTTTGGTTGTTTGTAGGTTGTTGTTTTGTTTTGGGAGTAGCAGAACTAGTCAGGAGACAAGTTCAATTTCTCCCTGGTTTTCTTTTAAATAATCAATCAATCAATAAACGTTAAAAAAAGAAGAAGTAGAAGAGTGGGTTCGGTTCCCGGTACATCCGTCGTTTTCACACCGGTTACTTTAGTTGAGAAAGTAACAACAACAACAACAACAACACAGCTATACGTGGGGGAAGGGTGTTGGAGCAAACCCTCACTGATCACGACCCGAAATCCAATATCGAAGAAGCTCGCTGTACATCTTTCCTCCTCCCAGATTGCACCAACGCAACAGAGGCCTGTACTAACTACTATCCCCCACACATGAAGAGAAGCAATCTCGAGATACTCTGCCCGTATACAATGAACGCGCAGCCGGCGGAGGAAACGGTTGTGCAAGAGGCGCGCCCGTCGAGTCGGATGAGAGGGGCGGACCATCGCCTGGTTACCCAAAATCAAGCACGCTGTTTTTTTTGTTTTTTTTTTGTTGTTTTTTCTTGTTTGCTTTTTCCGACACGTATATATACACTCTAAAAACAGAGCTTCACGGCATAGCACGCTGTGCTCAAACCATTGCCAAGAATTATAGAGTTATCGCTTCTGATTTGAAGAAAGAGGGGGGCGCACGCCTTTTTGTGGCATTTTCAGGCCATAGTCATGATTTAGTTGTTGTTGTTGTTGTGGCAATTTTCATATATCCAAATTGCCACAAAAAGGCGTACTCTCCCCTCTCTCTCTTCGAATTAGAAGCGATAACCATATCATTCGTGACAATGGTTGGCGCACGTACAGCGTGCTATCTTGTGAAGTTCGGTTTTCAGAGTGTACTTGGTTCCAGACAGAAATCCAATTAACATTTTTGGCAATGGGAGTTTTCGTGACTATCGTATCGAGGCCCAACATGAACGGTCCGTAATGAACTGTTGTTTGAGCTTTAAAGATGCGAGTCGTTAAGCCTCACACGCTTTATGGATGACAAACACGCGAGGAGCTATTATAGAGCACCCTCAGTGTTATTACGGCAGTCGATAAAGTACAACCGCGTCGCTCGCAGTCTGCTGAATAATTTAGTGAACACGCGGGGATAAAGTGCTAGGTCGATTCGATTCTGTGTTAGCACGGCGAAGCAACTCCGGCTATGAGCGTCGTGGACAGATGAACCGCAGGAAGGAGCCATTACTACGTGTACTTGCACACTCTTAGAAAAAAAAGGGTGGAGCAGTTACACCTCTTAGAAGGTAATAGCTGTCGCGCATATGCTGAGCCTAAAAGGTTGCAAAGTTCTGCCGGCTACCTACACTCTTAAAAATGATGGTGGTGGTGGTGGTGGTGGTGGTGATAGGGCTTGCCGTTGTCGGCCTCACGTACGTGGGCAACGTCACGACTCACGCCCTGGGGGAATGTGCGTCCTGGGCCGACTTCTAAGGGAACTGTGCCGACATATGTCTGAAAGCGTCTGAGGAAAACCCTTAAAAATGAACTTCACCGCATAGCACGCTCCTAGCCAACCATAATCTCGAATGATATCGTTATCTGCCCTGATTTGTTGAAAACGGGAGGCGTACGCCTTTTTTGTGACACTTATGCTGTTCATAATTGTCACGAAAATGGCGTACGCCTACCGTTTTCAACAAATCAGGGCAGATAACGATATCATTCCAGATTATGGTTGGCTAGGAGCGTGATATGAGGTGAAGTTCATTTTTAAGAGTGTACGAATGACAGGGTTACCGCTTCTGATTCGGTGAGCGAGGGGGGCGTACGCCTTTTTCGTATCAATTTGGATATATGATAATTGCTTTTACCACACTTTTACACCCTTTATCAGACGCTATGTTGACACTTATGCCGTTCATAATTGTAACAAAAAAGGCGTACGCCTCCCGTTTTCAACAAATCAGGGCAGATAACGACATCATTCGAGATAATGGTTCTCTAGGAGCGTGCTATGCGGTGAAGTTCATTTTTAAGAGTGTAGGTGGTAACTAAGTTATCACCCTTTCCCACCCTTTTTTCTTAGGGTGTGGGTAGACTTCAGCGGGAACTATGCCGACGTCCGTCCGAAAACTCTGCCGGTGGACGAAATAATAATAATAATAATAATAATTTAAAAAAAAACTCAGACTGCCGGTTGGTTCGGTTTTAAAGAAAAAATAAAATGGAGATTTTGGCTTCACTAATGTGAGGCCCGCAACTCCACATCACTTGCACCAGACTGCCGGTGGTACGATTCAAACCATCCACATTCCATGATTCCTTATGATGCTTGAAATCACCATAAAAAGTACGAGTATATCAATAAAATAATTTGCGACCAATCATTTAGACTTGAATTATCTCATCACCTCCCAAGAGCATTCATGCGGACAAAATAAATCCCTGTATCACCCATTGTATACAGTCACTCATGTTGATAGTTGTATCGTGACGTAAAAGCCGGAATGACGAACCTCGCACATCAGAGAGTTTTAGTGCATCACGTATAAGGCGGGATAGCGTTGATGGTTCTGCGCACGCGCAAAACATAACGAGAGCTTCGCGCAGTGTGCAGAACCACCACGCTATCCCTTAGGTACGCAGAGGCACTAAAACTCGCTGTTGAGACTCTCACAACGCAACAAAGAATACATGATGATGATGATGATGCTTTGAGTTTGAGGGAAAAGGGAGACAGTAGACGAAGTACAAGACTCATAAGCAGCAATTAAGCTTGAGTCTTGTGTGGGATATGGGGTCTAGTGGGATTGACTAGTGGGATAGTCTAGTGGGTGTCTAGTGGGATGTTTGGCCTCAGCGGCGAAACATCCCACTACATCATCATTACTTATTTGTTGTTGTTGTTGAGTCTTGTCCTGCTTGTATAAACCCAGCACAACAAGTTATACATGTGACAGGGAACGGTAAACAGTTTTAATTTGCGAGTAAAATTGCGGTAAAGCGGCTCGGGGCGACGTCTGGTGGGAAATAATCTCCAATTTGTCGAGCAACAGTGATCCATGTTCCCGACTGGTCATGATGACTATGTATCCGACTTCTTCCGTTTTAGACACAATGTTACGAGCATGCGACATAGTTCTGCCGCCGCACTTGACGTGCAATGCGCAGTCGGTGACCGCTTCGACACAGTGTTGCCCGTAATTTTCAATATTAATTTTCTATTAAACTATGAGCGCAATTGGGACAAAACTTATGACGTAGGAGTACCGAGGGCTCAAGCTATGGAATAGATAAATTTTCTCAGATTGGGCAGCTCTACCGCTGTTCTCCCAAACTCACGGAAATCTTTCTTTATTCGCGAAGAAACGCGTTCGATTTCATTCGATGGGAGGCAGAACCCAATGGGCAAGTCCTCAAGCTAGCAGCTTCCTCGAATAACCTGAGCGAGATACCAGGAAATTAAACGGCGACTTTTCTCCTCGCTGCTTTCTGCCAGCGCTTTGTTGCTCGTATTAACTCTCTCTCGTATGCTGGATGAATCGGAGAGTGAGGGTCATAATTAATTGCTCGTCTGGAACACGGCGGCAGCCTCATTAGTGGTCAGGGAGCCTCTTCCGAAGCTGCAAGGCCACATGGTCTGGGAACAATGGTGAGGACCCCGCCCACCTGATGTGTTTCTTTCTGCCGTCTCGCTCGCTTGGCTGTTGACAGCGGTTGGCTGTGGCGATGATGATGACCCGACGCTGTTTCAGGAAGAGCCCAGATGGGAAAATCTAAGGGTTTCGCGCACTTTGTTGCATAATTAGCACCTCGACGCTTTACGCGGCAAATCTTTGTACGATATTCTTCCGTTGATGGCGGAGCGCGATGGTGAGATACACCAAGTTGCATCCGCCACGTTTATAGTCGGGTTAGTCGTGATTGCGGCTTTGTTCGTGCTTTTCAAAACATTTTGTGTCGACTGGTGTATAGACTGATGGTGGTGGTGGTAGTACTAATGAAAGAGCTCGCCGTCGTACAGACTGAACTTGACCGCCTAGAACGCTTCAGGCCAACCATTGCACAGAATGATACCTTTATCGCTGTTGATTTGTTGAAAACGGGAGGAGTACGAACGTTTTTTTTTTGTGACACTTACGTTAGTTGTCACAAAAAGGCGTACAGCCCGTGCTTTCCACAAATCAACAGTGATATAGGCACCATTATGTGCAATGGTTGGCTTTCATCGTTTTACGATGTGATAAGGTTTTGTTTTAAGAGTGATACGTTATGTCTTTAATGAATAAAAATAAATAACGACGATTATTATATCACCGGGGCGTCGTTTTAGAGACTGCATAGTGCAACACCCAGCAACAACGGTAAAATTATGACATAGTGACTGAAGAGCCAGGTAAAGCCCCGAACGGAAAGGACAAACGAGTTCAAGTGTTCGTTTCTTTGGGCGATTCAGGAGAGGTTAGCCAAGACCGGCTGACCCGGAAAGGAGAGCCGTGGTTTCCCCTCGCTTTTTCCCGGTTTTCCCAGAAAGTCTCGGACGATATTCTGCCCGACGGTTCGTTCCACCACGCCACATAGCGTCAGCATTTTACGGCTCGAATTTGTGAAAAGTATTTAACCGGAAGTGGATCGGACATCTGAGCCCACGCTGTCTTCAGCACAGGCCTGAGCAGTAATGTCATTACCGTAATGAATTACTTCGTGACTTACTTCTACAGGTACTTCGTCACATAGCAAACGTTCCCTTTTTACATCCAACAGGATCCCTCTTCGCGAAATTTAGCATAATCAGAATTATGGATCTCTATAAGTACCGTATGTCCATTACATATGCAAGTTCAGTAAAGCAAAATAATCGCATCTTTCTAGCCCTAGCCAATTTAACCATGAGATTGACCTCTTATTCACTACGCTACAATGAGCCCTACTTCACACCGTGTGCACGAACTACTAACTATGGCTCACAGTTGGTTTCATATAATCTTCCACGACATATTAATTCCCATATCCAAAACAACATTAACATCAGCTGTCTTTCAATTCGCTCAATAAAGGCCATGTATGTTCACTAGGATGGTCATATTATTTCGTGTGTTCTCATAGCTTTTTTGTTTTATGCATCTTAATGCATTGTGTTCATTACCATTGTCTAACTCCGTGATTCATCTGGTTTGCTATTTGTTATTTTCGCTTTGCATTGTCCGGTTTGCTGTTTTGTCATCTTTATGTCTGCTTTATGTCTGCTTTATCTGTCAAGTGTACAAAGGGGGGTCAGACCTCGTCAAGCTGCAGTTTTTGCAGCTTTTTGTCTGTATCTCCCCACCAAGTGTCATTGGTGAAAATAAATTATTATTATTATTATAATTACTTTTTCTGGTAACTTGTAATATAACGCACTACTTTTGACATTATGTAATTTGTAATTTTAATTTAATTACATTTGAGCAGTAATTTTAATGACATTAGTCGTTACTTTTTACAAAAGAATCGAGTCTATGTCGGCACTTGGCAGAAAGAGAGTTGGCAACTGTCGAATTAAAAGAGTTCCAACGCCCACGATGAATGTCATTGTAATGTCATTACTTTTTCGTAGTAATTGTAACGTACACTCTTAAAAATGAACTTCACCGCATAGCACGCTCTTAGCCAACCATCATCTCGAATGATATCGTTATCTGCCCTGATTTGATGGAAACGGGAGGCGTACGCCTTTTTGTGACACTTATGTAGAAATGTTAATTGTCACAAAAAAGCGGACGCCTCCCGTTTTCAACAAATCAGGGGAGAGAGCGATGTCACTCGGGATGATGGTTGGCTAGGAGCGTGCTATGTGGTGAAGTTCATTTTTAAGAGTGTAATTTCATTACATTTCAATTGCAGTAATGAGTAATGTAATGTAATTATATTTTAACTGTAATTTTACCCAGGTACGCTTCAGCACAGCTTGGCTCCACCACAGCCTCCTTCCCTCCATGCCTTTCACGACTCTCTGACCCCCTTCCTGGGATCACTTAAGCGAACAATACCTCCTGCTTCGCTATGCGGTTCCTATAGAGAAAGTAAATCAGCGAGGGAAAAGTACGTCTTGTCGCTGGGGGCCTCATTATTCAAGCAGACGACGGCTCTTTTGTGCGCGAGCAAAACAAAAGAAGAGAAAAACATCTCCCCTCTGGCGGTCAAGTCATTAACCATCGGACCGTCTGCGATGTGGCTATACTCCGTGTGGTGCACGGATGGCCGGAGGTTGTTATTGTTCTCTGGTTTCGAGTTGCAAAGTTTTGTAACCTCCTTTCAATTAAGAGATTGGTCTTCTATGTCAAATGGTCAAGTGAGCATGCTGCTCGGGAGCCTATTGGGCCGACTTCACAGAGAGTGGTTACTTTAAAAAAAAAAAAGCAACTAGGAAACAGTTGCAACTATAGCTTGCGAAAGCAGTAACTGAGTTTGCGGCTACTTTTTAAATATGAGTAATTGCAGCTACAGTCACGTTAAAATAACTTTACGGTAACTCTAAAAAAACAAAAACAATCTTAATTGACGCTCTGATTCGTTAATTATAATTCGTTAATTATAACTCTCAATCATATTACGCCTCGCCATACCTTGGCCATTGCGGGAACTGTACGGTGGATGATGTCCTATACATCCCAAAGGCTCTTTCACGGAAAGACACTCCAAAATTCGCAGCCTCGTCTACTTTCTCCAGGAATCTGGCCTCGCTCAAATGCTACAAGTACCGCTCGGACTTCTCGGCAACTCTGCAGTGGCAGTCTTAAATCTTAAATTTCGGCCGTCATCATTCCTTCATCTGTTATCACACCATATCATCTCATACTGGCTACAGTCGTGACGCAGCCCACATACGTGAGGCCAACAACGGCAAGCCGGTTCGTCACCACCACCACCACGCCTTAGTTTAATAGTTTTCATTCTCGCACTCAGCGGCAGTTTTTCTTCCGAAAGTTGCCATCAGTACAGGAGTGCTTGAAGGAATGCTCGTATCGAATTTCGTTCACAGCGTGCAAACATATGGGGGAAATTCTTTCCCGAGCACTTGACCCCTTATTCTTGGATTCTACATCTGGGATCCGGCGTGAATTGCTGTTCAAGCTAAGTTTTGAAGTACTAAGTCATCTTGACTCCGTCAGGACTAACACCTCCACATTTTTCGTTTCACCTCTAATCTAATCTAATCCAATCTAATCTAACATACGAAAAATTATACTAAAATACCACCAACGAACGTATGCAAAGCACTTATCACACTTTGCCGATCTAGACCTCGATCAAATGACGTCAAATGCTAAGTCGGTCACAGTCAGAGAGTGGTCTTGACCCGTTGATTGTACCACTTTCTCGTTAATTGACGCCGGTTTCCCCTTCTATATACTGTGTACCATCAAGACATTCATATAGAACAGGAAACATTCTTTATACCTCTCCCTATTTTTCTCTAGTACTGTTCCACCAATTAGAAAAGCGTTCCTAACTATATAGACCGTCGCGTTCTATGGCGTGTGCATTCTGAAAAAAAAAAAAATAAATAAATCTCGTAATCTCTTATCAGTTAAATTTTGTGTGTGTGCTCTTTGTGCTCCACTTGTTCCCACTCCTCCTTAGGCCTCACAAAGGCCGGTAGTATATGTTAAATAAAAATAAATAAATAAAAACGGAAGTGACGAAGTTACGGCTTGAGAGTATGTCGCACGTATATAGAACGGGTTCCCCGGGAAATAAATAAAAAATATAAAGTACCATACACTCTTAAAAATGAACTTCACCGCATAGCACGCTCCTAGCCAACCATCATCCCGAATGATATCGTTATCTGCCCTGATTTGTTGAAAACGGGGGCGTACGCCTTTTTTGTGACACTTATGCTGTTCATAATTGTCACAAAAAAGGCGTGCGCCTTCCGTTTTCAACAAATCAGGGCAGATAACGATATCATTCGAGATAATGGTTGGCTAGGAGCGAGCTATGCGGTGAAGTTCATTTTTAAGAGTGTACGTTTAGTGAAACGAAGATTAGTAGACGTATGTTGAAGATTATACCTTCGAAAATCGCACGATAATTATTTCCTTCGGTTCAGTTATCTCGTGATGAATTGCGAAAATAAAAAAGAAATCGCCGACCTCTAACCTTAGCCCCGGTGTTAATCTTATGTGTCATATACATCTCAAACGTCGAGTAATTCCTCGGAGTTTATCGTTCGAAACTTTTGCATCTGTGCATAAAACATCTGTCAACTTGTGCGCGAGCAACTTTACCCTGTACTTTACTGCGTGCCTTCACTCTTAAAAATGAACTTCACCTCATAGCACGCTCCTAGCCAACCATTATCTCGAATGATATCGTTATCTGCCCTGATTTGTTGAAAACGGGGGGCGTACGCCATTTCTGTGACACTTATGCTGTTCATAATTGTCACAGAAAAGGCGTACGCCCCGTGTTTTCAACAAATCAGGGCAGATAACGATATCATTCGAGATAATGGTTGGCTAGGAGCGAGCTATGCGGTGAAGTTCATTTTTAAGAGTGTACGTTTAGTGAAACGAAGATTAGTAGACGTATGTTGAAGATTATACCTTCGAAAATCGCACGATAATTATTTCCTTCGGTTCAGTTATCTCGTGATGAATTGCGAAAATAAAAAAGAAATCGCCGACCTCTAACCTTAGCCCCGGTGTTAATCTTATGTGTCATATACATCTCAAACGTCGAGTAATTCCTCGGAGTTTATCGTTCGAAACTTTTGCATCTGTGCATAAAACATCTGTCAACTTGTGCGCGAGCAACTTTACCCTGTACTTTACTGCGTGCCTTCACTCTTAAAAATGAACTTCACCTCATAGCACGCTCCTAGCCAACCATTATCTCGAATGATATCGTTATCTGCCCTGATTTGTTGAAAACGGGGGGCGTACGCCATTTCTGTGACACTTATGCTGTTCATAATTGTCACAGAAAAGGCGTACGCCCCGTGTTTTCAACAAATCAGGGCAGATAACGATATCATTCGAGATAATGGTTGGCTAGGAGCGTGCTATGCGGTGAAGTTCATTTTTAAGAGTGTTCGTGTGCATGCTGATTAACTCACTAATCACCAGATAATTTGTTCGCGCGGTGCACGTCTTCTCTCCTCACCGCTATATAGGAACCTCCATCCCCCGATGATCAGATATCCTTCCCACAAATTAGCCTCGGACCGCGCAGACGTCTCTGTAGACAATAGGCCCGTATTTTTCAAGGGCGATTCGATTCACCGTGCCGGAAAATTACAATGTCGGGTAAAACCCGGTACTTAACCGCAGACGACGCCCGAGAGGAAAGGAACATCCAAAAGAAGCACAAAATGTTTTCCCTGTGAAACACAGACCACGATATCTAACACCGTCCTGGGCTTGTTTGTCGCATGGTTCGTGCTCGGCTGACGACGAGAAAGACGTCGTGTCGCTATTGTTTCGCTCGCCTCAATTTCTTTTAAGATTTCACGGCCTTCTTATTTTTTCCGCAGCCCGACCAACTTTTGACGCGATTGTCCACGAACGAGAAGTGTTTCTTTTTCAAACGCTATATATCCAGACAACGGCAGAAATCTTGGAGGGGGGAGGGATATGTTTATCATATAAAAAATATGAGGGAAACATTAGCCACCGCTACGGCGGCTTGCTATTTCCAGGAAAGGAAAGAAAGGAAAAAAGGAAGGGAAAGACAAATAAAAATAAAACAAAGAAAAAGAAAAACGAACAAACTTGGAGTGATTGTTTGTGTTGTGTAAAGGCCCCGGTGCGGTTTTACGTGCACTCTTAAAAATGAACTTCACCGCATAGCACGCTCCTAGCCAACCATTATCTCGAATGACATCGTTATCTGTCCTGATTTGTTGAAAACGGGAGGCGTACGCCTTTTCTGTGACACTTATGCTGTTCATAATTGTCACAGAAAAGGCGTACGCCTCCAGTTTTCAACAAATCAGGGCAGATAACGATATCATTCGAGATAATGGTTGGCTAGGAGCGTGCTATGCGGTGAAGTTCATTTTTAAGAGTGTGGTTGTTTTACGCTTGCTCAGGGAACGCTATGTACGTTTAGTACTAATCATTCTGCCAACCACTGCCACGAATGATGGGTTAATCGCTTTTGATTCGAAGAGAGGGGTGGGCGTACGCCTTTTTGTGGCAATTTGGATATGTGAAAATTGCCACAAAAAGGCGTACGCCCCCCTCTCTCTTCGAATCAGACGCGATAACCCAATCATTCTTGGCAACGGTTGGCACACAGCGTGCTATGGGGTGAAGTTCAGTTTTTAGAGTGTCCCTTGGCGCTGTTCACGAATATTATCATTACGAATAAAATTCGTTCTTAAAACAGAGGGGGGGGGGGAGGTGTCGAAGCAGCTTGCCGTCGTTGCCCGCGTACGAATGGCATCGTCACGACAGAACTTAAACATAACTTTACCACATAGCACGTTCTCAGCCAACCACTATCCCGAATGACATCGTTCTGCCCCCTGACTGGTGGAGATAAAAAAAATAGGCATACGCCCTTCTTTGGCCCTTATACAGTTACGTTAATTGTCACAAAAAGACGTACGCCCCGCGCTTTCCACAAATCAGAATCGATAACCGTATCCTACCGTGCAATGGTGGCCTTCACAGTGCTATGTGATGTGATGTGATATAAAAAGAAAAAAATAAGGGGGGATTTAAGTCAACCGTGCTATGTGGAAACCTGCGAAAACTGGGACAACAAAATGGGAAGACTAAAACGGAATTTTCCTTTTTCTTTTTTAAGTGTCACGTGCCAGGAAGAAATGTATGTCCGTCATGACTCAGCTGGAGCCAACTCTAGCGCACAGCTGTGGAAACAACCACTTCACTTTCAGCAGGATTACCTCTCCCCACTGGTCTGTATTTCCTCGTGTACATGCTAGACTTGTATGCCGTGTGTGTGTGTGGGGGGGGGGGGTATATGTTTAATAGAAAGAATAGAGAAAAGAGGAAATGTCAGCCAGGCTGATGCCGCTTGTTATTCCACAAAACAAAATTTAAAAAAAAAACAAAGAATCTCAAAATAAACGTTAAAAAAAAGAAACGAGGTGAGAAATGAGACTCATGCTATTTATTATTATTATTATTATTATTATTATTATTATTATTATTATTATTATTATTATTATTATTGCCAACTGAATTACAAATTAACGCTGTCCCCGAGAAGCCACACACACCGCCGGAGACGCTGCTCCTACACTCTTAAAAATGAACTTCACCACATAGCACACTCCTAGCCAATCATAATCTCGAATGATATCGTTATCTGCCCTGATTTGTTGAAAACGGGAGGCGTACGGCTTTTTTGTGACAATTAGGAACAGCATAAGTGTCACAAAAAAGCCGTACGCCTCCCGTTTTCAGCAAATCAGGGCAGATAACCATATCATTCGAGATTATGGTTGACTAGGAGCGTGCTATGCGGTGAAGTTCATTTCTAAGAGTGTACTCCTGATTACAGTGCATTTCGGGACGTCTTCAACTGCAACTGCCTTCAGCTGGCCCGTCACCATTTGGATGTGGTCTTCAGTTTCTATAAACGTCCACTTCTGAGGTGGAATTTGAGTTTCAGGAAAAGTAACGAGACTGTGAAGAAAGGCGTAATGGACGCTGCGGAACCCCTTTGGAATACCCTTTTTGGCCAATGACTCGGTGACGGAGATTGCAGTCTGACAGGGAGCGCTTTCTCGATGCAGTATCCAAGAGTCCGCAATCTCCGGATGAACACGGTTAACTCTGTTCCTTCGACGGCTTCACGATAGTACTGTTGATTATGGTTACTACAACGATCGTTCTGACTATCACATCTCACGAGAGCGCTCACATTGGTCACGTGTTCCGCACTTTTTGACGTGCAATATCTTTTTGAGAACCAGGCTCGTCTTCGACGCTCTCACTGGCCATCAAAAAATTCTCGATGCCACCCATAAACATCTGTCCACTTGATAGAGTGTGCTCTCCACAAGCCTGTAAATACTTTTTTCGGGAACGTTAACCGTTCATAAATCGAGGGTTGACTGTACAGGGTGTCACCCTATAAAAGTCTACCCGCGCCGGCATGCCGTGCTCGCCAATTACTCAATGAAGGTGGTACAATGTGTTGCCTACGGGTATAAAACTCATAAGGACATTCCATCATGGTAAATATCGAAGTAATTGAGCACCGTAACGCAAAGTTATAGTGCAAAACGTGAGGTTCCCGTAGTCAAAACAGACAAGATGGAGCCTTTCTGCAGTTAGCAGACGACATCTCTTTTGGGTGTCGTCTGCTGAGTACGTCGGCATTTTTCGTTCCTCACGTTGATTACTTCCGAGCAAAATACGACAGTTCCACAAAAGCGAAATGAAAACTGCAGTTCCATCCAGCTGGCAGGATATGCGACACGTCGCCGTCTGGGGAGCAGCATGTCAAGTGCTCTTCTCAACGCCGCCATCTTGATTGTTTTGACTACGAGAATTGCACGTTTTGAGTTATAACTTCGTGCTCCGGCGCTCAATCACTTCGTAATTTACCAAGATTAAATGTCCTTATGAGCTTTATATGAAGATCGCGCAATGTGCCACCTGCATTGAGTAATTCGCGAGTACGGCATGCGTAAGTTTCTGACAAGGGCAAGTACAGTTATGGATTTATTACGTCGAATACGTGTCCCCTATAATAAAGCGCGTAACTACATCGTGCACGTTTTGTTGCTTACAACCTTTGAGAAGCGCATATGTTATACGTCTCCGGAACAATAGCAGAAATATTGCTACAGGAAGCTGTCTACTAGTGAAACCTGCCTATAGCACGTGCCTGTGAAGGTATGTGAGGTTGTCTGGATGATAGTTAGCAGGCTACGGTTGCGCACCGCTCCTATCTATACGGATGCTGATAGTAGATTTCGGTAATATATGGTAATGGAGTAGATTTACGCGTAAATAAATTTTAATAAACGATTATATAGTTTACCGAGTAAACCGGCGTAGTTTTACACTTCGATAGAACCATTTAAACTGACAGTTAAATAGATAACGAAACATAATCCACGATGTGCACATGATATGAATCATCTTCGCTACTACCCTATGATCTTAATGTCTTCTTATCTTACGTCATCTTAACAGTGTGACACCGCTCGATCATTCTTGATATGTGGAAGACGGATTTTTTGCGATAATTAACGCGTACCTCATTTGGCACGGGCGTACGCCTTTTTGTGACATTTATCGCAACTGCGCAAGTATCGCAACTGCGTACGCTTCCCATTTTCAACAAATCAAGGTGAAGAACAATATCATTCGGGACTAATCATCGTCATCATCATCATTCCCGGAGTTTTCCACCAAACTAACTGGTGCGAGTGATGTGGCCTCACTGTGGTCAATGTGGCCTCAGTGATGTGGCCCAGTGATGAAGCCAAAATCTCCTTTTTATTTTTCTTAAAACCAACTCAAATCAATCAAATTCGAGATTACACTCTTCAAAATGAACTTCACCGCATAGCACGCTATTAGCCAACCATAATCTCGAATGACATCGTTATCTGCCCTGATTTGTTGAAAACGGGAGGCATACGCTTTTTTGTGACAATTATGAACAGCATAAGTGTCACGAAAAAGGCTACGCCCCCCGTTTTGAGCAAACCAGGGCAGATAACGATATATGATTCAAGATAATGGTTGGCTACATTCGTAAAAATGAACTCCACCGCATAGCACGCTCCTAGCCAACCATAATCTCGAATGATATCGTTATCTGCCCTGATTTGCTGAAAACGAGAGGCGTACGCCTTTTTGTGACACTTATGCTGTTCATAATTGTCACAAAAAGGCGCACGCCTCCCGTTTTCAACAAATCAGGACTGATAACGATGTCATTCGAGATGATGGTTGGCTAGGAGCGTGCTATGCGGTGAAGTTCATTTTGAAGAGTGTAGCACGCTCCTAGCCAACCATCATCTCAAATGATATCGTTATCTGCCCTAATTTGTTGAAAACGGGAGGCATACGCCTTTTTTGTGACACTTATGCTGTTCATAATTGTCATAGAAAAGGCGTACGCCTCCCGTTTTCAACAAATCAGGGTAGGAAACGATATCATTAAAGATGACGGTTGGGTAGGAGCGTGCTATGCGGTGAAGTTCATTTTTAAGAGTGTAGCAATTAATGGGGGGGGGGGGGGGGGGGTTACTGCAACTCCAGTGGCTGAAACACCTTGTGACATCATCGTCGTCACGTATTTATTGTCGCAGTTCTTTATTTATTAACACGAGCGTGATTTATTGACATTATTATATGAACGTGACTTATTAACACGAACGTATTTTATTTAAAATTACTGGCGTAATTTAAGTTACTGGCAGCAAGTCAACAAACACCTCACGCTTGAAAATTGCAGCCCTATTGCTTCGGATATGAGCCATTTCTAAATGCTGCATATTATACACCTTGTTTTGCTTTCAGTATACTGAAATCAAAACACGCTGTATGATATGCAGCATTTAGAAATGGCTGTCTAAGAAAAGAAAAGAGAAATAGTTTTCAGCATCCAAAAAAATTGTGCGCGCTGTGAGTGGGTTATAACGGACGGTTAGGAAGCGCAGAAGGACTGTGGAATAGTAAAAATTTTATTGCGGGCAAGAGAATGTACTGCTCTTAACGAGCGCCCGTAATAAGCATGCAGCTTTCCGTTTTCATCTCACTCGAAGACCTTGAAAGTCTTACTACGCCTTACATAATAGCGAGGCGTAATGCATATTAGAGAAGGCAAAAAATAATTAGGAAATTGAAAAAAAAAAAAAGTATCCCGAAGATCTTTGTTGCGACCCAGCCCCAGATGTGTTCGACGTTTTCAATGAAACAGATACATCCGCTACAATTAAGCTTCGAACCGCGTATTACGGTTCACTTAAATTATGTGGCAATTTAGCGGTCTCTCAATCGATCCTATTTTTGTCTTTTTTTTTACCAGCGTTTTTGTCATCTGCAACTTCCCTTTCAATTTGTTTCGTTGAGAAGCATTGCTGGGATTTGACTCACCTCACGTCATGCAATAATGCGTACCTATATATTGAAGGAGTGTCGAAATACCCGAACAAAAAATCGTGTGCCTCGTACAAAACAGCCTCCTGGCACCATCACAGACATTGTGTACCTTCGCAAAGCCGGGTAAAACATTTGTCGAAACAACATATTTCCGACACATAGATTTGAGCCGATTTCTTTTTCCCACCCATATAACGCTTTAAATCCCATTTTTGCCGCGACGGACAACACTCAGAATTGCAGAAACCAACGCACAGAGCGCCCATCAGAAGTGTCGTCTGCTATACGAAGTGTCAGGCAGACGTCCGTTCGCAAAGCGACATGGACACTTGTCACCTGCGTCAATGTACAAACCGGCTTTTTGCTGTGTCGCCGAGACGTTGGTTATCAACGAGGGAAGAAAGCCACGCATTCTTACCTGGTAAAGACAAGGTGGATCATCGCGCGCCCGTCTCTCAGCGGCCTCCCGATGTTGCACACCAGCCAGTGCGGAGCACAGCACAAGGGAAAGCATGCCCGATAGTAGGAGCATACTTGCGGCAGCTACAGCGACCGTATCCCTCCACATATCCAGTGCAACTGGCAAAGAGCAGGCATGGTCCTTCCAGCTCTTGCGCTCCTTCCTGTCATCAGGCTGCTCGCGTCCGAGGTCTCCCTCTCCATCGGATCTGAGAGAGAGAGGAGAGAGGCGGCATTGTATAGATGGCGTTAGGTGTCTAGTTCGGCGGCGGCGGCTGCTGCTCGGATTTTGGTAGCAGGAAGGAAACCTTCGAGCGCTTTGTTTTCTCAGCGTTCTTGCACAGAAAAGATTTATTGATTGTCAGTTATGGGAGGAGCGCAGACTACTTTTTTTTCTTCGGTACGATACTTTTACTCTGGCTTTTGTGGTCAGCGTGTCTTATATTTTATGCTGCCAGCTTATCGCGGATGCATCTTTCCAGTTGATAATTGAGTAGAACATACAGTAACGCGGCATGCAAGCTAGCTGGTGCAATTGCGACGACGGCAGCATCTCTCCCCCACGTAAAGTTCCCATACACACTAAAAACAGAACTTCAGCGCATAGCACGCTGTGCGCCAATGCTGAGCGGGGATTGGACACCTTTTAGAGAAAAATTTGCCACCAAAGCGGGTCATTTGTTGCAGTAATTAATTGGTTTCGGTTTACATATTTTTGTCGCGGCTGGTCGCGGTGAAGCGCAAAAGGACGCTCTTTCACTCCCATGTCCACCAATAAATCGCGTCCTTTTGCACTTCGCCGCGATCAGCCTCGACAAAAATATGTAAACCGAAACCAATTAATTACTGCAAGAATGACCCGCTTTGGTGGCAGATTTTTCTCTAAAAGGTGTCCACTGAAGGCCCCAAAAGGGGTAGTACCCATTTTAATGCCGACGGCGCTCTGCTTTAGAAGTTAAGTTTTTCATGAAACTCATTCGAATTTTTATTTAAATAATGAGCGCTTCCCACTCATTCACACGGTGTGCAGGTTGTAGACGGTATTGGACGGATACTTGTAAAGAGAAAGTTCTTCTATTGTTGTACCGGTTTGCGAAATATTTAGCCCAGGGTTTTAACTTAGACACCCTGTATATGCACATTCCTTGTAAATGTCCATACCGTAACGCTCGGAACATAAGCGGCAGACGACATCATTGCAGCAGGCGTTTTATATCATCAACCTTAGTGGCACAAAACGAGCAACGATTTGTGAACGTCTCAGAAAGGTTTTGGCAAGACTACTTTTTTTTTTTTTTTTTTTTTTTTTTAGAAGACGTCTTCTATCCTGTCTACGTGACGTCTTCTAGCTTTGGTTAATGTGACGCATATTAAAGTCTCGAAGACGTCGTCGAGTCCGTCTTGAGGATGTCTACTATACATGTTTCTATGTTATTCCAGGACGTTAACGCAGTACACCCTTTCTCCTGCCCAGACAGAAAATTCAGTCCTCTGGATATCCATCAGATATTGTCCTATGGAGATCTGCCCTCTTTTTCTTTTTTTTTTTTTACCTCAGCTTACGTCACCACACACATACGTTCGTTATCTGTTTCTCGTATCTCCCACAGCGTTTCGAAAGGTAGAATGAGAAAAACACAGGATTTGGGTAGTCCAATGGAACTACCCTCCACAGAAAATATGCGAGCGTCCCTCAGGGGCCATACATTCTCGTCAAAGTAATGGACCTCGATTACTTTGCGTCTCGCCTGTCATTGGTCGTTACGTGAACAAGGCGTGAAGAACAGAGGTGAATGGCACGCCCGCAACCAATAGTCGAGTATTTGGCCCTGCCTCCTTCGTCCTCTATCTACACTCTTAAAAATGAGCTTCACCTCATAGCGCGCTCCTGGCCAACCACCATCCCGAATGACATCGTTGTCGCCCGTGATTTGTCGAAAACGGGAGGCGCACCCCTTTTTTTGTACTATTATGCAGTTGAATGCAGGATCAAGTGCACTCTTAAAAATGATGGTGATGGTGCTGGTGGTGGTGATAGGGCTTGCCGTTGTTGGCCTCACGTATGTGGGCAACTCTTAAAAATGAACTTCACCACATAGCACGCTCCTAGCCAACCATCATCCCGAATGACAACGTTCTCGCCCCTGATTTGTTGAAAACGGGAGGAGGAGCCTGTTTTGTGCTCACTATGCACGGTACAAAATAGGCTCCTCCTCTCGTTTTCAACAAATCAGGGGCGAGAACGTTGTCATTCGGGATGATGGTTGGCTAGGAGCGTGCTATGTGGTGAAGTTCATTTTTAAGAGTGTGCTCGACTATGGACCTTTTTCACATACGCCTCGTATCCTAGCGGATCTCCAACGAACCACGCTCGGCGCGCGTCAAAACAAATCCACAAAGGACCAAAACCGGTCCGCAGTGGGGCCGACAGGCTCCACCGCGCCGTTCGTGCGGTCTCCCCACGAAAGCCACGGTCTTGAAGGGTTACGATGGTCTCTGAAAGGGACACGACCTTCGGTCCTATACTTTTCTTTCAATAGGAGGCAGCGAACAAGTGTCCATTCGGTGAACCCAGCTCTCCCCTTATTCTGATTTGTTTCGGTTTCAGTCTGTCTGCCAACGTCATGATGACGTTTCTCGGGTATAGATCTATTGCAATTCTACGCCATCGAGGACGCTCTCCTACACATAGCGTCAAAAGAAACCCCGACTTCGTGGGTTATTTTCTCCGACTCAAAATCTGGCCTCAAAGCAACGCAAGGTTCGACGACATCCTCACTTGCGCCGATCGTCTACAGTGTTATCGCAGCCGAAACAAATATCTGCCGAAACAAACGGTCACAAATAACATCATCATCCAGTGGATCTCAGGCCACTGCGGTATCAGTGGAAATGAGAAGGCGGACCAAGCTGCTCACCATAAAAAAAATAATAAAAAAAACTACTCGTAAAACCGATTTCACGCAAACCGATGCAAAGTACTTGCTCGCCTCCTTACGTAATCGCCTCTCTAAAACCATATGGACAGGTTACGTCATGAATCACTCGTTCCTTGCGCGAATCGACCCCAACTGCCCATCGAAGATGCCAAGGCCGTTTGAGTCCGTCATCCATCGCCTGCGACTCGACGTCCCGTTCGCAGCAGCGTTCCTTCATAAGGTAGGTGTCGGTCTTTTAGTGTTGAGAAGGTACTGGGGAGCTGGTCAATGCAAGCGCCAACAACCTGAGCTGTGTGCACTGACGAACTACCTCAAGGACATACGTTGCTGAAATAATCTTTTAAATCATTCATTGCTTTCGCCCGTCAAGTGTACTGGAACAGCTGGCCGCACCAGTGCGACCTACGTTTCTTTTTTTTCTTTTTTTCTTCTATTCTATTCGCTCATGTTGTTCAACTTATACATGGCTGAACTAGAAGACAGGCTTCTGAAAGCATCTGAAATACTGGAAAAATAGGGAACGACAGGAACTAATAATTCCAGGACTAATGTATGCGGATGATGTCCTCGGATCAAGAAACGGAACTGCAGGCGATAGTTGACCTCTGTGGGAACTTTGCGAATGAGAGGGGCCTACATTTTAACACCAACAAATCTGCGATAGTATGTCTGCGTAGAAATTCCTCGGAATTTAGACGTTCAGGGGCCCAAAGTGCCAAACCTAGACTCATATAGATACCTCTGGAGGAGACAACACAACCAAGTCTACAAAAGTACGAACAAAAAATCCGCGTAAAAAGACAAAGTGCAAAAGGGGTATCTCAGTAGAGTATCCCAGGGGCAGAGGAGCCTCCATTACACGCAAGTGGTGCAAGTGGTAAGGGAGCTCTGGAAACTGGTGGTGGTGGTGAGCAAAGGCGCAACGACACCAGGAAAGGAAAGGACAATAAGAGGACAGTAGGGCCTAGAAACGTATATATATACGCACGGAGACGAAAGGCGGCATGGCAGAATTGATGTAACTTATATTCGCATGTCCGCGCCTTTGTGCTGGACCCTCGTTAGAAAGCGGCCCGATCCATCCATCCAAGCGTCTATAAGCTTCCGTAAACTCGAGAGTTGATATAGCCTCTAAGTCAAAACGGAGGGTGAGCTCTAAATTACACAAAGAAAGAACACCGAAATAAGGTATTACTGGGAGTATCAACTCGCCACACACCGGTGTTCCTTACTGCTTTTAATTGGTTTGAGACATTCAGCAGGTACCATCGAAAGTTAACTTACGCAGTGCCCACCATCGTCTTCCTTATACGTTTTGAACAGGGATGGTGAAGACGTATTAAAAACGGAAAATCGGTATACGTCAAGCAAACATAAGCGGAAGACGTTTACAGGAGGCCTTCCTTGGATATGTCTTCAACACAGAGATGGCAAAGACGTATTATAAACGGAAAATCGGTACGTTTTATAAACGTACTACAAATTGCGACGTCTACGTCTATGCCTTCTATCCTAGTTTGACTAAAAAAAAACGTTTTTGCGACCTTTCGTGCTACTAGCTAGGGAAAACACTGAAGAGAAACACATACTTGAACAGGGAAATGTTCCTGGAATTCAAGGGATTTTCCAACTCAGAATATGTTTTAAATAACAAGTATGAAAAACGAACACTTCAGAAGTCGAAAGATTGCAGACGTCACGCACGACTTCGAAACGAGCGCCAATCGGGAAAGCGTCCAGACGCCGCAGACGCTTCTCGACGCGTTTCCGCAGCTTCCCTGTAGGCGGCGCAGGTGTCGAATAAACAAAGACAGCGATGGCTGCCGTTCATCCTGAACCGCAGTATACTGAACCGACGGAAACATTGCCTTCAGGATGGGAATGCCGCTTTGATCCGAGGACTGGCCGAAAGTAAGCTGAATCTTTAGCAGCTATCAACTATGTCCAACGCTTACGAAGTGTCAGCTGTTCAACAGGAAAAAAACAATGAAGCCTAATGCGACGCTTTCTGTCATATCGATCGTCTGACCAAGATGTAAAGAATATGTAGACGCTCGAGTGAAGGACAAAGCTTGTTAAGTCTTATTAATGTCAAAGTCATGTCATCGGATCTTCCTGTTATATTCTGCCCGTCCCCTTCGTAATGCGGGAGGAGGACCAACTGTGTCAGGGAGGTTGTACTGCGGTGAAGCCAACCTGCACCGACAACATTAATTCTATTGACACGAATTTTGTCGTGCCAATCCTGTGGATTTCATATCAAATATTTAGACGGCACACTATCTTTTCACTTGCGATCTGCAGGCCCTGAAAATATACATTTTTGTCTGTTGCACTTGGGAAAACTTGTAAGTCGTGCATGTGTAAAGTCCTTCAGGTTACTACTTCTTCTTTTCTCTCTCTCTGTTTTACCCTAAAAAGTGAGACACTTACTGTAGTGGAGTCAGTGGCGGATCCAACGGGGAGGGGGCGGTCGCCCAACCGCCCCCCTCCAAACGTCAATTTATACATTGTTTTTCCCTCTCTCCCTTCCCCCACTAGGCGCATCGACAAAGCAACCCCCCCCCCCCCCCCCCCAAGCATAGGGTCTGGATCCACCCCCGAGTGGAGTACACTTTTCAACTTATCACTGTAGCTTTGCATAGTTTTTTCTTGAGCAAAAGCTCTCTTGAAAGAAGCCATCAATGTACTCATTTCCCTTCCTCAGTTGCCCATGCAGTTGCAGGCTCCACAGTGAGCTCTGGGAGACAGTGGCTCAAATTAGATTGTGCAAATTGGATTTGTGCTTTGCTAGGTTCTGATCTTTATTTATTCCGTGCAGCTACTTTATTAATCATCGTGAACACACAACAACATGGGAGGACCCAAGATTGCGGTATCCGCAGCTGCAGCAGGTAAGGATGCGCACATCGTGTTAAAATGTAGAGCTCAGATAGTGTGCATTCGTAACGTCCGTTCAAAAAATATTCGGATAACCGGTCGGATTTTTTATCTATTTCTTAAGCGCTTCTTGATTGGGCAAAGCTTCAACCAGTCTAATTAAACCCATTATGGAAACCATCAACGGAAGAAACTTACAATTCTAGAACATGTCAAAGTGGTCTGCCCTGTAGCGAGAGTTATGTGTGCACACTATCCACTGTTTTGTTTTGTTGTACACGGTCTATACAATATTTCTGGTACTTCCGAAACTTGGATAAATTCTGCAAAGTATGAGCAAATAAATATAAATATAAATATACTTTGTAGATTTTGACAAAAAATCCAAAGCTATACAAGTTTATTTGTTAAATCTCCTGGAAGTAGTATGCACCATAACGCGCACGTTGTCAGTATCAGAACTGCCATATTTTAACTCGTTTTGGAGAGATACGTTGCATCCTTCAGATGAACCGGTGCTAGTACGCAGGATATATGGCACGTTGGAACCAAAGTTCACATTCATGCAAATAATTTGGATTGTAAAAGCTCATTACTAGTGGGCGCTCACAGATTATCAATTATACGGCACATAACACAAGATTCAATGTGATTCTACTCTGAACAAACAAACAGAAAAACAACAAATAAGAAAGTTCTTAGCCATAGAATGGAGGGACGTGAGGGATGCATTCCATGCTGTAGTCATCCCATCTACCTTACAAGGAACAACAACTTTATTGCCATGATGATTTGGGTGTTTCTTCAACACCGGCAATACTCTACCCCTTACTAAGAGAACGGGAGCTAATGGAAAGGAGATCCACTGCCTTCGCATTAACCAGTGACAGTTGTGAAATTGTATTTCCTTTAAGCTATTGCCAGCTGTGTTGGAAGAAACTTCCACAGAGAACACTTTGTTGGACGAGCTGCTGAGGCACGCACCGGAAAAACATTTCTACTCATTATATTCGTGAAACTACAGTAAATAAACGCAAATAACTTCTGTGACAAACACACAAAACTATGATAAAACACCCGAGATTGGGGACACTCAAGGACACACTGTGTCGTGGTTGCCTTTCACTCTTTGTGTCCCCAATCTCAAGATTTTATGCTCTGGAAGTGCGCTAAACTATGCAAATTTATTCGCTAAATTTTTCTTTAACGCTTCCGTGCAACATTCGCATTGACAGCACCTTGAGCGCAGGCTCTAAGAAAACTCACCTCAGTTCCTGTACTTGCATTCCTGTTCTGACGACTGTGGTTGTATTCCAGACAAGCTATGCAAGGTATTACCTCTATGGGAGTGGCAAACCGACGCCGGGCCAACCAAAGGTGACAACTCTTTCATGTGCTCTTGGACCAGTGCCAGAATCGGGCTGTCTCAAGAGAAACGCTTTCAGACTTCCGCTAGCTTGTCGTCCAGGAATGTTGATGTCAAACATGCCGTAACGTTTTTAAAATACCTTCGTAGAACCATTCTGCACCTTCTTACGAGTAATTTTTGCAGAATCTTAACGCGATAAATTTTATTTTGCGTGGCAGAGAGAGCTGAGAAATTTGCAGCTTAGGTGATATTTTTCTGTCAGAAATAAGAAATGCACGTTGGATCTTCTGCGCTCCTACAACGAGATTTATTTATTTATAAATACCGCGAGGGTCATTATAGATATGGGGAGTGGGAATGCTGCGTATGTAACAAAAATAATGTAGTTAAATATGGTTCACAAAAACAGTAGTGATCAGTATAACATCAATGATCATCCATTATCACTAACAGCATTAAGAAAAAAGATGTGGACGGACAGAAAAATATAAATAATATATAAATGAATAAAATAAATATAAATTACAAAAAGACAGTAATAAGCGGTGATTCATATGAACAAAAGATAACTCACTGTAATGGAAATAAAAAATCGAATATAAAAGAAGGAACGTATACATGTAATTTAAACAACGTACATCAATGTTATCATGCACGTTATTTCGAATACATAGAGAAAAATTTCACATTTTCTAAGGATACTTGTGTTTGGGTTTCAGCAATTTCCTTTGGTTCTTTTTGTTTAATGATAATAATGCCAAGATTATTTTCAACTATCGTTCTCTTTGTATGTCGTCCTGTCTTCTGTACCGTTTCCAAGATCCTCAATGTGTCATTTACGACTGCCCAGAGCACTGTTGGTCTGTTTATGGGAAGCGCGTAACTACTTTGTATGAAAATTTACCGAGCACGTAGTCTTTATGGTCATAAGAGAAAAGGTACAGTTGAAGCATGGCGGTCATCGAAAAAGCCAGATGTCTGAAGTGTTGTACTTGTCTGTTTGTATGTTCCAGCCTCAGAACAATTACTTTCCATCAGAAAAGATACATTGTCTATTTTCTTCTCTTTCAGCAAAAGTATTTCCCAGATGACCTAATAACGGTACCTTTCATCTTGTTTGACATTGTGCAATAGGATTATGTGTTTTTACTTTTCGTTTTTATTAGCCATATTTTATAAACTCATTTTGTTGCTTTAGTTTTTTGTAGCGGACCGGATATTGCACTGACTGTTAGCTCTTTATTATCCCAACTTTGTAAGTTTCAACTTTTTAGTGAACCGATCATTACGTCTCAGCTTTTCATTAGAATGTGATTCTGGTCTTAAATGTTTTATTTGATTGATTTCTGCTCTAGATTTTTATTTAAATAATTTTTTTTTCGTAGCTTTTCATAAGCTGATTTATATTAGGCTGACATTTTCAGCTCTGGCTTTTGGTCGGACTCATTTTTTTAATGTCAGCTTTTTATGATACCTTTATCTCCTTAGTTTTTTTTTACTTATTTTATTATATTATTATTATTTTTATTTTTTTTTTCAGTTTAGCTTTTCATGACACTTCTCAGATATATGTACGACCTACTTGTCATTGGCAGGCTTACCCACCCTACTACGGTATGGTATATTACCCTCCTCCTCCTCCGCCGGTCACCACCCTCCCAAACTCCAGAACAGTGAGTACTACTCGTTCAGTGTACACGAATGTCTTGTAAGGTCAACGATGGCATCTCTGCCCATGTGCCATGAAAAGACCAATCATTCGATAGTCATTGATAGCAGATGTATTTGAAAGGGTTTCGTGAAGAAACAGAATCATGACTCGAAAAATATTTAAATAAATAATAATAACAACAGTTATATCTCATGAACACCTTGGTAGGATGCACAAGGAAAACGCTATAAAGCAGTAGCTTTGTGGCTTTTAAAAGTAACCTAAGTTAGTATAATAAAATGAAGAATATTATTATATCGTAGCATATGAATATTAGTATAGTCCTATTATTATTATTATTTATAACAAAAATGATAAGAAAATTTTGATAATTTTGATTGGTCTGCACACAAAAATTACTGAGCATGGATTGGCAGCATTAAGAAAGTATGTATTTTGGTGACAAGGCTATAAAAGATGAATGTGTGAAATGCACCTATACGCACACAAATCTGCCAGGAATTGCACGTAAAATACATTGTTATTTGAATAACAGGGTATTTATTTTTATTCGTTATATAATTTTTATTTAAAAACTAGCAGAGCAAAATAGATGGCGATTTTGCAGTTGAGTTGCTCTTACCAGGCCAGGCTGACATCCTCTCGAAGAAAGCGTGCAACTACAAGAAGACTAATTACATGAAATTCATTAATGAACTCTTTAATTAGGATATTTCGGGCAAAAGCGGGAGATCAGAACGAGAGACCATCCTAGTTGAAAACCATTCCACGTTTAAAAAAAACTTGAAACACACACAAGCGTGAAGGTACCCACCCCCGAATTTTGATACGCAAATTAGCCGAAACCGAAACTGCAGCGACCTGGAACGCAGGGGGTACAGCCAACGCCACCTAGCTAGAGAAAGCCTGCTTACTCGTCGCCATGACAACTATGGGTCAGCCAATTAGGATCGTGTTTTCAATGGCGGTAGCCAATCACGTACGTGCATTCAGCGGTCGTGGCCATGAAGACGAACCACCGTCGTCTGCGAGTAGTGATTGAACGTCCCCGCGTACGAAATGGGAAAACTTTGAAATAGAGCGCAAAACGGTCCCATATCTTTCTCAAAACTGATTTTGTGGAAAGTGCGTTGCACTTTTTGTCTATGTATTCGGGTCTGCGGGTTCCAAGTTAGCCGCAATCATTTGAGAGTTCTTGAACTCGCAGAACAGTAATTCGCAGTAGCAGACGATTTCTGACTTTATGCGTCAACGTAGCGGAGGAGGGAGAGGAGGCAATAAGAAGGCCTTCTGTACCTAGGTGGCGTTGGCGCAGCCCTCATTTCACGTCAGAGGGTCGCGTGATTTTGAGCGATGATTGGAGTAGGTGCAGACCTGCTGGCCAGATCACAACCGCCTTCCCGCCCTGGTAACCCTCTGTCGGCGAAGGTGGTGTTGCTTCCCAGCCGCGCTTTTTTCAATTTCCGCTCATTTGCATATCGAAATTCGGGGGTGGATATCTTCACGCACGTGCGTGTTTCAGGATTTTCTAAACATGGAGTGGCTTTCAACTAGGATGGTCTCTGATCATTCTGACCTCCCGCTTTTGCCCAAAGTGCCCTAACTAAATGTGAATTTGAGCTAATTAGTCATCTTGTAGCTGCATACTTTCTTCGAGGGGATGTCCGCCTGGCCGTAGAACTCATCTGCGAGAACGGCATCTATTTTGCTCTGCTAGTTTTTTTTTTATAAATTCTGTAAGCAGAATCTCTGTGAGACAGGGGAAGTCAAGTTCCCACTCGTTCCCGCGCCGCTTATGCTACTCGAGATTTTTAAAATAAATTCTGTAACGAATAAAAATAAACAACCCGTATAAATAAATACTACAAGAATGGGAAGCTGAGTAAATGAAAACGTGATTGAATAAATAAAATCTTCATACTATGTTCATCCTATTTTTCTATTTCGATGCTTCATTGCACTGCACTTTCTACGTATTAAATTTAATTAAAATGAAGCAAATATTATTATTTTCTGTTCATTGTTTCTTTCATTTGCTAACATCACAATATGATGTGTCCAGTCGTCAGGCATTTTTTCTGATTTCCTCCCTTTTTCAACATTTCAGTTTCTTGCCATGTTTTCCCATGATTCTTTGCAGCAGTTTACTTTGAAAGGTACGAAGTTCCTTGTTTACAAATTGCCACTCTTGATTTGGTTTATGTAACGTTCTAATTGTTTGATGTAGATTTTATGCACTTTCTTAGGTAACAGAGTACGTTCCAAAGCTAGTATTTATTGTGTATCTGTTATTAATGCCAATACCGTTCTATGTAGGGGTCACCACGGGAGGGATTCTACACGACCGCAGCAAGGAAAGTGGTACGTGTTGGTGTCACTTTATGTGCATGCAACGAGAGTTACTTAGGGAAGAGTACTCTCAAGAAAGAAAATGGAGCAAGAGCTATAATGTAACTCGTTCGGAGTGCTTCTGCTATCTGACACTATACAAAAGGAAATGCAATTAGTAAAAATAGTCTATGTGTAGTCCATAATTCCACATAGCAGTCTATAACGTATTATACGTGTACTACTACAGTGCACACAGTAGCTTGAAATACAGCAGTATGTGCATTGTCTAATCGTAGACTACATATAAAAGCTGGACCTATTAATGGGGCCCATATCAATAAAAAAAAAAAAAAGGTTTTACACGTTGTAAAAAAGATATGACCTTGATTGAAAGCTTTACTGCACTTTGAGTTTGACACTAGGTTAATCCTGGCCTGCTTGCCATTATTTTCTACTTGCTATCTTCGTTGCATGTTAGCACATGCACAGGTTGCCAAAAGCATTTTGGTGTGCACATGCAAGTGACATGTTCTCCTAACTACTCAAAAGAAGTTACCCGAAGTAAGCAAACTTCATACAAGTTACAAGTAAATATGCAAATCCTGCAAAAATCTGTCTTATAAAAACCGAGTAGGACCAGATATTCTGTCCAGCCTCCCTGCATGAAAAGGCGGGAGGCAGCCTGAGCTCAGGGGTGTGCAACCCCCCCCCCCTTATTTCTACCTTCCAATGCCCCTCATGAAGAGTGAGTGATGTTAATGAGCCTTGAAATGAGTAGTTTCATTTTTTTTTATTCATTTCATTCGATTTTTGATTCTAAAATACAACCACCAGAAAATTTGAAACACCACGTGACAAAACACCCTGCAATCACGGTGCACAGGCACGCTGTCATGTGGAATGTTGCGTTTGATTGTCAGAACGTTGGAGTTACACTTCAAGAACAACAGTTAGTTGATCAATACTGTGCAGGGTTGTGGTGCTTTATTCTCACTGCCTCGTCTGCTCAGGATACACGCTTTTGCCACAATTATGACACGTGTGGTTGCAGCTGAACGTATTATTTGTGTTGCACATTTTAGGGAACGTACTCACCCTACTTTGGAAGCCCAAGGGTTCCATTTCGCTTTAAGGTGATATATTTTTGCTCTACATATATTGCTGTTGTTTGCATGGTGCTGTCAATTTTTGTTTGCATCGAGGCATGTGTAGGTATGTGTGGCTATATGATGCATCATACAGTACGGTAGGCAAGCCATAGTAAAGGTGAAACAGCTGTCAAGAGTGCTCCTGTGGCCACAACATTTCAGTAACAAATGTGTGCTATAGTGCAGCCCGTGAGATTCAGCCGACATATCTTTTGGAGACTAGCTGTGGCAGTTGAGAGGCACCCTTCATATTTAAAATGTCGCGTGTAACCATGTTCTGCACAGTCTGAAACAACTACCGTCCCGGTTGATGAACGGCTGCTGGTCAAGTTGTGCCTCCAGTTCCCTACGGTTGAGGAAGGACACATCTTCACCCTGATAAAGCAGTAAGCGCAAGACTGAGTGGCCAGCTCGTCTTTGTATGTCTACATATCCGATGCTTTCCCTTCAGGTACAACAATAGGGAGAATGTTGTTGTTAGTGCTCTGATGGCGGAGGGACACCCTCGTGCCCAGATACATCCAAATGCTCATGAGCACATCTCACCGAAATTACAAAAGGTAACAAAACAAATAATGCAGCATGATTAACCGAGCACTACCGATTGCATCCAGTCAATAGGTTTGGCTCTTTTTTCTTTTTTTTTCTGCGTCGGCCAATATACAGCATGTTCAGAGGCAGACTTCACCGTTATTTCTGTATGAAAATACAGATTTTTTTGTGCACAATTTGAGTACTCAAAGACTGTACGCTAGTTATTTTTTTCTCTTCCTGCCAGTCTGCTTACCTTTTGACTGCACAAATAATGCTTAAAAGGTCTACTTTCCTGCTCACCTAGAGGGACCTCGGTATCCGATGAAGCAACCAGGATCCGTTTAATTTCTGAATGTCCAGTACACCCAAAAATGGCCTCCTACGAATAGTGAATGAAATACTGAACCGCGGATTGATTTTGTGGCAGGTATATTTTTTGCATTTTAAACATACTTTTTTTTACGCTGCTTACAGATTGATGAAGGTATCGTGTGCAAACTACATGGATATTTTCCTAACGTAGACCCGGAACAAATCCGAGCCCTCCTGTACAAGTGAGTTGAACGATATTTTTTTCTTAGTTTTGCGCTTTCTCGGCAGACTGCAGCGAGTAAAGAGGCAGTCGTAAAATATCACTCCCGCTTTTTTTAACTGCAAAAGGCATAACAATCAAGAGCACGAGGTGATCAGAACTCTGGTATCTGGACCTGGGAACTACATAATCAGACACCAGAGCTCTGCTTCGGGCTCACCCAAGATGAAGCTGAGGTACCTTAAGCTGGTGTACCCAGAAGCAGACGAAGCTCTCCTTTTTAACATGCTCTACAAGTAAGCACCTTACGTCGCCAGCATACATTCCATTATTCTCCTCGACGTGCCGATTCCGTTGGCGCGGAGCTTGTGTTACTTCAATGTAACATTCCACCTATGTGAATTTCCCTCTCTGTGTCTTCACTTACTAGCTGTGATAACAATGCCCAAGAAGCGATAACACGCTTGGGAGACATGGGCTACAAGAAAAAAGACGCCCCCTTTGTCCGCCCGACCCCGAAGAAAACGCCCCCTCCTAAGCCCGTCGAAGTGCGCCGTCCTTCAGTAGTAATTCCACCTAGTGGTGCAGACAGGCAGAAAGGTGGGCACACAATATTTCCCATTCTTATCAATACGTTATTGATACAGATACAGATACAGATAACTTTTTTTCTTTCTTTTTTTTTTTTTTTTTTTTGCAGTGCTAAATCGCCTCCAAGACCAGTTTGCTGCAGTGTCGCAGACATTGCTTAACATGGCTCTTGAGAGCAGTAACTACAATGAGGAAAGAGCCGTGCAGTTCCTCAACGCCATGACTCCCCAAGACAGGTAAGCATCGATTACTCCCTATAATTACTCCATTTTCCAAGTTAAACTTAGTCAAAAATGAGGCTCGAACCAGACGACGCCGTCGTCTGCTTTGGCGTCTGCAAAGTCCGTCTTCTGCAACGTAGTGTGCGTCAGTCTCTGCTCCGTTGTTAGTTAGCTCAACGGAAGCCACCTCGATACAGAAGGCCTGCTTAAAGCGTCCTCCCACTCCTTCACGTGTAGACAGAAAAGTCTGCCAATCGCAGTAGCCACGCAGGATGTCAGCCAATCACTGCAGACGATTTCGAAACCCCGGCTCTCTGTGGCTACCAGTGGCTGTCCATGCGGCTGATGGCGGCTCGTCTCCATAGCTACGGCCATTGAAAGCAACGTCGTGATTGGCAGACTCTTAATGTTACGTTAGGTCGCTCAAGCGATCAGGCTTTGTCCCTAGGTGGTGTTGGTTCAACCCCGGGGATTATGGCACAGACACAAAGACAAAGCAGACGACAGTATTGTTTGACTCGAATAAACTGGTGAAATGCACGGGGGTGTCAGTACCATTGTTTATCGGTTCAATTTGTCTGTAATGCAACTGAAAGAAAAACTATATTGAATCGCCCTGTACAACAATCTCCAGCCGTCCTTTACCCGGAGCAACTGCAGAGGTGAATATGGGAGTGAGGGAAGCTACCGCAGATTCAAAGGCAGCACCGTCCAGTGTAGGGAAGGGTAAGTGCATTATTCTCCCTGAATTTTCCCAGACATCCTTTAAAGGAGCAGTGAAAGAGTCTGTGAGTGGCGCCGCACTGTGTCCGTAGCGGACAAATTTTCAGTGGGAAATGATACGTTGCAGCTGCCCTCTATGCTGATGTGACATCCAAGGTCACGGTGAACCACTCATGGCTAGTTTTTGAGAGTGTTTTGTGAATGCAATTGTGTAGTTACAAGACACCAGTCAGACATAATTTAAATTGTTGCTTCTGCTACCTGCATTCTCACTTTCATAACACTGTCCATGGAGTTAGTGCACTCCAGTACATTGTGATGAAATTATTTATTTTATTTAAATATTTATTTCACTGTACATTACATAGATTATTACGTCTTGAGACTGGTTCATCGCTACAACCGATTTCCTGGTGTCACCAACTTCAAACTCCCTCGCCTTTTCTTCTCTCTCATTCTAGGGGATGCATCGAAGGATACTCCTGCTGTTAAAATTCTGAGGTGTGTAGCCTGCAGAATCGAGGAACTATTACATGGCATTTCAGTTCTCCGGTGTTATGCATGTTATACTGTCTCGTGTACAACAGCGATAGTTTTACTTAAAGGACAACGGAAGCGAAAATATGCTGCAAAGCTGTTTACCTCATATTGCGGTGTGTACCCAAAACATGCGGAATTCGACTGAGATTTACGTATATTCGGTGAAATGCCGCCATAATCGTGATATAAAATTCAGCTGCGGAGCGCTCTAAATTTCGTTTCTGTTGTTCTCTAAATACAGCGTTACATTGTCTTTGCTTAAGTTGCTAGTTTAGCAAATCTAGTCACCGAAAATAGTCCATGTGTCCCCTACTGGGTAAAAGTTGAGTCACACCGTTCGTGCAGGGGCTGCGTGCAGCGGGGCCTCATGACATCGGACACAAATTAGTGTACTCCATGGTTGTAGGTGCTGCATTCATGCACGTAATCAAGTAGGAAAGAGGTGTAACAAAGACTTTTGACTCAAATGTGTGGCATAGACACTTCACAGATCAGAAAGCTGAACCTACTGGTGGCGATGTCACTGGTGGGACACCACTGGCAGTAAATTTCAGTTACGACTAATTGGCAAAATTATGGTTGTCCAGCTGTATGTGAATGTAGGAGACTTGGACTCTAACCTCACTTGACTTTGGATTTGACTTTGGATTTTTCTTCACCAAATAGTGACAAGGCTACGTCTCCTCCGCCAAAGTCTGCGAGCGAGCGTTCCTTCAGGCCGAAATTTCTTCGAAAAATCTTCAAGTGAGCGTCCCACTATTCTCCTTGGCAACGCTTTCGTGTTGTCCTTATCACCAATATCCATCTTTCCTCGAAGGTTCTCCAAGGGTACGAGCACGCACGAAGATCAGCAGCCTCCGCCAGTTAACAGAATAACTCCTAAGGGGCCCAACTCCTCTCTGCTTAGGGGACCCAATGATAGAAATCTGTTGTAAGTTGACTTTCTGGGGGACTGAGCTTTGGGGTGCGGTAGAATTTTAAGTTATTGCGGGGTGTTTCGGGCATTACCAAAAAAGACAGTGATGCAGATCAGTGGGTAAAGACCATACTGGGTGAACAAGCAGCAAGAAGAACACGGACGAGAGAGCTACTCTCTTGAGAAAAGGAATGCCGTGGCTGTGCGGACATCTCGTAGAGTTACAGGGCCTCTGGATGGCGCCTTTCCTCCTCTGAGTGCCGCACTCTACTCCTCCGCTTAGGGACTCCTCCGCGACGTCACGCCACCGGAGCTCCTGCGGCCACGGAAGCAGGGCTCATCTTTAAAATTTGTTTATTTAACATCTAAGCACTTTTCGGACGAAGGAATTAGCTGGGTAGATTGTCGGCCAATGTCGAAGCTAGTGGTATCGGTCTCATAGACGGGTTTCCAGCTTCCAGTGAACACATTAGTTGGGAGTGGCTGTTGTCCTTCTCATCTTCCCTAGTCCTTGTTGTCCTTCACTCAGTATGAATCGTTACCAACTACCTTGTTAGAAACCACTTGTACCAGGTTTTACCCTAAACCCTAAAGCTCCAAGTACGTTCTCACATTGTCCAGGAGGGAGTACCTTCCCTGGAAAGGACCTGACCCGGACAACCGAAGGGGTCCAGACCCTGCTTTGCACCACGGCCCCGATCCAAAGAACCTCACCACCAAAGACAGCCGAGCCAAGGGGTCGTTGTTCCGACGGGGGCCCCTGCGGGACATCACCTTTAGGTCCTTACTGTCATCCGAAAACTCTTCCGGCGACCAGCAGCCCTCATAGTGATTCTCGCATTTGTGGCCACAAAGTATCTCGTAGTACATTCCGGCGCACAGTGCACCAACCCATAGGGGTGTGCGCCTAGGGGGGTGTACTCGTTCTGATACTTCGGGTTCCGTAACAGTAACCCGATGCAGCTGATCTCCGATTGGTTCATGTCACACCCAATGCGAGGTCGTCGTTCCTATCTCGCAGGGTTTGGTGCACGGAAAGTGTGTTTAAAGGAGTGACATTTGGGATTGCTCGAAGCCTCGCTTACTATGCCGAGCGGTCTATCGGAAGCAACCGCGCAAAATATTTTTGCCGAACAGTGTTTTCACCTCACCCATTGTCTTACGGTATCCAGGTAGAATGGAGAGGTATTCTAGAGGGTCACAACTGACATAGCGTGAAAAACCGGGACAACGGGACGAGCACGACACAAACGCTTTCTACAACTGACTTTATTCTACGCAGGAACATTCGTTTTTATAGCTAGATGTTGACGACTTCCACTGTTCACTTTCAAGGATTCCAGTTCTTTCGTCGATAACTCAACACGCGGGTGGAAAGTGAACAGTGTTCACTTTTCAGAACCTTTAGAACAGAAAGTGAACAATAGAAGTCGTCCACATCTAACTCCAAAAATGAATGTTCCTGCGTAAAATAAGGTCATTTGCTAGAGGGTGCTTGTGTCGTGTCCGTGTCGACTGATGTTCTTTGTGCTCTCCCATTTTTGGAACGCGGACAATTGTTCGTATGCAAGAGCGGATGGTATTTGTCGTGCAGCTCTCCGTAGCCTTAAAGGAAAAAAATTTATGGAGGGGTCTTTCGTTGATCCTTTAAATGCGTATGTTGCCCAATTTTAGCAGCACGCGAGCGCTAGCTGTGCTGGCCAAACACTTCCATGCACCAAGCGTTGCGTAACATTGATCATCCTGTGGGATGTACGTACAGAGCACTCTCGTTGAGAGGAGGAAAGTATATTTTAGAAATGCTACTGAAAACATACTGCCAACATCCATCCCTTCCTTCCTTCCTTAGAGTATTCTGTGTGGCTGTCCCATGAATGGAGTCTAGAAGATACACCTATTCACAGTCTGTACTTCTGCTTGGTAATAATGGGTAGTAATGATATTCCACATTGTTCGGTGGGAATAATTGAGGCATAGTGTTTAATCTGGTGAATGATCTCGGCAGAAACTGCACCGTAAACAATATTGTGTTGGACAGTGTTACTTAGTGTCGTTGGGCAAAGTGCCATAAATAGTATTTCCAGTAAGTTATTTGATCACGGAAGCGTTTAATTTACTTTTTTGCAAAAAAAAAAGAGTAAGAAAAACTATGAAAATGGTAATAATTATGCAAAATTTATGAGAGAGCTAAAGCAGTTCTATGAAGTACGTAAAGCATTAATTATAGCAAGCATTAATTATAGCAAGCATAATTATATTAACCAGTTTCAAACATAACAAGCTGCTAAAGATTGTCACGGAATTCCAATCAACTATACAGCCAATTCCCTATAAAACACTTAGTCCTAAACGTTCAGGCATTATCAGTTTACTTCCCACCCTCAAGCAGTTTGTGTGAAGAAGGTTTCGGTTGCTTAGCAACATTACATTCTAGTAAATTCCATAATCTTCGACACGATAACTATTTTTACAACGTTTAAATTTTGATAACACCAATCAAGTTACATTCTAGTCGTCCCATCCATACCTTTACATGTTGCTTTTAACTTCCCTAATGAGTAGCAAATTTTTAGGTAATAGATTTAGAAGTCTCTTAACCATTAGACCATTCTTTTTCGTAACATCCCACGTCTATGTACAGAGAATATATGCAGACGTAAAACAACGTTTGAAAGAGACGCAGAAATCACTTTTCGATTATGCAATCTGGTAGAGTCGAGCTAGAGAATTGAAATGTGCGATGCATTCCATCTAGCGTGAAAATAACCTTTAGTAGCAAAACATGCTCAGTGCTTTGTGTGTCTGCTACAGATTCCATCCATTAGGTAAGTCTTAAACTAAAGTACTCACGCGTAATTATGTGAATAACACATACATCAATTACATGTGTGGTAGGCAGTGCACATTTACGAGATGTTACTTTTTTTTTTAGCAAAGCTCGCTAGTTCTGCATACCACTAGCAACTAAGGATTGGGGGTACCTTAATATTACTACTGTTTACGTCGTCCCTTAATGCCATAACACTGTTTTTTTTTTTGTTTTTTTTTTTATTCAACAGAGTTTTATAAAAATGCTGCGAGAGCAGCGCTGATGCCATCTTAGCAGGCCGGTTATGTGTAGTTCTGGTTTCAGCTCATTTGCATAGCGAAATTTGGCAATTTATATCTCAAGGTACGTTGCTCCTTGGGGTGTTTAATAAGGACGATGGATTTGAATAACGATTGGATCCAATTATGCTATCTCGCATTTCCCAGAAAACATCTAATAAATAAGTTTAGTAATAAATTTTAGTTGCAAACACTGTCCTGCAGGATATCTGTCTGGCTGCATAACCCACCCGCCAAGATGGCATCAGTGCTGCTCTCGCAGCTTTTTAAATAAAAAAATATTTGTTGAATAAAGAAAAAAAAGAACACCCCGTATATTGAGACTTTTCCTTGGACTTGCACCACCATTGATGTTTTTTAGAACTGTGCATTGTTGCTAACACTTATTTAGGCAGAGAAAGTTAAATTTTTTCTGAACGTATGAATTTCTTTCGAAACCCATTTTTTTCTCCACCCCACCGTTCTACTGCGGACGAAGCTGTCGGCAGCCCTTCCGTCCTATTCGATGTCAACACACCTCTTACGTTTTTCGACGCCGCAATACGTGTCTTTCTTTGTCGCTCTTTGAGCTTCGTAACATAGTGTGTATAAAGTTCTGTACGCCGAGACAGGGTACAGAAGATGACAACGCATAATTTCAGTGCAGAACAACTTGCTTTTCAACAAATAAGAAACAGTGATTTATGAGTCAATAAATTCTGCAAATAATTAGTTACTATGATCTTGCAAGTTTAACTACACTTTGCGGATGTGAAACAAAACAGTGCTCTGGGTTGTGGTACTTCTACCTTGTCTCCTTCCAGTTTCAAACGTCTTCCCAAACCATATATTCAATATTTATGAACGTACAGAACGGAAGTACAAAAATGTGATTGCCAAATTTTTAAAATGCCAAAATGGTGATTTAAAATGAGAATGAAAATAAAGTGGGACATGCAGGGGACTCTGTAAAAATTATTTTTTTGCTTTTGTCATCCTGTCCTGGAGTTTGCAAATAAACTAAACTGTTCATACAATGGACTTGTCGTTTGTGATGCCAGAACTTTGTACAGTAGGCAGTCGAGCACAAGACTGGTGGCAACTATAAAAAGTCACCACCGTATCCTGCTCAACAGCCTACCCTACCAAGCTTTGGAAGCATGCACATGGTACATGACCATGCCTAAATCCCCTAGCTTTCTGCTGTGGAAAATTTACATTGCAGTCACGACTGATCAGGTTTAATCCACAAAAATGTCGCACATTGATTGAAATCCTTATGTAATTCTGTCAGATATCGAATATTCAGCGAAAAATTGATGATTCTGAGGGAAACAGCAGGTTCCGCGAAATTTCATGGATTCGTGGAATGCTAGGAGCTCTCACCATGCCGCGTTATTTCACCAAAAATTTGTAATCAACAAAAGATTAGGACAGTGAAGAAAAAAACAAAAACAAATGCCTATCGCACTTTCAGAATACCTCAAACAGAAACGGAAACAAAAATAACTTATGGCAAGTTTTTACAATCTCAAATGATTACAATCCTTTACTGTATCATTTAGAGAAATTTACAATATAAAGCTGAATAAAGCAAACTAAAGTTAACTGAGGAACTAAAACTTAAACAAAATAAACTATCAAGCTGGCACATATAAGCAAATAGTACTATTTTGTAAATAGAAGAAGGAAAAAGAAGTCTTGTGTGCACATATCCCTAAAGTCCTCAGAATAGATTTCAGAATATGTAAGTAAATATGTGTAAGTATTGTAGTAGTTTGTGTGTGTATGTAAGTTTTGCCATGGTCTGAAACCTTACTAAAAAACAAGGAAAACAAGGGCGTGAGGTGGTACCAAAAACTGTTAACGGAAACAATTTTGGTACCAGAAACCGAAACAAATATGGGCCAGTAACGGAAACTAAAATGATTCCATTACCTCTCCCTGACATGAAGCATGACAATAGCATAAATGTCCACAATGACACTGAGATGCGAGTCTTCATATTCTTGAACATTTATTTACACAAATGAGACATGGTGGTCCTGATAACAATGACATAAATACCTTAGTCAACAATGCAACAAACCTTAAATGTCCTTAAACTTCATCTTCATTCAGCAACATGTTTGGAATCCCGTTGGTGATGGGAAATTTCCGTCCGGTTTCTGGACACACAAGCTCACCGGTGACCACTTCAACCTAGTTTGTGAAGAATAGCTTCATTTCTACTTGTCACCAACTACAACTAGTACTCAATTACTTTATATGACATATATGGATTTGAACCACGAATCTTGCTTTTAACTTTGCTTTGAATGGAGTTTGTAGTTTTTACACCCCGTTCGTAATCACTGTCATAGTAAATCGTGAACATTTTGCAGCTCATGCAAAATGAAATTGTCTCTGAAACCTTCAGTCTTAGAAACCTTATCAAAAAGATGTCCTACCAAGATGCGTTAAATTTTGTTTAATCAATTATTGCATAAAGACACTCATTTTTGTAGATACTGTTACACTCAAGCACTGCTGCTAGTGTAACCACACAGCCCCTTCTAAATCTACAGAGGAAATATTATCTGTACTACCTTAACTAACTTCTCTCTCAAATTACCTCGAACAGAATGTGGTGTGCGCGTTTAAGGAAATCTTGGTCTTGCTCGTAGCTTGCAGACAGCGCTTTGGGGATGCCATCAGCGCATCCAAGCTGAGAAGAAAAAGCGTGAAGAACATTTAGCAAACGTGGTCTCAAACAGACGCGCCGAGACACGCTGCAATTTCGAGGCAGGTGACATTCTACTCACAGTTTCTGCTGCTTGGTACAGAGCATCCCAGTCCAGTTTCGGTATCATACGGCTTACGAACTCTGGGTTGAAGTCTACCGACACCTCTTTTGTTTCTTTCGCCTGAGAAAAAGCACACATCTGTACGTGGTGCAATGCATGTATCTCGAGTCACAACAAAACCGCATGGAAACGTGCAGTTTCCTCGGAAATAATGCGTCTACTTACAACGATTCCAAGAGGGAAACCCACGTTTACACCTTTGATACATTTTGAGGTCATCATGTTGTGCGTGAGGAGCTTCATTTTCAGTTAAAACGTTTGGTTCGTTTTCTAGTTAAACGTTTAATACGCCAGTCGCAAATCGTGACAGCTCTGTCTGGTCGGGCTCTGGTGTACCTCTGCCTCTGCAGCGTGCTCTGCCGGTGGCTCGTGGCGCTGCGGACACGGCCAACCCCAACATGGCTCCCAAACCGTACCAAAACTACAGGCACTGTACCAAAACCAAAACCACCCAAAACACCATCCCTTTACGACTATTTTCGTAAAGGTAATACTGGTATTACTAATACCTCGAGCTTAAAAAAATAATAAAGCTTGCCAGTTAACGACCTTGTTTTTACGTAATTTAATGTGTTCATATATTATTAATCTGAAAACAAATAACACAGCAGGACCGCAGGGCTAGCTCACCGCTTTCGCCACTCAACCACTCAACCACAACCAAGCAACCATGGGAGTGGTATGGCGGTTGTTTCTACGGCACGGTAAAAAAAGGTAAAAACACCGACGGAGCTATACATTTCAGTTAGTTTTATTCAGATTTCGTTACTACATTTCTTGTTTATAGTTGATATGTTCTAGCTATTAATTAGTTTATATAGTTGAAAGATTCAAGTTATAAAAATTTATCTAGAACTATTTCTCTCTACGCAAGCATGCAAGGAGAAGCATTGCCGCCATTGCTAACAAAAATAACTACCCCTATCCCATTTCATACTGCAAAACAAAGTTAGTACGCGCTTCTCCGAACGTGTAGTTGTGGTCAACTTAATCAGTCTACTGTCTCTGCTGGTTAATTTACGGAAACTACCATGGATGACATGATATTTCAACTACGATTTAGCACTAAGCAACTTGAAAGACTCTCAAAACGCGCCGAGAAGGAAGAGAAGGCCCAGCACGCCAAGATCAAACGGGCACTACAAAAAGGCAATGTTGAAGGTGCCCGAATCTACGCTGAAAACGCCATACGGAAGAAAAATGAAAGCCTCAACTACCTCCGTATGGCTTCAAAAGTGGACGCCGTATCGTCAAAAATTCAATCAGCAATGGCCATGAAACAGGTGACGAAAAACATGGGCGGTGTTGTAAAAGCGCTTGACAAGGCTATTAATTCGATGGACCTCCAGAAGGTGTCTGCCGTCATGGAAAAGTTTGAACAGCAGTTTGAAGACCTGGATGTCAGGTCGGCGGTTCTGGACGACGCCATGGGTAATGCCACAACTACAACTGCTCCTTTGGCACAAGTTGATCAGCTGATTAAGCAAGTTGCTGAAGAGAATGGGCTGGAAATGATTGACCAACTCAACACTGCTGAACTGGCTCCATCAGACACCGTTGCCACCACAGGTCGTGCACAGGTTGAAGAAGATGCACTCTCCAGGCGCTTGGCTGCCTTGAGAGAATGAATGAAAATGTGAAATACACAGAAAAGACTTCTGTCTTTTAGTCCATTTGCCATGAACATGGTTATCTGGGCATTGTTAAAACCAGTTCCGGGTTATGCACACACTATTATATCATGTGACAGCTTTGAAGAGGGTGGACACAATGTGCCGTACACAGAAATGTAAAAAACGTGACAGTGAGGTTGTGCACGCAGATGATGTTCGATTGTGTCTGCAGTCAATGTTAATTCCAGTTCAATTGCGAAAGGTGCGAGAAGAATGCCAGGGCTAAGTTTGCAAACCTCAAGGTTAAAGATGGTGGCAATTAGTAGACGTCATAGTGAAGGTCTATAAATGACTTGTACTGGCTTAGATTGGCTACCGGCTCTGTCTAATAGTACAACCGATGACATCTGTTCTGTGATGCGTAGCCAGTTGCTATCATGCAAGCTGATGTCTGTGTGTCGTCAGCTGACTACACTACATATTTGATGCTATGTAATGCATATTCTGCCCATAGGTTTCCTTTGATTTGCAATTGCTTAGAAATTTGCATCAGTCACAGAAACCATCAAACGTGATCTGTCTGCTAAAGATGATCCTTGTTTGTACTATATTTGCTGCATATGGCGCATGGAACAACTGCACGTTGCAATGTTGCCACCATGCACATATTTCTGAAAGACTGTAAAACTATAAAAGCATTATATACTATGTGAAGCACTGCGAAATGTTTTTGCAAATTCTATAATGAAACTGCTACTATTTTTTTTAATATATATCAATAAGAGCTGCTTCACATATTGTGATAAGTAAATCATATACATATATATATGTATATGTATATATGTGAATGTGTATGCACTAAAAATAAATATTATTTTGCTTTGAGATGAAAGGAGCACCTCTGAAAAGCTGATGAATTTTATTTCTCAAAGTTGCATAGCACCAGCAAATACGTAAGTGCAATGTGGAACAACTCGGACATGTATTACACATCCCCTAACATGCACATTTATGAGCCTCTGCAACGTAAGTATTTGCATGAAATATGTCGCATCTGGCACATATCACACGGAAATATTGCCAGCAGGAAAGAAAGAAATCTTAACGATAGAATTAACGGAAATAACGTGTAGGTGTTTGTTCAACAAGTACAGGTGTCCAACGATGAAAATGCAGGTCTCCGTATTTGTTACAAATGTGTTATCATCGTGCAATATCAAAGCACACCGTGTGACAATCAGTGGTATCGATGTTTAAACTTGTGCACGTGTGTAGCATACGTTTATTTGCGCACATGTGCATTTTTTTGCCTTTCTTACGTACTGCACATGTCGCTCACTTGAATTCTAACAAAAGAAATTCTCGCTTCATGAAACAGTGTGAGTCAACAAGGAAAAAAGCTGTATCATGCCATAATGTAACCAATACATATAACGGCACTTTTTTAACATTGTGGCTGCAAGTTTCAGCAATTTTTTTAGCTGTATGCAAGTTCACACAGCAGTTTGTGAGCCACAAAGAGCAGATTTGCACTAAACCTCTGTGTGTTTAGCCAACAATTCTGTTTCTTCAGTCACATCTTCTTCCTTTTGGGTACTCTCGATTTCAACAGTACCCTTTTCTCGTCTGTGCTTGTGTTTTCTTCTCTTCTTTTGTTTAAGCAGTACCATGTCTGCTTTGGGACCCCTCCAAGTCATGTTTTGGCATTCCATCCTCCACTTTGTGCCGCTGTGGTTCTTTGGGTCAGGCCCATTCCTCAGGGTTGGGTCGGGGCCATGGCGGTTGTTTGGGTTTGGACCCTTGTGCAACGTCAGACGTTTGCTGTTATTGGATAGGTAATGATAAGATCATTGTCGCATCTGTCTCTACTGAAATAAGAGAGAAATGTACAAGAAGTCACAGGTGCAGGTATCTCAAGGGTAGGAGAATCTTGGAATAATTTAATGAAAATCCTTGTGCAAATCAAGTTATTTATTTATTTATTTTTTAAGGGGAAGAAGTCTGTCCCTCACCTATCTATACTATGGGCACACCATTGAAGGAAACACAGAAGATGGGAAAATAATACCATCAATATATTAGTGTTCATTGACAAATACCAACACGCTAGCCACCTTTTATTATGAAAAAAAAAAAGTGGATTTTGCAAACGATACAAGAAAAAAAGAAAGTAGAAATAAGGTACGCAAGTCTAACGAATATTCTGGAAGATAAAAACAAGAGATGTGACGTAGCCAAAAGTATTCTTGAAATCATGTTCACCATGATTTGCACCACTTTCAAAATTTACCAGAGGATCATTCCTCATTTCGACCACTCCCAGAAACGACGTCACACCCGGAAAGCGTGCTTTCCCGCACACACACAGTATATACGGTGAAGCCAGCTTTACAACAAACCCTATATACTTCTGCATTTAGGAAACAGCAGTTCGAATTTTTCACTCATCCTCGGAAAAAAATACATACGAGAGGTTTGCGAGGCTTGGTCCTTTTCTCAGACTGGCATCCGGTCCCTTGGGTTGGGGAAGGAGGATAAGTCCCGTGGCGAACTCATCTTCATCCTCATCGCTAGAGTAGAGCTCGTCACTTCTAGCAGACGACAAACAACGACAAATTGATCAGACACGGAAGCCACTAGAGTTCTTACCACGCTACTGCGCACACGACGTATGTCTTTCAAGCAGAAACTGTCTGCTGGTAGGTGATGATATATATCGATCGGATGCGAAATTGTGTGGATCTGAATTCTAACACATCCAAAAACGATAGCGTCGTCTCAGCGTTCAAACTTCAGTATATTACTCAATCACTTAGGTTGCATTATTCAGTGTATGAGGTTGACATTCTGCAAACACGATTTATCAATGCAGACACGGGCATGACGTCTACATACGCTCGTTCCGACAATATCCATGCGTTTTTGAGGCCGCTGTTAGGCAAAATCTTACCTCACGCTACTAATTTCCGAAGACTCCGACGATGACATTTGACGATGGCAAAAGGGTAACGTCAATTATGAGATGTCGCAAAGTACGTGCGGTTCTGCCATCAGGCGACCCATATCACCATGGCAACGTAGTTGCGCAAAAACAAATGGATGATGCTTTATGTGTAAACATAGAAAAAAAGAAAAAGAGAAACCACGCGTAGCAAAAATACACGCATTATCGCAACAGGTGGACCACATTCTTTTTTAAGCCCCAAGAAACATGCATTTAGGCTAGAAGAGCGATATTTCTTGCATTCCTTAAAAAATAGCCGAGGATTTGAAGTATCGCTAAAGTCCGTTTCCCATGCGGTAAAAAGCTGGTGTTTAATATATGCATTAGCACCGCAGAACGACTGTGGCTATGACATGTGTATAGATATGGACAGGGAAGACAAGAGTTAGTATCTATCCTGGGCAGACTTCAGTGGGGATTGTGCTTACATCCGTTTGCCGGAAATCCCAGGGAAAGCAATGACGGTAGGAAGCTGACTATTTTGGGATTGAGGCAGCAGTCACGGCATCATCAGGCAAAATCATTATTTGGCAACTTGAATAGTCATTTTAGAAAACTGCGTTCAAGAATAATTTATTGAGTGCTCTTGACACCAGACATTCCTATACAAGATATTCACAACACATGCTCATTTTGCTCGCCGTCATCTAGTTCTCGTTCGTTCGTAAGGCTTTCGGCTGTGTTGGTGACTAGGCTGATGAGGAATGGCTAGCCTCTGCTGGGGCTGCGGAGGAGTTGAGAGGAGTAGCCGACTGATATCATCCTCCTTATCTCTCTCCATGGCTTTGAGCTTGGCTTCTATGGCATGGATTTGACTCTTCACACTGGAGACAGAAAACGAAACTTTTTTATTTTTTCACTGCTCAAGGCAAGGCTTATCTTAAAATGTGCAAAAAAGACCTCTGGTCTAGTGCAGCTGCATTACTGTACCTACAATAGTAGCATGACCTACAAAACAAGCTAACAGTAGGCAACAAATAACTGAAATAGCATAGAGTGTATACTTTTCGGCTGCTTTACGATCCTTATGAGAGCTTCCCCCTTGAGATCCGGATTTCCTCGCAACAGGGTCATCCTTTAAAACAATGCAGACATTCATAAACAAACTTATACATAGACCAAGCACTAACGCTCACGTTAGGAATGGTGTTGGCCCATTTAGCCACCATAGTTTTTGACAGCAGCTGCTTCCCGTGGATATTTCTCAGCGCTTCTTCAGCCTGTGCTTTCGTCTCGTAGGTGACGAAACAATATCCCCTCGGATGACCCCTCAGGGGCCCAGACTTGTGGAAGAGAAAGTCGAATTTCTTCACGTTTCCGAATTTCTTCAGTACCTTAACAAGGTGGAACCTGAAGGTGGAAACAGTGTCTCGTTTTCTGTCCCGTTATGTTTAAGGAAAACAGCAGATCTCACTCTGTTAGTCGACTATCCAGGTTCCCGATCCAGATCCTCTTGTCGTCTGTTTCTGCAGGTAATGGCTCTACTGGCACGGGTATCCTAACCTCCTGCAGTGGAAAGTAGAGTGGTAGTATTTATAATTATCTACCAACAATGCACTTCGCCTGCATATTTAGCAAATAACCTCGTCGTAGGTCGAGTGGATCACGTAGGAAGATGGTTTTCACTACATATGACGTGTAGTAGCGTTATGAAGAACACTTACCATTTGTTCGAAAGCTCCGAGATGTCAGCGAACGACGAATTAGCCCAAATTAACGCATTTGTAAAAGAAATCGCACTGAACAGCTAAAATACAAGCACATAACAACAATGCGACTTACGCGTATGAATACAAATTTTACGCATTGCTCATTGGGCAATTTCTTCCGCTGTGGATGTAGTTCATAAATAGTTCAAAGCAGTTCAAAGCATGGTTCAAAGGTTCAAAGTTAGTAAATGAATCGGAAGTTGTGGCAATAGCGTACTTCATTTGACAAACAAACTTTGTAATTAGAAAAGAAAAGAAATTGTTTTCGGTTTCAATAGTTACGGAGTGCGATCCGCGCGCAATTATTAACGCATCTAACATTAATTCAATATCACCATTTTATAATATCATTTAATCAAGTATTTTACATTTACGGTTCCAATATACAATATATAGTATGCTCGAGGCAGACGCTTGTCCTGTAGCAAAAAGTTGCCGTACACTAGCGCCAACCTTCGAAGCATCTTTCTTTTCGCTGACGTGGCTGGAGGAACAGTGCTGGACCAGATCATGAAATTTGCCCGTATAAAATCGCAATCATGAAGTATTTTGTAGCTGTAACTGCGTTAATTTTAGTTTTTTGCAGAGAAACACAAAGCGATGAACATACTCACAAGGTAAGAGCAAAAATTTATTCTACCGCCCGGCATTTCAATCGGACAGCTTCAATCTAGGAACCAGAACGAATCCGGCAGCGTTATTACGAAGTGCCGTTAGACTGACGTAACCTAACGCCCCTGTTCAAGAAGGCGCAGCCTGTAGTGAAATCCTCGTTGCAGTCTTATCATTCGAGGGAAACATCGCTTTATTTGAAGCGTGGATTCGAAGTGTGCTCCTCGAACACGCACAGACACTAATCATGTGGCGTTAGCGAAGGTGTACAGTGCAAAGTCCATGCCGATAGCATGGGGAAAAAAATGATACCATATTTCAGTTCACGAGAGGCTAAAGCAGCTTCATTACTGCTTTGCGCTTTTAACGCCTTTTTTACGAGACGTCTCTAAGCACCTAGGCATATTCCCTATTACCGGCGTGTGGGAACACCTGCTCCGAATTTGATGTTGTGTTTGACAGAACCTCGCTTGTGTTTGCCTTTACAGTACGATGACAATGAAGAGGTAGTGCTATGGATGAATACTGTGGGTCCGTACCACAACCGACAAGAGACGTACGCCTATTTCTCCCTCCCGTTCTGCGCTGGTCCCAAGACATCGATAGGCCACTACCACGAAACGCTAGGAGAAGCTCTCCTAGGTGTAGAGCTGGAATTCTCTGGACTCAATATCTTGTACAAAGGTATCCCGTTGTAAACACTATGTATAAGATCAACAGCATTCTGTATTAATTTAAATAATTCCCGGATGTTACCAGAGAATGTTGAACCTAGAACGTAGAAACACCGCTCTGGTGTCCCATATGTTGTCAACAGTGTATCATTTGTTTTCAGCGATGGGTTTCGTCAAACTCATCAGAATTCTGTGACTAATCACAGTTCAGTGTGGTGTTGCACTGCCACCTGTCAGGCACTCTTTAGACTGCAGACAGACCACTGTTGTTAACTTAGAGAAGAAAAGAGAAGTGTTTTACAGATCTTCTAAGGTTTTAGTGTCACCCAGCTTCATGCATTATCATGCGTAAATCAAGTTGTCTTTCACGTGGTATTTAATAATAGATTTTTTTGTCACATAACTATAAATTTATAAATTGCTCTTTCAATGTGGGGATGTTAAGGTACTCACTACTCAGATTTTATAGTAAAAGATACGCAGCATTTTTGTGACTGAAATTATTTTTAACTGACATAATGCAAGAAGAAAAAGGCAGAAATCACAAAGGTGTTATCACCTCACGAGAGTTCCAGAACTACTGGGGCCCTATTCCCATCAAAGTAATCGGCCTAGATTACTTTGACAAGAATAGGTCCCCTTGGTGGCTCTTTGTGATTTATTGTTTTAAGATGCACAATCAGCTTTAGTTTTCAAATACCATTCGCATCACCCTTCCAGTGTAATTCATTGCTCTTATCAATCTCCCGATCAATTCTCTTTCCAGACTCTTTTTCCAGACTTTATCAATCTCTACCAAGATATATAAACTTTTATTGACCTTAACTTTTGACATACAATGATTGATTAATTAATTAATTTTTTATTACCTCCCGCAGCTATGGTGCCCAAGACTCCATACTGTGAGGTAACGTTGGACAATGCGAAACTGCAGGCCTTCATCTATGCTGTGAAAAACCACTACTGGTACCAGATGTACATTGACGACCTTCCCATATGGGGTGAGCAGCTACTCACATTGAAGAGGGTGGTGATGGACATTATCTTTGTTGGGATTTTATTATTAGGACATACGGCGGTCAGGGAAAGGTAACAGAAACATTTTGAATAAATGTTGTCTCTTGTGGGCATGTATCCCTAAAGTCTTTAAAATAGACTTCAGAATATACGCGTAGACGTATTAAGTTTTGCCACGGTCTCGAAGCTTCAAAAAAAAAAAAAAAAGAAGGAAAACAGCAAGCAGGGGGTGGGACGATGCCGAAACAGAAACGTGACGGAAACGCAAACAACAGTGGTGGTAAACCAAAACTGAAACGGAAGAAATATTGTCCAGTAACGGAGATTCTGTTACCTTTCCCTGGTATACAGGGTTTGTAATGAAGATAAAATGAATAAGAGGTATCCATGGGGAGCTAAACTATACATTAGTATAATAGTAGTATATATTAGTATTAGTACTACAAACTACTTTCCCTAGGCATTGTCGGGGAGGTGGATGAGTCGGACAATAACTACTACATCTGGACACACAAACGGTTCGATATCGGCTACAACGGGAATCGCATCATTGACGTCAACCTCACCAGTGAGGTGAAGACAAAGCTGACGGTCAACCAGAAGTTGACTTTTACCTATGAGGTAAGGCACGTCGTCTAGAGCCCTTAGCTTTTCGCGGATCCACACTTCCGCAAAATATTGCGGAATTGGGCGTGTCTCGCGGAACCTGCTGTTTCCCTCAGAATCGTGTGTTTTTTTGTTGCAGAATATTTTATATATTACAGAATTATACAAGGATTTCAATCGATTTACGACATTTTCGTGGGTCAAACCCGATCGGTCGCGACTGCAGTGTCTGACGTGACTGGTACCGCTGGCACTTACGGGACTGAACGTGCCACGACGAAAGAAAATTTAACGGCAGAAACGCTTGGAGAGAAATTGTTGCTCGCTTCGCTTTATACCCTCTCTCGCGGTGTTTTCGGGCTTATGCATGCAGCCTTTGAACTGTTCCAATATATTCCGTTCGAAAGAGACGTTCCTTCTATTCAAAATTTGAATATAAAGCTGTATTATCTTATTCGGAATTTGGATTCGACGCACAATTATTCGCTCCGGCGGTCAAAAAGTTGGAATATCCGCCCAGCCCCATTTACGGCAGTTTACGGAACGGAGAGGAGTTAAGATGGATGAACCGTTGTCTGTTAGCAATGACACATGATTAAGCAGTCCAAACTGTCGCTTTGTTGATATGCATGACAGCTGTTTCACAATAAATGTCATCCCTGCTTTCCGTCTACCTGCTCTTCCTTCAACCACGTTTGTGACAGCTACAGCTGCTCCATCTTGTGTCACTCTTGGCGCTTTTTCTTTATTGCGACTGCTTCCGTGATTGTGTTCCTCAGCACCTGTAACAGCATTTACGTTGCGTTTACAGTGCTTCAGTGTGTGCTAATTCCATGTTTGTGTGAAATTTGATTTTGGTTCCTTTAAAATTCATCTGTGCAGTATTTTTGTACTTAAGCTATAGTTACCAGCTTAATCTCAATGCTTTAGTTTTAAACCTTCTTCTATGTGGAGCTCAATTCCTGATTTTAATGATTCTTGTCCTTTAGCGAAATCTGTTTATCTTGAGAACATCACGACTGAATTTGTCTAAGAAAAGGTAACATAATGAAATATCTCATAAGATTATTGTGATTAAAATTGTGATTACACGTACCTAAATAGTATACAAGATATAAGATATAAATAGTGTGTAAGTATAGTATAGTAGTATAGTATAGTAGATACAACACGTACACTCTTAAAAGTGCCGCGAAAAATAAAGGCAGTTACGACATCCATCTGGGCAGGGGGAGACGACTAAGGCCTTCTTTGAAGCCCCTTTCCTTCTAAGGCCTTAATTGTGATCGCGTGACAGGAGTACTTTCATTGGGAGTGCGTGAAAAAAAGAAAAAGAAAAGTATTTTTCTGAACCTCGCAAAAATGCACAGGTTGTTCATGGAGGGATTCTAGTTCGAATTTTTCAATTTGATTTTTTTTTTAAATTTGATAATTTGATGTAGAAAAACAATGCTTACCATTAAAAGAAGCAAAATCTTGCAGGGCTCTGCTTTGTGTGTGTCGTGTTGAAGTTTTATCACACTTACTGCAGGCTTTTGTCACTTATAAGTAGAGCCTGAAGTTTTAGGGTTTAACCTGGTTCTTCCCCGAATTTTCACCCCGAATTTTCACCCCGAATTTTCACCCCGAATTTTCACCCCGAATTTTCACCCCGAATTTTCACCCCGAATTTTCACCCCGAATTTTCACCCCGAATTTTCACCCCGAATTTTCACCCCGAATTTTCACCCCGAATTTTCACCCCGAATTTTCACCCCGAATTTTCACCCCGAATTTTCACCCCGAATTTTCACCCCGAATTGAAGGTTGCCTCTTTAGGGTGAAACCTGATTTTTACCCAGCAAATTGCCCTCACTGAGATGTCCTTAGGAAAACACACTAACTTGTTTGTCAGCAAATGCAATTACATCACCATTTGCACCAAACCAGTACAGTTAGTTTGAGTAAATGAGCCCGATTTCTCCACAAATTTAGCATGCTAGAAGTTTTTCCACCCGAATTTGCATGAATTTACAGCGCACGTTTAATTACCCAATTTTTACCCCCCCCCCCCCCCCCCCCCCCGAATTTAGAAAAAAATATTTCCCGAAAACTTCAGGCTCTACTTATAATGTTTGATAGTACAGAAAGATAAAAGTCCTTTTTACTTTTTTCATACAGGTGAATTGGAAGTCATGCGGTGTGAAGTTCGAAGACAGGTTCGACAAATACCTGGATCCCAGTTTCTTCCAACACAGAGTACGTCGTTGAGTACTGTGGCGCAGAGTACATAACTACATTTATTACATTTATTTATTTATTTGTTTTGGTGACTGTGTTTAGAGTGTTTTGGTGTGTTTTGGTGACTGTGTTTAATCAATTTAACATGTCATGTCATAGCCACAAATATTTTGGGATATCCTATAAATTCGGTCACTTTTTGTTGTTCCGATTTCTGTTTCACGACCGAAAAACATGTGTTGTTGCTTTGTTGCACCGTAGATCCACTGGTTCTCCATCTTCAACTCGTTCATGATGGTAATCTTCCTGGTGGGTCTGGTGAGCATGATCCTCATGAGGACACTTCGCAAGGACTACGCCCGCTACAGCAAGGATGAGGAGATGGATGACATGGTGGGCAATACGTGGCTTGTGGTGAAAGTGGTAACTCACTCCAAATTAACACCCATTCACTGCTGGTGGTGGTGATGTCTGCACTCTCTCTTTCTGCACATGCACTGGACGATATACGAGGGTACTGAATACGGGGCTGGCTGGGTAGTGTTAAACATCGTAGGGCAGGGGAAAGACTACAACAGGACAACACTGGATAACTGCCTCTAACAACTGACACTGACCGACTTTATTTGGGACGTAGCGCTGGTTTAAATACGCGAAACGAAACGACGTGGAAAACTGTATCCGAACAATTCTAACATGCACCGAAATCACACGCTTACTACCTTCGAGTTCAAAAATGGACACCTAGAGAAAAAAAATAAAAATCCCAGTATCTTCCCAATAAAAATCCTCTGTTCCATCGCGGGTTCAAACCCGTCCGAGGACCGTGGCAACTCCCTCAGGTGGGCAAAATGAATCCATAGACCCGACCGCTGTGGTGTCGCTCATGATGAAGGCCCCTGGTTTTCTGCTGCGGCAAATTCAAAATTCTGCGGCACCGACTCGTAAATTCCGCGATCTTCCGCGGCAAGCAGTCAACGTTTGCTTGAAATGGGAAGCACTTTATTTTCTTGGATAATGTGGGAACAAAAATGTTTGATAAAATTACAGATTGAAAGCAGTAGGCCTCAGGCGACGTATGCACAATAAACTTGGGCTAACATTACCTTAAGCTAGTCTACAATCTCTCTGCTGGTCCTGCAGCATGGGCAGTTTTGTAAAGGAGGCTTCCCCTCATGCAGGGAAGCTTCGGGTGAAGCCCACTTTTGGGAGGAGTCGTTCGTATTCGGCGAACAGTCGGACATTCGGAAATCAAAATATTGGTATTCGATTCGCGAATGGAACACTTCGAGTGACTGATATTTGATTCGAATTCGAGAACTCGAATATCCGTGCAACCCTAAAAATAAGGGATTCCGTGCCAAACGAAGGATTCCGCGGTATTTTGTGGAATCGCGGAAAACCCGGGGCCTTAGGTATAACACTAGAAAGTCAGGTCCTAATTATATCTTTTGAGACCTACCAAAACGTGGCAAAAAATGAGTTATTAGTGAGGAAATTAGTGTTTTTTATTATTTTTTTATTATGAGTTATTAGTGAGGCGTGAGGCAATTAGAGTTTGAAGTTCGAATTGGCTTATAACATCATTACATTGCTCATAATTGCTCTTTGTCACCTATCTTTGCCCTACCTCGTAATACCTCAGAATATATAAATGCTGAAAACAAGCAACGCTATTTATGAGGTATCTAGTGCATAGGCTTCAACTTTTTATCCATGTAGTAGAAGTAGCTGAGTTATTTTATTCTGGGGATTTAAATATAACTGCATGTTACAGTTGAGAGCACGTCAGAATCACGCAAATATGGTAAGTGTTACGGAACTGGGTCAGAATTTCTCAGAAGCGCTCTATGCTGAACTTCTTCCCTTCTTTGTCCGCTTTGAAGGGTGCTGTCATATACCAGGTGGTCAGGGATTTACCACCCATTGCCACTTAACACCTTAACCCATTTTGTGAAACCTAGGATGGTGTTGGGGGGGTTCACAGATTTGTGATGGACTATCTGATGTGACTCTGATAAAATTTGCCACGTTGATATGAAGCGCATAATGGTGATGGAATGTCCTGCTGACATGTAGTATTTTTTGTGCCTATACTATGTAGAGAAGATCAATAAAGTTCTAAAATATTAGTTGAAGGGCGTCTCGAGAAAGAGTGACACCGACAAGTAACGAATGACGTGCAGGCTTTCTCACACACATTTGACGTTTATCCTTTTACCAGCTTCCATTTTGAGGAGAGAAAATCTAATGTGCACCTTTCAACATATAAATGTACCATGATGAATGAAGATGCGATTGTTTAAATTTTTATAACCACGGTATTTTTAAGTTGATTACATCATCTTTTGTTCGCTGAAGTGCTCCAATTTGATCATACTTGATCACTGCATCATTCACATTCTTGAAATACCATTTTTTGAAAGACTAAATGAACCTTATCTTACCTTAAATAAATCTTGTTTCAACAGAGTTTTGCTAAAGGTGTTGGGCTTTTTGGGTCTTATCTCGAAAGCACTGCTGATACCTTGAGGTATGCTGGATTACTCCAACATAGCAAAATACTTGCTGTTGTAGGAGAGGGATCTTGGGGACGAGTATGGCTGGAAACAAGTGCACGGTGATGTGTTCCGACCACCGACGCACGCACTTCTCTTCTCTGCCGTGATTGGCTGCGGTCACCAGCTGGCCGTCGTCGTGCTGTGTGTGGTCACTTTTGCCATTATGGGAGAGCTGTATACTGAGTAAGTGAAAAGTAATAACACCATGACTTGGAGGAACTCCACACTGAAAAGCAGCGATGGGCAGCACTTGAAAGTACTCAGTACTCAAGTAGAAGTGTAGAAAATCCAGCGAACCAGTAAGGAAGTACTTAAGTAGTACTTAAAGCAAGGAAATAGTACTGACGTACTTAGAATAAGCAAGTAGCACTTAAGTACTTAAAGTAAGGAAATAGTACTTACGTACGTAGAGTAAGGAAGCAGCACTTACGCAAGTACTTAAGTAGTACTTATGTACAGAGAGTAAGGAAGTAGCACTTAACTAGGGAAGTACTTAAGTAGTACTTTTTGGGGTACTTTTACTTTACTTCAAGTAGTTCTGCTGCATACTTTCTACTTTACTTGAAGCACATTTTGCTATACTTTCCATTGAAGTGCTTGAAATATCCCTCTGTGAACCTCGCTAGCCAGCACAGCGTCCAGCCCGCCACCACATGACCCTATGCCTGGACTCCAGCTATTCCAGTATGGAGTTCCTCCACCAGCTTGCCTGTATTTATGCCATATTACCATAAGGTGGTCTATTGTGTCTATTGACAAGAAGGAATAGACATTGATCACTATACTTAACGGTACGGCAAAGCAGCAGACAGACAGGTTACGTTGGTGACGTAGTTTTAGAGCTTGTTGCTCGTAAACCCAGCACAACAGGTTATACATTTGACCGGGAACGCCACATATTTTACAACTGCTCCTAAAATTGTGGTACGACGGGTCGGGGCGATGTCTATTGGGAAATAATCCCCAATTTGTCAAGCGACAGTGATCTATGTTCCCGACTGGCTTGCTGGTCCTGACGGCCATGTAGCCAACTTCTTTTGTTTCAGACACGGTGTTACGCGCATGCAGTGCACTTTTGCCACCAAACTTAACGAGCAGTGCGCAGTTCAGTGGTGACTTCGACACAGTGTTGGCCGTAATTTCCAGTTTTAATTTTCTAAGAAACTGAGTGCAATTGGGACGTAAGAGTACCGAGTGCTCAGGCTATCGAATAGATCAATTTTCTCAGATTGCTGCTCTAATGCTTTACAGTACCTTTAATAAAATGCAGCACATACACGTTGTCTTATTTGCGCGTCAGTGCCATAACTAGGTCTTTGCATTTCTCGCTTTTTGCTGCATTTCACACTTACCAAATAATGTTAAATAATGATTTGCTGTTAAGTCCCGATTTTTTTACTTCACTTCATTAGGCGGGGCTCACTTTTGAGCACGGCTATTTTCGTCTACGCGGCAACATCGCCCATCAACGGCTACTTTGGAGGTAGCCTGTACGGACGGATGGGAGGTACGACTTTTGTTTCGCAAAAAAAGTGCAAGTGTGCAACAACAGTGCGTGCCTGTTCCCGCAGGAAAGAAATGGATCAAACAGATGGTTGTGAGTGCGTTTGCACTGCCCTGCATGGTGTGTGGCACAGCATTTCTCATCAACTTCATCGCCATCTACTACCATGCTTCCAGAGCTATTCCATTTGGAACAATGGTAGGACATGCATCTCTGTTACAGCACTGCTGCACGTTGCCGCTCGGAATTACTTTTGAGCTAAAAGGCAGCGTAGCAGTGGCGTGGGTAAAGGCATCCACTCGTCGGTGGTAGCCAAGGTGGTGCGTTCAAATCCTACCACCCGGCTACGCTGTCTGAGTTATCCCCTGGTTTTTCCAGCAGACCTTCCAGATGAATGCCGGCACAGTTTCCCCCGAAGTCGGCCCTGGACGCATATTAACCCCCTGTTCCCCGCTACTTCCTGCTGTCCTCTCTCCATCTGTCCCCATCTGTACGCCGGTCGTAGCCACAGTTGCTTTGCGGCACAAAGATAAGGCACAAAGATAAGGCACAAAGATAAGGCACAAAGATAAGGCACAAAGATAAGGCACAAAGATAAGGCACAAAGATAAGGCACAAAGATAAGGCACAAAGATAAGGCACAAAGATAAGGCACAAAGATAAGGCACAAAGATAATAACACTAAGATAATAACACTAAGATAATAACACTAAGATAATAACACTAAGATAATAACACTAAGATAATAACACTAAGATAATAACACTAAGATAATAACACTAAGATAATAACACTAAGATAATAACACTAAGATAATAACACTAAGATAATAACACTAAGATAATAACACTAAGATAATAACACTAAGATAATAACACTAAGATAATAACACTAAGATAATAACACTAAGATAATAACACTAAGATAATAACACTAAGATAATAACACTAAGATAATAACACTAAGATAATAACACTAAGATAATAACACTAAGATAATAACACTAAGATAAGACATATTCTTATTGACATGGTTCTTATACTCCCCTGGGAAAGTAGGTTTTATTGTGTTCATTCCAAGAACACGAGGCTCTAATCACAATTCGAGCGACAAAAAAAATAAATGCTCGCTTATATACCAGGGCAGCAGCTTAATGCATTCCTTCTATTGCGCTACTTTTTTATATTTTTTAAGTGCATTAATTATCCTAATAAATAGATAATTTTGAGGTCTCCTCGGTGTGGGTACACCACCTCGGTGCCCAACTACATTAGTATCACATGTTTGCCTCATGTTTTTTTAGGTGGCTGTGACGTGCATCTGCCTGTTTATAATCCTGCCCCTCACCCTGGTAGGCACGGTGCTGGGTCGTAACTTGGCTGGCCAGCCCAACTTCCCATGCAGGGTGAACGCGGTGCCACGCCCCATTCCAGAGAAGAAATGGTTCATGGAGCCCTCCGTCATTGTGGTCCTTGGGGGCATTCTGCCTTTCGGATCCATCTTCATCGAGATGTAAGCATCCTTCGGTTGAAACAGGCAGGCTTTGGGCAGGTTGGTAACCTGCTCAAGTCATTATTAAAAGTCCTGAAAGGACAGAAACACGGGAGTTTATTCCGACAGGAATGCCAATTCCTTCTTTGTCAAAAATAAGGAAGCCATGCTAATACAATTCGCCCACTTTATCTATCAAATAAGATTCCCATATTTCCCTTTCCGTCTTTTTTCCTGTGACGGAACCCGTTGGGTTTTACAAGCTATAACTGCACATTACGCAATCACTTGGAGCGTTACGTAGCATTACGCATGCTCAAGGCATGGCAGTGAAGTACAGTTTTCAAAAATTGTAGCAGCACCTGTCCTTTCGAAAGCTGCCATTGAAGGAGCCCTGTACTTTAATGTTGTTTTGCTGCTGTGAAAGAGATTTGAAATAGATTATGGTACTCTCTGCAGGTACTTCATCTTCACCTCCTTCTGGGCATACAAGATCTACTATGTGTATGGGTTCATGCTGCTGGTGTTCCTCATTCTCACCGTTGTCACCGTATGCGTCACCATTGTCTGCACCTATTTCCTCCTAAATGCGGAGGACTACAGATGGTAACTTCATGCCACTCTTATCTTTAGTCATGTGTCCATGGTAGCGTCCATGGTAGCTACCATGTAAGATTCTAGTAGCTGGGGTCAATGAAACAAGCCCGTGTTACACTGGCACTCTCAACTACCATTCAAGTTAATGGCAGTTAAATCTGTCAATGGAATTTCAGTTCCCTATGTTTACACAGCTCTACTGGTGCATTGTTGGGTTCAGCTTTTCTATAACATGCTCCTGTAACGTGATAATTGTAGATGTGATAAAATTTAGCTTGATGGTGCCGTAGGTAGTACACTTGGGGTCAATTTTTGCTCGTTTCATCCAAAAGCACGCAACTTAGCGATATAAAAGCCGGGACAGCCTAACGCCAATTGACATGAAACGCTCGTTGAATGCAGTGGTTTGCCACGGTCTTTCCAGTTCAACTGAAATTGGAGGTCCCTGTTCAAGTCGACTGCCGTTGAGATATTGATGGTGGTTGACACTGTTGTGTAACACCGCCTCACCGTGGGTGGGGTCAACTGCCATTGGCTCAATGCAGTTGAAACTGCCAATGTAAGAGGGGCAAAGCCATACAGCAAGCAACGGCACGCTTGATTTGATTTATCTGCAGAAGCAGGGAGACTAACTTGTGTGTCCATCACAGACACTCTGTGTAGTATTGACATTGTATTTGTGTGTTTTCAGGCAATGGACTAGTTTCCTCGCTGGCGGCTCAACAGCAGGATATGTGTATCTCTACTCCTTCTACTATTACTTCTTTAAGACAAAGTAGGTGTGACTTGCTGTTGTTCCTCATCTAGCAACATTGTGCAGTAGGGTCACGAAGACCCACATGACATATTTCGAGTACTCACCAGATACAGGGTGTCATTTTTTAACTGCAACAGATCTTTTATTAGAAATCAGTGAGAGCCCCAGATATGCCGTTTGCACATCTAACGTATAATCAATGAGACGGACAAATCAATCTGTCCGTCGTCACATTATCAGGCGGAGCCCGATGTCTATCAGCAGGGACGTTATCCCGCATGCTTATAGTTGTCATCTACGAACATCAGTTGACACCACGAGCAGTCATTTTTCTTCTTGATATTCCTTTCAGGATGTACGGCCTGTTCCAAACAGTCTTCTACTTTGGATACATGGCACTCTTCAGTCTTGCTCTCGGGATACTGTGTGGTAAGCCAGAATTTCTTAGCAATCGTCCCAGGCACCATAGCTTGTAGAGGGACTTGGGGCAAAGCTATACTTATACAGAGCAAAGCTTGGGACACTGCTATATTGGCTGAAAAAGAGCATGACTCGTTCTCATAAGGATTATGCCCACGTGCATAAATGCCTCGTACGATTCAATGACGTGTTGTTGCCATTTCAGACTGCGTCCCTGAGTGACAGGAATGCACTGTATTCTATCCTATTTCAGTTCCTATTCTCTGTGCCTCACTCTAATATGATTTTTACCACATTCAGGCACCTTCGGTTTCATTGGAACCAACGCCTTTGTGCGAAAAATCTATTCCACCGTCAAGATCGACTGAGCGACCCTCGTCGTCACTTTCCGCGGTCAAAGATCAACGAAGATGCGGCGGTCTTTTTTTTTTTTTTTTTTTTTTCAAAGTGGGAACATGAGGGGGGGGGGCGGAACTGGTCGAAGGAGAAACTTTAGTCTTTGCAAGTTTGGAAGATGGGAGGAGGGCAACGTTGTGTCTGCAACAGGGGCACACCCCTGAAATTTCCCCAGCAAGAGTGCATCTGAGCCTGTGTGTGTGTGTGTACTGCAGAGACTCATTGCTGTTTATTTATGTTTTCTTTTTCTTTTTTTTTTTTGTACCCACGCTTGTTGTGATCACCATCACCGAACGACATCTTTGTCCGAAAAGAGGCAGTGTGTCAACAGGTACCTTTTTAAAACTACCGCTATTGCTGTTATTATTCTTGGGGTCTACTTGTAGATACAGATTCATTCCCGGTTGAGTGGGGACAGGGAAATGTGCACTTCTTCATTTTTTTTTTTTTATAATTATCGCGTGAAATATAATCAAGTTTGTACGAAAGTCAGTGACGTCTGCATCTCTCTTGTACATACGTTGTGGGCAGGCACCAATAACTAGACATGTAAAAAAAAGTATTATCTCCTGCCATACGCTTCTGTTTTTGTTTTGTTGTGGATGTACATAGGTTTTGCGATAGCCATTGGGCATGGATGCACATGGATCTAGGAGAGTTTGTGATCGCGTGATCGGTCAGTCGATTTCCTTCGAAGTCACTACAGTGCTGCGGAACATTTTTTGGGAAAGAATTTAGCGAAATCTGTTGTAAGGGCATTGCCTCTTTTTTGGTCCCGTAGTGGAGCAGGTATGTACCAGTTCTGGCACTGAGGCATGAATAAAAGTGAATAATAATTGAGTTACTCGCAGTACTTTCTTTGTACGACAAATGTACACCTGTTCTGGGACAGTGGATGAGCTGTGTTAGCAGAAACTTTTCATGATAGCGTTTGGTTCGTGTTTAGCGTAAGAAAGTTTAGTTAAGCTACAGTAACGAAGATAGCATCCAAGTCACACGTACAGTTCCTCTGCACATACGGTAAGTAGTTAAGTTGGTAATTTAGTTAGTTACACTTCCTCTCGAATAGCAAAGAATATGCGATTCTAAAGGAAAGTACTTTTACTGTAATTAGTTGCTGAAGCAGGTAACCAGGCAGTTACTTTCTCAGTAACTTCCCAAAGCTGTCACATAGGTTACAGACCTTTAGGTTTCTGCTTTTTGTTAATGAAATTCTTTTGGAATGTGTAGAAATTTGGTTGTAATTAGACTGAAAGGGTTGTTTCTGACAACACGAATGGGAATTTTTTGCGAAAATGTGTAAGTATTTATGTGGGCCACCAGCGGTGCACGCCAACGCATTGTGTTCGAAACCGAAACCGAAACCCGTTTGTGCGTATTTCCATTTTCTTCGCAGACTATTATGTGACTTTCACAGCAAAACGACATAGCCTCATACGATACAGTACATACAACTACATCAGCGAATGTATTGTCAACCCCGGAAGCTTTCGTGAAACCATGTGGCAGCGGAAGCAATAAACCGTTTCGTTTCCTTCCGCTCCTCGTTTTCTTTCTGTGTTTTGGTGTGGGATGTTCATCTTCGAGCTTTTTTCGAGCAACATTTTGTGACACATATGGCGTAAAATAGGAGTGTGACGTGTATCTACTTGTACAAATGGTACGTACATAAGTGGATCATTTCTAGATCTTGCTAGCAATTCGGAGTTCATACCCTGACGTGGCGTACGGTACGTCATGTCGTCTGATCTTCAAGCCCCATGCCATCCAGCAAACTGTAAGCGCGCTACAAAACCAACATGAAAAAGTAAAAATGTAATAGCACATCTTCCATTTCTACCACTGTCAGATATGAGGAACATCTTGCTGTCGATATTCGAGATTAGATAATCGGCAGTAATCTCTCTAAATACAAAAATTTTAAGCTGAACTCAACAAGTAGCGAAGCTATACGTAAGCCCCGTATCACAACTGCTGCACCTGTGTTCCGGTTGTCTTTCAGGTATGAAATAGGTGAAATGTCTTTTCCCGAAAACCGTATCTATATCGTGGCCGGTGAAGTCGTCGTTTTATTAGCTGCCTTGAAACGAACATCGGGATGGACGCATCATTACCAGGTATTTTCGTGTCCGATCTCTAGTTTATAGTGGACGAGAGAAAAGACGTGACTGCCGTTTATTGTAGTCATTTTCAGGAACTGCTATTTATCAAAATACGACGATCTATTACAGGAAGAACAGGACCCGCTGACAAGAGGTTTAATGGGCCTGAAGGAAATGTTGGGCCGGGCTACGGACTTGTCAGACATGGAGCCAAGTGTGTACTTTGGACCCTTTTTAGATATCGTTCGTACAGCAGAAATGCCCGGAGCTGTCACTTCGATGGCCCTAGCAACCGTTAACAAGTTCCTGTCCTATGGACTGATTGGTGAGTGCAGTGCATATTCCTCTTCGAATATACAGTATTACTAAAGGTGACCTCGCGAGCAGTACAGTTGGGAAAACAGTAACATTTGCAACTTCTCTTTTTCTAGATCCAAGGTTAGAGTCCGCAGCCGCCACTGCAGAGAGCGTAGCGGATGCCGTCACGAGGGTCCGCTTTGCCGGCACGGACACGGGTTCGGACGAAGTCGTGCTCGTCAAAATCCTGCATGTCCTTCGATCGCTGTTCCTGTCGCCGGTTGGAGCTCTGCTCTCCAATGAATCTCTCTGCGAAATCATGCAGACGTGCATTAGGATATGTTTTGAGGGAAGACTTAGTGGTGAGCACCCTTTCCCTTGCGTGTCAGATAAGTGAGTCGACTAAACTCTGTAGATATTCTGTCCAAAAATTGAGTAAGTGTAGGGAGGGTAACACCAGAGTAAGTGTAGGGAGTGGCTAAATAATGAGAGAGTAAGGAGCGCAGGAAGAGCGACATGCGTTCCACGCGAGAGGTCCGCATCCTTTGGAGCGATGGAACTGATTGGAGTAGGCGCTAATCTGTTGGCCAGACCCTTTCCAGCTTAGGTCGAGTTGTTTCTGCACTAGATAAGTGTGTAGTTATGGTTTCGGCCCATTCACGTAGCAGAATTCGGGAATTTATATCTCAAGGTATCTTTACTTCTCAGGGTGTCTAATAAAGGACGATGGATTTGAATAATGACAGGTTTCAGTTCTGCTAATAATAGGGAAACCGAACTGCTTTCAGGGCTTCTGCGAAAGGTAGCCGAACAGGCATTGACGGACATGGTGCAGCTCCTCTTCTGTCGGTTTCCGCAGTTTTCCGAAGGCGCCAAGGGGGGCTTAGTACGAAAAGTAAGCCATCGTAGTTGCTTCATCGTAAACTTTTTTTCGTGCTCTAAACTGCTCACGTTTTCATAGCTTGGACGTTGTAACTCTGTAACTGCAGAAAGCTATAGGGGCTTTACTTGTAGTATTACTCTCACAAATAAAAATGAGTCCAGTTTCGGACCCGATTAGGATGTTGGGAGACCGTCCCTTTAACGCTACCTCGTTCCCGCAGCTTAAAATGCGTTCGGGCGCCATGGAAGGTTCGAAGGGCAGCAAGAAGAGGAAATCGCCTCAAGTGAGGCACACGAAAACTTCGAGGGACGCGGAAGTTGCGCAGCAGCCGCACGCGGAACAAGCCCCGACCCAGAATGCGAGCGTTACTTCTGCAGAGACATGCTCGACGATCAATACGGATTCCGAAGCGCACGTTCAAGATTCATCAGTTGGTGACCCTCCGGGAGTGATCCATTTGTCGGACTCTGTGACTTCCATCGTGGACATGGAGGCGACGGCTGGTTGTCAAGGCGACGGCTTTGTAAGCAGTTGTCTGTGTGTTGTACGTGGTTGCACGACGAGCGCGCAGTTTGGTTGTAATGGTTGTTGTAATGTAATGATAATGCGCGTTGATAACTATTGGAGCCGTGGTCTGGCGGAACCAAGGTGTCATACCGAAAAATTTACAGGTTGGGTTCAGGTTCAAAGATTTTTGTTCGGTTCTGGAGCGTAAAAATAGCAGTTTGAACCAGTTTATTTAGGTTCCGAACCGCTTCGGAACAGTAGTTTTCAATAGCTCCACTTCAGTTCCAAGATGGCACATAAAAATAGCGGTTCGGTTCTGTATCGACACACTGGTCGGAACTACCAGAGTTAATATATTAATATTAATAATATTATTAAAATATTAATAAATATTAATAATATTAATATGTAGTTAACTAGCAGAAATAATACGATCAAATTGGAAATTATGGTAGTTTTTAAGTTGACTTCTCTCCCTGCAAGTTTCACCTTGGGGTACTAGAAATCCGACTGAATTATATTATAACTGATGGTAGTTTTGTGCACCTTTAGTTACCCTTAAAGATCACTTTTAGTTATGCAGTCACGAACCTTGTAGCAACTGAAACAATCTTTTAATTTCGTCACATCATATTTTACCAAAAAGAGATGAATGGTAGCAAGCATAAACATGTCCAGCATAGTTATCGCTCAGTAGACTCGACAGTGTGAATAGTTATGTGTATGTTTTATGAAGTTACTTACATCATTTACTGCATTCCCTGTGCAATGTGATTTTAAGTTGAACCCGGAACAGTGATGTCCATGTGAAGCACCAGCCTAAGCAAGGAAAGTGGGATGCTTGTGAGACTCATATAAGTGAACCTTCATATCATTCATGAATGAGAAAACTAACAAGGGGTCAACTCATAGGAACATTTTAACATTTAACCACATTGTAGCGGTTCCTTCTTTTTTTTTTATTGCCGGAGCCCCCGCAGAATTTACTCGCGTTTCAGCTCACTCAGGTTCAGGTTAACTGCGTAGAAAACCATGAGAGGCATCATGTCACTGTTGATAGGACAATGATAGGACAGCAACATCCTTTGCAGGACAATTCCCTACAAGTGAGCACGGAAAGCTTCGTATCCGTCGGTCACGATGGCTGCGAGATGAGTTGCCCGGAGAGCCATCAACCCCCCGCTGTCCCATCCAGTCTCGAGGCCAGCACAGAGTACGAAGAGGGAAAAACGGCGATAAACTGCACCGGAGACAACGATTATGTGAATCCACGTGGAGTACGTTTCACCACACACCACGGCGGAAAAGAAGGTAGCGTGGATACGCGTGTGCACAGCCGCTGTCACACTTAATCGTGCATTTACGCGTGACCTCAACAGTGCCTGTGCTGTGGAGCACTGGCTGCTGGGTTTGGACTAGAAAGGGGGTAGACCCTTATGTTACGGAGTTTTACATTTTTCTCATATCCGGGGGATCAGAAATGGGCGTTACCCTAAATCAACGGCGCTCTAACCAAGAGTAAAGCTACCCTAGGATTGTGCGGTGGAAAATTTACTTTTCGGCGAAGTGGGATTTATAAATCCACGGGATTCTGGGGGGCTAGAGAAAATGAGCTGAAAAAAATCCCGGCATTCTCTCAACATCACACTCGGACTCATCGCAAACGCTTTTCCAGCTTTTCTTAACTTTTCAGTGTGCAAAGAAAACTAGGCTCAGCTATGTCAATCCCTCTCGGGGCATTGCTGCCATTAAATTTCTTTTCGTCATTGCACATTCAGGTGTGTAAATGTCATTATCAGTGGCATTGCAGTCGCACCTGATCGGGTTTAATCCGCGAAAATGTCGCCGATCGATACAAATCCTTACATAACCTGTAAGATAACGAATATTCCGCGAAAAATGGGCGATTCTGAGGGGAACAGCAGGTTCCGCGAGACACGGCCAATTCCGCAGAATTGCGGATTCGCGGAATGCTAGGGGCTCTAACCAAGAGCATGATTATTTATCTAACTCCCTCAGAGAGAATGTGGCAAGAGCGAATAGGCGTTTGTGTCTTTCTGAAAGAGGCCCTGGTATGTTGACATGTAATGGTAGCATTCTTAAGCTAGCTCTCTCATCTTGATCCCACCTCGAATTCTCGCAGGTCCGGTGCTGCCCTATGGACTTCCCACCGCACGAGAGGTGTTACGTTTCCTCTGTACCCTGATCAGCCCCTACGACCCTCAGAACACGGACTCTATGATCAGCATTGGTCTCAGCTTAGTGGCAGTCGCCTTGGAGTCTGGCGGTGACCAAATCGGCAATTTCCCGTCTGTGCTGGCTCTGGTGAAAGATGACCTCTGCAGGAATCTCTTTGCTGTAAGTACTGTTTGAATCGTAGAGAAGGGATGCTGGTGACACTGCATTTTGCAAAACTGCATGGCCTATGCGTGCAGATCTAGACAGTGATGATTTTGTGATTCATAACGTTCAATTTCACCGATGGTGTGTTGGCTGCCCCGATGTGTCGCGCCTCTTTGCTGACGTCCGTTCTTACTAGGAGGCAGACATTAGAAAGATCGGCACTTTTGTCGATTGTGCCCAGTGCGACCTCGCAGGTTTTCCCCACCGCCTCTAGGAGCCAAGGCGACAGACAAAAAAAAAAAAGAGCACAGAAAGATGGTTTGGCCTTGTGTCTCCAACAAATTTCCAGATTTCTCAGCATTGTAAAGGCTGAACCCCCACCTCACGAAGGCAATGACACCAGAATTGCTAGCGTAATCTCGGTTTTGTACCCTGTTATAACACGTGCGCCATTTTGAGGCACAGTTTTTGTGAAAAAGTGTGCTTCGCTACATATTTTGATGTAAATGTCTGTCATACAGATATGCAACATGACTTGCCATGTCAGGCTAGCGCACTTTCTTTATTGATTTCAGCTTTTCATCACTGTAAGTTCCAATCTTCATGTTCAAGGTGTATTAACGGGTGTTTTGGGGAAATGTGCTCAATGATCAAAAGTGCACTCTTTGGAGGGAGCTTCACTACACAACACGGTGAAGGCCAACCATTGCACAGAATGATGTCGTTATCACTCCTGACTTACGGAAAGCACGGGGCGTACACATTTTTGCGACAATTGTAAGTGTCACAAAAAGGCATGCACCTCCTGTTTTCAACAAATCAGGGGGCAGACAGCGTCATTCAGGATGACAAGTAGCTAGGAGCGTGCTACGAGGTGAAGTTCTGTTTTAAGAGTGTGCTATTCTCAATTATTTCCACTGCTAGATGTGTAGCACTTTGTTTTCAAGCATGGGATGTTTTTTGTGGAAAAGTATTGTATTGTACTTTCACAGTGTTTATCTACAGGGTATCTTTTTCTTTATACAGATTTTTAATAAAAAAACTTCAAGGGCTATAGACATCGTGTTTTCACTTCTATCATCTCTGCGCCTGCGGACGTTCTTGGCGATCTGTTGCTCAACCGTCGAATGACTAATTACCTAGAGATCGTTAATTAACTTTTTAATTATAAAAGCTACGAAGTTGTTCCAATGGTTCGAATGTTCCGAGTGCCATGTACCAGTGGCACACAGAAAGAAATTGCAGTTTTAAAAAACCATTCAAATGAGCAATGTGGGACTTTGCGTGTTGAATCCGTGGACTGCAATGCGTGAAATGGAGCCATACATTTAATGGGGATTTCTGATGCCCATCTCACAGGGGTATAAATTTTCCCTCACGAATTGTCATCACCTTCCACTTTCCAGTTGATCAGCACTCCGCGGAATGTATCAATTTTGCCGTTGACAATCAGGGCGTGTTTTCTACTCTTCGAGTCGCTGCGCACCCACCTCAAGTTTCAACTAGAGGTACGTGCCTTTCTAGCTCTAAGCTATTCTGCGCTTGCACCGAAAGTTCTGCATTTGCCCAATATGTATTTAGCCTCTAACGATCGACGTCGATGTAGATGTACCTGACAAAGCTGATGGAACTCGTCGTGACGGAGCCCATCACCTACATCCACAAGGAGCTGGCAGTCGACGCCATTGTCCACCTGTGGCGCATTCCAGGGCTGGTCACCGAGCTTTATCTCAACTACGACTGCGATCTTTTCTGCTCCAACGTGTACGAGGATCTCACCAAAGTGCTGTCAACGGTGTGTAAGTTGTCAACACCTAGAGCCCCTAACTTTCCGCGGAATTCCGCAGAAGCCTGCTGTTTCCCTAAGAGTTGCGGAATATTCGATGTCTTACAGAAGTATGCGAGTGTTTCAATCAATCTGCGACATTTTCGTGGTTTAATCCCGATCAGTCGTGACTGCAATGATAATGCTGGCGCTTACATGGCTGAATGTGCCACAACGAAAGGAAATCGGTGGAGTTTGAGTCGAGCTTCCTTCATGCATTGAAGGGTTATGAAAGGCTGGAAAAGCGAACCATGATTATGAGTGCAAAGGAACAGAGACAGAGACGATTAGGGAGCCTTCCAATAAAGTTAAAGCAACATGTTTCTGTGTACGTGATTGTAAACTAGAGCTGTGCGAATAGCGAAATTTTCTATCGCGAATCAAATTCGAATAATTTCAAAAACCTCATGGTGAAGTATTTTGTGGTGTTGTGCTCATTCGATAATGTCCTGCTCCAAACTTGTGAGCCTTTTTCATGCAGCATAATATGTTGTGAGAGAAGGGTCCCTCTGTGTTGTGTATGGTAGGCTGTATTAGTGGATGAACTGCATGAACTCATCATGTTTCATGCAGCTTGCTTTGTGCGCATCTCCTCATATCTATGTTTACATCGTGAATTTCCTGTACATTTTTTAGAAACTGCACATATTTCTGTCTGTTACTAAATGTAACTCTTAAAGTTGGGACTACATTTACTGGAACCTGCGATGCAGAGAGTCTAGTGTTGACCATGAGTTCACAGAAGTTGTAGACTTCAATGACAGAATTCTGTAAGCAGAGTAAAGCGAGCGTCACCCAACACTTGAGCGTAACGATGTGAAGCCGACTTGCAGAACGGAGTTAAAATGGTGGTCACGTAAAGTGTGAGCTTCACCTAACGCTTGGGCGCAATGAGACGAAGCCCACTTGCAGACCGGCGATAGCGATACTTCGCTTCAGTACTATTCGAAAAATATTCAAAAATTTCAAACAGTGAAAATAGGTTGCGAACAGCATTCGAATAGCACCAGATATTCGATTTCGAATGTTCGTGCAGCTGTATTGTAAACTCCTCTGTGAGGACTGGGAAATCCTGCATGTGTCATCTGACGCGATAAAAAGAGAGCTCGTTGAAGCCACAGCGATTAAGGATTGTATTGGCACGGAATCAGTCTGTATCGCTGACAGAGAACTTGATAAGGTTCAAAGCACTCTAGGGGGGGGGGGGGGGGTCAAAACAAGTATAAAGTGTGCTTTTGTACATTAAGTTTTGTTAGAAGTGAGTGCCTGTCTGTGTCTTGTCCTTTCTGTCCCCGTTCCTTCGCACTCGTAATCATGGTTGATTCTTACTAGGAATGGGTTAACCGAATCCTTGAATCCTCAAATCCTGGGCACGGATTAGAGTTCTTGGAATCCGAATCCCAGTGCCTAAAAAAACAGCGAATCGAATATTTCGAATTGGCGCCAGCAGAGTCTGCCGAGACCCTGACTGGCCGGCGGATGTTTTCTTGTTTGTTTACATTGCTTTGGACTGAAATAGTTCAGGCAAGAAGTCTCGCATTACAAGTTTAAAAGTAACATGATTTTGCTTTTGATTGTTTCTTAGTTTTATGGGAAGAATTCAGACTCTAGAGTTTATGTATTTCTATGGGTATGTTTTCTCCTGGAAGCGAAGTATTATTTAACTTATTTGTCATTAAGCAAAGATATCATATTCCGCTTCAAAACGCTTTTCAGTGGAAGCGTATTTTCCCCTGACATTTTAAACTCTTTTTTTTTTTTTTTTTTAAGAAAGGATTCGAAAGATTTGAGGCTCATAAGATTCGTGGATTCACAGAGCCTTCCTCGGATTCAGAGAATTCTGGATTCGTCCAATCTTTTAATTCTTACAAACGTGCCGAAAGTACCTCGTTAGCTGGAAAAGCGTGTTGGATGAGTTGGTGCGCGATCTTGGCAGAATGCTGCCCTTTTTTTGCTTGTTTCCTCTTACTCCGCGGAGTCCTGCGGATTTGTGAATCCCACTTCGCGGGAAAGTCGGTTTTCCACCGCTTAAAGCTAGGGGCGCTATCCTCGCAACACGTTTCAATCTATGCGCATTGTCTGAAATGAATATTTCTTCTTCAGAATCCATATCCCATGGCGGATCTTTGTTCTGTGCACCTGTTATGCCTGGACGCCTTGCTCGCGGTTGTAGACAGCATTGAGACACACTGCCACTTTCGAACCCTGTTGGAGAGTCATGCCAAGACAATTGCACGTGAGATATGGTCGCTTCTTTCTGTTTTTTAATTTATTGATTGATTGATCGATCGATTTTTTAAAGAACGTCCCATTAAGTCAACGGTGGTCTCTGTGAGCACCCATAGATTTGTGCGAATAATATGGACAATAAAAAGAAAGAGTATTCGCACTGAGGCACTACATGAGCAATGGAGTTCCCATTGTAATTGTAATAAAAATTGTACAGTAATTTAGTTACTGTTTCACAAACTAGCCATAACTGTAACCTATAGTCTCTATTTCAAAGTAACTTATCCTGGACTGCATAGCAGAACCTTTTTTTTTCTTTTAATTTTACTTAACAGGTCCCGAGGAAGGCAGTGCATCACCCGAAGCACCGACGACGCCCCCTGCACCGCCGCTTGTCCTCGTGCCTTTTGGCTACCAGATGGGGCAACAGATGCTCGGGAGACAATCTGGAGACATATTCCTCCAAACGACGCCCAAGGGGCGAGAATCCCTTTTTATTCAGCCAAACAGGAAGAACGTCTCGGAAAACATTCCTACGCACGAAGAGCTCATGGCAATCAAACACAGGAAGAAGGTTAGACCTTTTTTGCCAGACTGGTCTGCGTGTTTGAGTTGGTAATTTTTTTACTTAATTAGTCGACTAGGTGATGCGTGTGCCTACTGATCCGAAGGCACATATATTTAATTTATGCAGAAGTTGGCTCGTTGCTAAGGGATAAATTAAATCTGACGTACGTCAAATGCTATGTCTACTACATCATAGTTAGGGCCTGACTTTTTAGGGTTAAACCCGTATCCGCCCGATATTTACCCCCCGAACGAAATCTGTAAAATTCGGGTTTAACCCGAATCTACCCGAAAACATCCGGGTCGCGTGGCACACTCGTAAGCGTGCATTAAAATAAAGTTTGATAACATTGCTAAACATTAGTTCTATGTTAAGACAAATTTTTATTAAACAAAAAAAAATCACCCGAATTCCTGACGACAGAATATGCCGTAACGGGATTTAACCCGAATACACACGAATTTTCAAACGAAAAATATCACCCGATATTTACCCCCCGAATTTGGCCAAAAATAAAACCCGAAAAAGTCAGACCCTAATCATAGTAGTGGACTCCCTTGGTACATCTAATCTATTTTTTCCCCATAATCCACGCAGGTGCTGGCATCAGGGACGGAGCATTTCAATGCCAAGCCAAGCAAAGGCATAGAGTTCCTCCAGGAACACGGCCTCCTCAGCAATCCCCTCGATCCCGCCGAAGTGGCTGCCTTCCTCAGGGACAACGCGCAGCTGGACAAGAAAAAAATTGGGGAGTACGTGTCGAACCGCAAGAACCTTAAGGTCCTGGACGCTTTTGTCAAGTAAGCCGCAACAGATACAGTATTTTTGGAGACCGTTAACGACCCATCGCCTCTCCGAAAATTCCAGGTCATTCTGCTTTCAAGGCACGAGAATAGATGAAGCCCTTCGGATGTACCTCGAAACGTTCCGCCTTCCCGGAGAAGCTCCGCTCATTGCGCTTCTAATGGAACACTTTGCAGAACATTGGCATGTAAGTACGGTGATTTGCAGCAGGAGGTCAGTTTTGCTGCTCCATTTCGAGCAGTGCAGCATTTTCGTAGTTGTTTTCTCCAGTGCTGCATATTGCCTTGCACTTTCATATTTGTTTTGTAAAGGTGTGCTCTTGGCTTTAAGGCTAACACCTCTCAGTTTATGGCTGCGGAACAATCTCCATTTGAAATCTACAACGGCATTATGTAAATTAAAGCTTTGCTTACATCTTGTTCATTATGTTTATGACCACTATAGTATATATGTTATTTTCTTCACATAACCGTACGTTATTCTACCTGGGCTGAAAGGAAGAGCCGAAAGGTGTACAGAAAAAAAGGTGTGCCGAAAGGTGTACATACATAATATCGAGCCATTTTCTTCAGAAAAATCAAAAATATTGGGCGTGAGAATGAGCTCTGCATCTTCTTGCTACTACTTCTGTAAATGATTTTTTCACAAATGTTAAACTCTATATTTACGTGTTGTTTTTCTGTTACAGAAAAGTACTGGCGAACCGTTTGCCAACAGCGATGCTGCCTTCACGCTAGCGTATGCAGTTATCATGTTGAACGTGGATCAACACAACCACAATGTGAAGAAACAGATCAACCCAATGACATTAGAAGTATGTGTACTTCATCTTCCTTTATCTTAAAGCTCGAAGATACTAGCAGGCCTGCTCGAGCAGTGCATTTTCACTTCATATCTGATAACAACTTTAATCATTAGTCATTATCAATTAATAGTAATAATTTATTATGCACAATTTTAGTTTGGGTAGTTTATGTACTACCGGTCTAAAATGAGCAACATTGTCAACAATGTGACATTTATATTTCACATTATAGGAACTGCAGTTATGAACAATGTGAACACGCATTCGCAGATATGCCGACATGTTGGTGTACAAACATGCAATGCTCATGCCTCTAGCATGTGCAGGATTTTTGTTTTGCTTCTAGAAACATGAAATACATGCAATACATGTACATGCTATCTTGTTGTCTAAACTACATTTGTTATGTACTACCTGGATGCAATGCCTAGACTATCGAATTTTATAATTATGCACTTCTAGATTGTGTTGTTTACTATTTCGATGCTCAAGGTTACGCGAAAAATTTGGAATTATAATTCGAAATTATTTAAATGCTTTGTGGTAGCTTGAAATATACCAAAATACTTTGACAGTTGATTCTCACAAAATTTCTAGGTAGTTACTAATATTTGCACAAGCCAAGGTATTCATTTATATTTTGCATACCTTCGCAGTTGCTTAGGGTGCAGCATGTGCTATGCCCACGCATTGCCTGTGCCTACTGTTTGCCTATTCTTTGTGTTCTATTCTTAGTGAAGTTCATGTATATTTGTATGTATTTCCCAGTCCTGTAACGGCCCTGCATAGAGCTGACAGTATAGATCAATAAATAAATAAATAGATTATCATGACAGTCATCGTCAGGAGGTTCATGTAGCTGGCATGCATGAAAGCCCTTGCCCAAAGGTGTACATAATATCGAGCCATTTTCTTAAGAAAAATAAAAAATATTGGGCGTGAGAATAACAATTGATTCCATGGGGCGTTTAATGATGCCAATGATGTCGTCCAAAATTAAAGCCCCTAGATTTCTGCCATGGAACATTAAAATTTCTGCGAATGGGATTAACAAATCTGCGGGATTCCACAGGCAAGAGAAAACAACAACAACAAAAAAAAAATGTTGCTGCATTCTCCCAAGATCGCCTACCGACTTGTCCTGAGCACTTTTCCAGCCTTTCATAACTTTTCAGTGCACAAAGAAAAAATTAGACTCAGTTCTGATAATTTCTCTCGGGTTGTTCCTGTTGTTAAATTTTCTTTTGTTGTGGCATGTTCAGCCGTGTAAGTGCCAGTAGTATCAGGCGCGTCAAGCATCGCAGTCGTGACTGATCGAGTTTAACCCTAAAAAATGTTGCAGATTGATTGAAATTCTTATATAATTCTGTAACATATAGAATATTCCACACACAAAAAAAAAATTACAGGATTCTGAAGGAAACAGCAGGTTCTGCGATTCCGCTAAATTTTGCTGAAAGTGAGGGGCTGTATCGAAAATGTAGAAAACTGCAAATTTCTGAAATGTGAAAGAAAAAAGCGTACAACAACTCTAGGTCAGTTTTTTATAACAATAACCTCTGTTTTCAGGGCTTCAAAAAAAACTTAAAGAATGTGAATGGAGGCATAGACTTTGACAAGGATATGCTCGAACAAGTGTACAATGCAATCAGGTAAATAGCCTATGCTCTGTTTGGTGGGCATTTTGGAATTTAGAGTGACATAAGTATGCTAGAGTACGACCACGGTCCCTAAATGCCCAAATGAGCCGCCTCTCTGTAGGAAGCTTTTTAAAATAAAGGGTCGACAATATGTCATCATGACAGCCGAGGCTAGTACACATAGTATTCCATTTCACCACATTACATTACCACCAGTAATGGGGTAGAATATCACCCCTGGCGATGAAACTCCCCAATTCATCATCATTCAAATAATTTTTTTAAAATTATTACTATTAGTTGTGTACCTCATTTGACTTTCGTTTTGTGTCTTGTCCATTGGTCAGAGGTGATGCCATCTAGACTATGACAGTGTCCCAGCGATGTCCACTCTTGTAGCAACTTTGCCAACAACAAAATCCCCAGAGCTATTTGCAATGCAGAGACTTCATTGTCTTACGAAAGCTGGGAGTTGTTGCTAGGCTCATGCGTACACTTGTGCACTCCTCGAGTTCTGCGGAAACCTAAACGTGTACCGTATTGTTTCCGTTTTTGTAGGAATGAGGAAATTGTGATGCCGGCGGAACAGACCGGTTTAGTCCGAGAAAACTACCTTTGGAAGGCAAGTATTTGCTGTGCATGATGTGTAAGGCTGTATGTTTTCTGCGTTCAATGAGAACGCACGAAATTCCGGATGCATCACGGAATCCGAGGTTTGGTACGGTATCTCGCGTAGCAATGTTTCTTTGCAGAGGATCGCAGTTCCTCCCGTCTTTAACCAATCGGGGCAGAACGACGTCATTCGGGATGATGGTTGGCTAAGAGCATGCTATGTGTTGAAGTTCTGTTTTTTATTTAAGATACCGTCGATCTGCACAATGTACCATTACAGGTGGCAGGATGACAATACAGATTCTAAAACGGTAACAAAATAATGCGTATCACCTTGATTAACAACAGCGGGGCCGCAAGGCTGTTCCATTCACGTATTGTTCTCGAGTAGAATAAGTACTTAGTCATTATAGTATGGACTGAAAACAAACAAATAAATAAATAAATAAACAAATAAATAAATACAACGCTTTCAATGCTGAAACCTCATATCCCCTATCCAGTGCCTCCATGAGGTCAAAATGAAACTCCATAAGCTGTGTTACTGTTGAGAACCGATGTCGAAAACTGCTTTGTCGAGGGCTGAATATGGTGTTATCTTCTGCGTACATCATTTCGTACATGCTTGAACAGTACGTGTTACATAATCTTACAAACAGCACAAGTTAATGAGATTGGATGATAATTAGGAGGAAGCTGGGGATCACCTGTTTCATGTATTGGTTATGTATTGTTTCAAGAGCATGCTACTGGCCAATCGCATATGTGCACCCAGCACCACTCATGTATGTACCACGGGCTGTGGGGTAGAGTAATCACCAGCGTTGATGAAACTCCCCAGTTATCATCGCAAGAATGGTACTGCTTTTGTGTTGTTCCAGACAGAATTAATTGAGAGACTGACCAACATGGCAGGCGGCCATGCCCGCAGTCATCTCCCGACATACAATTAATCATTAATCAAATTATCGTCGTCGTCTTCTTCAAGGTTCTTTTGAGGCGAGGGATGGCCAAAGGAGGTGCCTTCGTGCACGCTCCAAACGGACTTCTGGATCACGACCTGTTCACTCTGGTGTGGAGCGCAGCCGTTTCTACGCTTTCTTTCGTCCTGGACAAGGCTGCTCCCGAGAGCATGGTGCTGAACAAGGCCATTGCGGGATATCGAAAGTGTGCCAGCATAGCTGCGCATTATGCCATGAGTGATGTCTTCGATCACCTCATCATCTCTCTGTGCAAGTTCACGGCGCTTACGAGCACGGAAGTCAGTGTTTTTTTTTTTGTCGTATTCTGTCATTGTGACTGGACTCTGTGGTGTAACTGATGAAAAAGAATGGACGAAACAACTGGTACTTGCAGCTAAAAGGAATTTATTTATGACATACGGGTTAAAGTGACGGTACAAACTTGAACGAAAGCTAAAAAACGATTCTGTTACATGCAGTCAATACATTCGATGTGACTAAAAAAAAAGAACCTATAGGTGTATGCTTCATAGTGTGAATGTGGAAACAGTGTCTCGTGGTGAATTCCAGCAAGCTGCTTTATGACACCCTTAACCACATGGTAGATAGGGAAACCTGAAAGGAAACGGAAACGGAAACCTCAGGCTCCAGTCACACATGCTCCAAACACATTCACAGTTCTTATCTACACTTGTCTGCTCTGCTTGATATGTCCGTTTTAATGTTAGGCACCTGAAAGCATTCCCGCTGCTTTGGGCAACAGCCAGAAGGCCCAGTTGGCTGCCAAGACAGTTTTCACTATGGCCCACAGACATGGAGACATCCTGAGGGACGGTTGGAAGAACCTGATAGACTGTATGCTCCGGCTCTACCTGGCCAGGCTTCTCCCAGAGCCGTTGGTCACGGTGAGCAGTTCACATTTTGAGCTTTGTGTCTATTTGTGCAGAGATGTTTGTCTCCTGGTTGTTCATGCATAAGGAGAAGGGTAAAAAACTGTAGGAATGAGTTTTAAAAAGTCAACAAGTGCCTCTATGTTCACTATAACCACACTACAGCAGTAAGGATAAGATTGAATTCAGTATTTTGTTTTTTTTTGTTTTTTGTTTTTTGGAACTCGTTCCTACCATGTTTCCCCCATTACCTTAAGCGCTGACACACAATTTTGACCATTTCAAAAGCTGCACCATTTGCCATCAACTTCACTGATGTGAAGTAAGCATATTTAAAGGGATTATGAAACCATTTCTAAACTTTTGGAGAAGCAACACTGTAAATATTGATTTATGAGTACTAAACACGCATATCAAAATGGTATGTTTCTACTATCCCTCATTTCGAAGCTGTTGCCCTCGGAAGATTGCGCTCTGGGTGAACTTTTTTGTCTCTCTCAACTCCTCACCTCCTCGCCCATTTTTTTGGAATGACATTTTATAGTGGAGAGAGGAAGTGCATGTTCTTCCGTTTCCATGACAACATACGTGGTTGTAAGGTGTGAGACTGCCACCAGAGAACATGCAAGTGTGCTTCGGGCAAGCGTGCACGGATAAAACGTCGCTTCCAATTTGTCTGCCGTCGTCTCTCAGCGCTGTCTGGTGCCACCGTCAACGGTTGAAAACAGTCGAAAAACCGTCCAGTCTATCGAAACTGTTGAATCCGTGAACTAGAACGTATGAAACTGAGCCATACATTTAGTGTGTTGAATATGGTTTCTCTGCCCCTTTAAAAGTGAAGCTGCTGCAGGTGTTAAGGTGAAGGTCCTGCAGCACCGTGTTATTGCCAAACCACAACCCGTAGGTTGAAGACACATTGTCTTTGATTATAAAATGTATTAAATAAATAGATAGGTATCATTTTTTTTAGTTCAAAGTGGTCCGCTAAAGCGTTCCATTACTCACGTTCAACAGGCAGAAGACTTTGTGGATCCCTCTGGTTCGGTCTCCCTAGCTCGTCCAGAAGAGTCACCCCTGCAGGCACAGCGTAATGAACAGCAGGGGTTCCTAAGTTCAGTTTATTCGTACCTGACGGAAAGCAGTCAGCGAGGTCCCAACCCCGAAGATGAAAAAGCCAGGGAGGCCGCCCAAGCATGCGTGGTCAACTGCAATCCGGAACTTCTCATCTCGGAGAGCAAATTTTTGCGAATCGATGCGCTGCAAGAACTAGTCAAGGTATATTGGGCCTCATTACATACAAGTTAGCTCAAATCTGTCACAAAGAATTTCCCGTCTCTATCGCTTCTCCTAGCCTTTTTCTGGAAGGCGATCCGCTACTGCTGTGGATCATCTGTGCTGTTATTTAAACTGGGCTTTTTATTCTTTCTTTTTCTCGCAGGCACTGATATACGCGTGTCATGGTCCCGAAAGTCACTCATCCATGTCGGGCGGCTACGACGAATACTCGACTGTCTTTCTCTTGGAAGTGCTCATCAAGGTTGTCTTGCAAAACAAGTAGGTACGCTTTGCATGTATATTGAGGTGATTTGCTGCTCCATCTTAACAGGATATTGTAGTCTGAGCAAAAATTATTTTTGTAATAATGACCCCCCCCATTTTTTGCACCACCTCTGCATGCCTGGAATTCTGGATAAACCACTGCCTCAAAGCATGAATATGAGACAATACTGCTTGACGTCAAGGCGGTAATCTGAGCAAGTTGCCTGACGGTCGGGGTACCCATAACTACGGGTTATCCAGAGAAAAGCTTTCATTTTTTTTTTTTTTTTTTTCCCTCCTGCAGTCTTTCTACCTTTTGTCTCGTTTTCGGTTTTAATTGCACTTGCAACGATCTGACCTGGCTGTTCCGGGTTTTACCCTAAAGCGTCGCAAATTCGGGGTAAAAACCGTTTTTTTTTTACGCCTTTTTGTTTGACACTGATGACTGTTCCTGCCAAAGAGATCGTGTGGGACCCATCTGGCCAGCTGTGCGTGACCACCTCTACAGCTTAGTGATGGGTGCAAGTGCCAGCGATTACCGCTTCCTCCTGGAACGGGCTGTCGTCGGCATCCTGCGCCTTGCCATACGGCTTATCCTGCGAGAGGAGATGGCCTCACAGGTGAGCTATTATATTGCACGGTGATGGTTGGGCCTCCCTGGTCTGTCTCGGGATGATCTAAAGGTGGGGCGGGTGGCAGTGTCCAGCTGAAATTGATTCTTGGTCGTGAGTGCTCGTAAACGTCTGAATAGATCGTGGGCGTAGTCAATGGGAGTACCGAGGGGGGTGGAGGTATGAGGTTGAGTCGAACTAAAAACGTTTTACAGTATCAACAAAAATATGCAACCCAGCTAACTGACACACAAACAGGTGCTGCAATCTCTGGGAATGCTACTGATGCTGAAGCCAGCTACGATACAGCAAGTATCCCGGCAGGTGGCATATGCACTCTATGAGCTCCTACGCACCAGTGCCCCTTGCATTCATGCTGCTAAGGATTGGGCAACCGTATTCTCACTGATGGCATGTGCCGGAGCTGGACTCCGGCCACCAGGCCTCTTCGGTACTCTAACTCCAGCCTCCCCAGCGAAAATGGCTCCCACATCCGTAGATGACGACGGATTTGGTAGTCTGGGTATGTCCTTCCCTTTTGTCCTTCGCATCCTGTGTGTCCTTTGTGTCTTCATTTGGAAACTGTCTATGGTCAGAAAGGGAGGAACCGACGGTTAAAAAAAGCTTGAGAGGGAGACGAAGGAGGTGATCAGAAAACCATCCTTGCTTATACGCTTGGTGCTTGAAAAACTTTCCTCTCTTTTTCCCCGATGAATTTATTTAATTACCTACCTTTTTTGTGTTATGTGATAACTGGAGATTTTAAGTGTGGGCTGCTGTGGAACTGTAGTGCCCAATCCAGTTTGAGCAGAAACTTAACAATAGTACACCTTCCGTTATGCTGGCATTCAGCATATATTTTAGAGAATCACACAGCACTGATTCGCAATTGTGCAATTATTCCCACTGTTGCCTCAAATGTGTTTCCTCAAATGTGTTGCCCATTGCCAGGTGTTCAGTCAGATAGCGAATTATCGAGAAAAACACCAGCGGAATGCTGCGAGGATCGAGGATACACATCAGATAGCGAACTCTACCAGAACGTGGCATCATCGAGCAGCGAGAACACGAGACCCCCTAGTGCTGAAGGCATGCCAGCGCTACATTCTGCAGGCAAAAGTGGCTTGGCGACCGGCGGATGGATTCTGGTAAGAAGGCAGCATTACTTAAAGGAACGATGAGGTGACATTTCCTGCTCAAATCAAATCCTGCTTCATGTCGACACGATTCTCGTGTGACATATTGGAGGCTTCAATTCAATTCAATTCAATTCAATGCCTCCTATATTTTTTCTAATGCCTGGCAAGATGGCCGCTCTGTACCCCAGCACACCTTTCCTGCTCCTCCTCTCCCGTGGCACTTTTTTTTTCTTTTTTTGTAGCTGGTGGCGCTAGTTCCCGAGGGTCGCGAAAACAGTCGTCCGCTATTTTTCTGTCTGTCATTTTTCGATTTTTTTTTTCGAATCGAAGTGCCTCTTGCCACAACACGAGGCTAAATTCTGCTTGCGGACATCTCCTGCAGCTGCAGCTGCAGCTACTGCGTACGTATCACGTGGTGCGTATTCTAGGGATTTGGCGCCACCTGACGGAGGCCCCCCTATACTAATGCGGATACGCGCGAAGAACGGGGAGCTCGCTGACTGACTTGACAGGCATAGAGATGCAGGAGGCATTGGTGAATTTGACGTCTCTCCTCCTCCGCAGGTCAGTGAAGGGGATGAAGGCAGTCGTGGTTCCCCCACCAACCAGTATTCAATAATGCTGGCCTGTGACCTGATGCCACATGACCCATTTGCCCTGGCCAAGTGCTGCGAGTGCCTGGCATTCCTGGTTCGAGACATGGCACACATCACGCAGAGCAACGTGGCCGGATGCATACGTTGCATACGGGTATTCGTCGAGGCGAGCCTGCACGGGGGTATGCTCTCTCTCTCTCGTCCTCACCATAGATATATTGCGAGGCGTGAGATCAGAAGGAAGGGAAGCGAAGGGGTCTGTAGGGAGGTGGTTCTCCCTCCCAGTCCCAGCCATACAGTCTCAGTGCTAGATCTCTTATGCTAAAGTTAGCGTAGCTAAAGGTATATACTTGGACATCACTAAGGTTCTGGTTTTTCTGGTTTTTCATCCTAAATGTCGTGCGGAATTATGGAAAAGTCAAGGACTTAGTTATTACTTCCTGTACTATGAGGAACATGGAACATGTATGTGTAAGTATCATGACAGCTTGACTACTAAGATGCCTTGCCTCAGTACCATGAGTGCCCTACACGTTAAATAAAACAGTAGTCGACTGATTTTTTTTTTACAAGGTTTCAAACTCTTCGATTTTTTGGACGATGCCCTTGGTACCACCAAATGCTCCATTCATCAAATGTACTTCAGTGTCCAGTATTTCATTTCATTTCAAGTGTCAGATCACGGTGTGGGAATGATCTGTCGGCAATGTCAGCTCATGTTTTCATGTGCGTTTCAGCCTAATTTTTTTACTGTCCACAAACCACAGTAATTCCTGCCCATACATATTTACCACTGCGTACAACAATAATACTAAGCAGTTGTTGCGTTTGCCCTGCGAAGCTGGTTCACAAAATTGACAGCACTTTGGAGCTACTATTTTGAATAATTTTTCAATATTTCATAATAATATTTCATTCAATAATATATGTTGTATATGTATGTATGTATATTGTAAATGTAAGTGAGTGAGTTATCTCGCCCTGACGGGAGGAATCACGTGTTACGTGACCTTCTGACGCCATCCACTCAAACGTTGCCTGCCTGCGTCCTGCTGATGAGGCCCAACAAGGCCGAAACAGCTGTCCAGGACTGGCATGGCGACGTTTGAGTTACAAACATATTGTAAATGTATATATATATAATATTCAAATAATATATTCATTAATATTTCAACTTAAAGTTTGGACCTATTCTGTGGCTCCCAGAAGCCTGAAGAATCTGTCTGTGACTGTAGTTCTCACTATGTTGTCTGACGATTGTTGACGACGTTGTCTGACGATTCGGAAACAGGTCAGAATGCCCGCAGAAAAGGAGCAAAGACGAGAGGCACAAAAATGCAGACGAGACGCAGGGACGACCACTGTCAGAGGAAGCAGCCTCGGTCGCACAGCGAAGGGTACGAAGGCGACAGTGAAGATAGGTTAGATGAAGCGCCGTCCGATTATCAGCGTGTTTCCATTCAAGTAAGTGATACACGTGTGATGTCGTTTTTGAGGGCCCGTTTTTTTCTGCTGGAGCAAATCTCAAATTCTGTGGCAGGGGATGAGAAATTCTGCAATTTTATGCAGAAAGTGCTCGCGCGTCTAGGCTGACAGAGATCTATGAAGACAAAACCTTTTTGCGTGGCATAGAAGTAAAGTGCCTACAAATCCGAAATACAGTTGTAGTATCAATGGTAACTTGTGTTGTTTCAACAGTAGCGTAACAGACTTAACGTAGTAACGACAGAAAAATAATTGGGGCATTTTCGTAGAATTGTTCAGTACCGTACTACCCTCTGCCGCGGTTGTCTCCGCAAGTGAGAACGTTTAGTCATCGCACAGTTTGCAGTGAGGAACACGCTAGAAAGGATATTGCCGACGGCAGCAAAACGGAAATAGCTCATCCACCGTTGCCAGTGTGAGCTGCGTGGTGCACGTTAGAGCCCTGCGCGGATGAGATTTTTGGCACCTGCATCCACACACATGTCATCCGCATCCGAACCGCACACTGCGGAAAGTGCTACATTTTCAACGGAACCCGCAAGTATCTTGCGGATATCCGCTTCCATCCGCGGATGGTGCGGGGCTCTAGTGCACGTTGGTTGTCCTCTCAGTTAAGTGACGCAGGAAAGGGTGTTATGAGCCGTAGGTACATCCATCTCCGGCATTAAAGCTGTGTCCCTCGGACAAGGTCCGTAGTTCCACAAAATTCTCTGTAAAACACCAGATTCCGCGATACATCCTAAATTCTACGCATTTTCGCGGAAAAGTTAGGGTCTTAACTGTACTGTCTTTGTGATCTTTTGCAGCTGTTGGACCTGATGCACGTCCTTCATACAAGAGCTGCTTCCATAGTACAAGTGAAAGACACAACTCCTCCGGACACAACAGGGTCTTTCTTCCACGCTGGGCTTCCAGCAAGGAATGCGGGTGACTTGTCCGTTCTGTCAGGGCAGCCACTTAGTTTGTGGTCTACATGTTGGTGTCCACTTCTGCAAGGTTAGTTGTCCCCCTGTCCTTGTCCCTCGTTTTCATCGAGTTGCATATGCAACACCATCCGCGGCCTTGGAGGCACAACGCAACATTCACACTCCACAGGTGGCACTTGACACAGATAGACTAGGAAAAAAGCTCCAGTGTGATGGTACAAGAAGGACGAGAGCACTGCACTGGCAAACCAACTTTTATTTCCTGTACACGTCTTATTTCATTTCATTTCATTTCATTTTATTCCGTGACATTGCTAAGGAAAATATGCGCAAAGCTGTGTGGTTCCAACCTGTCCCAGACCTGTGTGGTTATAGTGTATTACCTCTCCCTCCCCCACTATTCTTCTTATGATGGAAAGCAGGTCTCGCTCTCTCTGCTATTGAATTGAATTGAACTGAACTGAACTGAATTGATTTGAATTGAATTGAATTTATTTAAACCTTACAAAGCTTAATGGGTAGTACAATCCATACAGATGGAGGACCCAGAGGGAAAAGTTTCCCGTAAAGTAAATATGTACTTTTCCATCTTTATTGGAAAGATAAACACACTCCACACTAACACATTTACCGTTCTGTCGTAGGACTTTTCTTTTTATCTCTCTTGCTTCTTGGAATAGCCGTGCATCTGCTTTTGTGTTTTTATATCCAGTCTTTTTTTTTTTTTATCAAATAAGAGTTCGCAATCATGACATTTCTTGAGGTGTTCTACCAAATTCCTGTATATTGACACTACTTGGTTTGCCTGTACAGTGCTGTGTGTGTGTGTCATCCTCTTCGTAGTACCAGAGATTTTACCGTTTTTTTAAATATTAATTTTAATATGAAACATCAAACAGCCCAAAATTTTTACACTTTTCAGCATGCTTTAGACTAGGGAGGTATAGTTCATTTCTGTTGTGCACAACGTTTGATTTGAATGATGCCAGATTGCTGATGATTGTGTGGCTCGACCAGGTATTGCGAGGCTGTGCTGTGACACAAGGCGGGACGTACGTACGTCTGCCCTGACCTACCTTCAACGGTCACTGCTAGCTCAAGACCTTCAGGCACTGACTGCCCTCGAATGGGAAGCATGCTTCAACAAAGTGAGACTGTATATTGATTGCATTCAAACAGTTCTTGGGTAGTAAGCTAAGCAACAGTAACTTATAACTTGTTGCAACTTTTGTTGAGAATACACATAAAATGTAACAGTAATTAAAGGTAACGTAAGGCAGCAGACAGACAGGTTATGTTTGCAGCACAGTTTAACGGATTGTTGTAAAATTGGGAAATAAATTCCAATTTGTCGAGCGACAGTGATCTATGCTCCAGACTGGTGTGATCTTAACTGTTTTAGACTTAGTGTAGTTGCCAGTGCTGTCTTCATATTTTAATTTAAAAAAAAAAAAGGAAAGTGGCCTTCCAGTGATCCTGCAGAGTGTCATGCAGACTTCTGTCACATGTCTCGGAGACGTCAGACAAAGTGAAACAGTCCACTTGAGAATAATTTGCAAGTTATCTTGTGCCAGAGCACAGTTTCGTTGTCGTTTCTTCCTTTTCTTTTTTTTTTTGTTTCGTCGACTAATAAACATATTTAATGGAATTGTACACTTCCCCTCACATGATTCACTTATCCGGAAATTAGTTATCCAGATGGTATGGAGACACGACTTAATTCCTGTGGGAACGGTTGTATCTCAACTGGGGTTTGAAGGTTACCTGTGATAGCTTTGAAAACCAGCTATTGCTTCAGTGATGTGATGTGATGGCAACCGAACTGTACAAATACTAAAATAAAGTCGATGGTGCGTTTCCTCTGATTTCGATTTTTAAGGAGTAACTAGTAAATTAACCTAGCTACCCTAACTTGCCAACTGCAGCTATAAGTGGTTACCCGTTGAGAGAGAAGTTACTTTAATTGTAAGCCGGTTACTAGCTTTCGCAAGCTAGCTACAGCTGTAAATTAATCGAACTAACTAACCCGTTACTAATTTGAGACGGTTTTCCGACTGCACATCGAAATCTCTTTCAGGTCCTTTTTCCTCTGTTGACAAAGCTGATGGAAAACGTGAGTCCTTGCGATCCGCTGGGTATGGAAGAGACAAGAATGAGGGGAGCTACGCTCCTGTGCAAGGTATGCAATACATTATAAGTAGGGCCTGACTTTTTAGGGTTAAACCTGTATCCGCCCGATATTTACCCCCCGAACGAAACATGTAAAATTCGGGTTTAACCCGAATCTACCCGAAAACATCCGGGTCGTGTGGCACACTCGTAAGCGTGCATTAAAATAAAGTTTGATAACATTGCTAAACATTAGTTCCATGATAAGACAAATTTTTATTTAAAAAAAAAAATCACCCGAATACACCCGAATTTCTGACGACAGAATATGCCGTAACGGGATTTAACCCGAATACACCCGAATTTTCAAATGAAAAATATCACCCGATATTTACCCCCCGAATTTGGCCAAAAATAAAACCCGAAAAAGTCAGGCCCTAATTATAAGTGCCTTAAAGGGGTTGAGGAACCATACGCAATCCACTAAAGGTATGGCTCCGTTTCATACGTTGTAGTCCACAGATTTCGCGCACAAAGTCCCACGTTCCTCATTTGAATGGTTTTTTTAAAACTGCCAAACAGCACCGAGAGGCGTTGGCAGATAAACGGGAAGTGACGTTTTACCCGTGCATGCTCGCCCGAAGCAGTGGTGTAGCGAGACCTCCAAGGTAGAGGGGGTTCGGTACGAACGCCCCACCCCCCCACCCTACTGATCCCGGTTGCACCAATTAACACGCACATACCTGTGCATGCAGCAAGATGAGAGATGAAAATCTAGATTGTTTGAACGTTAAAAATGTGATCATGTACATATAGGCTGTCATGACCTGCGTTACGACATTGCAAGTTGTTTGAAAACCTCGTAATTTCAAAACTTTTCAAGAATGCTGGTTAGACAGATATACTCCAGCAACAGCAAGAACTTTTATGACTGTCACGCTGGATCTCCCCCCCCTCAAGTCTGATGTTAAAATAAATATCGTAAAAGTAATACTGTAAGTGTACGCTATACTTAGATGCTTCGTGGTTTCGGTTTCTCCAATGGTAGGTGATGTCATTGTGCATGCAAGTGTTCATCTCACTGTTACTAGTTCCTCCTAATTTTACAATTTCAATTGGAGTAAAATGAATAATTGAACCAGGCACGCATTTTTGTTCGAGACTCTGTGGTAATTTGCATCATAATTCCTACGCCGGCGTGTACCTCAAAAGGAACGGTAGTATTAGTCTGCCATCCAATCGGGACATCGTCTTAGAGTGACATCACAAAATGTAACAGAAGCATAAGGTCAAAGCACGTAATATGATGACGTGTGCGAGCGGTGTGGTTGGGTGGAGTACTTTAAAGGAGTACAGAGGGCCGTACAAAATATTTTCAGTGTAAGACTTCCGATGAAAGCATGTAGTTTTTTTTATCAGAAAAAAAATGGCCTATAAGGGATGACTTATGACGTCATAGCTTCTGCACAGTCAGTCGAGGTCAGCGCCTGTATTTTCGTTTTGCACGTGAGGGCTTTCTTCTTTTGTAGTCGGGAAAACATGCTCCCTCGGGAGGGATTAGGAATTGAAAAGGTGACCATGGGCATCGGGGACTTGATTGTTGCACGGGCGTTTCCCTTCTTCAGAGTCCTAAACAACCTACTGGCAGACGACATGCTGAACGAATCAGCGAGCCCAGACCTTGTAGCGTCAGCGCAAGGTCACAGGCTGGTACTGCTCTCTACCGCCATTGCACACTGTCGCTTTTGGCGGCATACTTTAAATTTAATTTCTGCGATATTTATGGCTCTGTGGGGTGAATTACTTCTCACTGTGCGTTTTACTGGCCTACCTAACAGTTTCGTAGAAAGGAAACAGGGTGTTAAAAATGACTTCTGCGCTACCTTAAACGATTATGTATGTTTGAGGTATCTTTCGACTGAAACGTAATTTACCTTCCAGGTGTTCCTTCAACACTTGAACCCCTTGCTGTCTCTCCCAACATTCACTGCACTCTGGATGACTATCTTGGACTTTATGGAGAAGTACATGCGCTCAGAAGGCAGTGACTTACTGGTAAGGTGGTGACTTTTTTATTTATTTATTTTCATTTTAAAATCATACAAATGCCTAATGGCTTTGAACCAGTGTGTCTCATGGCAGAGAAAGCTCTTGAAGTGAGTTTTGAAGTCTGGCCTCTGCAACTACTGTCAAAGCAACTGTGGGGCCCTAACTTGGCTATCGAGCCATGTCACGTTCCCTGGCCTGCGCTAGGCTCTATAGCTCTATATATGCTCTATATATGCTCATAGTATGACACATATGATTGCGTAAGGAGCATCCAATTTCACCCCACACGATGCATCTAAAATTATACACAATTTTATGGCCAAGTGTGTCAAATTCTGTCAGGTGCATTTAATTAGAAAGACCTCCGGTCTTTGCTGTACACTCTTAAAACAGAACTTCACCACATAGCACGCTGAAGGCCAACCATTGTGCAGAACGTTATAGTTACCACTCCCGATTTGTGGAAAGTGCGGACACTTTTTTGTGACAATTATCTTAACTGCACAAGTGTCACAAAAAGGTGTATGTACACCTCTCGTTCTCAACAAATCGTGGGAGCGAACAATGTCATTCGAGATTACGGTTGACTAGGATCGCGCTATGCGGTGAAGTTCCGCATTAAAAGTAGCGCATCATTTCAGAGGTGATATCATTTACTTTCAGAGTGAAGCAATTCCAGAGTCGCTGAAAAATATGTTGCTGGTGATGGAGACGGCAGGCGTCTTCGAGGAGAATGGAGAAGAGTTGGGAGCCAAGCCGCAGACCGGGAATTATGGACGCCTCTGGAGCGAAACGTGGGACCGCATCGGCAGCTTTTTGCCGAACCTTCACAAGGAAGTCTTCAAGCCACCTCCTGTGCCGCCTCCGCCAAATGTGACGGTGCCGACGACGTCGTCTCTCTCGGAATCGCCGTCCGCCACGTCGATTCCGAGTCAGCGTTTCAACGTCGATTCAACGTCGCTCGTGCCATCGGCGGCACCCCAGTTGGTGTCGATAACAACAACAACAACAACGACAACACATGGTGGCCCTTCATGCAATGTTGCGTGTCAGCCGTCTGGAGTCGAATCGGAGTCGAACCAGCGTGAATTTGCGTCTATTACGGGTAAGGCGCTGAGTCGAGTATCATTTTCACGCGCACAACCGACAAAAGTTTGGCACAGCGCTTAGACGGGGAGTCTGAGTTGGATAACGATTGGCAGCTCACAGCACGTTGCAGTGTTGAAAGAACGGCGGTCGGTATTGCCACTTTGTTTTATACATGTGGCAATATAGATAGTATTGGATTTCGTTACATTTCTTCTTTAAATTTGAGACAGATCTATTAATGAGAAAGCTACGACAGTGACACAGATCCTACTTACGTGGGTGGATTATACGGCCAGGTGAACGTTTGTGCGGGAGAGTATATACTATATGAATAATTAACTAATTTATTAATTAATTAACTTCCCAGTTAGGGTAGGCACAAGGAACTTTTCAAAGTCGCGCGAGGATCGTGCCGGCCATCCGCGGCCGCTTTCTCCGCCAGTTTTGACAATACGCGGCAGCGCGAAAATATTTTGTGCGTCGACTCTCGATGGACAGCGCTCGACAGATGAGGCAGGGTTTGGAGCCATTTTAAATGTCACCTCCTTTAAAAAGTGCTCTGATTACGCAAGTAATGCTCCCATCATCCAAGTGTGTAATCTCTTTCGTTCTCCGCCGCTGTAGGGGAAGATCCCCCAGGACCTGGCATGTCCCACAGCAGCACAAGCGTAATATCGGACTCGGGTAGCCTTCCGACGGCAACTCCGGTCGCGGCGCAAGAACAGGAGAACCCTGCCTTCGAGAAAAAATCCGGCATCACCGTCGCCGGCGTCACCGACGTCGGACATCCCTCGGTCATCCTGCACCCGCCCTCTTTCTCACCGCCGCCCATGCATTCGGGAAGCTACGTGTCCTGCGCCACTGTTGCGCCTGTTCCACTTCTCATCGATCCGACCGTGTTTGGCGAGAACCAGAGTTCGGCTGGACAGTACACCCTACAGCCTAGGTGAGAGAAATGAGTGGGGAAAAAAATGTGAGGCATTCAACTTTGTGTGACGCAGTATCAACTGGTATTCTACCTTTTGAGTGCTTTCTCTTTTTTACGGTTGCTATTTTTACGTGATGATGACACAAAGATCTCGGTCGTCCTTTTAATGCCGAGTTTTCTTACAGGGTGGAATAAGAGTGAGGCCGTGCAAGAAAAGTTTATAAATGAAATGGTGTCTTTCACCCTGTTGAACAGAACATCAAAAACCTGTACATAGTGAAATAAAAAGTATCGTAAAAACGTCCTATTTTACGCATTACGCGAGGCTCTTTATTAATCCGCATTTTGCGTGGATTGTGTTTGGACAGGTCTTCGCGTATAGTAGCAATGTGAATACCTGCTCACTTTGCTTGCTCGAGATCGTACAGTCAGCAGGGCATGTGTCGCATTGTGAAGTATTATTTTCGTTTATTGCGTCGTTTCCTAGGAATGGTAATGGCAGTTGGACTAATAAGCTCTGCGACATGTCTTAGGCTGAATCCCCCAAAGCCGTTTGTAAGTGTTTCCATGGTGTGATGGTGTTTCTCGGTGTCTTGAGTCGGGAGGGCAGGAGCGGTCAGCTGGCTGTAGCCCGGAATAGAAACACACACATGCCCGCTTTGTGAGAAAAGACAGGGAACGGCTGCGCTTGACCACGTCCAATTGGAATCCGCTCGGAGCTGCTACGAACCTGACCAGTCTGGACATGGATCACATTATGGGCAACTTCATCGTTCCATCATCCTTCATAGGCCTGACTGATAAGGAAATGTTGTTCTTAAAAGCAGCTGTCATTTGTCAGTAAAGCTATTGTTGAAAGTATGTGCTGTGTGTGTGCTGTCCTATCTTTGTTAGACGCGCTTCTCTTAGAACGGATCTGTACCAATGTGCCCAAAGTGAAGTGTGAACTTGTTCTCTGTCCCCGCCTTTGATGACTCGCACGGAAATTCATGTTCAAGTCCATCGTGACATTTGCTTGCAATTTGACACTTTCTTGCAAAACTTTGTTGTAAAGGTCACGAATCACTCCATTATTTCGGTACATTATAAAGGAATTCGTTATAAATGTCGGAAATATACATTGAACCGTATGGGCGCCTGACCAGACTGCAGAAAACGTTTGTTATAACGGTATTTTCGTTATAAAGGCGTTTGTTATAAAGGAATTTACTGTATCATGAAAAGCATGATTAATGTCATGTCAGTGGCGTTTAGTCATCAGTTTAGTCCGACCTGCTAAATACGCTACGATAAAATATAGCACACCGGCTCTATGTAATATATATATATTTATAATATAGCACACGGCACAACAGAATAACAGGTTTCATCCTCCATGCGGAAGACATCATCAGTAAGGAGTAGAATGAGGAACCACAAGCAGGGGCTAGTTAACTAAGTCCATGTAAGGTTCCGGAAGGGGGCCCAGGTCCGTGTTGCAGACTGCGTATGTACCAGGCTTCCAAGTACCTACGCGGACCCCACCGTTGATCCTTCGCCAGGGTCACAGCATTGGCATACCTGTCAAAAACCGTGAACCAACCAACAGGCCCTGTTTTTGACATTGTCGCATTCGCCGAGGTATGCTCTTTGAAGCTGGTGCCGCGTTTCCTGCCGGTCTCCCGGATGTATGCGGCGAGCGAGCCCGCCATCTTGTGTCCGGCGCGGCTGCGTCGCCTAGCAACGGGACAGAAATCTCCCCCTTCTCCGCCGGAGGATAGCGCTCATTCGAGCCAGCTCGCAACGCAGGAAACCGGTTGGGTGGAGGGGACTCAACATGGTGGGCGCGTTCTTGGAAGGAGAAATCACGTGACACGATCGGACGAATATCGGACACCGAACGGCGGCTCCGGCGCGGAAAAGGAATGGAATTAGTGACTCTATGCCAAGTCACTGGGTGGATCCAGACCTTCGGTTTGTGGGGGGGGGGTTTCTTTGTCGGAGCGCGTATGGGGGGAGAGGAAAATCGAATGTATAAACTGAATTTTTTCTTTGGGGGGAGGGGGGCGACCGTTACCTTTCCCTGCATAACGCTATGCAAGGGTTCACATCACAGCAGGCGCATTGGGGTTCCTTCTCCTCTACCGGACGAGTACACAGCGCTCGCGGTGCGTGCGTCATCGTCGAGGATATAGGAGCACGTTTTCTCACCTACAGAATTGACAGCGCGGTCGCGTTGAGAAAGCGTCTCTTGCGGCTGTTCCTAGGGCCTTTATGTTTATTCGCTCGGACTTGAATAATACGCGGCTCGGAGCGAATAAACATAAACGTCCCTAACCTTCCGTCGTCCCGTGTGTGAACAAGAAATTATTAACCGGATTGCTGATCAAAGAGCGCATTGGTGCGCTATTCTACGCAAGAAATATGTGAAGCGACTAATTACTCGAAAAAAAAAAAAATCACTAAGCGTTGATGCGTTGTTTTTCTTCTTCTTCTTCTTCTTTGGGATATTTTTCGCTCTATAGGTCCTGATGCGTAAAACAGAGGTTCCGTAAGCATGCAAAGTAAAATACATATACAAATTCGGCTTCTTATTTAATTAGTGAGCGTATGCAAATGAGACGCTCACTACTCAGTTCATGACCGATGTCCCGAGGACCTTTACCAAAAAGAAAGTTCTTCGAAGGCGCCTCCTCTGTTAACGAATTTTTCAGCCGGGGGACCTTGACAAAACACCCGGAACCTGGTCGTTCGAGTACTTATTACACTGCGTGCAGCCAAAGAGCTTCGGCTAATTTCTCTCAGGGTTGTTGGAATCACTCTCGGCTTGTTTGGTTATTGAGTTGGCACAGCTTTCCTTCACGGGCCATCACGACCCCGTGAGTGGAAATGGTTCCCACATAGTCGTTTTACATATAGTTTTACTCTTTCACAAAATTATACTCGTTTTACACACATCGCTATACGTACTCGTAGGGTGGTGGTGATTGTGAAACTGCTTGTCGTGGTCAGCCACGCTCAGGCGGGCAACGTCACGACTTTCGCAAAGGGGAGGGGGGGGGGCGCCGTCCTGACACTGTGCCGTCATCTGTCTTCAAGCCTCTGAAGAAAACCCAGGGAATACACTCAGACAGCACAGCCCGCGCACGAATTTAAACCCGTGTCACCTCCCAGACTCTGTGTGGAGACTGAGAGGGGACTCGGGTCCGAATCCGGTTGCTTCTAGGGATATCCATTCTCCAATCTCCCTTCGTGCCACTGCGTGTGTTAAGAAGAAGAAGGTAGCTCCCAATCCACGTGCACAGAAGAAGAAGAAGAAGAATCCGCGTGCGCACCGCGGAACAGTCTAATCAGACTTGAGAACACTGCAGTTACCCCCGATGGAAGAAGTCGCGGAACTCGTACCTGAGGTGCCGGAAGAGCACGCCGACGCCAACCAAGAGATCCAAGAAGAACCGCCGCCGTCACCGCCGATTTATTCAATCAACAACTTGACAACGCCAGAAGAAATCTACGAAGAGCCAGAGGAAATAACCAAGGGCGTCACTCGATGCTGGATCCTAACTGCATCCATATGCGTCTGGTTAGTGCTTCCTTTGGGGCTCGTCATCCTGCAGTTCATGTCGAAACCCGTGCACGTCAAGTTCAGCGTCGACGCAAACACGTCAGCCGCACTGCGGTCCTCCACATTGGAGTCTTCGACAACGTCTACCACAGCCGCTCCTACTAAGGCTGTCGTCCCTCAGCACTGCGGAAAGTTGATCAATATAGAGGATGTAAAACCCGCGAAGGTTTCGTCTCCTGGTCCCCAAAGTTCCATTGTCCTTACAACAAAGAACATTACTCTCTTCTGCATCTACAATAATTCCCGCATCAACCACACCACATTCATGTACTTGCCCACTAACATTCCAGGCGGTGTTTGCCACTATGTCATCTACTGGTCAGTGGCCATCAAGGACGGAAGGATCGCCAGTAGGGTGCCCGTGTTCGACACAACCTTCGGATTGGAGAAACTTCGCGGTGCGATATCTGGCGACCCAAAGATCTTGATGACTGTTGGCGGATACAAGCAGGACAGCGTACAATTTTCGATGCTCGGCAGGACTACTGGGCTCCTGCCTCATTTCGTTGTGAACGTCCTCGACTATGTGCTGGACAACCACTTGGACGGCATCAATATAGACTGGAACTATCCGGGAGACGAGTGCGGAAGCCAAGAGGACCACGACACGCTGGCCAAACTCCTGGCGCATACGCGAACAATGTTCAGCATAAACTCGCAGCCGGGTCGCTCGCTCATCGTAACGGTGATGCTTCCCGGTACCTGGGACAAGTTGGGCCACCATTACGAGCTCTACAATCTCGCTCCACTGGTAGACACGATGATGTTCAACACGTACGAGCCATTTTACAATTCCACCTGCGGCATTCCTCCTGTGAAACATCCGGACAGCGATGACGCATTCAACTTCTTCGTTGATTACCTGCCAGATGTGGTGAGGGCCAAAGCGTGCTTCAGTGCCACTGTGGTCTTTCGCGCAATGAAGCAGCAGCAGACAGGCAACAACATCGTGTACAAGCCCTGGAACAGTGGCAATGTTGAACTGGGAAATGGTCGGGTGCCTGTGATCGAACTGTGCAACCATTTATTGGAGCGTTACATTCAGAGTCGTTTTAAGATATGCGATGAATATCTCGTGAACAACGAGGGGATACAATTTGCAGCTGAGAGCTCTGTGTCGTACAAGCAAAAGTTTGGGAAACTCGGGTGTGTCGTAGTGCACGATATGGACTACGACAGCTTTCAACGTGAATGCCAGGCCGTAAACGCATCATACTTTGGCATACCAGATAATTATGGCCTACGAAAGATAGTGGATGGTGCAAATGCGCTGAAGCATCCGTAGCTTCACCTATGATATGAATATGACATGGCGCAAAATAAAAGGGGGTGCCACAGTGCTAGCAAATTTGCAGCCATGACTACCTTCCTCGTATCTGATGCTTCTAGCCTCTGATTTATATAATATCCAGACTTTCTTCGCAGCACCTTTGCCTCAATCGTGGCGCCGCTCTAGACTGCTCTAGGAAGCTGCTCTCTCGACAAGCATATGTTTTTAGCCTTGGCCGGTATAGTGCTGCCCCTGTCCACGTTAGGCAGAATTTTGGCAAGTGAGCACTTCTTGTGGTTCATTAACCTCGCCAAGTTACGGACCTGGTCTCCGCGTGCACATTGGTAAACAACCCCCGTAACTATAGTGTGAGCTCATCTAAATTCTCACACTAAGTCAAATAGTGACAGAAGCACAAAAGAAAAGAGAGAGCGACCGTACAAAGGACACAGTGGTTTATTCAGAACCCGAAGTATGGAGGGGGGGAGTCATTATTATAGTTACGTAATTACAGCTTAACATGCCAAAGCTGAAACCGCAAGGGCACCCCCTGTGGCGGGAACACAGGTGTGAAAAGTTAGGGGGGGTGTCAGTGAACATTTGGGGGGGGGGTCCGGATAAATCACTGACAAAGGTGTAGCAGCCAACAGGCTCTCTGTACTGTTTCCACAAAACCGACTTCCTTCGCAGCCCCCACATCTTCACAGACACACGCCGTGCCAGACCGATGACGTGAACCCGCGACGCTGTAAATTCTTGGAACTCGCGGGGTCGCCTGGCATGCGTGGTCTGCCTCTCGGACGCGGTGTAACCTGACACCCGCGTCCCGAGGGGGGTTCCGAAGGAAGCGGACGCTAAAATAAACACGGCTCATAATGTAAAAGAAGTTGTCTTTCTGCTGTGACCCCAAATTCAATCTTACAACTGGTGATCCTCTACACTTTGCAACAAAGGTAATCCTATTTTAAAGTAGCGATCCCCAAGCCATCTATTCTCAGCAATGTCAGCTAGCTCTTTATCTCCGACTTTTCAATTTCTTTTTCCAACTTGAAACTGTAAGCAAAGGCAACCCTAGAGTGTGTACATACGAGACAAGTCCAGTGCTCCTAAACATTGTCACGATCGTTTGCGAAGGACTACGTATTTTTCTCGAATCGTTTTTTTTTTCTTCTTATTTTCAGTACCCGATTTGAAAGACAGCTTATTCATTCATTTCTCTTGGCGTGTCAGGTGGAGTTTTTCAGTCATAAATTCTGCACGCACCGTCCGGTCTCAGATTCTTTTGTGGTAATTTCCGCCATTTCATTTGTTTGTGGCCCTCCATGATGTGGTCAATGCGGCCCACGACTCGATTTGAGTTTAAGGCCCCTGCTCTAGAGGAGCCCATGGTAGTCCCACGGTAGCTCCTGTATAGACCTATAGACGAAAGAGTACACGCTCGACATGACGCGTCGTTAATAGTCCCCAAGCACGCAACCCTAGCCATGGCTTTCTCTCTTGCAAATCGTTTGCCGGGCTTCGCTGAAGCATGTTGGGACAAATATTTCATTTCTGTCAGCTATCTATGAGTGGCCATTGTAACCGAAGAGCAATTGAGTTTTCATCCGGGAACAGATGTCTGCGATTCTGCTTACGTATTTATCGTAGCCCTAATGCAATGGCTAGAGCAGATAGTGTAATCAATACTTTTAGTCACTGTAGCCCTGACAAGCCTTGACAAGCCCTCGTTATAGGGTTAACCCCCTCAAGCCCGAGCTTCTCAGATACCGACGAGCACTGAATTATTATCCTTCACTTTATATAGGTTCACAACATCACAAAAAACATGATCGCCCCCCCCCCCTCCCCAAAAGGAGTCGCACTGAAGTAAGGAGTCGCACTGAAAGGAGTGAAGTAACTCCTAAACCAGACATGGAACTAACGGAAAAGACCTTTCCGAGATATCTTGTAGCGCATCCTAACGACGAACAAAAGCCTGTGGGCAAAATGTCTCCATTTCTTACTGCGACGGGCGTGCAAAGAAACTGCATTCGAGCGATTTGCGTGCACAGGTCCAAACAAAGGGAGAGAGTGACGCACTACTGACACTCACAAGTACTGCTGAAACATCTGGGAATGTGACGTCGCACCCACTGGCGTAGCAAGAGGGGGGTCTGCCCCGGGAAGATATACTTTTGGTAGTGAGAAACGAGGGGAAATCATCCTCTCTCATGTATAAAGTCCCCATAGGACACCTCCCGAAATATTTTTCTGACTACGTCACTGGCCACACCGGTTATTAAATATTGTCAGGGGAGTCAGGCCGTATACACCTAACCCACGCCGATGTCAATCCTCTAACATTCCCGGGTCAAGCAACGCGCGTCCAAAGTCTAGTGAAAAAGATCCATCAGCAAAACTCTTCTAACAACCCAGTGAAGTGTGTAAACTGCGTGGGAACTCATCCCACATTTTCGGTAGAGAGCCTCTACTCGGGTCACGCATTTACGGCGAAGAAAATTTATTTCTTTTATGGACGTGGCAAAAGTGAGGAGCCATCCAAAAAAATGCGGCGTACGTTGTGTCATGGAGACACAACACAAGCAGCTTTTCGGAAACAGATCTGCTAGTGTCCGTTATGTCTTGGACGAGATCGGAATCATCATAACATAATCTGTAGCGAACGTGTATCCGTCTCAGCTAGTATACAGCCTGATAGCGACGAAGTAGGCGATACCAAACTAGATGTGAAAGTGGTGCAGCCCGTTTTGGCTGATAACGCCGCTGCGAACGAGAAGAAAACTTCCGTCTCGCCTGCGTCGTGCTTTTCCTGACAACGACTGGCTGCACGTGTGCTCGCTAATAGTTATCCGCGGTACAATTAAACCAGTCTACCCGGGAGCCGCCTGGACTAACACAGTTTTCCGACACGTACAGGTAAGGTACGGTACATCCGTGACAACTAACCGCAACGTTACAATGACTGCTAAGCTCTGTAGGAACAATGGCGTAGTACTTCTTCACAGGGATTTTCCTGTGGGTGGTTTTCAGCTCGGGGATGGATGACACCCCCATATCTGCTACGTTTGGGGCTTTTCTCGCCATTCCCCCAGGTGTTTTCGTTTGAGGGGTTATTATAGTCAGGTGAGGTGCTGTGAAAACCCCTGCTTGTCCACATGAATTGAACCGCGTTGTCGCACCAGTAAAAAAAAAAAAAAAATGTGATGGTCAAGTTGGTGCTGAAGACAGCGATGTGGTGGGACCGAATCTTACTACCCGATGTTGCTGTCTGAGGTTTTCCCGGCAGACTTTCCAGACGGTTCCCTGAGTTACCCGTCGGCCCGAGACGCATCCTAACCCCTTCCCCACTCATTTCCGTTGTCCTCTATTTGGCCATGTCTGCACGCTGCTCGTAGCCACAGTTCCAACAGGTTGACATTCTCATTTCTGGTTACCGGCCTTCTGATATATTTGCGCAGGTCCTTCTCCGGTGTCATAGTTGGCCTCTGCCGTGCTCGACCAGCCGACTGAACGTTCCGTCAGGTGCTGCTTGTTTCCAAGGGATATAGCTTTTGCGTGACTATCAGTTGACTGAATAATAATCGTAATAACTAGGGTAATACTAGTATTATTTCACACACGGCGTGGGGAGAAGTAATGCGAAAAAGGTGAAGCTTTGAGGAGGCCCTGGATCCCCTAGATTACAAATAACACTGATATGATATTGCAGTCTCGCAGTAAGCTTGAAAGGACATACACACACACACGATCATGTAGATACCCCGTAATCATGTAGATTATTTCGAAGGGATACCCCGTTTTGCATGACTCTCCCTTGCTGCACCTCCGTGACTGCGTTCATCAACAGGTGATATGCCACAGGTCGCTATTCTTCCTGGTTGCTGGCCCTGTCTATTTCTGCATGTTCTTCACCGTTGCAGCTATTGCCTCCGTCGTGCTTCGACCAGCCGATGGAGGGTTGGTCTGCTGTAGATTATTTCGAAGGGATACCCCGTTTTGCATGACTCTCCCTTGCTGCACCTCCGTGACTGCGTGCATCAACAGGTGATATGCCACAGGTCGCTATTCTTCCTGGTTACTGGCCCTATCTATTTCTGCAGGTTCTTCACCGTTGCAGCGATTGCCTCCGTCGTGCTTCGACCAGCCGATGGAGGGTTGCTGCACCTCCGTGACTGCGTGCATCAACAGGTGATATGCCACAGGTCGCTATTCTTCCTGGTTACTGGCCCTATCTATTTCTGCAGGTTCTTCACCGTTGCAGCTATTGCCTCCGTCGTGCTTCGACCAGCCGATGGAGGGTTGGTCTGCTGTAGATTATTTCGAAGGGATACCCCGTTTTGCATGACTCTCCCTTGCTGCACCTCCGTGACTGCGTGCATCAACAGGTGATATGCCACAGGTCGCTATTCTTCCTGGTTACTGGCCCTATCTATTTCTGCAGGTTCTTCACCGTTGCAGCTATTGCCTCCGTCGTGCTTCTACCAGCCGATGGAGGGTTGGTCTGCTGTAGATTATTTCGAAGGGATACCCCGTTTTGCAGGACTCTCCCTTGCTGCACCTCCGTGACTGCGTGCATCAACAGGTGATATGCCACAGGTCGCTATTCTTCCTGGTTACTGGCCCTATCTATTTCTGCAGGTTCTTCACCGTTGCAGCTATTGCCTCCGTCGTGCTTTCACCAGCCGATGGAGGGTTGCTGCACCTCCGTGACTGCGTACATCAACAGGTGATATGCCACAGGTCGCTATTCTTCCTGGTTACTGGCCCTATCTATTTCTGCAGGTTCTTCACCGTTGCAGCTATTGCCTCCGTCGTGCTTCGACCAGCCGATGGAGGGTTGGTCTGCTGTAGATTATTTCGAAAGGATACCCCGTTTTGCATGACTCTCCCTTGCTGCACCTCCGTGACTGCGTGCATCAACAGGTGATATGCCACAGGTCGCTATTCTTCCTGGTTACTGGCCCTATCTATTTCTGCAGGTTCTTCACCGTTGCAGCTATTGCCTCCGTCGTGCTTCCACCAGCCGATGGAGGGTTGCTGCACCTCCGTGACTGCGTGCATCAACAGGTGATATGCCACAGGTCGCTATTCTTCCTGGTTACTGGCCTTATCTATTTCTGCAGGTTCTTCACCGTTGCAGCTATTGCCTCCGTCGTGCTTCGACCAGCCGATGGAGGGTTGGTCTGCTGTAGATTATTTCGAAGGGATACCCCGTTTTGCATGACTCTCCCTTGCTGCACCTCCGTGACTGCGTGCATCAACAGGTGATATGCAACAGGTCGCTATTCTTCCTGGTTACTGGCCCTATCTATTTCTGCAGGTTCTTCACCGTTGCAGCTATTGCCTCCGTCGTGCTTCGACCAGCCGATGGAGGGTTGGTCTGCTGTAGATTATTTCGAAGGGATACCCCGTTTTGCATGACTCTCCCTTGCTGCACCTCCGTGACTGCGTGCATCAACAGGTGATATGCCACAGGTCGCTATTCTTCCTGGTTACTGGCCCTATCTACTTCTGCAGGTTCTTCACCGTTGCAGCTATTGCCTCCGTCGTGCTTCGACCAGCCGATGGAGGGTTGGTCTGCTGTAGATTATTTCGAAGGGATACCCCGTTTTGCATGACTCTCCCTTGCTGCACCTCCGTGACTGCGTGCATCAACAGGTGATATGCCACAGGTCGCTATTCTTCCTGGTTACTGGCCCTATCTATTTCTGCAGGTTCTTCACCGTTGCAGCTATTGCCTCCGTCGTGCTTCGACCAGCCGATGGAGGGTTGGTCTGCTGTAGATTATTTCGAAAGGATACCCCGTTTTGCATGACTCTCCCTTGCTGCACCTCCGTGACTGCGTGCATCAACAGGTGATATGCCACAGGTCGCTATTCTTCCTGGTTACTGGCCCTATCTATTTCTGCAGGTTCTTCACCGTTGCAGCTATTGCCTCCGTCGTGCTTCCACCAGCCGATGGAGGGTTGCTGCACCTCCGTGACTGCGTGCATCAACAGGTGATATGCCACAGGTCGCTATTCTTCCTGGTTACTGGCCTTATCTATTTCTGCAGGTTCTTCACCGTTGCAGCTATTGCCTCCGTCGTGCTTCGACCAGCCGATGGAGGGTTGGTCTGCTGTAGATTATTTCGAAGGGATACCCCGTTTTGCATGACTCTCCCTTGCTGCACCTCCGTGACTGCGTGCATCAACAGGTGATATGCCACAGGTCGCTATTCTTCCTGGTTACTGGCCCTATCTATTTCTGCAGGTTCTTCACCGTTGCAGCTATTGCCTCCGTCGTGCTTCCACCAGCCGATGGAGGGTTGCTGCACCTCCGTGACTGCGTGCATCAACAGGTGATATGCCACAGGTCGCTATTCTTCCTGGTTACTGGCCTTATCTATTTCTGCAGGTTCTTCACCGTTGCAGCTATTGCCTCCGTCGTGCTTCGACCAGCCGATGGAGGGTTGGTCTGCTGTAGATTATTTCGAAGGGATACCCCGTTTTGCATGACTCTCCCTTGCTGCACCTCCGTGACTGCGTGCATCAACAGGTGATATGCCACAGGTCGCTATTCTTCCTGGTTACTGGCCCTATCTATTTCTGCAGGTTCTTCACCGTTGCAGCGATTGCCTCCGTCGTGCTTCGACCAGCCGATGGAGGGTTGCTGCACCTCCGTGACTGCGTGCATCAACAGGTGATATGCCACAGGTCGCTATTCTTCCTGGTTACTGGCCCTATCTATTTCTGCAGGTTCTTCACCGTTGCAGCTATTGCCTCCGTCGTGCTTCGACCAGCCGATGGAGGGTTGGTCTGCTGTAGATTATTTCGAAGGGATACCCCGTTTTGCATGACTCTCCCTTGCTGCACCTCCGTGACTGCGTGCATCAACAGGTGATATGCCACAGGTCGCTATTCTTCCTGGTTACTGGCCCTATCTATTTCTGCAGGTTCTTCACCGTTGCAGCTATTGCCTCCGTCGTGCTTCGACCAGCCGATGGAGGGTTGCTGCACCTCCGTGACTGCGTGCATCAACAGGTGATATGCCACAGGTCGCTATTCTTCCTGGTTACTGGCCCTATCTATTTCTGCAGGTTCTTCACCGTTGCAGCTATTGCCTCCGTCGTGCTTTCACCAGCCGATGGAGGGTTGCTGCACCTCCGTGACTGCGTGCATCAACAGGTGATATGCCACAGGTCGCTATTCTTCCTGGTTACTGGCCCTATCTATTTCTGCAGGTTCTTCACCGTTGCAGCTATTGCCTCCGTCGTGCTTCGACCAGCCGATGGAGGGTTGGTCTGCTGTAGATTATTTCGAAGGGATACCCCGTTTTGCATGACTCTCCCTTGCTGGACCTCAGTGACTGCGTGCATCAACAGGTGATATGCCACAGGTCCCTATTCTTTCGGGTTACTGGCCCTATCTATTCCTGCAGGTGCTTCACCGTTGCAGCTATAGCCTCTGTCGTGTGTAAGCCAGCCAATGGAGGGTTCGTCTGCTGTTGATTGTTTCGAAGGGATATCCCGTTTTGCATGACTCTTCCTTGCTGCACCTCAGTGACTGCGTGCATCAACAGGTGATATGCCACAGGTCGCTATTCTTCCTGGTTACTAGCCCTATCTATTTCTGCAAGTTCTTCACCGTTGCAGCTATTGCCTCCGTCGTGCTTCGACCAGCCGATGGAGGGTTCGTCTGCTGTTGATTGTTTCGAAGGGATATCCCGTTTTGCATGACTCTCCCTTGCTGCACCTCAGTGACTGCGTGCATCAACAGGTGATATGCCACAGGTTGCTATTCTTCCAGGTTACTGGCCCTATCTATTTCTGCAGGTTCTTCACCGTTGCAGCTATTGCCTTCGTCGTGCTTCGACCAGCCGATGGAGGGTTCGTCTGCTGTTGATTGTTTCGAAGGGATATCCCGTTTTGCATGACTCTCCCTTGCTGCACCTCAGTGACTGCGTGCATCAACAGGTGATATGCCACAGGTTGCTATTCTTCCAGGTTACTGGCCCTATCTATTTCTGCAGGTTCTTCACCGTTGCAGCTATTGCCTTCGTCGTGCTTCGACCAGCCGATGGAGGGTTCGTCTGCTGTTAATTGTTTCGAAGGGATATCCCGTTTCGCATGACTGTCCCTTGCTGCACCTCAGTGACTGCGTGCATCAACAGGTGATATGCCACAGGTCCCTATTCTTTCGGGTTACTGGCCCTATCTATTCCTGCAGGTGCTTCACCGTTGCAGCTATAGCCTCTGTCGTGTGTAAGCCAGCCAATGGAGGGTTGGTCTGCTGTAGATTATTTCGAAGGGATACCCCGTTTTGCATGACTCTCCCTTGCTCCACCTCAGTGACTGCGTGCATCAACAGGTGATATGCCACAGGTCGCTATTCTTCCTGGTTCCTGGCCCTATCTATTTCTGCAGGTTCTTCACCGTTGCAGGTATTGCCTCCGTGGTGCTTCGACCAGCCGATGGAGGGTTCGTCTGCTGTTGATTGTTTCGAAGGGATATCCCGTTTTGCACGACTCTCCCTTGCTGCACCTCAGTGACATCAACAGGTGATATGCCACAGGTCGCTATTCTTCCAGGTTACTGGCCCTATCTATTTCTGCAGGTTCTTCACCGTTGCAGGTATTGCCTCCGTGGTGCTTCGACCAGCCGATGGAGGGTTCGTCTGCTGTTGATTGTTTCGAAGGGATATCCCGTTTTGCACGACTCTCCCTTGCTGCACCTCAGTGACATCAACAGGTGATATGCCACAGGTCGCTATTCTTCCAGGTTACTGGCCCTATCTATTTCTGCAGGTTCTTCACCGTTGCAGGTATTGCCTCCGTGGTGCTTCGACCAGCCGATGGAGGGTTCGTCTGCTGTTGATTGTTTCGAAGGGATATCCCGTTTTGCACGACTCTCCCTTGCTGCACCTCAGTGACATCAACAGGTGATATGCCACAGGTCGCTATTCTTCCAGGTTACTGGCCCTATCTATTTCTGCAGGTTCTTCACCGTTGCAGGTATTGCCTCCGTGGTGCTTCGACCAGCCGATGGAGGGTTCGTCTGCTGTTGATTGTTTCGAAGGGATATCCCGTTTTGCACGACTCTCCCTTGCTGCACCTCAGTGACATCAACAGGTGATATGCCACAGGTCGCTATTCTTCCTGGTTCCTGGCCCTATCTATTTCTGCAGGTTCTTCACCGTTGCAGGTATTGCCTCCGTGGTGCTTCGACCAGCCGATGGAGGGTTCGTCTGCTGTTGATTGTTTCGAAGGGATATCCCGTTTTGCACGACTCTCCCTTGCTGCACCTCAGTGACATCAACAGGTGATATGCCACAGGTCGCTATTCTTCCAGGTTACTGGCCCTATCTATTTCTGCAGGTTCTTCACCGTTGCAGGTATTGCCTCCGTGGTGCTTCGACCAGCCGATGGAGGGTTCGTCTGCTGTTGATTGTTTCGAAGGGATATCCCGTTTTGCACGACTCTCCCTTGCTGCACCTCAGTGACATCAACAGGTGATATGCCACAGGTCGCTATTCTTCCAGGTTACTGGCCCTATCTATTTCTGCAGGTTCTTCACCGTTGCAGGTATTGCCTCCGTGGTGCTTCGACCAGCCGATGGAGGGTTCGTCTGCTGTTGATTGTTTCGAAGGGATATCCCGTTTTGCACGACTCTCCCTTGCTGCACCTCAGTGACATCAACAGGTGATATGCCACAGGTCGCTATTCTTCCAGGTTACTGGCCCTATCTATTTCTGCAGGTTCTTCACCGTTGCAGGTATTGCCTCCGTGGTGCTTCGACCAGCCGATGGAGGGTTCGTCTGCTGTTGATTGTTTCGAAGGGATATCCCGTTTTGCACGACTCTCCCTTGCTGCACCTCAGTGACATCAACAGGTGATATGCCACAGGTCGCTATTCTTCCTGGTTCCTGGCCCTATCTATTTCTGCAGGTTCTTCACCGTTGCAGGTATTGCCTCCGTGGTGCTTCGACCAGCCGATGGAGGGTTCGTCTGCTGTTGATTGTTTCGAAGGGATATCCCGTTTTGCACGACTCTCCCTTGCTGCACCTCAGTGACATCAACAGGTGATATGCCACAGGTCGCTATTCTTCCAGGTTACTGGCCCTATCTATTTCTGCAGGTTCTTCACCGTTGCAGCTATTGCCTTCGCCGTCCTTCGACACGCCGATGGAGGGTTCGTCTGCTGTTGATTGTTTCGAAGGGATATCCCGTTTTGCATGACTCTCCCTTGCTGCACCTCAGTGACTGCGTGCATCAACAGGTGATATGCCACAGGTTGCTATTCTTTCTGGTTACTGGCCCTATCTATTTCTGCAGGTCCTTCAGCATTGCAGCTATAGCCTCTGTCGTGCGTCGGCCAGCCAGTGGAGGGTTGGTCTGCTGTTGATTGTTTCGAAGGGATATCCCGTTTTGCATGACTCTCCCTTGCTGCACCTCAGTGACATCAACAGGTGATATGCCACAGGTCGCTATTCTTCCAGGTTACTGGCCCTATCTATTTCTGCAGGTTCTTCACCGTTGCAGCTATTGCCTTCGCCGTCCTTCGACACGCCGATGGAGGGTTCGTCTGCTGTTGATTGTTTCGAAGGGATATCCCGTTTTGCATGACTCTCCCTTGCTGCACCTCAGTGACTGCGTGCATCAACAGGTGATATGCCACAGGTTGCTATTCTTTCTGGTTACTGGCACTATCTATTTCTGCAGGTCCCTCACTGTTGTAGTTATAGCCTCTGTTGTGCTTTGGCCAGCCTATGGAAGGTTTTGTTCTGTGCTATGTGTATTTACTGCATAATGTAGAACATTTTCGATGTAGTATACTAACTTTGTTTTTTGCGTTTTTTTAAGACACACTTTGCGTGGACGGGAACGGGGATCGACGTCAGCCTCGTAATACCTGCGTCGCCGTCTTCCCTACTTGGTGGCCGTCTGCTTATGTTCGTCTATGCTGAAAAGAATCCAGGACGAAAGATGGACCGCGCTTGACCATTTAGTGCAGCCACAGGTGTTCAGTGCGATGCGAGCGCCGTAATCAGTAGGACATTCGTGAAATGTGGTTGTACTACCTTCTCATGTATATATTATCTCTCACATGAGCACGTACAGTAACTTATCCCAGATAAAAAAACTTCACTGTTGGGGGGGAGGGGTGTGTGTTCGTACAGGAAATACTCATCGGTGTGCTCACGGCATTGTGCTAAAGCCGATGCTGGCGGCGGATTTAAAGATCTGTGAAAATGGATGGCGTATTTTGAAAGACTGGGAGGGCTCTCTATGTGTCACTCTCACATTCTCTTCGTTTTCTCACAAACACAAAATGTCGTTATGGTGCTAAGAGGAGTATGGCTGGTCTTCTATCCATGGTTTTCTCTGGTTTCCGCTTTTCGGGTTGTATTTCGATTCTGCGATTCCTCCTTTCGCTTAATGTGACCATCAATGCGGTTCGTTAGTGTTCATCCTGGTCTCATTACCGTGTGGGCTGTTTGATTTGTGGTATTTAAGAGAACGCCTTTCGCCGGACTTATTTTGGTGCGGGAACTGACGAAATTTTTTAGCTGATTATTGCCGCTGGCAGGCTGTGTAAACTAAGTGTACGTTTAAGCTGCTGGTGTCATGCCAGCCGCAGTTCATAAGTGCCGTTTGGCGCACTGCGAATCCCCGTTGGTGGTGGTGGTTTTGCTACGACCCTTGTGTTTTTCTGCAGTTTTTAATTATGGAATTGCATGCTTAACACCCCTTTTTAATATGTTACAAATTAACATTCTAATTGTTCTAATTCATTTTTGACTTACTATGTCATTTCATGGTCGTCTAACAAAAGGTTCGGGGGGCCGTGATATTCAATAGGTACAAGAAAAAGTAAACTAAGGAAGTAAAAGGTAACTCCCTTGCTTCGTAGTCTGCTCTCCCCCTTCTCTTACTAGTGTACCTGTATATGTGTAGCATTTTTGGCTGAACTTTACAGTGTTGTACATTTTATTCGTTTGTGTGAAATTAGTCGTGATAATAAAAGTTGTGGATCAGGTACACGTAGAATGTTTGAAATTTGATGTAGTTTGGCTCGCATGCAGTCCAGCCCATGCACTTGCTACCCGTCGAACATGAAGGAACAGATGTTCTGAGGCTGGAACAACATAGAAGGGACAAACGAAGCGTTGTATTTACATATATATCTTTATTCCACCAAAAGATGGGAGGAGAAGAGGAGCCTAAAAACTTCGCAGCTCTAATGTATACTCAGAAAGGAAAGATAATAGGAGAAGAAAAAGAATGAAAAAGTGGTAACACTACAATGAGGCACAACGACTGCGCTGTAGCATTAAAAAACGAAAAGAAGCGCGCATCCCTCCATAAAGACAGCTGCACCATATCAAGATTACAAAAACATTATCAGGATATTGTGTTGAACGATTAACATATTTTGATCTAAAAGTGCGGACGTGAACAAAACAGGAACACATATCAAAAAAGGGTAATTATGTTATTGAACAAAAATTGTTTCAATTCACGACAAGACACGGTAAATATGTTGGGATTATAACGGCTGACGTGATGAGGTGTAACGGTTTAAAGTTGGTTTAGTGGTTAAAACAATCGGCGGAGGGAGTTGCTGGCAGTCCTTCATGCAGACACACCTTTTCTTCTCAAGAGTTTCGCGTTCTGAGTGAAATGTAGTGTTGTCCACTTCGTTCGAGTTTGTTGCCTGGCTATATTCCGTTCTTTCTAGCGAATGTATATTGTTGAAGCAAACAAAGTTTCGGATACCTTTTCAGTAAAAATGTTTCCTTCGCGACTCTTGTAGGAAGCGAGTTCGATTCCTGTGCGTGCTTCTTTGTTTTTCCATCGAACAAAGTTTGGAATAAAGCGAGTTGTCTCTCGGGTGGGATAGCTCAGTGGGCTAACCGCTTGGGACGAGGTACGGAGCTCGGGGTAGTGGGTTCGATGCCAGGTCCAGGGACAAGGCTTGGGGGTAGCCATGGGCGCTTAAGCTGGGGCGACACGCGTGGGGAATTTAGTGGAAGCCGAGCAGTTGGCCAGCAGGGTAACGGGCGGGCAAAATGTGCGGGGGAGGATAGCTTAGTAGGTGGCATGGGATAAGGATAGCCATAGGGAGGGAATAGGCAGCAGCTGGGACACACCCGAAAAGTAGGGAAAACGCCATCGATAACGGGCTTCGGGAATTGCAAAAGTATAAGAGTGGTGGAGTTGGCATTTCCTACTTGGAGGGCTGTCCCAGCTGCGACCTCGCGGGGGGGTTTTGCTGCCCAGGACGAGCTCTGCCCATGCCCATTGTTTTCCTTGGTCCACCCACCCCGCCACTACTCCACCCACCCCCACCCTACCCACCCCGCCACTACTTCACCCACCCCTACCCACCCCGCCACTACACTGCCTGCTACTTACCCACCCCTTCCCCCTTCCTTCACCTCCACACATATTCTTCTTTGCCGCAATACTACCCGCCCACTTTGTACACCCACCCCAGAATCTACTTCGTTCTCCCACTCACTTGGCGGCACTGCATCCCACAACACTAGCGACACAAAAATTGTCCCCACATGGGACTATACCTCTACCATAACCCTTCCCCCAATCCCGAGTTCCTGGGGCCGCACCAGAGTTCGCCCTGGGGATGCGTGGCCGGGGCTGAGCCCGTTCGCCCTGGGGGGTCCTACTTACTCCTATTGACCCGCCAGGGGTCGGACTCGTGCCCTCGTGCCACATATGCATCCCTCTGAGAGGTTCCTCCGTTTGGCTTCCCCGGGGTACTCCACTAACCTTGGCCCACCTCCCGCTAGAACACCTCCTGCCTTTCACCTCCCGCTATGAAGCTACCCCCTGACTCTTAACCACCCATTACCCACGCTACCCCCTGTCGCTGGAGCCCGTGTTAGTCCCCACCACCCACAACAGCTACCCCCGCACAGGGACCCACCCATTAGCTACCCAGCTGAATAACCTGGCTACCCTAGGTTTCGAACCTGCAGCGTTCCGGGAGTGTTAATTTTGAAGCTTCCACCCTACCACCTGAGCTACCCACCCACACTTTCCAAAATCTTGCAGCTTCTAGTTGTATTACGAAGAAGTCTTTGGTGCATCCAACAGATGGAGTGCTTTCTGAACTGTATGTGCTTCGCAAGACTTTCCTCGCAGACGTTTGTCAGCTTTTATCATCTGACGCAAATTTACGTTTTCACTACGAAACGAATTTTGCTTGTCGTTTATTTTTACGTTCCGTTTACGTTTACATTGCGGGCTTGATTGCAGGTTACAGGCTTCATCACAGGGTTATTCAAGACATCGGCAACTATCGCGTCCAACACGAACATGCAGGTCCACCATGGACGAAGCCCCTAGTCTGGGCAACGCAGATGCACAAACACAGGCGACGTGCAGACAAAGCGAGGTGCTGTCGATGGAGTCCGTCCACCGGCTGGTCTGCATTTACGCCAGCATCTATCATACGTGCAGGGACGCAGTACATGATATTTCAAAGACACCACAAATGTATCAAAGACAACATTTAAAACTATGTAATTGCTGCCCAAGCAGCAACATTCACCTCGGCCCTGGACTTCACAGAAGCGGCGGTTCCGTATTAAGTTTCATGGACAAACATTCGCAGCAATACTATGACTATGCACTGCTATTAGAATAAGGAAGTACCTGTTGTTCAACAGACTCGTCCCCCCCCCCCACATCTCAACCTCACACACGCATAACTTAACATTACTATCAATCAATCAATTACTATCAATAGCTTACAAGTGGGACATGAAGCCTAACTAAGAGACCGTACGCTTGAGAGCACACATGCCTCTAGTTGTGTCTGCTAACTGAACCGTGGGTGCCAGCAAAAGCCCTGTACTTACGTTTGCAGCGGTATGTAGGTGCCGACACACGACCAAATGTCGTGAGACAGCTTGTCGCGTCTATATGGACGTATAGCTGGAGTGGCGGTACGTGAGCTGGCGTCCCAGTATAGCTGTCGGTAAAGACTTGTGTCTACACTTGCCAAGGAACGTCACAATCTGGTAGACAATCCGACCCTTCACCATCCTGAAGTTTGCGTAGAAGTCCACCCACAGGCCACATCGAAAGACGATCAGGAGCCATGTTGAGGGCAATCATGTCCTTCGCACACTTCACCGTGTGACGAATTTCAGGGCATCGCGTAACCACAAGCTTTTATGCTAGTAGTAGCTACCATGCAGTGTGAAGGTGTAACATGTGTAAGAACGAAGGTACGAGAAAAACGAGCAAATGTATATTTCACAAATTACACTTCAATTACAGTACAATTAGAAAAAAAAGAAGTAACTCTACACAGATACAGGCGCACCTCTCAAAACACAAGAGCAAAGCACAGAGAAGCTGACTGAGTTTGTGTTGTGTTGTCTGCGTTGGTTATGCTCTGGTGATGAGCAAGTAATTCACACATTGCACCATTTGCCCAACAGCAAATATCGTCCGATGGTATGGAAGCATGAAGCTTCGTAAGGTGCTGCAAACAAACTCATCGAGGAATCAAACAGCAAAGGCGAAGACCAATGGAAAATGAATGAATGAATGAACCAATGAACGAATAAGAACTGCCCAAACCACGACCAACAAAGGACTAACAAGTCAATCAGAAAGGGGAGAGGAGTAGGACCCAGTTACACCACGACGGAAGATTAGTAGGTACTACCAATGTAACCATTCGTGAGCAGACGTGTATCAAGAGTTCAAAAGTTGTTTAAGTGTGTTACCCTTATCCCTTTATGGGAAGCAAGCCAAATAGACCCTAAACCACAAAAAGTACAACCATGTACATCACCACCATCATCATCATTATCACGTGTCAAATGCGACGATATCCTTGACGAGTCACGCTCGCTGACCTTTCACAAACTGCAATCCTTCGGATTCCTTGAGATCGTGGTATTCCGGGTCCCGTCCGTCATCCCAGCACTCTGAAATACATCATGTGTCAGGACAACGTTTCAGCACATCAATGTGGTGAAAAATCAACATGAAGGCAGCCGGCTTAGCAAAGGGTGTTCAAACCTATCCCAAACCGTACTTTGAAAGAGGGAAAGTTAGGTTGAACTCTCCAATGTAAAGTTTCCGTAGAGTCCCTCCAAAAATATTTTCCTGGCGATTTAGCTGCACTGTTCGATTATTTCAAGGTTGCGAGAGCTCACGCGCGTGACGGCAGCCAGATTTTATCAATGGGTAAGTTGTTTACAGGCAAATGCACGAGAATTCTCCACAGCAAAAGTGAAAGTGCCAAAGTAAAAGTTCTCGCAGGCTTTCCCCAGCAGACAAACTTGTACGTCAGACCTGACTGAACTAAATTCGTCACGCTTACGGAATCGTGTTGTCTGAACACCATTTATTTCTTTATAACACGCTAATATGTGTAAATGTGTGTACCTTTTCCGCCTTGGGACACAGCCTCAGGTCCTCCTGACGTACGTCAGCGTGGATAAGAACGAGGAAGAAACCACCACAGGATCAAGAAACAGAAGGCGTACCAGTGTAGCGGGCGTCCATTCACACCTGCAACAAACATCAGTGGTTAAAATAGTGACCGTTCCTGTTGTTGTTTCCACTTATTGAGACGCAACAGGGCTCGTCAAGGATGCTAAAAAAGGTTGATGATCGTCAAACATGAAGAACAGAAGAAACAACAAGCCTTGGAAGTCCGTTTGGCTTGGTAACAACGCATGACCAATCAGCCGTGCACGACCTGCGGAGAAATGGCAAGCAAGACTAACAGGAAGAACAGTAACCTGTGCTTTTAGTGCCTTCAGTCATGAGTAGACAGCTGGGACAGTCATGCCAAAGGGGACATCCATACGATACAGGCATCAGCAGCTGAGGAACACTCCAGCGGCTGGTTCGAGAGCGTCGTACGTGCACTGTCCCAGAGCAGGACCTACAGAAATCGACAAGGGGAGCACGGACCAGGAAGAATAGCAACATGTGGTATCACCTGTTCGTGTTTTCAATCACTAGGACACAGCTGGGACAGTCATGCCAAAGGAACATCCATTCGAGACAGGCATCAGCAGATGACGAACACTCCAGAGGCTGGTTCGAGGACGTCGTAGGAGCACTGTCACAGAGCAGGACCTACAGAAATCGACAAGGGGAGCACGGACCAGGAAGAATAGCAACATGTGGTGTCACCTGTTCGTGTTTTCAATCACTAGGACACAGCTGGGACAGTCATGCCAAAGGAACATCCATTCGAGACAGGCATCAGCAAGTGACGAACACCCCAGCGGCTGGTTCGAGGACGTCGTAGGAGCGCTGTCCCAGAGCAGGACCTACAGAAATCGACAAGGGGAGCACGGACCAGGAAGAATAGCAACATGTGGTATCACCTGTTCGTGTTTTCAATCACTAGGACACAGCTGGGACAGTCATGCCAAAGGAACATCCATTCGAGACAGGCATCAGCAGCTGACGAACACTCCAGAGGCTGGTTCGAGGACGACGTAGGAGGGCTGTCACAGAGCAGGACCTACAGAAATCGACAAGGGGAGCACGGACCAGGAAGAATAGCAACATGTGGTATCACCTGTTCGTGTTTTCAATAACTAGGACACAGCTGGGACAGTCATGCCAAAGGAACATCCATTCGAGACAGGCATCAGCAGATGACGAACACTCCAGAGGCTGGTTCGAGGACGTCGTAGGAGCACTGTCACAGAGCAGGACCTACAGAAATCGACAAGGGGAGCACGGACCAGGAAGAATAGCAACATGTGGTATCACCTGTTCGTGTTTTCAATCACTAGGACACAGCTGGGACAGTCATGCCAAAGGAACATCCATTCGAGACAGGCATCAGCAGCTGACGAACACTCCAGAGGCTGGTTCGAGGACGACGTAGGAGGGCTGTCACAGAGCAGGACCTACAGAAATCGACAAGGGGAGCACGGACCAGGAAGAATAGCAACATGTGGTATCACCTGTTCGTGTTTTCAATAACTAGGACACAGCTGGGACAGTCATGCCAAAGGAACATCCATTCGAGACAGGCATCAGCAGATGACGAACACTCCAGAGGCTGGTTCGAGGACGTCGTAGGAGCACTGTCACAGAGCAGGACCTACAGAAATCGACAAGGGGAGCACGGACCAGGAAGAATAGCAACATGTGGTATCACCTGTTCGTGTTTTCAATCACTAGGGCACAGCTGGGACAGTCATGCCAAAGGAACATCCATTCGAGACAGGCATCAGCAAGTGACGAACACCCCAGCGGCTGGTTCGAGGACGTCGTAGGAGCGCTGTCACAGAGCAGGACCTACAGAAATCGACAAGGGGAGCACGGACCAGGAAGAATAGCAACATGTGGTATCACCTGTTCGTGTTTTCAATCACTAGGACACAGCTGGGACAGTCATGCCAAAGGAACATCCATTCGAGACAGGCATCAGCAGATGACGAACACTCCAGAGGCTGGTTCGAGGACGTCGTAGGAGCACTGTCACAGAGCAGGACCTACAGAAATCGACAAGGGGAGCACGGACCAGGAAGAATAGCAACATGTGGTATCACCTGTTCGTGTTTTCAATCACTAGGGCACAGCTGGGACAGTCATGCCAAAGGAACATCCATTCGAGACAGGCATCAGCAGCTGACGAACACTCCAGAGGCTGGTTCGAGGACGACGTAGGAGGGCTGTCACAGAGCAGGACCTACAGAAATCGACAAGGGGAGCACGGACCAGGAAGAATAGCAACATGTGGTATCACCTGTTCGTGTTTTCAATCACTAGGACACAGCTGGGACAGTCATGCCAAAGGAACATCCATTCGAGACAGGCATCAGCAGCTGACGAACACTCCAGAGGCTGGTTCGAGGACGACGTAGGAGGGCTGTCACAGAGCAGGACCTACAGAAATCGACAAGGGGAGCACGGACCAGGAAGAATAGCAACATGTGGTATCACCTGTTCGTGTTTTCAATAACTAGGACACAGCTGGGACAGTCATGCCAAAGGAACATCCATTCGAGACAGGCATCAGCAAGTGACGAACACCCCAGCGGCTGGTTCGAGGACGTCGTAGGAGCGCTGTCACAGAGCAGGACCTACAGAAATCGACAAGGGGAGCACGGACCAGGAAGAATAGCAACATGTGGTATCACCTGTTCGTGTTTTCAATCACTAGGACACAGCTGGGACAGTCATGCCAAAGGAACATCCATTCGAGACAGGCATCAGCAGATGACGAACACTCCAGAGGCTGGTTCGAGGACGTCGTAGGAGCACTGTCACAGAGCAGGACCTACAGAAATCGACAAGGGGAGCACGGACCAGGAAGAATAGCAACATGTGGTATCACCTGTTCGTGTTTTCAATCACTAGGGCACAGCTGGGACAGTCATGCCAAAGGAACATCCATTCGAGACAGGCATCAGCAGCTGACGAACACTCCAAAGGCTGGTTCGAGGACGTCGTAGGAGCACTGTCACAGAGCAGGACCTACAGAAATCGACAAGGGGAGCACGGACCAGGAAGAATAGCAACATGTGGTATCACCTGTTCGTGTTTTCAATCACTAGGGCACAGCTGGGACAGTCATGCCAAAGGAACATCCATTCGAGACAGGCATCAGCAGCTGACGAACACTCCAAAGGCTGGTTCGAGGACGTCGTAGGAGCGCTGTCACAGAGCAGGACCTACAGAAATCGACAAGGGGAGCACGGACCAGGAAGAATAGCAACATGTGGTATCACCTGTTCGTGTTTTCAATCACTAGGACACAGCTGGGACAGTCATGCCAAAGGAACATCCATTCGAGACAGGCATCAGCAGATGACGAACACTCCAGAGGCTGGTTCGAGGACGTCGTAGGAGCACTGTCACAGAGCAGGACCTACAGAAATCGACAAGGGGAGCACGGACCAGGAAGAATAGCAACATGTGGTATCACCTGTTCGTGTTTTCAATAACTAGGACACAGCTGGGACAGTCATGCCAAAGGAACATCCATTCGAGACAGGCATCAGCAAGTGACGAACACCCCAGCGGCTGGTTCGAGGACGTCGTAGGAGCGCTGTCACAGAGCAGGACCTACAGAAATCGACAAGGGGAACACGGACCAGGAAGAATAGCAACATGTGGTATCACCTGTTCGTGTTTTCAATCACTAGGACACAGCTGGGACAGTCATGCCAAAGGAACATCCATTCGAGACAGGCATCAGCAGATGACGAACACTCCAGAGGCTGGTTCGAGGACGTCGTAGGAGCACTGTCACAGAGCAGGACCTACAGAAATCGACAAGGGGAGCACGGACCAGGAAGAATAGCAACATGTGGTATCACCTGTTCGTGTTTTCAATCACTAGGGCACAGCTGGGACAGTCATGCCAAAGGAACATCCATTCGAGACAGGCATCAGCAGCTGACGAACACTCCAAAGGCTGGTTCGAGGACGTCGTAGGAGCACTGTCACAGAGCAGGACCTACAGAAATCGACAAGGGGAGCACGGACCAGGAAGAATAGCAACATGTGGTATCACCTGTTCGTGTTTTCAATCACTAGGACACCGCTGGGACAGTCGTGCCAAATGAACATCCATTCGAGACAGGCATCAGCAGCTGACGAACACTCCAGAGGCTGGTTCGAGGACGTCGTAGGAGCACTGTCACAGAGCAGGACCTACAGAAATCGACAAGGGGAGCACGGACCAGGAAGAATAGCAACATGTGGTATCACCTGTTCGTGTTTTCAATCACTAGGACACAGCTGGGACAGTCGTGCCAAATGAACATCCATTCGAGACAGGCATCAGCAGCTGACGAACACTCCAGCGGCTGGTTCGAGGACGTCGTAGGAGCACTGTCACAGAGCAGGACCTACAGAAATCGACAAGGGGAGCACGGACCAGGAAGAATAGCAACATGTGGTATCACCTGTTCGTGTTTTCAATCACTAGGACACAGCTGGGACAGTCGTGCCAAATGAACATCCATTCGAGACGGGCATCAGCAGCTGACGAACACCCCTGAGGCTGGTTCGAGGACGTCGTAGGAGCACTGTCACAGAGCAGGACCTATAGAAACCGACAAGGGGAGCACGGACCAGCAACATGTGGTATCACCTGTTCGTGTTTTCAATCACTAGGACACAGCTGGGACAGTCGTGCCAAATGAACATCCATTCGAGACAGGCATCAGCAGCTGACGAACACTCCAGAGGCTGGTTCGAGGACGTCGTAGGAGCACTGTCACAGAGCAGGACCTACAGAAATCGACAAGGGGAGCACGGACCAGGAAGAATAGCAACATGTGGTATCACCTGTTCGTGTTTTCAATCACTAGGACACAGCTGGGACAGTCGTGCCAAATGAACATCCATTCGAGACAGGCATCAGCAGCTGGCGAACACCCCTGAGGCTGGTTCGAGGACGTCGTAGGAGCACTGTCACAGAGCAGGACCTATAGAAATCGACAAGGGGAGCACGGACGAGGAAGAATAGCAACATGTGGTATCACGGACCAGGAAGAATAGCAACATGTGGTATCACCTGTTCGTGTTTTCAATCACTAGGACACAGCTGGGACAGTCATGCCAAAGGAACATCCATTCGAGACGGGCATCAGCAGCTGACGAACACCCCTGAGGCTGGTTCGAGGACGTCGTAGGAGCACTGTCACAGAGCAGGACCTACAGAAATCGACAAGGGGAGCACGGACCAGGAAGAATAGCAACATGTGGTATCACCTGTTCGTGTTTTCAATCACTAGGGCACAGCTGGGACAGTCATGCCAAAGGAACATCCATTCGAGACAGGCATCAGCAGCTGACGAACACTCCAGAGGCTGGTTCGAGGACGTCGTAGGAGCACTGTCACAGAGCAGGACCTACAGAAATCGACAAGGGGAGCACGGACCAGGAAGAATAGCAACATGTGGTATCACCTGTTCGTGTTTTCAATCACTAGGACACAGCTGGGACAGTCGTGCCAAATGAACATCCATTCGAGACAGGCATCAGCAGCTAACGAACACTCCAGCGGCTGGTTCGAGGACGTCGTAGGAGCACTGTCACAGAGCAGGACCTACAGAAATCGACAAGGGGAGCACGGACCAGGAAGAATAGCAACATGTGGTATCACCTGTTCGTGTTTTCAATCACTAGGACACAGCTGGGACAGTCGTGCCAAATGAACATCCATTCGAGACAGGCATCAGTAGCTAACGAACACTCCAGAGGCTGGTTCGAGGACGTCGTAGGAGCACTGTCACAGAGCAGGACCTACAGAAATCGACAAGGGGAGCACGGACCAGGAAGAATAGCAACATGTGGTATCACCTGTTCGTGTTTTCAATCACTAGGACACAGCTGGGACAGTCGTGCCAAATGAACATCCATTCGAGACAGGCATCAGCAGCTAACGAACACTCCAGAGGCTGGTTCGAGGACGTCGTAGGAGCACTGTCACAGAGCAGGACCTACAGAAATCGACAAGGGGAGCACGGACCAGGAAGAATAGCAACATGTGGTATCACCTGTTCGTGTTTTCAATCACTAGGACACAGCTGGGACAGTCGTGTCAAATGAACATCCATTCGAGACGGGCATCAGCAGCTGACGAACACCCCTGAGGCTGGTTCGAGGACGTCGTAGGAGCACTGTCACAGAGCAGGACCTATAGAAATCGACAAGGGGAGCACGGACGAGGAAGAATAGCAACATGTGGTATCACGGACCAGGAAGAATAGCAACATGTGGTATCACCTGTTCGTGTTTTCAATCACTAGGACACAGCTGGGACAGTCGTGCCAAATGAACATCCATTCGAGACAGGCATCAGCAGCTAACGAACACTCCAGCGGCTGGTTCGAGGACGTCGTAGGAGCACTGTCACAGAGCAGGACCTACAGAAATCGACAAGGGGAGCACGGACCAGGAAGAATAGCAACATGTGGTATCACCTGTTCGTGTTTTCAATCACTAGGACACAGCTGGGACAGTCGTGTCAAATGAACATCCATTCGAGACGGGCATCAGCAGCTGACGAACACCCCTGAGGCTGGTTCGAGGACGTCGTAGGAGCACTGTCACAGAGCAGGACCTATAGAAATCGACAAGGGGAGCACGGACGAGGAAGAATAGCAACATGTGGTATCACGGACCAGGAAGAATAGCAACATGTGGTATCACCTGTTCGTGTTTTCAATCACTAGGACACAGCTGGGACAGTCATGCCAAAGGAACATCCATTCGAGACGGGCATCAGCAGCTGACGAACACCCCTGAGGCTGGTTCGAGGACGTCGTAGGAGCACTGTCACAGAGCAGGACCTATAGAAACCGACAAGGGGAGCACGGACCAGGAAGAATAGCAACATGTGGTATCACCTGTTCGTGTTTTCAATCACTAGGACACAGCTGGGACAGTCATGCCAAAGGAACATCCATTCGAGACAGGCATCAGCAGCTGACGAACACCCCTGAGGCTGGTTCAAGGACGTCGTAGGAGCACTGTCACAGAGCAGGACCTACAGAAATCGACAAGGGGACCAGGAAAAATAGCAACCTGTGGCATCACCTGTTCGTGCTTTCAGTAAATGAAGGTCAGCAGGGGTTGCTACTAGTCATGACTGCTACTGCTGAGATGGCAATGAGAAACTGTAGATATGCCTATCACTCCTATCATGTGGATGCAATAATTGAATGGGAAAACTACGCGAAACCCGCGCCATATTAACAGAAAGAGCAACCGCTACATCGAGAAGAGCTACGGCGCAGTCTGATAATGCAACACAAAGAATAAATCGCCTTGATTACTCTTACAAATCATGAAGGACAAATTAGGAGGCATGATCATACAGGCCATGCCCTGCTGGCCTGTTAAAATCAACGTTAGCAGGCTAGCAGATTACAACAAGCGAGTCAACGAACTACGCACAATATAACGTTACCTAACTCACTCAACTTTGATGTGGCCAATATAAATTCCTACATATCAGTGCCTTGCTCAGCGGGCGCATACGATGCTAGGCTTAGACTATACGGATATCCAGTCAGATTCTGAAGCTGAATAAGTGATGAAAACCTCCACCGACCACTAGGTCCACGGCTCTGCAGATACACCAGGATTAAAATGCACTAAGTTAACAAGAAAACCAATACACCCACTTTATAAAGCGCCGTATGCAATGGGCGGAGAGTCAACCTGTCTCCCTCCGGCTGTGCTCGGTTGCTAAGCCTCCATCTTAGAAGAAAGCTTCATTCGGGAAATTTCCGTAAAACGCGTCACATGAAACATTTATTTCTTCACTAAAATGTACAATAATTTGTATTTTGCCTATTTCTTTGAATGCACCGTCCATTCAGGCGAACATTAGGAGTCGACAATCTTTGCAACAGTGCGCCACGCCCACTTACCTGAATGTGCCACAAAGATATGGTTACCGCGCGGCTCCCATGTAAACCCGTTTAATTCCACAGAGAATTAACCAGAATCGAGCACGCATGGTGACATCCGTTGTCGCTGACGGCCACCGTCAGGAAGAGTATAGGACTAGACATACTGCGCAGGCCTTTCTTTTCGCTCAGTGTCTGCCACTGATAACACGCTGCATGATATCAAGTGAAGGTGGTATCTCGTATTAAAACCGATATAAAAAAACAGTGCCGGGGTGAGACGAGGACGAAAGAAAAGGAAAGATAAACAGACATACTGAACTCGTGCCACTGTTTGCCTTTTCTTTCATACATACTCCGTATACCCTGTGGATACGCCGGTGCTTACCAGGGTGCGTTGACTACTACTATGGTTACTATGGTTGTCGACAGCCAACCATGTATGGTAAACGTCGACAAACTTTTCCCCAGCATGCAAGAGCCGGCGAACTCCCAGCGGGCAAAAATTTCGAGGTCACAAGCTAGGTCCAAACTGCAACGAAAAAGAAATGAAACAATCGCACACCATACATGTTGCATAACCGTGATGAGGTTGTTGAAATGATGGCAGAATTCAGTATATATACAGTATTCACTACACATACATACAGCTGAATAGTATACATTCAGAAACAGTACATTCAGTATACATTATGAAATTTGAGCCTTTAGTGTGTTTTCTGTTTTCAGGTTCTAGTTTCTGTTCACCAGGGGTGAAAAAATCTAGTGAAACCGCATACTATACAGATTGCATAACCGTGGTGAAGATTCTTGAAATGACGCCGCGGCCAGTTACCGGATGAGGCAACTAACCGGGGGGGGACCCCGTCATCGGCGGCCCCGTGGGGTCTTACTTAACACCCCACGGGGCATCCTCGGGCGCACTCCCGCCAGACCTCCTCCTATCTTACCCACCCACTTCCTAGTCTACTTCCTGTCACCCCTTTAGCCCCCCTTACAGCTAGCCCTCACACTTTTACCCAGAATCTACCCCCGAACCTTAAACAGAGAGATCCCGTTTCGAACCAGGGTCTTTCTGTGCAGAAGGCAAACGCCGAACCCACTGAGCTACCCACCCACGAGTACAAGCTTGACAGGAATCGCTTATCAAACGAGCATTTATTGATACGGGAATACTTGCACGATATCAGTACTTTCTATTTTTCCATTTCTTTTTTTTTTCGCTAAATGGTAACGCTCTTTTTGTTTTTTACGGTCAAAGGTAAAGGTATTTGTTTCTTCAGACTTTCCCGTTTCGTGTCCGTTGCTTAATCCTGGAACGATGTAATTATCAGGCCGCCATAGTCAATAACAGGTGAGGCTACCGAATGTGTCACCCCGCATAGAAAAGTACCATCCCAGAATTTTCGTAGGCCATAATCATGTTCTAGGCCAAGATATGATGCGTTCAGGGGCTGACGTTCATTTTCAAAGGGGTCGTAGTCAAAATCGTACACTACGACACATGAATTTCTCAAACGTTCGTCCGTACAACACACCGCTCTCAGCTGCAAATTGCAGCCTCTGGTTGTCGGTTATATATTCATCCCATATCTTAAACGCTGCACATTTGAGTGAAAGCCACTCGACCATTTCCCGGTGCAATATGGCTAGAATTCCAGGTTATACACAGTCCAGTACAGTACAATACTGCCACTGTTCCACGGGTGTGTGTGCTGCTTCTTCGTTGCACGAAAGACCACAGTGGCACTGAAGCACGCTTTGACCCTCACATCATCTGGCAGGTAATCAACGAAGAAGTTGAACATCATCGTGTCTAACAGTGGAGTGGAGCTGGTAATGGGGGCAACTTGTCCCAACTTGAACATTGTTCGCGTATGCGCCAGGTGTTTGGACAGAGCAGTCGTGGTCCTCTTGGCTTCCGCACTCGTCTCCAGGATAGTTCCAGTCTATATTGATGCCGTCCAAGTGGTGGTCCAGATGACCTCGGCAACGGGACGAGATAGGAGCCCAGTAGTCCTGCCGAGCATCGAAAAATGTACGCTGTCCTGCTTGTACCGAGGGATGATGACCATTCTGCCATGCCTGACGGACATAGTGGCAAAGATCACTGGGAATGTTAAGGGGCAAGAACTTGAAGTGATGGTGGAATTATAGTAGATACAACGTTCTATATCGGGAAGGAGCAGGCAAAGCAGTAAGATTGGACATCCGCAATGTTGATCATCTCTCCGCAGTGCTGAGGGACTTTAGCTGTAGAAGCGGCTGTGGTGGACGCTGAGGAAGACTCAACTGTGGACGTTGTTTGTTTAAGAGGTGAAGAGAGGTTGGTTGGTGAGGACGGTAGGGCGGCTGTCGTGTTTCGCTCGACGCTGAACTTGACGTGCACGGGTTTCGGCATAAACTGCAGGATAACGAGCCCCAGAGGAAGTACTAACCAGATGCACATGGATGTAGTGTGGATGTGGCTCTTCGTAGATCTCTTCAGCCGTTGTCCAGCCGTTGATTGAATATAATCGGTGGTGACGCAGTCTAGGCGGAAGTCGCCGCTGGAGTGCTTCTGGCGCTCCGGACTCAGGGACTCCGGGTCCTCAGAGACTGACTATATTGGGGGCCACGGAACGGGAACGCTGATTGAATCACGATTGTGATGTAGTTACGCAGATAGAGTTCGTAGTTATTGCGCATCTTCGCACGTGGATGCATATATATTTACCCTAATGGTAAAACCTCTAGAACAATGACTGTAAAACAACCAGAAGCATGCCACAATGTGCGATAGCGTACTCAACACCTCCCCTTCCTGGTACGTAAGTAAATTCCATAATGCCACAGAACAGTTCTATACGTTGATCTTGTTGCACGTACTGTGCAACAAGACACACTGCATGGCACTCATTGCGCATGCATATCGACGCACCAATGTTGGATACGAGGGGTGACCCACAAACGCAGGGATCTCCATTAGGGACCTCCCGATGACGTCCATCAGGTGGCGCCGTTCAAAAGCCACGATTAAATGTCACAATAAAGTTGTGACATTTAATGTAACATTTATGACAACCCGAGTATAGATCGACGTATACAGGTATACAGCAAAACAGAATGGGATGAACACTGGGCAGGCCTCAGCGTGACATACGCATGCAGCAAGGTACTACTACAGCATTACGTTCGAATAAGGCAACGTATTTTTGTAACCACATAAGAAACGTTTCAAATGCCTCAAGAAATTTTTACTGAATTCCACAATGAGCTTTTCCGACGTTCTGAAGGAGAAACTTCACTATATCGGTTGTTCCCTTCCGTTAACTGTCCTTCTGACCAGTTGTCCGTCCTCATACTCTTCGACCGTCTCAGTGCCGCCCACGACTATGATTCGTCTCTCGAAGCGAGTGTTGGAGCGACGCCGTTGAGCCCGGGGAGGTGGCATCTGAATGTTGCCCATCAAGCCCGAGTCGCTGGACAGGACTTGCATGTTGGCCGCCTCGTTCGAAAGGCTGGCTCGAACTTTCGTGTTGGGGCAGCCCAGAGTCATCATCGTAGAGCCTCCCATTTGATCAGCTGTGGTTATCTACAGAGTTTAGAACAGAGTTGAGAATAATTCTGCATGGCAGCCATACAGTCAGAACGAATACTTTGACGTGCACGCACATCGGCCTAAGAGAAAAAAAGGAAAGATAAAATGACACTTTGCATTTCTTCGTTCATCGAGCATATTGGGACTGACCACTACGCTAAATAGCGCTAAAGTAATGAGCAGTGTTGAGAGGCCGACCCATTCTCCTGGCATGACGCGACCAGATCTGCGTGACGTAGCGTGAGCGCAGCCGCATTCAGATTAATACACTTTTCCGATGCGGACACTGGACACTACTAGCACCACCTGGATAGAGAACTGTGATTCACCATTCTCCAAATTCAAGAACTCGCAAATGATTGCAACTCACCTGGAACCTGCAGACCTAAATATTTAGACAAAAAGTGCAAAGCGCTTTCCAGAAAACCAGTTTTGACAGTTTTGCGCTTTATTTCCAAGTTTTCCCATTTAGTACGTGAGGACGTTCAATCCCAACTCGATGGTGGTTCTTCGTGGCCACGACCGCTGAAAACACGTTCGTGATTGGCTATACGGCCGCTGAAAACACGATCCTGATTGGCTGACCTCACGTCGACGAGCGCGCAGGCTTTCTGTGAGTGTTGCTACTACTCGTGGCGTATTCCATACTTATCCTCACTCCCGTGCACTTTCTAGGGGACGCGGGTGTCTCTACACAATCCGCCGGAAGCAAGAAACGAAAACACCGTTGAGCGCTTCATGTGCGGTGTCTAATAGCTATACCAAAGCAGAGGTATCTTACCTCAATCCTGGAGCTCACACCCTTAGGTAGCTGAGACGGTGGAGGTGGGGGCTCTGGACGAACTACCATCGTTTCGCGGATAACCATGTCCTCGACGATCTCAATGGACCTCGTCCTTCCCGGTACAGGCATTGCCATGACGAGGTGGTCGGAAGGGGGTTACCCCCTGCTGTCGCTACACCAAGTACGGCGGTTGGCGCAATCGAACAACAGGAGCAACTGCGGCGGCCCAAATCCTGAAGCAAAATGGCCATTCAGTATGCACGCGGCGGCAGGCGAACGCATCGCTCGTGCGTTTTTTTCCTTTCTTTCTTTTTTTTCGAAAACAGGCAAGAAAAAATTAAGAAAGTGTGCAAATATTTCTTTTTAAGTCTTGCGTTAGAACCTCTACCCTCATTTTTAGAAATCGTAGAACAGCATGACTTATACTTTGGAGTCACTAGGACAATCTTGCACTAGTGCTTCAGCCTTGGACTCAACTTCAGCGTCGTACCAGGGCTGAAGCATGGGCATTGTTTCCGGCTTTAAGTTTAGGCGCATTGTATTTACGAAGCAAACTTCTGCAAAAGACAAAGTACGTCAAAACAGAGACAACGCTGTTAGCGCTGCAAAGCCCGACTTGTATAATTTGGAGCGTCGCCCTTCTTGTGACGGAGGACTGTAGCGGAAGAAGGCAATAGAATAGTTCAGAAAATCTCGGAGTGCTTGGCGCCGCTTTGAACTGTGGGAGTTTACTAATACGAAAGAAACGGGTGACCTCCAAACTGTTCCGATTTCTGCCCTACCGGTCCATTGTCCACGACGTGACAAGCTCCAGCAAAAGCGAAACGCGAGGGATTATCCTCGTTCCCCCGCTCAGCAAGCGCCCAGGATGCAATGCGTGCGCAAAGAACACTGGGATTTTCTGAACTCAGTGTAGGGGACACGGAGCTATATAAGGAATGTTAGAGTAGAGAGAGGTGCCGGGCCCACTATAAGAAGATTACAATGTCCAGGAACATCATCATAAAAGCACGACCTATAGTAGATTTCTTTCTCTGACCCCAGCGCTTCTATTGGTACATAACTGCGCATAAAGCTTAACAATGCACCGACATCCATGTACGTCACGCCATGTCTGGCTATGTCACGTCGAGACTGGGAGGTACCCGGGTTCGAATCCCGGTGCCGGTTTTTCAAGGATTTTCCTCGGACGCCTTCAGACATATGTCGGCGCAGTTCCTTTAGAAGTCTGCCCAGGACGCACATTCCCCGTCAGTCGTGACGTTGCCGAGCCCTTTCCCCGTGACCACCGATATCCACACAGATTGATCCACATTAGTAAACAGGTATGGTCACAACACATTGTCTATTTCAATGTGTACACAAGCACAGTGTGCACCGCAGATAAGATGGAACCGCTTTCACGTTCGTCCTGGATGCCGTCGCCTTCTTCAGGGACCCCATCCTATAGTTTCATCATGATAGTATATGAATTGTATAGTGTATAGTATAGTTAGCATTGGTCCTGTCACCGCTGCGCCCCATTACGTCACTCACGAGGTCATTGCTCGCCGTCTAGTGCGTCAATGACGTGGCGGGAGGAGTCTTCTTGTGGGCCGCGTGCAAACCCAACCTAAGGTTTCACCCACGACTACGCGTGCAGTAGCCAAGTAGGAGAAGGAAAGCGAAGAGGAAGGAGGAAAGCGAGAGGAAGGAGGAAAGCGAGAGGAAGGAGGAAAGCGAGTGGAAGGAGGAAAGCGAGTGGAGAGGTCCAGAGGCGCAATCACATACTATACGCACTTATAGGATAGTGACTATTGTTTTCTTTTATATGACACTAGCCTATTGGTGAAACATTCGTATTGCATGATAGATGACAACTGGCAATGCAACAAACAAAATCAGTTTCGATTTATTTCTTGGCCAGAGCGTTTCCTGGGCTTGGCAGCACGCTGGCCTGAATAATTTTTCAGATTCATCATGGGTGCCGCAGATTCACTTGAGGGTGACGTAGTACCATTTGTCAACTGAAACAAGAGTGAACAGGAAAAGTCCAATGTTTACAGAAATGTATTGTTTTTAAATTTTATAACAATATTTATTTGCAACTATGGTATGGAAAATTGCATCTGCATGACAATGACACGTGTTAGGATTGCAGGAACATTACAAGTTGACATGTATTGTGGAAAACCTGACTGAATGTTGTGGCATGTGCATTTTATTCCACATTGTCACGAAAAAATCCGTGCACAATCTGCATGTTTTTTCATACCCCCACGAAAAGCACACAAGAAGTTTTACTTTCTCTGATGCCTCATGAAGATAACGGTACAAAAGACTGTGCTATCGGTGCGAAACTATTTAAAAAATGTCAAAACCCGAAGTACATTACGGTTCGTTATTACATTTTTGTCCTGTACATGTACACGTAACAGCGTCACTCACCAATAGGGTCTCTGCCAACGTCGGGTCCCGGCACCGGTGTCGACATGACAAGAGATTCTGCTTCTTTTTGGCTGATAAAGTGTGGGTTGCCCACTAAAGTTGTCGTCGAGCTGTGCACAAAGATAATGAGGTGCTGATGAAGATAAAGAGTGCTGAACGAATTTATAATAATAAATTTATGTTTGCATAGATGGCCATGAATAGCTGAAGGGCTGGGGGATGGTCAACCGCAGAACAGCGGTTACAATAACTATAACAGACAAGAAACACAAACGAGAGATAACGTAATAAGAATAAATAATTGCCGATATAGCAAAACATCGATTTTTAGGTGGAATAATTATTTGTGTAAGCCTGTAACAACATATGAATAAAAATCATACATATTTGTAATATGCTAGAAATTAGTCTGTATGTTTAAGAAATCGTTTACGCAACCAGCTATGGGGTACAGTATCACCCCTGCAAATGAAACTCCCCTGGCTCGAAAGTATTTTACTGAGAATATTACTAAAATATATTATTTATTTGACTTCATCTATTTGTTATAGCACTGTTTGTTACTTGTGTTTGAGTGCACCTGCGTGTAGGCCCTCGCTGTTGGTGGGCACTAATCAAAAATAAAAAAGTACAAATACAAGTTACCAGTTGATGGGGCTTGTGTCATTGCGCTGTACAAGGGCCTTCCAGTGTTCGTGTGTTTCTGCAATGATCTTCTCCGCAAATTCCTGCAAAAGCCATCAATGTACTTAAAAGCGACAGACACTAAAGATAAGAAGCTAAAAAGTCAGTGTCACATGATTTGTTATGATGCTCAGAATTACTGCGAAAAACATTTCAATCAAATTTGCAGCCAATTATTCCTAACTGAATTTTGTATCCAAAAGCTTGTCGCAGTCGTAACTTCCAAATTCTGTACTGCCAAACATCAAAGCCACTGATTCAGGGCAAAACCTCCTCATAAAGTATTATCATATCTCATCTGTTGGTCATTAATCACACGCTTATAACAACCGCCAAAGTGAGGTAGTTCCATGTTACACCACCGTAAAACTGAAACTAGACGTGAACCCATGGTGTGTTGTTCTTGTTGCTGTCACAAAAAGGCGTCAGTTGTCAACGAATCAGGGAAGAGATCAACATCATTCTGAATGGCTGTTCATTCCGAGCGTGCTGTGTGGTGAAGTTCTGTTTTTACAGTGCGACGTTACGTACCCACACAGATGCTGGACATATGAAGCTTTGCCAGTTCTCACAAAATTACTGCAAATATGTAAGATCCACTGACCAGCTTTTCTACTCCATGCATTTTTTTTTAGTCTGGAGTGGCACCCACCACAAATCTCAACCTCTCTAAATGACGCATGCTGCCAGATTTACCCTGTTTTTCGCCTCTCCATTAAACGCAAACTGATTTTCTGGCTTGCCATCTGGAATCTTGTAGATGCGGAACCATTCGTTCGTTGCCTGCAAAGATGGATCCCATTAATCTGCGGAAAACAAACGCCCGTTTCGACATTACCTACCTTGAGCATGCCTGGCATGTGCTTCTCTATGTCGTCCACATCTGAAACAAACATTTTACGGAATATGGACAGGCACCTTCTGCGAGGACTTGCAGCAAATTTGGTGCAGCGTGAAATGTATTCTAGCTAGCAATACTAGCACTTGCTTGTCAAGCAAGATTGGATGTAATGCACCGCAATATTCTTACAGAGGTCCAAATTACCATTTAAGTCCTTTGCCAGCGGATCGTTGACGTCGATTGCTAGCAATTTCCAATCCGTTTCACCCTCGTCCACGAGTGCCATGATGCCCAAAATTTTCACTTGAATTATGTCTCCACGTTTCGCAACCTGTGACATCAGATGTGTCCGATTACTGCCTCTCAGGTGCCTTCATCATATAAAAAAAAAAATCGGAAGAAGAGAGAGGCTATGTTCACCCGATATCCTATCTCGCAGATGTCAATGGGATCATTGTCTCCCTTGCAGTTCGTGTTGGTGTCAACAAAGCCAGGATCTTCCCAGGTCTGAAAAAACGAAATCAAGAGATGAGAGGAAAGATTAAATAGGGGAAATACAACAAGAAATGAGATTAAATAGGGGAAGTACAGCAAGAGATAACATTGAATAGTGGAGATACAACAAGAGATAAGATAAACAGAAAAAGTGCGAGATAAAGATTAGATAAACAATACCATAGAATATATGGTAAAAAATGGATAAAAGAAGTGTTTCACAAAAAATGAGCCGAAGTTAAAAAAAAGTTCATCGCACATCGGACTGCATAGTGTTACCAGTTGTGTGAGGATACTCAAACAATTTTTGTGTTTTGTAATTAATTAGCTAATTAAGCGAAATTAATTAGTCGTTTTTTTAATATTAAGGATTAGAGCCAAAATGTTAATGAGAAAGTTGTAGCGGGCGATACAACGACACGAAACCCGTTGATTGTTTGGGAAATGAAGAACTGAATTGATTGCAACTTTGTACCTCTAACGGATCCTTTTTTTTTCCGGCTCCAAACACTAACTTTCGGGTCTGCAAAAAACCGACGCGGGACCTGTCGCAGACGCGCGAGGAGTGATAAGGAGCGACGGATCACAGCGCTCTCGAGCAGCCTGTTATCGAACCAAGACTAGTCACACTTCTCATTGACATTTTGGCTTGACATTAACTCCTCGCGCGTCTGCGACAGATTCCGCGTCGGGTTTCTTTTTTTTTTTTTTTTTGCAATCCCGAAAGTTAGTTTACGGTCCGTGGTTAGTCTTTGGAGCCGGGAAAAAAGGATCCGTTAGAGGTACAAAGTTGCAATCAACGGGTTTCGTGTCGCATCGTGGGATACAACTTTTTCATTGACATTTTACTGAAACTGACTAATTCATTTCACATAATTAGTTACAAAACAAAAAATTGTTTCAATATCCTCACAGCACAGGTAACAATAGCAGTCCGTCTTTTTGGTGTGCGATGAACTACTACTACTTTTTTTTTTTTTTTAATTTTTGCTCATTTTTCGTGAAACACAATGTAGAGGGAGAAAATGTATCGAAATAATTGACACAAAAACAGTCAGTAGTATAGGTTAACTTTGTACCTGAGGAATGGCGCCGTAGTTCCATATGTATCCATGGTGTGGGAAGCAGTTGTGCACGTAACGCAGGTTGCCTTTTTTTATATCTTGCCTGATTGGGTTCAGGGGCTCCTTTGTTGTCATCTGTATAATTCGTGACTTATTAATTTATAGATACTGTAAACCTATCTATGAAGCAGTCAATTCTATTCACCTCCATCTTGGCATTGGTCCAGCGAGGAATTTCGACAACCATGTTGTAAGTACGGTTCGCTTCGTCAGCGTACATCGGAATGTCGTGGAAAGGCGAAATGAAAGAGTCCCCATATTCTTTTAGGACGTGAAAAGATAAGACAGACATGAGATGTGCAACGACAAAGAAGATTTGAGATATATGAGGGGGTAACATTTGGACAAGAGACGAGATAAGAGACGAGATAAGAGACGAGATTCGAGATAAAAAAGTGACGTTTGAGAAGAATTGATTATACATCACTTTCAATAATCATATTTCATCACAAAACATGACAGCGTCATGTATCAACCGGCCCCCTTTTGTGGCTTATTTAATTGTTTTGGAACCGCGTATTATTTGGGACTGCTTCACAGACCCGTCCTCGCAGTTCCACATTTGACTTTGTGTGTTCATTACATTAAATAAAATATTTTGATTGATCGTATTTCAAGCAGAGCATCTACATCACTGTAAGTAGCTGACTGACAAAAATTAAAACGAGGGATGAGCTTTTTTTTTTTTTTTTTTACTTTCGAGGATGTTTGAAGTGCCACTGCGAACTGAAAAAAAAAAAAGAAAAAGATTTGCTTCAGATTATAAATTAGCCTCGGTCAAAGTGTCAGTACGCAAACCAAAAAAAAAAATGCCATCAGTATTCGTGCTTCGACGAAGCTTCAAGAAATCTGCAGAACTGCATAGTTTCGGATTCTGCAAAAATAGCTGGCGTCACCGCGGTGTATCTCCTAGCAACGGCGCGCGCACATTGCCCTGCTTATCGGCCCGTTTTACAATCTGTGCATGTCCCACGGGAGATACGTTCTCGTTAAAGTTGTAAACTGATTGCGTATCGTTTGTATGTATGTGCGCTCCTGCACGTTCAAATTTCTATTATCCAATCATATGATGGAGATCTCGCGGGCCGATGAACAGCGGATTGTGCGGGCGGGGGTTGCGATTATGACATGATCTAGTAGGTCGCGGTGGTGCGGGTGGGTGGTGAGGAGACAGAAATCGAGCTTGAAGGAGCATGGTTGCCAGACAGGTGGCAGATTGCGCACACTGTGACTAGGGTGCCTGAATAGTAGCTCCCTCTGTGTAGGGTGGAGTCATCCTTTCCCCCCGAAAATCTGCCCTGTGTCAAATGGGGTTAGGTACAACTACTCTACTCTGCTCTACCCTTTGCAGAAGCGAACGCCGCAAAGCCGCCATTTTGACGCTCACCCTCACCATGCCTGAATGCTGTGTACCGATTTCACCCACTTTTTCAAACCTCCTCTGCAGTGTATTTACCCAACTCCATAATGTAGCGTGTAGCTAAGCGTGTAGCTACACTTTTGTGAGCGCATCGCGAGCTGTGCGTGGGCGTCAAGATGGCGGAAATTCGTAGCAGACGACGCGCTTGTCTTCAACCCTACGCAGAGGGAGCACCCGAACTAGCACCAAACCTAGAAATTCATTTTGTGATACAGATACACTAATGCTTATTTGCGGATAAAATGCGGTATCCGCGCGAACCGCAGAGATTTTGCCCGCACGGATTTCAAAACGTTGCATCTATCCGCAAACCATATGTAGCGCGGGTATCCCCGGGTATAACAACTCCCGCGCACACCTTAGCTATTAAAAAGCGCACTCAGCACTTTTAATAGCAGAGGTACGCGAATTGATTGAGCGTTCCGTTACTCCGGGGACGTGAGAAAAATAGATAATCAATTGTCCTTGAAGATGTGTGGGTCCATGGCCAAGCAGTGAATGCAGTAATCAAGGTTTTTAAAACAATGCTAGGAAAAGCACACAGAAGCAAACATGATTTGACGTGACCGCTTTTAGCATGACGTCTGCTGCCTGTTGCCGCATTGGAAAAATACAGAAGAAAAACAGGGCAGGTCCAGACCCGGATAAAGGAGTTTTTATGCTACGGTTGTAAACAAACCGACGTCTGCTATCGATGGACATATGAAGAACCGCTATATAGATTTCAAGTTGTTATCTTGGGTACGTCACACAAAGGCAAGGACCTTTGTGATCCGTGACTCGGAAAAATCACGTGCACTTTCTGCTGTGGTTTATTCAACTGCAACAAAAGAAAAAGAACATCAGAACTGTAGCAGACGACACAATTTTGTGGCAGATCGCTACCAGCACGGATCGTGCTACCAGGCTTCTCTGCTGTTTTATAGGCTGTTCTGGTACACGCATACAAGCGTGCCTGTCAAGCAAAAGGACGTAAAATGTCGAATAAATTTTTGGACGCCAGCGAATTAAGACTGCAGACGATCGACAGTCAACAAAGACAACAGCGCCGAAAGCAAGCAGACAAACAAATTTATGAATCCATGTAAGCGGGCAAAGCAAACACAGAACGACCGCCAAACTTACTAAAGAACATCCAGTAGTCTTTGGTGTTTGGCCTGCCCCTTTCAACCGTTGTGTACTGACCGGCAACGGGAGAAACTAGAAAAAGTATCGTCAACCACCAGACCCCGCTACACTTACTGAAGTACAGGCTGTAGCTCGTTGTGTTCAGAGAACCACGTTCAACAGTCGAATAACCCATGACTCTACCTACTTGCTGTACCACATGCACTGACGTTTGAGGAGCACGCTGACCAGCGGCCGAGAGGATTAATCGGCCTACTGTTGACTGCACTGTGGGCAACATTTCGCTGTGGAGCAGCACTGCCACCTGTCATCCAAGAGCGATAATATTGTACCAATTACCAACACAAGCGCAGAGAATACAGGTTTCGTTCTTGCCGTCAACAGGGTTTCATTAGTGTTGTCAAATTGTCATTGAAATTAGCTTCTACAGGGTTAGCTTTTCTTCCTTTTAACCAACTAGATCGAATTCCATCCTATGTACCCACCTGAAGACCCAGGAATCCCAATAAAACTTCACGAAGCTTAATCACGTACATTAAGGTTCGCAACACCACAAAAAAGAATCATGACTGTGAGATTCAAGGCACCGGCGAGATTCAAACACAACATCAGCGATCCACTATGTTTACATCGTAATACGTCACTGCGTGCTGCCAGCAGTGGCTGCCGGCTACCGCCGGACGATTGTTTACTTTTTCGTCGCGATCGACACGCCCCAGCGCGGTCACATCGGAAACTGTTTTTCTTCATATCTCCCGACGCGCAAAATTCAAAGAAGAGAAAGTCGCAATAATTTCTTGCCCATACGCTTCTTGGATTCGTAAAATCGTATGAACCATGTCAGTGGTTTATCCAGAATTCCAAGCCTGGAAGGGTGTTGGAAAAAAATGTGTGTGTGGGGGGGGTAAAGATGTAACTATAATATATAATAATGACCCCCACCCCCGGTCATTATTATAGTTACATCGTTACAGCTTAACATATCATTACTGACATGTGTCTAAAGCTGAAACCGCAAGGGCACTCCCTGTATAGGTGGTACACAGGTGAAAAAGTTACGGGGGTGTCACTGAAATTTTGGGGGGTGTTGCCAGAGGGGTGTTGGGGGGTCTGGATAAATCACCGAACCATGTAAGCAAGGAAAAGGGAACTTGTAGCCGCGAAAAAAGGATCACAAAACAGTGCAGCGCGATTCATGTCCAGCATCAACGACGTAGCCAGAAAAACAATTCGGGAGGGGTTCTATGGAGACTTTACATGGGAGAGGAGGATTTCCCCGTGTTTCCCTCTCCCAGATGCACTACCAAAGGTACCATATCTGGGGGTGAACCCCCCACCCCCCCACCCCCCCACCGTCGGGCTATGCTAGTGTCCAGCATACAGCACACTCTTTAGCGGATAATTTAGAGCGGAACATAAATCATACAACACACGAGGACACTATCCTTGCGTACAGTTTCTTATCTTCCACCGTTTAAGCCTTCTGCAGCCCTCAATTTTCACGCTCCAGAAAAAAATTCTAAATGTACGGAAACCGCACACACATCCACGTTTTTTTTTTAATATTATTTTTTATGTCGCACATTAATTTATCACAGCGTATACGCTCGATATTAACATGCGGGTTAAGGTTTCGCGGGACGACTCGTTACTATATGCCTGCTATGGACGAGCGTTAGAATTCAGAACGCTGTCGGGCCAAGGACGCTTTGCTCCACGAGGACATGGATTTCCATTTCTCCGTGATATATAGTTCATACCTTCAGGTGTCACAGGGTGTCTGTGCTATCGTGGGTTGGTAGCCATTAGCATAACTCCTGTATGCGCATACACAGAGCCAGGAGAGCCGCAGATGGAAGTACATGGGTGTCTTTACAACAACCACATTTCGTAGACAAAAAAAGAAAAGAAAGAAAACATAGAGGAAGGAATCGTGGCAGTTGAAGAAAAGGCACCAGCAGAGGGGTTCGAACCCACACCCTCTGATTGCCGGACAGAGTTGCTAGCATCTAAACCATGTTATAGCTACCCTCTCTCGTCTCTTCAACGTAACAAGGAAACGACATACGGCATAAGGGAAGACTACCGAAAAGTGAAGCTAAATTTGGTGGGATCAGCTATGTGACAATGTGGTCTCGATTTTCCAGTTCCGGAAGTCATGGATAGACGTGCCTTTGACGCGTCAAGGTGGCGCGTGCACAGGCCTTGGCCCTCTCGTGTAACGTGACCTTTACGAGACATCAAAGCACCTACAAACACGAGAACTGTCACTTGCCCCGCATGCTTTTTCCCTTCTATCGAATATCATTAGGATGAGAAAAGTGGACGAGTGACGTAGAGTGAGCAGCTCAGCGAATGACCATTTCAAGAGATTTTTCTCTCCATTAGATTATTATATTATTATAAGCAACAATCTACAACACGTTTATTACAAAGATATATCTGGTTTGTGGACGCCAGTGTATAGTACCTGTAGCACCAATTGCATGATCAACTTAAGTCCAGTTAATGACCATCATTAACTTAGCCTTACATAGAACCTCCGTGACCTGACCTGTCGGTGTTCTCTTTTCTATTTTCTTTTTTTTTTTCTTATTCTACAACTTTGGGCAATAAGTGAAACGTCACACCTTACTATTTTCACGTTCTTGGGGCAGCACGCCCTCTTCTTCTAGCAACCGTTTTACCACCTATGATCACATGATCTGAAACCACTCTCTTGCCTCGAGAGAGAACCCTGCGTGCGATAACACTGTCATTTTCGTAAGATACTGTAATCAATGGCGCGCTTAATTTGTCAGCGTCACGTCTTTTCGTGCTCTTCTAACCGTGAGGAATATCCTGCAGCTCGGCCACGAGATATTTCATAGCAGACGACGGTGCCAATGGTGTCGTCTGCTACGTGCGCGGTACACACTCCCGTTGTTCCCGTGCCGTGTGGACGCTCAACATAAGACGCGGCGAAACTTCCGACCCGCGGGTAGTTTTCTCTTTCTCTTTTTACTTTTCCTTCATCCAGAATCCAGTAGCGGTAAGACCACTTTCTACAAAGTGCAATTGGTGACTATAGGCTATCCCTCAGAATGCATTCATGACGATATGAGTCAGAAAGAAACGGAAGATTTTATAGGTGTTTTTAGACAAGATCACCGAATGGACCCTTCTCACATCAGTACTATACTCTGGAAAAACAAGGTGGTGAGAACTGCGCGCTCAGGCGGGCAACGTCACGACTATGGCACAGGGGGATCTTGCGTCCTGGGCCGACTTCACAGGACAATGACAGACAGCGCCCGGATACGAACCCGGCTCACCTCCCAGTCTCGGCGTGGAAACACAAATATCATATACTCTACCAACTTCCTCTGAAGGTCCTCCACAGATGACGCAGTAACACGTCATCATCCGAGGACACCGACTTCCGGCGTCAATACAGCCCGCCAATGCCAGCTCTTCTACCCCTCCGCGAGTTCTATATTTCTGTATATCCTGTATTACAATACCCAACCGAACGCATTATCTGTATGGTGCAGTCGACATTATCTCTTCGATCTACAGCGGCCTTTCAGAGCATCGATTGCCATCGCTATCGTAGACCGCCATCTCAGCACCCCCCCTGCCTGGAACGTGCAGATCTTACGCGTGTCTTACGTAAGCGACTGACAACGCCGTCTGCTTCTACGTCAGGCACAGCTAAACGGGTTCACTTCCTTTCACGTGGCATCAAAATTCAGCATTGTGATAAGTACGGGCGTGCACAGATGGAGAGGGGAAGATGTGGGAGACAGTGTGCGTCCTGGGCAGACTTCAGGGTCAACTGCGCGGACATCCGCATGAAATTTCTGCCGGAAAACCCCGAGAGAACCGCAGACAAACCTCTAGTACTGAGCCAGTGGTAGGCTATATGCCTCCGCTTACCGGTCTTTTTCGGTCTTTATTTTTAATCACGTATCGGGTAACTAGCCGGGAAAGAAGATTGACATTGAAGTTAACATCAATTTATGAATTACAAAATATTATACTTTAACGACACTAAAAAGATTTCACTCCCCCGTATTTTGTGCAAAATGTGCATTAAATGTTGCTCTCGCACCTTTTCGTTTTCCTGATTGCGACTAACACGACATTACGACATTATGGTAACGTCACCGTCAAGTTACCCTACCTACAGCGTGCGTGACTAAGAATCTTATCTGCTGATTGGGTACGGTGGAACGAGGTAGCCTATGGGGCTCACGGTAGCGGCATGCTAAAACTTTCTATTGTTTGCCATTGGCGTGGCGTTATGTTGTAACGCGATGTCATGTGTATCGCCCCAGTGCTGTAATGTCGTGTATATCGCCACTGGGTATTTTCAAAGAAAGAATAAATAAACTGTCTTTGCTTCGTGTGCGCAAATGTATTGCGACAATTCTGTTCGCAGACAATAACAATCGCACTGTGCATTGTGTAGTAAAGGCACGAGAAACTGCTTCCGCGAAAGCCGGATATCTTCTGATGTCTTCTTTAGCTTCATTGATTACTTTAATATTTAAGAAAGCATATTACTTTATAAAAAAGTTTCATTACTGTAGTATCTTCGTATGTATGTACCCTATTGTATACGTACCGTATGTATACTTTATCAGGGAGGTTTATCAGACCGGAAGCACTCTCGCATCAAATATCTACAACTTGATGTGAGCCAATTGGCTTATCATGTTTTCGAATCCCTTATCGTAACCACCTTCCGATCCACCACAACTACCTACCGTATCGTATCGTATCTTCTACTAGCGTCTCCTGGACGAATTATAACTATTCCAATAAAGCTGCACGTGGAAGACGACGCCAGGAAGGTTTGCCATCCCTGACCTCGTTTCCGTTACGTCACAGTCACCTGACCACGGCGACTCAGCCGACGTGAAGTAAACAATTTCTGAAGCACAAAATTGTCTACATAACGGTGTGGAGCTCGATTCCCGGTAACCTTGGCATACTCCGGCCATGCCTTCGTCAACGGTGGAACCTGTGTAGCAATAATCTATGCACGCATTTGATTATGGGCTGTGGTTTTATGCGCTCGGCTTCAGGCTGAAATAATAATTTCGCGTTTTACGTGGCCAGGTGGTGCTGTTGTCGTTCTCATATACGGTGACATGTCTTCACCAGGGAACTGCACCAACAGTATAAACAATAGACAATGCTAGTCAATAGTGTAATGCTTCCAATATATACAGGGTGTTTCAGTTAAATCCCTGGCCGCTAAATAATACGCAAACACGTGCACCAGTCGAAGGTCTTTTTTTACAAGTATCTGTCTAATACCACCTACAAGCTGCGCACCATGTGAATGAGTGGGAGGCCCTCATTATTTAAATAAATTCAAATGAGTATCGTGAAAATTATGCAGTCAACCTATTTTCACTAATTGTGAAGGTTAACTATGGAAGTTTATTAACGACTGTGCTAATTACTGATATACAACACCATCTTTGAGTAGGCCCCATCGGGAATAGATATATTCGACTTTTGCAAAAAATAAATCGCAAAATTCTGGTCAGCCTTACGTGACGCACCCTGCATATATATATATATACAGGGTGTTACGGGAAGTGCCTCAGGACAGGAGCCGTGTATATTTCGAACATAGACCGTTCGAAATATGGGCGGCTCTGGCCTACCCTTCAAATATTGCGCTTCTGATACCTCTGCTTTTGTATTTAGGTTCTTTTGATTTTTACCTGTATTTGCATCCTTTCCATCACCCTGTTACCCTCTCATGCCAAAACTCCCCCGTCAACTGTATATGTGTGCCCGTACCATGTTCATATTTTTGTAACCTGAAGAAGTACAGTCTCGTGCACGAAAGTCTTGTTTACCATGTGTAAATAAATAAGTTGCTCCTACCGTTTAATATCACTCTTTGATTTACTCTCCACCGGCTACTTGACATCGCCTATTTTTTTGCCTTCGTATCTTCTAATATACATTAGAACACTCAAAACAATGACATTGATGAAGCCTTCGAAGTTTAACATGTACAAGCTTTCGCGTGGTGGGTCACGCTTCATCAGGTACCGAACGAAATATTGGAATTGACCCACCCTACGCCGGCTCAAATTCTAATATGCAGGGAGCGTTTGTTTTTGTCGTAATCCTTTACAGATTTTTAATAAAGAAACTATGGGAGTAGCATGGATGTCGTTTTTGCAGTTGAGTCATTCGGCAGGGCGGACGTCCCCTGGAAGAGAGTATGTAACTACGAGATGACAAATTACATAAAATACATTAATTAACCCTTCATTTAGATAATTTCGGGCAACAGCGAGATAGCATCATGGGATACAATCCTCGTTGAAAGCCATTCCATCTTTTAAAAATGATCAAACGAGCGCTTGTCGTAAAATATCCATCGCCCACTATGGGAAATGAACCGAAACCAAAAAAGAGCACCTCATGCGCGCGTCACCCTCGCCCACGGAGGCTTATCTGTAATCTGATAAGTAATCGGAACGCGCCTATTGGTCAGCGCTGTGCGCGGTGCTGCCATCTGCTCAATAGACGCGTTCCGATTATGTTTCTCGACGCATCGAGTTATCTCTACACTGAACGAACTTTGCCTCCCAGGTCCGGCAAGCGGTCAGCAGATCAGCACCTACTCCAATCATCGCTCAAAATCACGTGACCCTCTGACGTGAAATGAGCGCTGTACTCCCGGCGCTCCCGGTCGCCGCGGTTTCGGTTTCGTCTCAAACGCACAAGCGCGTTTCAGGATCTTGTGACGGCCATTTTGTCGTGATCGCCGGAATCGTAGGAGAACTATTTTGGGGAACTTTCCCAGCAGTTGAAAGGGACAGTGAAGGTCTCTTTCCTGGAAGTCTCAAGGCCAGACGCGAAAGTGGACCACGGGACAAAGACACCACCCTGCTATATAAGCGGACGCCCAACAAAAGACGGCATCTTCGGAATCCTCCTGTGAGACAGTCCGCAAGGCTCTGCGCCGGAAGACTGCCTCTGCCGTGACCCACATCGTCCTCAATCGGCTCGCCTGCCAGCTCCGGGGCTTTGACGTTCTCCTGCCGTGTGTAGCCATCCTCCACGAACGCTTCTGTCCCAGTCCCAGGACCCAGACCACCAACTTCGTCGCCAGTACGCTTCACATGAAGACAACGGACTTCAAGGCGGTGAGCTCCCACTAGCTGTGTGTTGGAATTCCGTGGCTTGACGCGAATAGATTGTATCTCATTTCCCCTCTGTAAATACGTGTTGTATATAGCTCGGGATATTAAACCCATATTTATTTGCACTGTTGCTGTTCGGAGTTTTCCCTTACCTTGTGCTGAGTCCATCGATTTGTTTTGGTCGTGTACCGTCAGCCCCGTAAACAGGGCTACGTCACAATCTTTTAAACGTGGAATGACTTTCGATGAGGATTGCCTCCCATTCTGCTGTCTCGGATTTGCTCGAAATCCCCTAAAAAGAGTTATAGTTAATTAATCTCGGGTAATTAGTCATTTCATAACTACATACTCTCTTCCAGAGGATATCCGCCCTGCCGTATAGCTCAACTGCAAAAACGTCATCTATGCTGCTCTCAAAACTTTTTTATGAAAAAAAAATATGGAAAGGTAAGAAAAAACGCCCTGTTCGTCTTCGTACACACATTTGATTATCACGTACGATTGATTGTAATTATTATTTCAATATTGCTCGTTATTCACCGTTGTAGATTATGTAGTGTTTTCTACATATCGTATACTGCTCGTAATCGATAATTACCATAAAGGATTATTGATTATTCTATATAAACTACGATCTCATTTCATATTGCCCGTATTCCGAGGTTCGCGCGACTTTCTTGGTCTCATCGAGAATCCCAAGGAGGAATGAACAGTTTCACCCCCGTCTCACCCAGCACAGCGCACCTGGTGTGAGTGGTGGTGCTGATGGTAGTGTGGGTTCAGTGTAGAAGTGAACGGAACGACCAATGAGACGACCAGCAAAATTCGCCATTAGACAGAATAACCCATCGATAAAATAACCTTACTTCGAACAGACTCCAATACCTCATCTATACGGATTCCAAACATCACTCATGCATATTATAAAATTTGACGCATTTTGTTCGCGAGCGTCTTCACGTTGGACAAATTGCGACCATATCACGACAAATCAATGCAATGTGGCTTGACCTGCACAACTTATAGTGCAAGATTACCTCCGAATATTTGTGCGACTTCACATCATTTTTTAGCCGTACTTTGCAACGAAAATTCAACGAAGAAATACCATGTTTTTAATGCCGCTTTAATCGTTCACTTGGCTTGATTGATTGATTGATTGAGAGAAAGAACTTGGCTTCACTATGGCCTTTCCTATCATTTCCTGCAAACAAAGTGCTTTGTTACTTTTATTTCCAAACAGGTACTTCTCAAAGACTACGAACTAAATATAAGTTAACGACGAAAGATGAACGTCACTGAAAAGGTTAGCTAGCCGTAGGATAGAGTCTAACCTTTTCAGTGACTTTCATCCTTCATCGTTAATTTCTTAGGCAATCCGAGGCCTTGTATGTAGTATTTGTCTCTCCTACGTTGTTCCAGCCTCAGAACATCAGTTATCGCACGTTAAATACAAGTGTCGTCGAATTACACCTGACGTCTTTCTCCAGCGCCGGATAAAGTCGCTTCCGGCTTTAGATAACTTCCGTATGTCCCAGTCCTTGACCTTAAACACCTTCTTCGCTGAATGGCCAACATGTTCCGCGACACTTCCCTCTCCGGAGACGAACGTACTTTCTCCTTCGTCTCCGGAGAAAGTGTCGACCTTCGAAGAGACCCCCTTTTATACAAGAACTGGCGCGCACGGCGACCGCAAACACCGTCTCTTCAGCAATGATCCCGTGCGCTCGCACCGTCCTGGTCCTGGCGGCCGTCTGTGGTGTGTTCGCCGAAAATTCGACCGAAAATGTGGAACAAGAGGAATCGCCGGTGTTATTCGACATGGAAGCCAATTTGCGTGCTGTAATCGACCGTGTGTTCAAGGAAGCCCTGCCGTTGATGTCGCAGTTTTCCGCTATCACCGATGTGTCTCCGGATTGTACGACGGCGTTGCTTAAATGGGTGTTGGCCATTCGGAGACTCGATCCCTGGGCCCTGAGAAGTAAGTAATGCTGCTCATAGATTGAATGGTGCTCGTAGATTGAATGCTGCTCATAGATTAAATGCTGCTCATAGATTAAATGGTGCTCATAGATTAAATGGTGCTCATAGATTGAATGGTGCTCATAGATTGAACGAATCTGGTGGCCTTTCGCGAGGGACACTGGCTAATGTTACAAACGCTCTTACTCTACTTGAAATTTGGGTCCAACAACCGCGCAGTACAATGACTAAATCTAACTACGTATATGAACAACTTTCATTTTAAAAATGGGGGTTTGGAGTGTGTGAACCCGCAACTATTGGAAAATAAATTGAGCAAAGGATCCAATGCCACTATGGACATAGAACGAGAAATTACCCAAGGCGGGCTACAAACATGGAGGACACATTTGATTCACCATGGGCATGTTTTTTTTCTCCCTCTCTCTCTTTTCATGCACGACAACGATAATTGCGAGAATATATCTTTTTGACGCAACTAATACATCCCACGTGCACGCTAAACATTTCCAGCGTTGAAGGTCATTGAATATATATACTCAATAGATTCAATATATATATATTCAATCAATTCTTCTATAGAAGACCATAATGCACTGTCCATTTTATAGTGTTCGTAGAGAAAGCGTATAGCCTTTCCCACATGCTCAGAAAAATGTCCCAAGGGTAAGAACATCGGCGAGGGGTAACAGAGGTATTTTCGCTGCTTCCCTTTTGGTTACTCAAATATTTTAGTTTCTGTTTTCCGTTCAATTTCGTTTCCGTTCGGCTATTCCGTTTCCGGTAATGAAAGGGTGCTTCTAGACGTGGAGACCCCTTTCATCTCTGTGCTTGTTGACTAAGCGCTGCTCTGGAGTACCTACATAACGCGTACGCACAACTTAAAATAATTTCGCTTCCGAGTGAGATCGTGCACATTAGGAAAATTTGTAGAAACATCCCTGCATCCTATATATATAGTGCGCTGCTCAATTTCAGAGTCCGGCAAGTGTATTGATGAGCGAATGTGAACAGGAGCATATATGTAGATGCATTTTGTTTCCGTTGTCACTCGCACACGTGTTGTTACCTGTTCAATATTATCCTAGCACTGACAGCCATGATGGAGTCGGCGCAGTGTAGTAGTCGGACCTTTTTTTTTTTTTTTTTTTTGCGAGGAACCTTTACAAGGTGATAAGCAGAGGGGTCGACGTCGTAAGATCTGGCTGTCAATCTGCATAGCTGGACAATTGTTGAGCATTTGAGCAAATTGTGTATTTTGTCATAAACGTCCACAACATCCGTAAACGTCCTGTATAGGGAGTCTCGCCTAGGTCACAGTATATGCCAAAACCAAATAAAGTAAATAAAGAAATACGTATGTGAAATCGTATAAACAGTCAAGGTGGCAACAGGTAAGATGATATAGACGCAGGGAAGCTGGTGGTTGAGATCCAAGAAAAGAAAAGAAAACAGCCTGAGCTTGGGCAGCGTGGCAGACTGTATAACACTGGCTGTTATCTTCGCGATTGTTAATTTAGCGTGTATTCCCATGGAAGGTACCAGACCGAAACCATAACGACAGTGAAGCCACTTTCCTCCCCAAAGACATTATTCTCTAAAACGATCGAGGCTCGCGAAAACGAAGCCTCTAAAACGTTGCGTGGAAGCCAACACTCAGTACTATCTGTTATCCTGCTACACATAGCGGACAACGAGGAGAAAAAGATCATTCATATATCGTTGCGTAGCAGTAGCCATTACCGGAATTCAATACCGGCCGAACGTAATAGTAAGTGTTTTTGCGGAATGGCAAGCCGGCGTCCCGTTTGGCTGACCTTTACCCCCCCCCCCCCCCCTGACGTTTTCTGCCTCCGGTAAGCGGGGGACGTCGCATGGAGTCTCCGTTTCCGATACCGTTACCAGCTCAAATTTCGGTGAAGAAAAAACGTTTCTGCTTGCGACTACGGTTACTGTTCCCTGCTCCACCGTACTCATACGTGGCACGCGACTTCGACGCATACAACGCACGCCAACTAGCATAAACATGTCCAATGGGTTGGGAATTGGGATCATTACGGTGGTAGCAGAATTCGTTCAACGACTGATTCTTTTCCTTTTTTTTTTCTTTTTGCTTTTTGTAGCACTAAATCTCACCCACCAATGTCTAATGACACTTGCTCATTAGAAGGACGACGGACCACCACCCTGGACACGATTTATTTAAATTTATTAAATTAAAATTAAATTTATCAAATTTATCGAATTCTCGTTGGCCTCAGTTACTGAAAGGTTTCTGCGCTTAGCTTTTCTACACACGACGTTCTAACCTGGCCTTTGTACCCGTTGATTGATGATTGATTGATTGAAAGAAAGAAAAAAATGGGGATACCCGTTACATGCGCGGCCGCCATAGCGTTTTTGTTGTTAGGGACAAAGAACGCTTTCCTGGTACGTAAGCATGCTCGCTCAACCTCGAAAGATCGTTCGATTCGCCCATTTTAAAAACGAGGGAGTTTTCATCGCGGCAAAGGAAGCCACACCTGTTGCGTGCCCCGCGAATTGAATCCACCGAACGAGGAGAAATGCATTTACCTGCCTTGAACTACTTCGTTTCGAACTTTCGTGAAAGAACCCTGAGGTGGTCGAAATTATCCGTAGTCCGTATGCCCTGTGGCATGTGCAGCATGTCGTCACTCCTGACTCACCGTCTACTCTCAATCATTACTTCGTTTCGAGCGGGTTTTTACTGTTATATGCCGTACAGTACCACAGTTGTGACCGTTTTTCACCGATTCTGGAGATCATACGCAGGAGTAAACTCCGCAGTTGTTTCTTTGCCATTTTCGGGAGATATTTGCTCATAAGAAGACACGAAACGTCGGGAATTCAACCCGTCCAATTTAAAGGTAGAAAGCTGGGCTAGAGTTGGTTGTTCATTGCGACGAGGCAGAGAGCTACGATACAGGAAAACAGCACCTAGGACGGGCTCAAAGCCAGCAGGGCACCACGAAAGAGCGAGTCTGACCAGGAGGTGCATGCAGGGCACAGAAGTGGGCACGTAGGACGACGAATAACCCGATGAACAAGAAATAAATGAACTAAAGGTTCATTGATTCAGTTCATGTATTTCTTGTTCAACGGGTTATTTGTCGTCCTATGCGCCCACTTATGTGCCCTGCACCTCCTGGCCAGACTCGTTCTTTCGTTGTGCCCTGCTGGTTTTGAGTCCGTCCTAGGTGCTGTTTTCTTGTAGCGTCACTCTCTGTCGCGTCGCAATCGTCCAATTAGTTTTTTTCTTTGTATTCTCTTTTTTATAACGATGTCCCTTCAGGTTTTTATACCGCTCAAAACAGAAAAGGCACCTGTGCCAAATTTGAGCCCACTGTGGTGTAGTATCGCCTCTCGCAACGAAACTCTCCTCTTGTTGAAAGTGCTGTTGTTGACCACCAAGTGGTAAGTAGATATTTTACGAGTCAAAGAAACAGCTGTGGATTTTATTATTGGACAAGCTGTGTAGGTGCACCTCTTCCAGCAACATACATCCACTTGACTGTGCGTAGTGCTATACTGAGACAGCGTTCACGGGCATATTGACCTGCCTTACCATAGTGTTTTGACGCACCAATAAAGGTGCCCCCACTGTCCAAAAGCAATGCTCCAGTAGAAAACGGAGTATGAAATATGCAATCCCAAGCACTTTTTTTCTTCTTTTCCGCAATGTGTTACGGTGATCCAAAAGCTATACGAACGGGTCTACATAATGGGTTAGAGTATGTTAAACGGGTGCAGTTCTCGGCGCTTTCCGACGGGTTTCGGAACATCCTTCTATTTTGATAACATATGTTTAGGAGATACGTACTAAAGGGTTTATTCGGGGGATCGAGCGCCACAGTCGCGGATTCGTCGCTATGTTGTAGGTCAGAGATTTTCATCCTCATCGTATTCACCGTTCGTTTGGTGTCTCTAAGTTCTCGTACCGTGTGAACATTGTTTGTACCATATCCCAATAATTCCCACCTCATCAACGTTAATACCGTATGGATGGGAACGGAAACCGAGAGCAAACTTTGCCGGACTTATACATCACGGTGGCAATGTCGCCTTCTAGGTCAGTCATTCATCCAGACATTCAAATGTTTGGCGACAACTCCCTGCCTTTCCTTCCTACATGCGGGGTGATACATAAAGCCCCCCGTGCTTGCGATTATTGATAAACCACTGAACCAGTGAAGCTTGTGAGTCTAGAGTGGATGTGTGGATAAACCCTATTGAGGGAAACTTCATGTATAGATCGGACCATATAGCGTGAGCCATTTAGGATGACGACTCGCTGTTTAGTGACGCCTGGCGGCACCCAACGCAGCACAGACTTACAGGCCTTCATATGTGTATAAGTCGTGTAAGACAAAAAGCCTGTGTCGTTCATAACGTGGCCTTCGAAGCGTCCAACCTCCAACGTCCATCCAATCAACGAGTAAAATCCTGAGTCACAAGTACTGCGATTGGTACCAGGAAGTACAGAAACCACCATCTTGAGATTTACTAACCAAACCCTGTGTCGTCTGTCTAGCCGTCTGTTTTACTTGGTTATGCTTTAGCCGCTGTTAGTTTCGAAGTAGTACTAGTGCACTTAAAACTGTGCCTGGTTGCGGTTAAACCTGCCAGCCAGTGCCAGTGGTTCGAACCGTTCCAGTATGAGCCGTTTCGATCATAGAACACTACAGGCCAAAGAAGAAACGACGTAAAAAAGACCCACGTCCGTTCGCACGCGCAGCAGCGACATTTTTGTGGTCTATACGGGAGTGATATGTACCGGGGACGACTGTGCGACGATGTAGGTGCCGCTCGAGCGGCGTCTGGAACGCTCGAGTAGAACTACTGTCGTCCGCAAAAGAGTTGTTGCCGGTCGGAGAGAGCCTTGCTGGTGCCCCCGTGAGATTAGTGGGTTGATATCCAGCGGGTAGCGGGGTTGGCTGATGGGGAAGCACCTGGGTCTTTCGGGACGTCTTGCGGAATATAAGGAACTTGCATGCCGGATGTTAAGGTGGTCTCCTGCATGGTGTAGTCAACGTGCCTGCGCACCAGTCTTCCGTCGCAGGTGGTCGCTTCATACGATCGCGTCCATTCTTTCTGAAGAAGTGACAAACCATGCTCTTGTATGCTCTGTTTGTTCCGGTCACGACGTTGACCTGTGGAGTATCTGTCTATCCCTTTTTATGTCCGTCAGCTGTCTGACAGCACATTCTGCCGCAACCGCGAAGGAAGGAGTTGTGAGCAGCGGTTGTTGCAAGTTGCAACGCTGTGTTTCTTACCCCATATATTAGTCTGTCCCTGAACATGATGTTCAATGGAAGCATAGTGTTCTGAGAAGACGCTCCCGGCTGCTGTGTCGCGTCGCCGGAGTGTAAGGGCACATCTGTCGGGCTTTCCGGTTGATTAACCGAACTTGCATTCCTTCGCATTTCGAAGGGTCAAAATGATCGCTTAGTACTCGAACTAATTCGTTGCATTCAACATCTGCTGGCTTCCTGGGGTGAAGTAGGGCCCGTATTGTTTTGGTACGTCCGCTCACCGCATTAGCTGAGCTGCAGAGCCAGTTTCTTAGCCGGTTGGGAAATGCCGTTGCCTTCCACGAAGACCAGTCGGCGGCTTTGCAGAACTCGGTGGCTCGTAGTGCCCTGCCTGGGTACGACTTCTTTCGTCGTCAGTGTTAAATCCGCCAGTCAGTAGTACGAACAGCCCTTCGTGCCAGTTTGAGCGGTTCCGAAGAACCTCTTCCTCGTGGACCGTTGCGACCGCCGGACGTACTTCTATTATTTTGTACTTTACATCCAATCGGTCAATGAGGATTGCCTAATACCACACAAAATTAACGATTGCAAAAAAAAAGCGTTCTGAAAGAGGAAAGAACGCGCATTAATCATGCGTGGACAATTGCAACATGTTGGCTTCCCCTTATGTGGCTGAATTTGATAGACATTCACTTCCCTGACATCAAGGTCCCGTATGTGAAGGCATCGTCGTTCATATTTATGCATGCAGATGTGTGCTTAGTGGGATCTTTCGCGCTTGGTCGAGCGAAAAACGAGACTTTCATAATCGAAGCTCTGCAGATGGATGGAGATGTCGTCTTTACATGTACCGCGAGATGGCCAGACTAGCAATCGACGATACAAGGGAGTTTACTATGCAACCGTTTGGGTCGTTTTGATGCCTAATTATTGCTGGCTTCTGTGCGGGCGCGTTCGCGATACCGTGCCATGTTACTATAGCACCATGAGCAAAAACGGAAGCTGTTCATTGGAAGAAGAACGAAAGGAAATTGCCATTATATACCACCAGGGGAAGGTGAAGCAACGTACACAAAAGATAGTCTATACGTCGAAGCTTAGCTTCCTGCGGGACCTTTTTCCGGGACATCTATCAGTGCGTTACATTTTATGTTTCCAGTTTTCTTTTCTCTTTTGCATATTCGGAGGGTATTTTTCGAAAAGTATCGCTGTTGTTTTATTGGTGCCCAAATAATAGTCTCATAGGCCTTAGTATTGGCGCACACAACATCACACATGTTAAAATGAGATACAAAATACTGTACAAGAAAGCAAGATAATTGAACAAAACTAAAGAAGATGCGAACAATAAAAAGGAAACCTACGTAGAAACTATATGAAAAATCCAAAAACAGACATGAAAGATTATCAAAGTAGTAGTTGTTATAGCGTTATTAGTAGAACCATAAGTGGTATTATTAGTAGTATTGTCGGTACATCCGGTATCATTATTCGTCTTATGAAGCTTTCTTGTCACTATTAGTAGTAGTATTTGCAGTAGTACGATAATAACAGTATTGAAACCCATTCCGTATAAATTGTCGTTGAAAGCTTATAACAATTGAGCATGAAATAACGCAAACACACTTGGACAAATACGTTCCAAAATGTGCCCAAAATAAAGCCCTAAAGGTGCCGATATTTTACTCGCATATAACGGGTTCATTAATGAGGGGCAACGTCTCCGGCGATACGGAGAAGCAAATGAGGTTGCCTGACGCAAGGCTAAAGTGGATCGGGACGTAGCCTTGACCTCTCAAACGCTCCGACGGAATGTTATGTAACGCTTTTAAACTGCAGTCGCAAATGAGCTCGGCATTTTATTACGAGGGCCGTAAACATTTGTTTATTCAACACTGGCGGGGAAATAGATATGCCGTGAATTCCAAAAGAAAAAAAAAGCATGTGACGTTCTTTCGCATGGTACGTTGTAATTTGCTGTGGCATTTTCCACAACTTTTTCTGACGTTTCCTTATTTGTCAGAGAGTGTACGGAATGAGCAGAAATTATAGAATGCACTGTGCAGAATGAAACGTTGGATGTCGCTGCTAGAGAACCCTGCCGGTGAGGAACCGCCCCAGAAACGTTGTAGTAGTAGAAGAGTTACTTGAGAAGCATCACGTAAGAGAGCGAGAGAGAAAAGACTGCGCATCTTCAGAAAGAGCGTGTCTTCTGTAAAGGGTACTTCACCGCAACATGGGGCTCAGTGAGGCAGAGCCAGAGTTAGGGCACCGGAACAAGTCCCTCTTCATGTCTTCATTTTCCCATATTCAATATTGCTCAAGCGGATCACCGTGTCATCTGCAAACAGAATGCCTCGTCGTTCGCAGACGACATCGCAGACGACATCTGCAAACAGAATGCCTTGTCGTTCGCAGACGACATCGACACTGTGTTGCCCGCCACGATCGTCTGCTATACGACCGTCTGCACGAACAAGAAGACATGAACTGAATCTGTTCGAATAAGCTTATGTTCGTTGTACGCCATTTCGTTTTCTGTATTTGGTGCTCTTACATGACGGGCCTTCTGTAGCCCAGATGGCGTTCCCAGAGCAGGTACATGTACGGGTGAATGCCATAACAAAGCAAGCTCGAATACAAATGGTTTCGTTTTAGATTTTAGGATTCCGTGGCAGGTAGGCAAGTCAGGCACTATGGTACGACATGTATGGATTGTGTTAGAGATTGTAACATTTTTGTAGATGCTATATTGTATCCAACACAATGGGATTTTATGTGCGTAGTGCTGGACGCGATGGGACGTCCTCCGGCGGGTATTTTCGAAGGCACCATCACCGACTTCGGAGCATTTGACCAGTGTCTGGAAGTGCGTGCTCAGAACGGATGGGGAGACGACGTGTTCAGGGGCCAGTACTGTTCACTGTTTCTTAAGCCTAACATCGACACCAGCAGACCCGTGGCTTTCCTCAAGACCAGCAAACGTGTACGTATACATATAGGCATCTACGGTCAAGTACTATTTTTATTTCGTGTTTTTTTTTTTTTTTTGTGGTGCCAGTGAAGCAATGTATATCTAGATAACGATACCTCCAGTAAATCACGATAAATAAAGTAACACGAGGCAGATTTTCCAACGAAGATAAAGAACGTTATACCATAAGGCGGTTATTGGCACGACCTAATAAGAAAAGTAAAGAGAGCCTGTATTTGATTGACTAGCATAGAAAGCTAGAATGCTGTGGATATGTTTTGGCATAACAAATTTTTCACGGCATTCCCACGAATTTGAGAAAATTCTGGATGTAAGTTTAGGAATCTAATGGAGCATATTCTAAACAGGCAAAAATGCTAGAAGTATGTTCTCAACTAGAAAATTTCTCTACTACGGCAGCGCTTGTTTATCCACACTTGATCCTGTCGCATATAGGATATGTCAAAATACGTTACATCGGATTTCATAGCGAAATCGGGCATCAAGAATAGTCAAGGCCTTAAAAATGAATGTTATTGATATTTCTTGATAATATTTCTTGATTTTTTATGCCACTCTTCTTGTGAAGAGGGACATGCACAATCGTCACCAACAAACGGAATATTGAATTTCTTTTCGAATTTTCGGATACATGTCGGTTGTCGGATTTGTCATTCTTGTGAAGATGTCTATGCATTGTCTTGTAACAAGTGTTCTTTGTTCTTATAGAACCTGACAAGGATCATGAAGTCCATCTGGTTCCCAGGCTTCCGATTGGGCATCTGTGTCCCGTCAGTCTGCTCCAGAAATGACATCGATGCTCTCGTCAAGTCGGGTCAGTTGCTATTTTGCTTTTCATACTTGAGTATTCACTCAAGAAGTCAATCTCCTCCGAACGCTAAAATCATGTCTTATCAAGGAAATAAGAAAATAAGGTTCGACCAACAGCATTACGAAGTGTCCTAGAACTACGTAGGCATGTGATAACCTTATTTCTTCTACCGTAGTTCTTGGAACCTACGGCGTTAATGCGTCTGTTCCCCTGTGTGATGTTCAGACCGACTTGGAGTTGGACCGCATTCAAACTGCCGCCTTGTAAGTAGATTCATCTTTATGCTTTCACGGCACACGCACGGCACACCAAGCGTGACAGTGTGTGCATGCGAAATTCATTCGTAACATCTGAACATATCTCATATGTGTGATGCATGTGTTTGTAAATATCCACAAAGTCCTTGAACTACGTCTGATTCAAAGCCGCACTAATCAGGTGTCGGCCCATGGCATTTTGAACCCACGATTGTGTCGACTATGTTAATATCCACTTCCGTAAACACTGTTGCCACTTGCTTTAAAAAAGGGCCCTGAAGTTCATTTTTCGAGGAGCTGTCTAGCTTAGCGTGCAGCACGCTATCAAGGTCAACCGCAATACGAAACAAACACTCGAAATCAATTCTTCGCCGTTGCCATTCGAAGATTCCCAAGGTTGTCATCTGTCACTCGTGTTTATATTCAACTCCGCTGCCACTTTCAAGGTGACGGTAATGTGCTTTGATGGCCACGTACGAAGATATGTTTCACTTACACGGTGGGATGTTTGCAGTGGCTTGGTGTGCGTTGCGCTTGCGCTCGTAGCCCTCGGAACTATTGCAGATGTCATCATGCGCATCAGACGGCGCCAAGCAAAGAAAACACGTAAGTGTTTACTTTTTATCAATAACGGAGCGTGTTTTTTTTTTATGTCAGAGCAGTGACAGCTTCGCGGTTACTGCGTGAGAATGAAACGTTTCTGTAGCAGACAAAGGAATTGCCAAGGCCAACCAGATGGGACAAGTCCTGCTCGCTGTCGGAGTAACGTCGTCGATAGCTGTACAGCCAATCACAGCCACGCGAAACTGTCGTATTCATTTGCAAGAGGAAGGCAATCGTTTGCCAACACTAAACGAAAACGTTGTCGACGAACTTTTATCGGGCGACGCAGTAGCAGACGACGCAGTAATAGCAGACGACACGGTAATAGCAGACGACGCGGTAATAGCAGACGACGCGGTAATAGCAGACGACGCGGTAATAGCAGACGACGCCGTGGCAGACGTTGTATTAGCAGACGTTAGCTATGTCATAGCCTATAAGGAAAAACATGTAGTGTTTAAAAAAAAAACGAAAATAAAGAAAAGTCAAACAGGCTGCAGGAATAACCACTGCATATAACTTTAGACAACCACGTTAAAGTTGGGGTCACGTGTCCTGCCACTTGCCTTAGCAAAGGACTTCGTGCATTGAGATTGCGGAAGTAACAAGCAGGCCTTTTGTGCTAAGGGGGTCCTGCCTCATCGGGCGTTGCCCCCCCCCTTTTTTTTTTTTAATCGAACGTTCCTGTAGGAAATGAAAGGGGCAACTAGGAGATCTGTCATAGGTCAACATGGGAATGACTTTCACATATACTATTCTATCTTAGTGACGTTGCTCTTTTGTGTTTATCGTAATAGACGCCCTATTGGAAGCTGTTGCATCGTGGTCTGTGTACGGCAACACGATGAGGCTGCTGGATGTGCGCGATGACGGTTCCCGTCTTCGAGCCCTGCATGGCGTCCGTTTCTTAACCATGATGTGGATCATCCTCGGATATTCGTACGCACTGACGCCAATCCCAAACAGACGTAAGTCTTGTCAATGCACACGGTGGAGCAGTGAGATTTTTGTATAGGAAAGCAAAGTACTTTCCTGTTGTGGCCTAAAAGAAGAAAGTTGTAAAAAAGGCCGTGGAAACAGACCACATTTTCAGGCTGTGGTTAAACAGAGGACATTTACAGGATTGTCGCAAACTACGCCATTTCCGTTTCCTGTAAGCCTGTCATTCGGGCCTTCAAAGCCACTGGACTCCGCATTCCTTCAAGAGTGCCCAGTGCGTGATCACGCCATAACAAACCTGAAACTGATGTAGCCGAAAGCGCTCCTGACGTTCAATTCAAGCGTACAAGTATAATGTAATGCATATGGAACAAAGTGAAAAATCGAACAGTTTGATGATCCTTTGGAAACATTAAAACCCCAGTACTCGGGAACAGAAAAAAGACGTACACGACGAGGCCTTGTCGCGTACGTCATTTTTTCTGTTCCCAAGCACTGGGGTTTTAACGTTTCCTATTTAATGACGACGGACGTACATAAAACAGAGCCCTTACCCTCTTACTGCGGGCATTCTGTCTTCCAGTACATTCAGTGTTACGGACTCCGTGCTATTTATAGGAACGACAGGAATGGGACGAACCAATTCTTGTCCCTTCTGTGTTACAACGCAGCTTATAGTTGAAATGACAATACCTTATTTCCTGATCAGGTCGCATCTTCAACATGTTTGACTTCGTGAAGCACACACCTTTCATGTTCATTGCCAATGCCTATCCAGCAGCAGACACTTTCTTTTGCCTCAGGTAAGACATAGTGAGCGTTATCTGAGCTTGTTTATCAGGTTGCATTTTAGCAGCAACGTTATCTTATGGCCGTGTTATCATCGTCGCGTGTGGTCGTCTCATACAGATTATGGGGATCACGGATGGAAAGTTCTGGTGAAACTTCCGCAGTTTTTCTTCTCAGTTGACCCGCTAACCACGAGCCTATCAGAGGAAAGAACGCATATACACCCGCGACTACGTAAAAGCATGCGGGCCTCGTGATTGGTGCAGCGTGGGTTATCACGTGATGGCTCTACGGCACTGTACAAAACCCGATGTCGGTTGTTTTGAAGGGTTCATACTTTCATTGTGACTATACAATACGATATTGTCGTTTATATAAAGATGCCGTAGAGGTGTTGGAACAGTCAAGCTTTCAAAAGTTTTGGTTTCGCCTACACATACATGACGTCATCGCGCGAGACGAGCGCCTTGCGACCATTTCTATGCTTGCAACGGTGCAGGTGTCGGAAAGCGAACGTGAAAGAGATATCGCTTGTGGAGCAATAATGTTGCTACACGGATGCCAAATCGCTACCATCCTCAAAATAAATCATATAAACCGTCATATTAAGACCATAAATATTGAACCATAATAAACTGACTTTTCATTTGAATTTTGTCCGTTTATTACTGCAGCGGTTTCACCTTTGGCTACAGCCTTTTGAAGCAAAGACGAAGGTTGGTCCAGCTTCTACCACTGCTTCTCTTCCGAAGATATATGAGGTGAGATAAGTTTTTTTTTTCTTCTTTATGAAACTTGTGAAGTTGGAGTTTTCTACAAGAAGCGTGTGTCGTATACTTAGGGTGCAGTCTACATTCTACCATAACAGGCTTTATTGTTTCTATTGTTTTAGCTTCATTCATCCCCAACAACATCGAATATCCTCTAGATGTACGAATGATGTCCTAACGAGGATATTCGGTGTTGTTGGGGATTGATGCGTTAAAACTAAGGGAAAGAGGGACATGCAATGTATAAACTGATGTTTTGGGGGCGATCGCCCCCCCCCCCCCCCCTCCCTTCCTTGGATCCGCCACTGACAGGGAGACACTTTCTGTGACGCACTGTGAGCTCAGTGTTGCTGTATTTCTTTCGCCAGGGTTATCATTCCCGGCCTGTGCTTGCTGCTGGTGTTCTCTCTGTTGGGAGTGATTAGCTCCGGACCGATCTGGAGGGACAACTACGCCTTGCTGCGCAACAACTGCGTCACACGGTGGTGGAAAATTCCTGCCTTGCTCACGAACTGGGAACACAGCCTGGACTCCGTAAGCAGCAGTTTCCAAAAATAAGACTGGCGCTCGAAAATGGCCTTTTTAGTTTTCTTCCCGGGTTACGTCGCTCCAAATTTAATTACCCATCTTTTGTTACGTGAGGTATGGCGTCATCGACCACGTGACAGTCTGACTAAATCCACCTTGGGGTCACGTTTCTATAGAGTACATATGGCAGTGGCACTAGTGAGATTTAGTGCATCGTACACTATCGCCCTTACGTACGCAAAGGCGACAGCGGGATGCGCACTAAAACTCACTAACATTATTGCTTTGCGCTAACAAAAGTACAACAACTCAGAGTTTCAGATTGTGTGACCAAAAATTCGTTAATGGAAAAACATTAATTAAACCCACTAATAAAATACATTTCCCCTTCCTTTGAAAATGTACTAAGTGCAAACTTAAACGGGTGACTATACTTCTCTTTCCAAATATATATAACATATACATAAAATAAATAAGTTCGCACAGAGCACCACCAAAGGAAACTTCACCAAAGGAATAATTTTGAGATGACTTCATTTAATTCATTCAGAAATTACGTAGGCACGACGTTTCAATTTCAGAATGAATTAAATGAAGTTATCTCAAAATCTTTCTTTGCTGGTGCTCTGTGCGAACTTATTTCTTCTGCGTATTAATACGGCGCCGTCTGAATTTTTCGAGACTTTCGAGAATATATACATATATATATGTTTACCGTTGTCTCGCGACGTAAAGCCCCGAATTATTTATAAATATATTTATAAATATTTATAAAGCACGCTATACGTTGTTGGGTGATACACCGCTAACACTGCCCACGTAAAATGAGCGTATTTTATCTGGGTCCAAAATCGCAGGTGGCGGATGGAACGCTCTCGCCACTAGTTTAATCCAGGAAAGATGTCAAGGCGAGCCGTGTTGCATTATCTGGGTTAGCGGCCGCCAAGACTTGGCAGACTGAAGATGGTTTCGGCACAAATGGGTTACCAACAACAACGGCAACAACGCCGGGGGGGCACGCACGCTTTAGAGTGCATCGGAAACGATAAGATCGTCAGTCAGGTGTACTTTAACCTGCCTCTTCTTATTCTTGTTTGTTTATTTCGCTGTTGCGTAAGGTGGTGGTGATGGTAGTGCTAATGAAAGGGCTCGCCGTTGTCGACTTGGGCAACGTCACGACTAACGCTCTGGGGGAATGTGCGTCCTGGGCCGACTTCTAAGGGAACTGTGCCGACGTATGTCCGACAGCGTCTGAGAAAAACCCAGGAAATACCCCAGACAGCCGGCATCGGGATTCGAACCCGGGCACCTCCCAGTCTCGACGTGACGTTGCCAGCACAGTAATCACTCAGCCACGCGAGCTGGTATTGTTGCGTATAAGCTTCTGTAGCTTCGTCCATTTTGGGTCACGTTACTTCAGAGATGAACCTATATGCGAAGCTCTCTCGATTCTGCCGGATTTCTGACCATTTCCGGGTCATTTCGTGGCAACACGACCTAGCGCTCGGTATTGTAAAACACCACGTAGTATCACGTAATACAACCACCTTCCCATTCTCTCTCTCGCCATGGAGGAAGGGATGAGAAGAGGAGTCCACCGCACTGTCGCCGTTGGCTTTCCAGTTTCGGTTTCACTGTTGGCTGCATAGCTCTCTTGAAGATAATTGTCAGAATTCGTCCATTTTTATTTTTTTCTTGTCGTGCTAGCGCCGCGAGGCAACTGTGGCTATGAGCGGCGTACAGACGTGGACAGATGGAGAGAGTACAGCAGGAAGGAGTGGAGGCAGGGGGAGGGTTAGTGCGCGCCATGGGCAGATTCCAGGGGGGAACAGTCCTGACATTCGTCTTTGGAAGGTCTGCCGGAAAACCCAGGGAAAGCTTCGACGGCGCAGCCGGTACCGGGATTCGAACCCGTGTCACCTCCCAGTCTCGGCGTGGAAGGCGATCATTCTAACCGTATCAATTTACGAGGCTCGATCCAAAGAAGCTGTCACTTGTCCCCTACCTATATACGTTCACGGCCCCATGCTTTTCTCGACGGCTCCCCTAGCACGATTTATGCTAACTCATTCTGTATGCAGTGTCTCCCGCATCTATGGTTCTTCGCCGCTGATCTGCAGCTTCTGTTCGTCTTCTCGCTGACGCTGGTCCTTCTAGTCAGGTACCGCGACTATATGGCCACATTTCTTGCGCATCTAGTGAGACACAGGGTACTTTTCGAGCAGGTGTCCGAAGGCGGGTGTCCTGGTTGCCGTTTCCCTCGTGACCGCTGCCACCGTCTACGTCGGCCTCCAGACTTACTACCATGGACTTCTGCCAGTCACTATCTACTTTGCGGAGGACGTGTTGTAAGTTCAGTTCTATCGTACTCCACTGCCTTTAGTGTCTCGCCTAGTACGTCTGACGGCAACGTAGTAGCATTTACCGATCAGGTGCAGACGTCGCGAAAGAAGGCGAGCTCAAGCAACCTCGTGAGAGAGCTTGGGAGGCTTCGCGAAATGAACGGCGTTGCACCACGCCCGTATTGGTTACACTCTAAGAAAAAAAGGAGTACTTTTACTCCTTTTGGGGACTAAATGCATTGCCACAAAAAATAGTCCCTTTCGGGAGTAAATGCACGGGAGTAAATGAATGTCACAGAGTGAAGACCGCATTTCACGCGCTGTTGTAAGAGTCCCAGGTACATAATTGGTGCGCATGCATGAAAATACTTTGAAGCAAACCGTCAACCGTGATATATCGAGTGATATAAAATATTGCGCCATACGAAGGCACAATTAGCGAAGAAAGATGCGCTAACTGTTTCTTACTCTGTGTGGCTGGAAAATTGCTGCGTTGTCTGAGTTATACGGCCTCATGTCGTTCAAATTGACCAAGGGCACATATTTACGTAGACTGTTGCATTCAGGAGACCATTCGCGAAGTTTAGTGACAATTTGCAGTCCTGGGGAGTAAATGTCGGGACTAAATGTCGGGATAGGGGACTAAAATGGGGAGGAATTACAGACTAGGGGAGTAGAAGCTGCAATTACTCCCCGTTTTACTCCTTTTTTTCTTAGAGTGTACTTTACGGATGCCTGCAGTCCGTATATAATGGTGGATGGAGAAGTGTGGCGAAATGAATATATTTTCTCCCAGGAAATCTCGGCAAACTCACACCGAAGTGTTCAAACGGCCGTTCGCCCACGCTGGAGCCTTCGCAGCCGGTCTTCTCCTCTCCTATTTTATGATGCGTCCAAAGGGTTCTCCCGTCAAGAACGTGTCCGTCTACTTCCACGTTGCCGGTTGGACGGGTGCCGCAGCCTGCGCCCTTGCGGTCATCTTCGGCGTGGAACAGTGGCACAAGGGGCTCCTACCCGGACCTGTCGTTTCAGCCATCTATTCAGCCCTGCATAAGACGGCTTGGGGTCTATGCGTCGCTTGGGTCATATTTGTCTGTGTCACAAACAGGAACGGTGAGCCTCGCAGGATGTGATACAGTACTGAAAGGTCTAAGAGAGCGGGTACACTAGCCCTGCGTGTCCTAGTACACTGACCCCGACACAGTAACCAAAATCTACGCTCGGACAGCACGACTACAGATTGCGGGACGCGACTTAGTGTTGAGATAAGGGCAGGAAGATCCATCCATATGCATAACATAAGTGTTGAGATAAGGGCAGACATATGCATAACATAAGAACGAAATAAGTGCTGTGCAGTTGTGAGAGATGACAGACATCATAAAGTGGTGGTGTTGAGATAAGATAGGTAAATAGAACATGACAAAGACAAGAAGATCAAGTTACAGCGTGGGAGATTCAAACACTGGATAACCGCTATCAAGGACTTGGTCAAGTTTGCGGCATAAATAAAGCTCAGGGTACGCATGTCTACATTGGGAAATCTTGGGAAACTAACCGGGTACCACAAACGAGTATCTTCACCGGATTTTTGATTTTCTTTGTCAGACACTCTCCTACTTCTCGACCACCTTGTACGCGCAGATACACTTCAAAGCGTCCCGGTTCATTGTCCTTTGTTACAAATTCCTTTCATGTTTCAGGTGTGCTTTCCAGGTTCCTGTCCTGGGGTCCATTCGTGGCGCTCAGTAGGCTGTCCTTCAGTGCATACCTGTTACATATCCTCGTCATTTTCATCCGATTTGGCAGCATCAGAGAACGACTGTACAGCAGTCATTTCATACAGGTGAGGGGACTAACACTGTTAATGCCTAAAGCTAAACAGCTTACTGCTTCGCATACAATCCTGCACATCTGTCAAATACGTCGAGCCCGTTTATTGCGTTCTTCCATATAACGAAAACTCCGATACTACGATCAAACTGCTGGTTCTCGTCATCTCACCTATTGAAGTACGTGTAAACGAGACATCGATATAACGATCGCGTTGGTGAAAGCGTTTGCTCGCGTATAGCGATCATCTCCCGGTGGCCGGTAAGGCGCGTGAAAATCGAAAAGCAAAATTCCATTTTCTCATTGAAAACAAATTACGGTGGCATTTTCAAGAGCCTTAGCCTGCGTGAGCATTTAAGTGAGAACGCGGTGCGTTTATCCGCGCATAACTAACGGGGATTAGATGCGATTTGGAAGGGGCTCGGGAGAAGTCGAGGAGTTTGCTCCCTTTCGCCCTCGTGTTTTCCTGCTGCGTGCAACGATGGCGTAGTGGCTCCGGGGCGCGTTTTGACGAGGAAAAGCTCATGGTACTATGGCTCGACTCAAAGTTGCACGTGCTCGACGAATTTTGTACTGGTGCAAAACGTCGTTGCGAAGCACGGTGGCTTCCAAAATGTGAGTTGGCAGACAGTTGCGTGTCGCCGCCCAAACACGCGTCATCGAATTACACGTAGACGAGGCACGTTCTAATGGACAACGCGGTTCCGATAGTGAGAATGTTGACGAACTCGGCATTGAATAGGCGACGAGCAGAGGACGAAGTCGTCGATCTCAAAAGGTGCGGAGCCTCACGTGGTATCGGCGGTTACGTTGTCATTTGAAAAGCTTTTGACACAAAGCTGCGACAATTTAAAGCTGGATAAAATGCTTTTTCGCTCTCAACAAACGTGCATGTTCAGCGACGTTCTACTTATGCCGTTCTACTTCGTTGACGTGATCCCGACCGCCGATTTCGCGAAAGCTCGTATATAACGATAACTCTGCTATAACGATCGGGTTTCGCGTTCCCGTCATTATCGTTATAAACGGGCTCGACTACCATAATGCCTCCTTATGAACTTTACATACCCTTTCTTTCACAGATTTGTGAATTCATCGTCATCACGGTGCTGTCCTTCAGCGGTGCCTATGTTTTCCATCTCCTCTTTGAAGCTCCCAGTAGTCAATTACTCAGCATGGCCACATCAGCCATTGCTGCCAAGATCCCAAAAGAGGAAGCACTCCCAACGAAATGTCCCAATGGAGAGTGCAACCAGCCGTGCCAAGTCAAAAAGGATACCAATGTCCTGACAAGTCAAAGATCAACTCATCTGTGAAGTACAAATCACACCATCCCATACTGTACATAATCCCATACTAGTCACATTCAGTGTCATTCATACGTCAAAGTTATTTATCCCAAAACGTTATGTCGAGTGTCACATTTCATCACGTATTAGAATAAACAACAACTCATGCTCAGTGTCTGGCTCAGTGTGTATGACATGCAGAGGGAGATGAGAGGAGGGTGAGTGAGTATCCTTGCGCAACTCAGTGAACTCGGTGTGTTGACGCTGAGTTAAAAATGGTGTAATTGTCGTGGAAATGTAACAGAAACAGTGTTATACGGGAGATATAGCAGGTAACGGTAACAGAAACAGAAACGAATATCACACACTCAGAATATACCGGAAATCGAAACGGAAATGAAACAAAAATATTTATCGTAATAATTCAGGTACTGCAGGACCCGAATTATTACAATGCTTTACCGTATCATTTGGATTAATTTATGAAATAAATGAAGCAAACTAAAATTACTACTACTACTAATCTAGAACGTAAATAGTGTATACTAAATAAAAGAAGCATAGCTCATACGGTGACTTGCAAGTTGCAAGCGTGAGTAACATTAGTTCAAAGAACCATATTAGCTGTTGAAAGAAACAAATAAATTATTCAGTGGCACTCGTGAAAAGGACGCATAGAATTGTATTTCTTTTTGTACTTGCTCCGCACGTATAAACAGAGATATGTACAAATATATGTACTAATGTAAAAATATATGGCTGTATAGCTTGCGTACAGTACTCCTCCATCCCGTCACTGAAGGTAGAGGCTCGCGGCAAAGACAATATCCTTGCGGATCAGCCGCGACGATTCCTCCATCTTGCTGCGCAGTTCAGGATTTCCAATTATTCCGGCGGCAGTGCGCACATCCTTCAGCACTTCATCCAGTCGCTGGATGCAGCGCACGATGATCCCTTCTTGAATGTCGGTCAGCTCCATGATGTGGGCAAAGTGCTGCGTTTAAGCGAGAAATATCGCAAGGACTGCTCCACACTTAAAAAAAATTGCTAATTGCGGTATTTACTGGGCGTAATTAACGCGCCGCCCAAATGTTGGCACTTTTCTTTCCTGCACGTCTAACGCACGTGGTTCAGAAAAGACCCCTACTTGAACGTTTCAGAAGATAGTAACTAGCCGAGTGTACCCTGACTGTTAGGTCAGATTATTTCCTCGCACAACCAACCGCTTCTGCGGCGCTACATCTACGGCTTAAAAGGTGCGTTAATCAGAGTTGCGGAATGGGGTCTCCCACTCCGTTCCAATTCCATTCGAGATGATTCCATTCCTTTCAATTCCTCGGAATGAAAAGGTATGGTCAGTTCCCACTCCTGGAATGGCTTGGCAACCCCAATTCCATTCCTTTAATTCTCTCAATAAAAGAAAAGGACCCGTAGCCATACCGGCATGTCCAGCAGTGCTAGAGGAGATTGACATTACCAAGCACGGAAAAAGCACAAAGACGAGGTTATTTCACTCTTGACCGTGCGCAGGTGCGGTGCAAACGGTGCGAGGGCAGAAACCAGCACGTTGGAACCAAAACTGCCACCGGGGCACCCAGACCATTCCATTCCCATTCCCAGGACAGTTTCCACCATTCCATTCCAATTCCATTCCAATTCCATTCCAGGCTCTGCTAAATCTGGAATGATTCCGGAATCATTCCAACTCCGCAGTGGCAATTCCGCAACCCTGGCATTAATTATGCGAGTAAATACGGTATTTTATTTCGCGATATAAGACGATGCCACTCAGTTTCAACAAGACTGCCATCAGCCAACAATTTTTACTAATTTTCGAACAGACTGGCACGCCTTGGTAAGTTTAAGTGTGTATATCACCACGAGATATAGGTAATGTCATCGGGCACACCTTTCCTAACAAAGGCATACCAACGTACTGGGTGAGGGAGAGGAGGAATTGGGTAAGGATTCTTCAGTCTAGGAAGGCATTGCTCTAACCAGACAACATCCGAGATGAAAAACTGTTCCGAGTTATACATTAAATGATTCGTTGGAAACTCCCGTGGACATGTAAACACCCTTCAACACTCACCATTCCTTTGGCCCAATGATAAACAACATTACACATTCCAAAGCTGAACTGCTCCACAAATTGCTCTGGTGGCTCTTCAAATCCGGAGTCACGCTGAGCTTGTCCTATCCTCTTGGCAACAGATTTGAACAGCTCCACAGCCTGACAATAAAGATACACACACACTAAATGCAGTAATAAAAAGCAGACACGTGAAGATTAAATCAATTAACGGCGCAAGTACACACGCGGTACAATACCGCATACATTGAGGCCTTTATGCATCGATGCGCATCATGCAGCAACTGATGATACAACTGCAATCAATACAATTTGACCAATGCTTCCTTAAGTCACGTAATTGTGGCTGCGGAATAAACTGGTGTGTGTGTGATCCCATATTCATTACTGCTACCAGCTCCTATTTGGGAAATATATGTACCATTTTTAATTTTCCCCGCTTAATAATGCAGTAGATGCAGCCACAATGAATTATGTTTGCAAGCAGTATACATAGAACATAGAGTATCTAATACTAACATTGACCATGGACTTTGGTATCATGGGTAATTCGTCCGTCCGTTGCTGAAACACAAAGCAGGAGAAGAGTGCTGCAATGTCGGCAGCGCCCAGGTTGACTAGACAGTCTTCCACGAGGAGTTCCGTGAGCATGATGGCATTGTTGCTCATTGCACGAGCAACGCGACCTTTCAGGGTCAGTGGGCCACTTGGTTCCACGTAGCCTAGCCGTTCCAGAGCTTCCACGTGTCGCTTGTAGTCTGGCATTGATGCCAAACTTGCCTCAGACAGTAAGTGCTCGATGCGCAAGAGCTCCTGTGTCACTGCTTTGTGGTGCAGCTCCTGTACATACTGCATTCACAGATGGACGTTAGTGTCCTAAATTGCCTTCGTCAATAGAGCAAGGTGTTTATCTTTCTGGCATACAAGGTTGTTTCGAAGCCTTCTTTACTTGCCTTTTCTGCTCGCATTCTGCTTTGTGGATATCAGTTATCAAGCGAAATGATAAGTCTAGCCACACGATAAAGGTGAATTTCCTCGGGGAGACCCTAACAACGAGACTTGCCTTTTGCCCTCGGTACGGTTTACGATTACTATACAATGTTCCCATTACATTAAAATCGATAAAAAACCCGGTGCAGGGAACTAAGAAAGACGGACAACACACAGCACTGACTGACAAACGAAACGAGCAAACAAACAAAAGTAAATCTTTGGTTTGTCAGTCAGTGCTGTGTGTTGTCCATCTCTTAGTTCTCCCACACTGGGGTTTTATCAATTTTTAATGTAATTTTAGTCCGAACAGCTCGGTCCCTTACCCTTTTTAGCGATGTTTTCGCGCAAGAAATAAGTGCGTGGTACATCGGCTGAGCACTCGCTTCCTCACGAGCATCATTTTACATTCATTTTGCACAATTTGCACATCTGTCACTGCTTGAAGTGATAGATATGTTTTTTTGTTAGACTTTGGCAATTGTGATTTGGGCTGGAGATCCCACATTATAGATCTACCTTGTGCGATGTCTAAAAAGTCTAAAAAGTCCGTACGCTGTAACGTACGTCTGACAAGAAAGAAAGTCGCTCACATGTTCCTCAAAAAGTGGACACGACAAACAGGGCGCTGCAAATATCTTCTCTTCCAAGCCCAAGAAGCGATGAACGAGCGCCACGGAATCAATGTCCGACACTCGGAGGTCCTTGATGATGTTGATCGACGGAATCCCCTTCGTGTGGGCTTCTGCCACTTCCAGGAGTTCTTGGCCCAATATGTTTTTCCCCTGTGGTTGCCTAAAAAATCGTAACGCACGACGTGTCTGTCAACCATTTCAGAACACGAGAGCCTGATAGCGTTACTAATCGGATATCCATCGAGAAGAGGGTGCTTTGTACTTATGCCTTCGCAATAATAGAAGAGGCAGTAACAACTGCAGTTAAGCTGCACATCTTTTACGGACGCCACCTTGCATGGCCTACTTAAAAGGCTGTTGAAAGCATCCATTGCAGTAAAATTAGAGCTTTATAGTAATGCGTGTCACAAATTTTGGTATAGGAATTGCAAGAGGAAGCAGGCACAACAAAGGATATGCCAACACACCCCAAAACAGAAATTACACAAGCGTCATCCACTCACATCACTTTCCTGGCATCGAACTTCTGTACGAGAGACGACACGCACAACACCTCCGCGAACGACACGGTGAGCGCCTGTACAGCAATGGCTCCTTCGGGGAGAACCAGACGCTTGTTTAGTGGCCATGGCAGAGGCTCTCGACTGGCGCTGCTCTGAGAGGGAACGAGCACCAACAGAGACAATTTCTTTTCCCTAGGGGACACAGATGACACGGCTCCGAGGATATTCCTGTTTCCTTGACTCTCTGGGCAGACCACCACCAGTCTACCGGGGGAGAGAACTTTATTCGCCTGCGCAGAACGTCCCGCAAGTCATCCACTAAAATTTGTTGACAAATTTTTTACTTACAAATTATTTTTTACAAATTTCTTACTTACAAATTATTTTCTACAAATTTATACTGCTGTCAGATGGGTGCACTTACGGCCATAAGACTAGTGGCCTTACGAAAAGGCCGTAGGTGAAATACGGCCTTAACCATGGGAGGCTGCCAGACAGTACCTGTGAAGGCATTTTCACAATCTTGTCTACAGCGACAAACACATTTGTGAATGTTGAATAGGGTGTAGTGAAATCACATTTGTTCTCGCTAGGAGCACTCTGAAACAACGTTTGGTTGGTACTTAGTCAACGTTTTGGATGCAGACGACACGAAGTGCAGTGGTTCGGGGCTGTCACTACAAACCGAACATGCAAGATAGACTAGGAGCAAAGTGCAAAAATGCATAAGAAAAACAATAGGCAGTGAACCCAAAAAAATCTGACAGATAATTATGTTTCGTAAAAAAAATTTATTTCGAATTGAATGAAGTTGGCGCCATCGTGTTCATAGCATTTGGCAGTTTCAAGAGAACGCCGTAAGCTGTCCTGTGGGAACTCTCAGTTTTGTCGCAAAGGTCTGACAGGGAGTTAATGACCAACTGCACTTAAGGCCGTAACCGTTAAGGCCATACGTGCGCCCGTCTGACAGTGGTGTTAAGCTGGCTAAACTTAATATTTACTACGCTGCGGCGCCTGACGGCGACCCCCTGTAAGCGTTGAGTGATTATAAATCGGTTTCGTACTGCAGAGCACTTTTGGCGTGCTCCAACAGCTCTAAGAGGTGCCTTCTCTGCTTACCTGTGGAGACACCAGAAGGCGTTCCCACACTGACGACCTCGTTGCCTTGTGCTCCGCCAACAAGTCCAACGGCAGGTCTGTACACGCGCTGCACCCCGTCCTCGTCAGTCCCTGCAACTCTTCGGCCAAATCCTTTCTTTTCTCTTCCAATGTGTCGCTCTGACTCTGCTGAGTGTTCTCGCGGAACGAGTCCTTCATCATGTCTTCCACCCTCCTCTGCGCCTCCGCCTTCAGGTTCAAAATCATCGAATACGTCACCCGGAACTTGGACTGCAGCTCTGTCGGACGCCCCAGCATCATTGTTGCCAGCTGCGACGACTCTGGCACGTCTCCCTTGCAGATTATCAACACGTTCCCCGTCTTGTCCTTCCCGCGTCGGCCGGCTCGTCCGGCCATCTGAATGTACTCCGCGGGAAGTAGGTCCCTCATCGTTATACCGTCGTGCTTGCGGATGCTGTCGAACACGACGGTTCGTGCCGGAACATTGACCCCCATCGCGAACGTCTCGGTAGCGAACAGAACTCGGACCAGCCCACGTTGAAACAGCATTTCGACGGCTTCCTTCATGATGGGAAGCACACCACTGTGGTGGACTCCGAAGCCGCATTCCAGGAGGAGACGCATGGTCCGGATCTGCGGGAGCTTCTGGTCCGACTTGCTGAGGCGAGAGACGCAGTGGTGCAAGAACCGGTGGATTTCGGATTTTTCTTCGGCGGTGGTGAGGTCCTGGGAGCGAAGCATCGCGGCGTTCTCGTCGCATCGCTTCCGAGACAGCGTGAAACAAATGACGGGCAGGCGGTCCATTTTTTTCAGGTGCTGGATTAGTCCGACGTAGAGGTTCTTTTCCTAGGAGGGCATTAAAAGGGGAAAACGTCCTGGTAATGTCTATCACGAAGCTCTATTTAAAGGGACGGCCACATCCGGAAGCTCATCCGCGAAACCGCTAGCACTATGTTTGGCGTCGGCCAAAAATCTATACGTGGCTACTTTTTTTTCATCCAAAAAGCGCTCGCGTATTAAATAAGCAAATTTTAAAGATCGGCGCTGCTTCCGCGGCTGGAGAGAGTGACGTCACTCCCCAACCACAGGAGCGAAAGGGCGGCACTCGGAGGATAAAGGCGCTGTCCAGATGCCCGCATGGCCGCAGCATTCCTTATCTCGAGGCCGTGCTCAGATTGGTTGGTTTAGGGAACGACGTTTTTGCTCTTTTCCAGAGAGGGAATTCCTGCATACTCTCAACATCATCGAATGTATGTATGTATTTCATCGAATAACAGCCAAACTAAACCGTTATTTCGTGCGGGATTTTCGACATCGTGGTCAGTGGACCACGAGGAATCAAACGGCACTATAGTTTCAGAATCGACCGAAGCAGATGCGACCGTCCCTTACACCTAGCCTCGAGTGCAAGAACTTACGATACCAAACTTACGAACCCCATGACACAGTACTCGATTCTAGTGAAGCAGAAATGAATGAAGAAGGCTGGTTAGGAATCAAACCACATATCGGAGGATGTATCAGATGCTTTTAAGGGAGCAACGAAATGACATTCATCACGCAGCCTATCAGAAGCTACCACGTAAAGTGTTTTCGCTGAACAGTGTCACGTCACTGCGAAATATGATTTACTGAAATGCCCTCAAAAACCAGCTATGAGCGTCCAGCTATAGCGTCACCAGTATGAGCTCTCTAATGCATGGGAGGAGTTTCTAGAAGGATCAAAAACCTCTCCCATGGCTTCTGCACAAGCAGCTGCTTTCAAGCACCATTCGACTGTCATTTCACATCTCATCCAAATCCACCAGTGTTCTGGAGATATTTGCAAATCATGCAGGACTACAACCCACCCTGGACATCACACCCCTTGAAACGAAGTCGCACTACTCACATCCTGGAACCTTCCTCCTTTGGATGTTTGCCTTCGTCGCTCCGAGGCTTTCATGTAACTGTAAAGCAGCATTGTCAATGCTCGTGAAATCTTTTTCAATAAAATTTTACCTAGAGGTGATAAAATTACTGTTTGGGTCGAGGATCATGAAAGTCTCTTGGTTGAAGTATAAATGATGCTCCAGAGGCACAGGTCGTTTGGTGGTACAAATTACATAGAGCTTGCGTTGTTTGATCCTTCTGCAATAGGAATCAACGCATTTAGTAATATCTTTACTCACAGTCACTTTTTTTTACCCAAAAACATAGCACCGTACGAGTGGCGCATAAATTATGCAAGTAAAAAATTTGGTCTCTACACTCAAGCTACACTCAACCACACTCACAAAAAAGAACTTCACCTCATAGCACACTCTTAGCCAACCACCACCCTGAATAACATCGTTTTGCCCCCTGATGGGTTAAAAGTGGGAGGGGGGGGAGGCGTACGCTTTTTTGTGGAATTTATGCAGTTAAGTTAATTGTCACAAAAAGGCGTACGCCCTGCGCTCTCCACAAGTGCCAGACTGAACCCAAAAAAAATTTCGAGTGAGATACTAAGAACAATTGAAAAGTAAGGTCCCTTACCCAATCCAGTTGGCAAGATCCATTGCATTTGGGACGGTCGCACTCAGGAGTACAAGCCCCACGTGCTTTGGAAGCATGATTAGAACTTCTTCCCATACAACACCTCTCTAAGGAAAAAAAAGATAGCCCTCACTATGTCATAAAAAGAGAGAGAGAAAAAAAAAATAGATACACGAGCGATCCTACGGTTACATTATCTGATGTACCACCTCAGGATCGTTGATGTAGTGGCACTCGTCGAAGATCACCCATTCCAGGTCGTTCACAACGCTCGACTTGTTGTAAAGCATCGACCTGAAGAATGAAATCATGATCCGTAACCACGAAAACCATGTAGCACAACTTAATGCACGAAAGTTCTTAATAACTGTAATGTCCCTTGTGGGCATTTGAGGTAAGGTCATAAATAAATAAATAAAATACTCGATACCTCAAAATCTCAGTTGTCATAATGAGACACGAAGCCTCCTTGTTGATCTGAACGTCACCCGTAATGATTCCGATGTCTTCGAAAGTGTCCTTGAAGTCACGGTATTTCTCATTAGAGAGTGCCTTGATTGGAGACGTGTAGATGGTCCTAAAATGTGCACAAATTTATTAAACATATTTCATAAAATTTAAATAAGAATAAGTGAAACTTCAGCAAAAGTTTATAGTGGACAGAACATTCGAGTAATTTATCTCAAGTAAAGGTGGCTGTTAGTTATACAATTCTAGGGTTATGGGTATAACTGTAGAATTTTATCACCCCAGAATTATATGTATATAACAGTCCCTTTCACTTATAATAAATTACTAATGTTCTAGTTCACTGTGAACTTCTGCCAATCTCCCTTATTCTTATAGTTTACTGTTCTCCTAATCTCTCTTATTCTTATAATTTAGATGCATATTTAAGCACGAGGTCCAGATTATAGCATACTGTTACGGTGACAACTTACTTTGTCATGTGTTGCCGGGAAAGTGCAATGGCATACTCAGCCACCACAGTTTTGCCAGCAGATGTGTGAGCTGCGACAAAGACAGAGTCCCGTTTCTCCAGGTGAAGTATGGCTTGCTTTTGAAATGTGTCAAGTTCAAACGGCCACTACAAAAGTAAAAGAAAAATCAAGACTCATAAGTCGATCGCAAATACACTGTAGCACTATTTCGGGTTAAAGAGCTCTCGCAAAAAAATTTGGGTTTCTTCAGTGAAGAGGGGCCCTTAAAATTTGGGATGGAATAATTTAGGATGGCACCACATCCTTCTTATTTTATTACATTTATTTAATAAGGAAACCAATGACTGTCGTTCACTGTACCCCAGACACATTCTTCAATTTCGTGAACAAATTTACGTTACTTAGTGTAATAATAATATAGTATAACTGAGACTCTAGAACTAAGTAGTAAGTAGACTCTTTGTCTTTCTAGGCTCCATGTTTCTTTCCAAATCAGTGGGTAAAAATTAAGTTAGAAGTTATATGCAGGATATATGTTAGAAGCTACAATACAGATATCATGAGAAAGAGGTATCAGATATCATGTGTAAGTTGCCAATATTGCCAATTTCTGATAACTTGTGATACTGGGAAATTGTTATAAATTCAGAGAGTACTGAAACCTGCTGAATTCTGAACCAAGACCAGCTCCCAGCCACCTGAGACTATGCTGGTATTTTACTACTATTTTATACTACTATAAGTATTTTATCATCGCAATGCTTAAAAATCTCTACAATGCCAGTGGCAGATATCTCTAATTTCATTGTGCTGTAATGTGAATGTAATGTTGCAATATGAAATGAATATGTAATATAAAATGAATTTTTTAGTCAATGCTTTCATTTGCTTATGCATGCCCACAGATACCTCCGAACCGCAGATTAGCAATTTTTTATCCAGGGCCGCCGCCATATCTGTAGACGGAAATGGACTTCAAAACAAGAAAAAGCAGAATTGGTTTGGTTCATTTCGTGCTCACCTGTGACTATTTTAAGTTTGGTTGTCAGGAATTTGCACGTCATTGAAATGAGTTTTACTTACTCTAACCCTAAAACACAAGTCTCTAATATGTTTGAGACGTAATGTGTTGAGCTCGTCATCAACTCACGGTGAATGCCATGTCAGGAATGCGTTCGTGAAAGTCTGTCATGGGGCTACGAACGTCGACAACCTCAGCCCATTCTAAACTTTTCTGCGTCTCCGTCGGTATCATGCTGATGTTGAGCACAGCAGTCACTGGTTCCTGCACGTGGATAGAAAAATGACTGTGTACTAACAATAGACTTGTTAGCAAATCAAATCTGACCATGGAGAAGGCAGCTCCACCTACGTGTTGTGGTACAAATTACCGGGTATGCCACGACATTCAAGAGTTCAAAATCCCAGATCTTGAAATCCACAATACCAAAATCAAAAGCCTACATATGTGAGGCGTGAGAATGACCGTGTTTCAAAGTAGGATATCGATGAGCAACGTGCAAGTTTCGAGTGTTTTTTCGACGTTAACTGAAGTCGCCCCAGCGAATAAAATGCACGTTTCAGCGACGGTTAGGCTTAGCAGCGCAGATGCACTGGAGCAACACCAAACCAAGCGACGTTGGCTAGTTCAAGGTCGCGAGAGACCTACATAGTGCTGTAGTGTGACCAAGCGTAGTTCGAGTTTCTTGACTACAGTTCCCCCGCGTGTTGTACGCGGTGACAGTATTAGACCGTGCTGATTTGGGATTTTGTACGTCTGGGATTTTGAACAAGCGGATGGGATGTCGGAACACCTCGAACTACCCTGTAACTCTAATTTATGTGCGTAAGAAAGTCCACGAAAAAAAAATATTACCGATGGCAACTGCTTCATGAGGTCGACATCATCCACGACCTCACTCGAGACAGCCTTGGCCTCCTGAAGTAAAAACTACAAAATCAGCTAAAATAGAGACAAACCGTGATCAGAAAAGACGAAGATTTCGCGTACTTTTCGCCTCGGAACTTCCCCGGCCTCAGATAAGTCTGCACTAGCAGCCACAAGTTCAGTCAAAGCAAGCACGTGGCGAACAGAGTTTTCACCATCACCGAGCGCCTCCGGTGCAAGGTTTGAAAACGTCATGCCTTCTTCGAAGCCAGGCGGTATTGTTTCAAAGTCTGCGAGGCAGACGACAAACGAAGTGACAGCAATTCCAAAACAATCAATAAAAGAAGTCTCCAGAAGTAAACTTCAAGTTGTTTCTGTACCTTCTGCATTCTTTGCGCCCTCCTCTGATGGTCAAATTTTGAGAAAACGTGCCTCTCCCACTTTAAAGTGCCACTCCAGACTACGCAATTTTATTTATTTTATGTTATAAATCAACATTGCGTAACATACATGCATACACGACACACCGACATAAATCCCATCAGCGAACATTACATATTTACATATTATTTTGGACAGAACCACAAAATTTCATGCTTTCAGTTTCTCCGAGAGTAGGCAATGCTGTGATTCGCGTTATTTGAGAGTATCCTTGTAAATTGAATTCCGCAGTGACGAGACACTGCTCAGTGAAAATATTTTGGCAGACCCCTTGATGAATGAAGCAGGTTTCCGAGTAATGCAAAGTGTCATTTTAATGCTTCCTTAAGAATCAATTTGAGAGATCTTTGTGTTCACGAGAACGAAACTCTGTGCAAAGTTTGACGATTCAGAGGTAAGTAGATGTTGGAGCAGGAAGAGGAGAAACAACTGTTTACCTCTGGACACCCTGTACATTTTGGACAAAGACACCTCAGCGTAGGACACTAACTTTTTTCAAAATCCACGGCTACATCTTCATTTCCTTTTTTAATTTCGTGAAACACCTGCAATGTAGGAAAGCAGACTGTGCATAAACAGTAGGTTGCATTTGTCTCTCAGTGCTTGCGGCCAGGGACTGAAACCAAAACAAATATCGGTTCGGTTACGGTTCAGTGTCAGAACTCTCAAAGCATTTTCGGTTACGAGATTCACTGTTTTAATATTTGTGGTTACCGGTAACCAAACAGACATCATGGTATCTTAAATGATCACACTAATACAGTTCATAACTCATAAAGGACGTACGAAATACACGTCATACAATGCCTATGTCATCCGATTATGGGTCTAACCCAAGTGCATAAGATCGTATGCTGCCTACACAACCTCTGAATGAAAAATCCATGATGAAGAGATCGACTTTAACAGAAGCGATACAACACAAGAATGCGATACAAATATTGCGTGCAAAGTTGTTCGTGTTAACGCTTGAACTGATTCATATGAACCGGTAACCGAAATCAAATTTTTCGCTTCAGGTTACGGTTTCGGTTAATTGTTGATGGCAAATTGAGGTTACAATCTGGTTACGGTTCTTGAAAATATTTGGTTTCCCAAGCGGTTTTCGGTTCCGTTCCGGTTTCAGTCCCTGCTTGTGGCGTAGCACAAGCTATAACAGCAATTGGAAATTATCAGGAAATATTAGGTTCTCTGATACCAGGATACCCCATCTAACATGCCACCAAGATCTTGAAAAACACTGAGCACTTTGCAGCAACCAACGCAGTTTCTTTTTCGTCATATACTGTTTCACGCGGGTCTTGTTGCCACATACCTCGTAGTATCCCTCCAGGGTCCCAGTCGCCAGATCTCTGACTATTCTCAACTCCGATGGGCAAGGCGACATGTCGTACGAATATAAACTTGACACTTTAGGAGGAGCTGTGAAGATCCTACAGTGACAAGAATAAATTCGCGTTACATTAAGGTACTGGAACGTGGAAGATTATTTTTTCCATCTCACTGTTGCGTATTCTGCAGGCTGTGAAGGGGCAAGTTTTCGGAGATATCGTCGATAATGTTCTCGAGCTCCGTTTTGACATCTGGTACGACTGGTGGAATTCCGAACGGGAACTGAAACGAAATGGAGCGCCAGCCTGCTCTTCCTCAAATGAATATTAAATATGTTTCAAATAAGGAATGTACGGAACACACTCTGCATGAAGCACAGAGCTTGGCATTCGATGATGCAGACTAACTTACCGCGGTATCAAACAGCGAAAGATCATTTTCTGTCTCAACCACAACATCCTTGCCGTTTAGAATTTCGATGAATCTTAGGTTGTCCGGCAATGCTTCCATTGTGTGGCGACCTTTTTTTCAAAAATACCTAGGCGGTTGTGCATGTGCTGCACACCCTTTTTGGCTTCTTGGGAAGATGACCTGCGAGCTCAGCCTGTTGGACAGTTGTTGTGGTTAGGCGTTAGGCACGGCCGTCGCTGAAAAGTTCACGAAGGAACTCAAACGTACACAAAATACTCCACGGAAAGGACATATCGTGCGCCGCAACACAGAGCCACTGAGACTGAGCGCGGCAAACGAAAAACAAAATCAACCTCTCATGCAAAATCAAAATACGCGATAAACCGGAAGCCGAAAAGAGCAGTCGTGCCACCTAACGTGTAGAGTTTACAAATCGAAACCGAAACCAACCTGCATGAACATAACGTCTGCTTTCCCTGGATTTCTATGGGCACGCAGCAGGTAAAGTCCTGTTCCCATGTGCTATAATAAATTTACTGACTTCAATGAATGTACCATACAGCATCAGTGAAGAGGTGCTAAAAGCGCACACCACCTGCAATTAGAATGGCTCGAAACCCCGTTTCTATCATATTACCAAAACCCAGAGCGCCCTGAGCTTTAGCAATTGTTTCATTGCCGTTTTGATCATTCATCGAGCAGTCTTCGAAAAGTCTCAACGCACAATGTTTTGGCTGCGCGGTGAGTCGTCAAATTTACAGAAACGCCCAGAGAAAGTAGCCGGTCCGGCCCGATCTCTGTATAACGTCAGCAGGTCTTTAGGCGATTTAGCCACGCCAGCTCCTCCCATCGGGGCTGCGGATGTCACGAACGTCCCTCGTTCACCTGAGGGGCGGTCGCATCCCTTCCAGTCAGTTTCAAAACTCTAGTGTCACTTCCTCGTCGACTACTGACCACGGTATCGAAATAATCCCACGCGAATTAGTGGCGCAATTTGACTGCGATTCAAATGAAATACAGCAAGAGCAGACGCCGGATGCTGAGTGCGTGCGGGAATTCGGAAAGGGATGCCGCGACCGTCGTCTGGACTGCGCCTTTAGCGCCTTTCTGGTTTGAGCACCGCGCTCTCACCCGCCCGTTAGGGAGTGACGTCACGCTAATCTCGTTGTCGCTGGAGCTTCCACAGGCTGGCCAACTAACATAATGGTTGTGCTTCAGAGGAGAGTTTCTGGGTGCACCTCACTTTAAAAGAATTTGTTTCTATAGAGGGTGTGCAGATCAGAGGCCTCTCTCATGTGCAACAGGTGCATCATGCAATTATTAATTTGCAAGGGCTCATGTTACTTGTTTCGCCAGCAAATTTTTTTGGAGGGGCATTTCACTGCTCCTTTAAGTGACTGCTCAAATTAATGTTTGATTGCAACTAAACAAAACAAGGTATCTTTTGGTATGTGACTATGTGTGCATGCTTACAATTACACTTTCTTTTTTTCTTAATAAACATATTCCCCCCATATTCCCCTATAAGAAACTAACATATCATCTGAAGTTTCAGGGCTGAGAAAGGGTCAGATACCGTTGGGATAAGAGGTAACGTTGGTCAGTTTAACAAAACTTCTGTATCTGCCAATGCGCAACACACCAGCTTGTTTGCAGAGTTCAATGCCGAACAAAATCTGCGCTTTCAGAAGCTGCTGCGATAAATGACCTGGCTTACGAAACAGCAAACACTGGCAATTCACCGAGATACCATCTTTTGTTTCTCTTTTATCGCTTCAACATTCTAAATTTTGAAGTACAAGGCGTGTGTGTGTGTCAGAAAATATACTGCACATGCTCATAAATGGAAAAGGCAGGACTACAAAGTCGAAAAATCTTTCAAATTTTTATAACAAATATCTTCCCCGTGCAGGAGCGCTGCACAATATGATACAGTACCTTCATAATGTGTGACACAAAATATGAAAACAAACACTGTGGAATGGTGGCCCATTCTTATGTACAAACGTGTTCTTTGAGGCGGAGGACGATGTCATGAAGTTCCCAACTAGGTTGGCCACACAGAGAACAATAAATAGTAATGTCTATACAGGCAACATGCATGGTAACAGTGAAAGTATTGAGCTTATGATCTTATGTACATTAATGTTCTGCTTATGTACATTATTAACACACTGGTATAAACATCTCCGAGGTGAGTGAGGGGCTACGGCAGTCGAGGTCCATTGAAGCCCGGATGCAGGAAGGTGCAGTTAGCACCGTACCTGCAGTTGTTGGACATGAAGTATTTGCAGGGAACACGTGGAGTCTGATTGCGCATTCTGGGATCTGTTGGGAGACACACAAAAAAAACGGAAAAACATTGAGACATCACATTAACAGAGTTACAGAGATTGCGAAACTCGTAACTAAGTTACAATTACAGTTACCGAGTTACGGTAACTTGGTTGGTTTGCAGTTACCACTTCAGAAACAAAAAATACATTAAATGCTGGTAAAAAAAATTGGTAACAGTTCTACTGTGAAACATCAAGTACATCACACGCTTGTCACACTCGAGTGGCTGTTGTTTTTCTAAATTATCGTCAGTAAGCTCCCACCACTTTAGACCAAACACATACTTTCCAACGATAAAAGGTTGTTCAGCAGGAGCACATTGCCGTCATAACGTTCTATGGGATGATGTGACCATGTTTAGAAACTGATTCTTGGGAGAATATGATGCTACCTTTTCTAACATAATTAGTTCCATCCTACAGCTAACAAAAGCATTACTGCAACTAATTACCAAAAAGATAACTAGTTACCAGCTACTTGGAATTTAGTTTCTGCCCAAGACGAAGATATGAACGTGGCTTTGAAAAAATAAAAAGTATTTTTTGTGTGTGTTTGTGAGGGGTAATTATGTATGATGTGTTGGGCTGATGCTGCTATCTGCTGTGAAAAACGAGTTAATGCAGACTAATTAAAAAAAAAAAATCCAGGAGCACATGGCACACTAGTTTTGTGCTCCTTTGGTGTTCCGACAAAACATCCTGTAACTCTGAACGCATTCATCTGTTCCAGAGTGAAAACGACAGGATATTACGATAAGTTTGATTACACGCAAATCTAATTATTCTAGTAATGGGGCACTGCAGTGAACACAAACGTGTCCCAAAATGCCAGTTTTCCTATATGATTCCTATATCATCGTCATATGATCCCCATATGATTGTCAAAGGTCCTCCAACTCCACTAAAGTTGCTGCACTGGCAAAAATTAAAGCTTTACAACAAAAGCAAAAAAGACAGAGCTTACAAAAAGCAGGAGAAAGATACAGGCAAAAATGAATGAAAATAATGAAGAAAGATGTTTTTAAACAGCTATATCTAGCACACAGTTCACCACACTGCGTTTGGAGACTCGTAGCAGACGACAAGCAGATAATCCCTTTCTCTATTGATAAGCTAGTAGAAATTCACAAAGTACAACGGTGACTCTCTTTTTCCAAATTACAGCCACTTTATTGCATCTGCTTGCATGTTTTTTTTTTGTGTGCTTTAAATTTTTTAGTTCCAGATGTCGATGCCCCCATTGAACTGTCGGTCCGTGTTCGCTGCAGTCCGATATCTCGACGACGATGTTTTATAACGCTACCAGCACCGCCTGGTGTAGAATGGGAAGAACCCTAGTGTAATAATTACGGTTATTGTGATACGTGTCATTCGCCTTCTTTCACGTTGAACACAGTCACGAAATAAAATGTAACTATGTCGCAGCTTCTTTGTTTGTTTTTCTTCTGTGCCCTCACTAGCTTGCCGAGCACCTGTCTGTACGTCTGCTACGAGTGTGCAATGGCAATTAATTATCTCAGAGCCTAAAGATTTAGGGTTTAACCAGTTTCTTCTTTTTTTCTTCTTGTCGCTTGTAGCGTCCTATGGGATCTGGCCGCTACGGACCACCATTTTATCACTTTTTATTTGTTTTTTACGTGTTCTAATATGCACTTTTATAACATGGAACATCGAAGGAAAAAAAAAAACAACAAAAAAGAAGCGGTAGAAGAATCACACTTACTACGATTCCGAGGTCCCGGACCACCACCACCACCTCCTCCTCGTCCCATCATGTGGCCCATCGGGCCCATTCCCATTCCCATGGGGCCCATGGGCGGGAGAGGTCCGCCGTAAAAGTCGTTTCCCTCGTGGGGGGGTCCACCCCCCATCATCCCCCAGTCCCCTCCGGGGCCACCCATCATTCCGCCCATGCCTTGCATCGGAAAGCCATCGAAGGTCTGAGGCGGGGGACCCATCATGTTCATACCTGCAATATTTCAAAAATTTTCGTTTCATTTCGGGAAAAAAATACCAGGCTCTGATGCTTCAATCTCCAGACGTTCCTGGCAGTTCAGGCAACACAATCTCAACCCAAGAAGGCCTGATCACTAATCGCCGTGCCATGCCAGTAACCATGCCCCATGTGCTGAAAGTTGCGACTACAGGCATCCTGCGTTCTTTGTCCTTTTATTTATTGATGTTCGTACGCTATGTCGTGTTACGGCATATTGTATAGTGGGGATGCACGAACACAAACACAAAGCAAAAAAGCTAGTCTGGTCACAAACTGGTCGCAATGACATGGTCAATGTCGTGCGCGGGACTAGCAACTACTTAAAGAAAGCAAAAAGAGATAACTAAACGACACGACTAGTATCAACATGAAAGCGGATAATTAAACCATCTCCAACGCTAATGCATTTCAATCACCTATGGTTTTTGTTGAAAATGAACACCTGAAAACATCTGTTCCGTAGAAATACAACGTAAACTTCCTGTGGTTGTCCTTTAGAATATCAGTTCTGTCGTTAGCAGTGTCCAGCTAAAAATTGAAGCCGTAGTTTCTTTCTTCAAATCGATAATCGTGTTTAAAATCATTTGTGGCAATTTGCTGTAGTAGACAACACACACCTTGAGGAGGCATCATCTGGTTAGGCGCCATGCCAAAAGGACCGTTTGACATCATCTGTTGTTGTTGTTGCTGCTGCTGCTGTTGCTGTTGCTGATCGGGTACCCCGACAGGGTTGACCAGAGTATCATTCAGGGGCGGACCCTTAGCTATGGACATCACCAGGTTGGACAAGATGGGAGGCAGGCTACTAGTGATGCTATTGCTGTTATTGCTCACTACAGTGCTGGCCTTGGGCACATCCATGTGAGAGTAGTCCAGGGTTGCAGCTGGGCCATTCTCCTGAAAGAAGTCACGCAACGTTAACCACAATCAGGGAACAGTTCTTCGTAGTTCTCGGTCTACAATGCACACATAAATGATGATTAGAGCCTGAAGTTTTCGGGAATTTTTTTTCTTCTAAATTCGGGGAGTAAAAATTGGGTAAATCCACGCGAAAAAAACTTCCAGTACGCTAAATTCGGGGTGAAATCGAGCTCAGTTACTCAAACTAGCTGAACTATTTCAGTACAAATGATGATGTAACATTCCTACAGACATCTCAGGGAGGGCAATTTGCCGGGTAAAAATCGAAGTTTCACCCTAAAGAGACTACCTTCAATTCGGGATGTAAATTCGGGGAAGAATCGGGGTAAACCCTAAAACTTTAAGCTCTAATGATGATTTAGCTTTCTGCTCACATCTTCCAGGGGAATAGTCTTGGCATCCTGCGTCTGAACCTGTTCTCCGTCCGGTTCGTGAGGAGAATCCGGGATCCTGAGGGGAAACAGAAACAGGAGGGTTGAAATTAATTTGCGCACGAAACATTGCACACCGTATAACCGTGCGCTGCTATGTATGTGTGTCGTCCTTCTGTATTTCCTCAAGTTCAAGCACATTTTTCAATCGCAATGCGAAATCAGTTAGCTCGCAATGTCAGTACCAGGGATCGGAACCGGTATTTTTTTCGGTTCGGTTCGGGTTCGGGTTCACGCATATTGGTTCGGTTCGGGTTTAGCTCCGCTGAACCGAAATTATCAGCTTGAACCGGTTGAGGTATATCGGTTCGGTTCGGGTTCGGCTCAGGGAGAACCCCCCCACCCCCGCACATACACAGACAAAAAAAAATCTGTCAGCGGTCGGGGCATTTATAGGGATTGGAACAGTTACTTTTTTCGGCCTCGGTTTAACCGGTCCACGGGCAGTAATTTTGCTACATGCAAGCAAGCTTACGCTCACCGTACACGATTGTAAGAGAAAGGTGTGAGATAACCGTTCAGGTGAGCAAAAAAAGGTCGGTCAGTAGTAAAATTAATTCACCTCCGAACCGATTCCCGAACCGGTAACCGTATCAATTTTTTCGGTTCAGTTCCGGTTCGGCTCAGGACAAGCAAAAAAATCGTTCGGGTTCGGTTCGGTTCGGGTTCGTCAGAAAATAACGGTTTTTTCCGGTTTTCGGTTCGGGTTCAGTTTCGGTTCCGATCCCTGGTCAGTACAGCTCGACTTGTCAACTTGTTGGAGCAAAAGTGTACAGCAGTTGACAACTACACGTACATTTCCTTGGAGAAGTAGATCTCCTGCAGGGTGGTCAGCTGCTTAGCCTTCTGTACTTCCTTCTCCTGGCTGCCGCTGCCGACCTCCACCAGGGGCTCTGGCAGGTCGATGCGCCGGGGCATCGTGAAAGGAATCGTCTCTTCCATGCGATCGCCCATGAAACGGCGCGCAGACTCCACCGCCTGCCGCTCCCGCTTCATCTCCATGGATTTCATCTCGCCAAAGTTCTGCATTGTGTTCACGTTAACTGGAAAGCAACAACGGGGAAACGATTGTCAACATCCTGCCAGATCATACCGACAGTACCACCCGTACCGTACCGAATCCAAGTACTACTGTAATTTGTAAAAGTCCCAGCACAATTGCTAATCTTCCCGACTTTCTCGAAACATAATCCCTCACAAGACTTTATCGTGACAGTCAGCACACAAACCCACCATTCATTCTGCTCGTTTTCCTCAGAGAATACGACACTTTTTTAATATGAATTTTTTTTTAAATCTGACATCTGTAAGTAGTTTATGACCGGACGCAACTCTGACCTCAAAATGAGTCAACCAACTCACCTCTCTCAGTCTCGTCCATCTCGAAGTAGTGGAACTGCTTCAGCTTGCTGTCTTCCACCCACCTCACGGTCTTCTTGGCCTTTTTCCTCGTCTGCGAGAGGATCGAGTTTGTCTTCTCCGCCTTCACCTCCTCTCCCTCTATCGTCTCCTCTTCCTCCGCCGCACCATCCGCCGTCGGAGTGGGCGGCCCGCCTTCCTCGCTCCCCTCTTCCTCCACCCCGTTCTCTTTCTCCTCCTTGACCGTCCCTCGTCTTCTCCGTTTCACTCCCTTCCCAATCCCTTCCTCCTCCTCCTCCTTCTCTTCCTTGACCTTCGTCTCCTCCTCGCCAGTTTCGAGAGTGTCCTTGTAGAACTGGAACTTCGGCGGAGTGTTCGACGGGCTCGTCGGCGACGTCGCCTTTGCTCCCGCGGCTCCCCCCGTTGCCGAGGGCTTCCGTTTTCTCTTCCCCGGGGCTGCGCCGGCAGCCGGAGTGGCGGTGAGGGCATCCATGAATCCGCCGTCTTCCTGCAGCACGTGGACCGGCTTCGGAGCAATGAGCTTGATACCCCCGGGGGGAGGTGTCACATGGTTTGAGTCCGCGTTCAGGGACACCAAGCTAGACGGTTTGACCTTTCGTTCCGTGTGGACGGTGGGGGTCAACCGCTGCCGCGCGGAGAGAACGGCGTTTTTGTCTACCGGCGGCCGACCGGTCGGCTTCTTCGATCCGGCCTTTGGAGGAGGGAGGGCCGCTTCTTCCAGGCCGGTTGACCGGAACTTGGTCTGGAACGTCTTAACCGTCTTGGGCCTCTCGGGTTTCGCCTTCTTCGGCGGTTGTTCGGACTTTGAGCCCTCCTCGGGAGACGTGGACTCCGTGGACTCCTTCGAACGTTCCCTCTTGGCTGCGGGGGACTTGGGAGAGTTTGAGTTCGAGGAATTCTTCAGTTTCTTCTCCTTTTTCTTCGAGGACTCTACAAGTGAGAGAGACAGAGCAGTTGAGAGATCAATACTTTGAGTGAGAAAAGTCTTGTAAGTTTTGTTCGAGTAAGGAAGCTTTGTTCTTAGTTCCCCAAAATGCAACCACCTGTTGCTGTCGCCATGATTTTCGTGCCTTGACAAATGGATACTCAGTGCGCATGTTTCCGTCTTCTAGTTTAATGCGGTGCAGTGTATATAATAAATAAATAACAGTAAATACATATCTATCATACATAACCATCAACGCATATACAATTATTACGTCAGTTTACTACAGTTCCTCACTCAAAGACTGCTTAAATTATTTTTCCCACCGGTGATTCCATCTTTTCTGTTACTACACTTTTAAGACGGAACTTCACCACACAGCATGGTGAAGGTCAAAGCAAAGGTTTTCAGCATGGTCCCGATTGTGTTAGCTCCCCTTCAATAGCCTTGTCTTCTGCGGAATGTGGTTATCTAACTGACAGTCGCACAGATCGTGATATCGCCGTTTGAGTGTGCTAACCCTGCTGTCATTGCTGTTGACGTCATCATATCTTGTAGTTCTGATGTTTTTTTGTTCCTTGCATTAAATTTCGTCAGTTGAGAGTAAGCTGTTTCTGTTGTCGTGTCTCCTACTTTGTCCGACGTCCCCCTTGGCAGCCTAAACTAGTAATGGTGAAGGTCAACTATTGCACGAATGATACCGTCATTTGTGGAAAGTGGACGCCTTTTTGTGACGAATAACGTAACTGCGTAAGGTGTACGCCTCCAGTTTTTAACAAATCGGGGGGCAGAACAATGTCATTAGGGATGGTGGTTGGCTAGGAGCGCGCTATGTGGTGAAGTTCCGTTTTAGGATCCAATAGGACAATAAGACATTGAACATTGACATTGAAGACGGCATAGAATTTGAATTAGAATCAATCACAGGTAACCAGATAGTCACGAACCTTCCTTGGAAGACTTGATTGCTCCGTCCTTCAACCCGTCCCCCTTGATGAGCTTCATCCAGCCCGACACGACCTTCTCTGCGGTCGTCTTCACTTCCTCACTGGCACTCTTGGTAAGTCCCTTCACCAGCTTGGGCGTGCTGTTCTCCTTTAACCGTTCCAGGGACATAGGAAGGACTTGGCACAGCTTCAGGAGCTCCAGCAGGAATGGAACATTTTCTGCGGCCTTCGCTTCCTGAAGCCAGCAGTGGATGGTGGACCATCCGTCCAGCTCCAGAAACACCTCCAGGATGTCCGGTGATGTGGCACTGAGCACGTTACAGTAGATACAGCGGCTGACCAGCTTGCGCGAAAACTTTTTCATCAGACTGTAATGAGAACAACATGCATGAACGACGTGTGATGACGGATCAACGTGGTGGGTGTTCTCTGCAGCAGTGTGCAGAACGCTGCCTCAACACTCGGTGGAGCTTTTCCATTCAGCATACAGCATTCAAGCTGGTGATGTAAAAGCAAAAGTTTAGCACAATGAATGTGCTCAGGTACAGTCACTGTGTGTGCATATCATAATGAGGCTGGATTTATAATTCTTGCATGTGGTCACTGCTAAGATACATAGCTGTAGAGGTCCACAGCAGAAAACTTGAGATGTAATGATAACTTGTGTGTGTGTACCTCATCACAGCATGCTTCTTACATCACTCTGCGGGTCTAAACTTGGGTCTAAGTGTTTGTGTATCATTTGAATAGGTATTCACTATGCATACTCAGAATTTCCCCAATGGTTCAAAATTGTGGGCAAGAAAATGCCAATATTTTCCAATTACAGCTCCGCTTGCACTTTGTACGTACATGCACTTTTAAATCCATTAGGCACAATGCCGCTCCCACCTCTACAGTCGGGCGTAGAAATAAATTTTCGTGCAATAGCATGCCTTCGTGGGAAGTACAGACAGACACATTTCCACGTTAAGAAGCTTTATTTCTCATTGCTGAAAAATACAGTTTATAAAGATACAAAACAATACAATAATGTTAGCACAGGTCTAAAGTATAGTCTACAACACAGTCTTTTTTTCCAAAGAGCTCTAGACCTGCTCCTGGTATTATCCCATAAGATATGTCCAGTGGCAGTTTGATCTGAGAGTATTGGGTGCTGTGCACCATGACCACCCAGGCACCCCCCACCCCCACCCCTCAACATGGGGGGGATGGGGGAGCTGAAGTTTCAAGGATTGGTGCACCAAAAACATTTTGCATACAAAAATAAAAATAAAATTAAAATAAAAACAGTAAAATGTAGTAAGGCGACATGTCCTAGGCATAGTGCAGAATTCCCATGCAGCTATGCAAAACAGCTTCACCTTAGTGCATTCAGTTACTTAGGCAATGGCCAGTTCTCCTCTACATCTGTGAATCAGATACAGACATGTCTATGTTTCAAATGTGTCTTGTGTCAGAGGGGTAGTGATGCAACTAATATATTCATGCCAAGGACATATTCTTCCCACTAAAAAATGTTACCTGGAGTAATCAAAATACATGCTGATGAACATACAAATGCTGTAGAAATATGCTTACAAGGGGCTATCAGCATCAGTGATTTATCCAAATCCCCCCCCAAAAAAAGCAATCTGGACCGCCCCCTAAAATTTTGAGGTTACACAATGTTGTTAAAAGCATGTAACTACACATCCTTGCAGAGCCCCCCCCCCCCCCCCCCCCATATACACAAGGACAAAATTCTGTAAACAAGTGATCAGCATCCTATGTATGAAAGGGAGTGGTATCCCTCTTTCTCTATCTCTATGTATATCTTTGGCATTGAAGAGGGGGGGGGGGGGGTTCGACCCACCTTCAGACGCCCCTGAATGACCATGCTCGCACTGGGAGGAAAATCGGTACCAGGGAGCCAAGTTCGTTCAGTGTAGAGATAACCTGATGAGTCAAGAAAAATCAGAACACGTTTATTTGGCAGTGGGCAACACCGAGCGCAGCGCTGTCCAATAGGCACGTTCGATTACTGATCTCCAACGCATTATCTCTACACTGAACAGCTCTCGATTGTATATCACGTGCACAATATCAGAACGTAAAAAAAAAAAAAAAAAAGATAAGGAAGTCCGGAGTCCGGATACACCAGGTGATGTATTTGTTGCTGGAAACTCTGGTGGAACGTGCGTTAGTTAATGTCGACCAGAAAGCGACGCGGCCATGGCAATGGAACGTAGACCCCCTTCCCCCCCCCCCCGTTTTGTGCGTACGGAATTCATCACCCCGTTCCTTTTCATGGGGGACAGAAAGCGACCCGTATGCCTCTGAACAATGCCATATTCCAAGAGAGACCACGGAAGCTCCATCCCCATCCTGACAGCGAACCACCCCTGCCTCGGTCTTCGACCCGTCTCACCTCCTCATCTACCTCTCCCACCCCTATAGCCGTCCCCCCTCTCCCTCCGAGCCCTCTCGCTATTTGGGGGCGGTCACCCCTCTACTCTCCTTTATCCCGTCTGCGCCCCAACAGCGCACGCGACACGCGGTGTTGCGTGCGCCTCCCGAGTGAAAGCAGTTGCCCCTGTCGTCTGCAACGCTTCGTCAGAGCGCCACGCAAACGGCGTAACACAACCGGAGGGGGAAAACGTCGCGCCGCGGCATTTTCGTCTACCAAGAGTAGACTCAGTCGAGTCCAATAAACACACACGCATCCAAATGGAACCAGGAGAGTCCGCAAATTTTGGCAGACGACACAGGCCCACCCTTGAGCTCCCATTGGTGGAAACTGCAGAGAAATCAAAACTGGGGCAGTTGCACTTTCACATGGCGCGTCGCATCACCGTTGGCGGGGGTGTGTTATCTACAACCTGCCCGTTGCATTCCCTCTAAACGGCGGCGATAAGAAATGCACGAACTGTCTAAAAGTGATTTCAAGCCAGCCAGAAAAGTGCAATATATGTGTGTACCACCTTCACCGATAAAAAAGCGCTTTGCGCAGTTTTTTTTTCTTGTGTGTGTGTGTGTGTGTGCCCAATTAGCTAATTTGTCGCAATCTTGCTGCTGACATCTATCCAACTTCCGGCCAGCAGACAGATTTCGTTCATTCTCATTATCTTCTTGCATCACAGCAACGCCACCAGACTGGTGAAATGGCTCGACTGAACTGCTGCTCGCTCTTATTGACCATCACTCCGCAAGAGAGCTTGTCGGACCCTGGATTTTTTTTTCGAGGCGCCGGGAGGTCGGGTCTTGAAGCTTGAACACCGTGCTACAATGCACTGCCTAACGTCAATTGAAGCCCTTAGCGGAGACAGAAATTGAGTGGCGAGAGGACAGGACATCCGTAACTCCCCCTCACATCTAGATCCTCTCGACGGAAGCGCACGGAGTTTTCGCTTCCACGGTTGTTCTAACTTTAGCCCGTCTCGTCGATGTATTCTTTTGAGACTCCTTTGGATTTTGTCGCCCATGTCACAGAGGAGTCTTCGTAAAATGAGTCGAGAAAGATTTTGACTCTCTTTTTATTGCTTTTCAAATTGACATAGTAGCCCCTTGGGAGAGAAGAGAGGAGAAAAACTTTCCAATTGCTTTTTCTTTTTTCGTGGGTTTTTTTTTTTTTTTTTTTGCTTCTTTCGTTGAGACTGTCCTCCACGTAAGGGAAGTCCATACTTCAACCAGGGATCGTTTGTGGAGGGGAAGCACTCTTGTGGGTACCGCTCACGGGGCTCGGAGGATAAGTACTCGATCACTGTGACGGAACCAAGATGCTCAAGGAAGTGAGGCGGATGATAGCTCCCATAATCAGGGGATGTGCGCAAGATTTTAATCTCGGTAGAGGAATTAGCCGTATCTGCTGGTTTTTCCTTTTGTTTGTTTGTGTTTTTTTTTCGTTCTGGCAGGTGTCCTTTTTTGTCGGGGTGGAGGGGGGGGGGGTGTTGCGGTACCTTCTGGAGTTGCTAGGGGGTGGTGGGAAAATCCTTGCGTACATGACGTCGGGGAAAATGCGACAAAACAACGATGACAGGCACACACAAGACAAGCCGCAACTTTCAAACGTTTCTTTTCTTGCTCCCTTTTTCCACTAGTACATCTTTTTCTCCCAACGATTTCAAAAGAACCACTCAGAGTAATTGATTAATCTCGTATTTACTGGTCAATGCGGCCGTTGGCATACTAACACAGGATGTCCCGCGTATTTTTACTACGTCTCCACCACGTGCCTCATGGCGAACCATCCCACAATCTATTACGACACTTCCGTGTGATCAAACCTGGCATTGGACCCACTAAATGCCGCATTAACCAGTAAACGAGATTTAATCAATTACTCGAAGGTGGTTCGGGTAACATCGTTTGAAGGAAAGAGGCAGTGGAAAGGGGAGCAAAAGAATGAAAGGGAGTTTCCTGTTAATGCGCATTTGTGTTTCGAGTAAAACGATTGTAAGTTGCGGCCTGTCTTGCGTGTGTAAGTTTTCGTTGTTTTGCCAGTTCTCATTTTGTTTAATTTTTTTCTAAGGGTATGTACCATTTTTTTTTTTTTTTTGTAAGGGTATGTACTAGCGATGGGCCAACCTTGTTTTGTTTCTCGTTAAAACTGGCGCCCTCAGGAATCCGCCGAAAGCCTGATTGGCCTAAAAACTTCCAGATCAAACCCGCATAGACGGTAAAGTCAGGACTGTTCAGCACATCGAGTGTCGTTGCTGATAAAAAAAAAACAAAAAAACGCAGTAGGCTAGACCCTGAGCGGACGAGAATTCTGATGTTTTTGAACAAAAATCTGCATTCATTTAAAACATTCAGCTGTGTTTGCTTGTTTGTTTACATTGCTCTAGACTTTGAAAGAGTTCAGCCAGGAACTCTTACATTGCCAGTTTAAAAGTAACATGGTTTTGCTCGCGATTATTTGTTTCATGGAAATAATTCAGACTCGAGAGAGTTTACGTATTTCCTGTAGTCGATGAACAACACGTTAAATAAATTTCATTTAGGAAGATGGGCATGTTTTCTCCTGAAAGTGAACCGTTATTTAATTTGTTTTTCATTAAACAGAAAGACAGCAAATTCTGCTTCAAAACACTTTTCAGTAAAAGTGCTTATCAACTTTTTCTTTAAAGAAAAGATTCGAAACATTCGAGATTCGAAAAATTCTGGATTCGTCCCATTTCTAGTTATGTCCTAAACGGGCCCTACTTCGCTGCGTATATGATGTCCCGCGTGTGCCAGCCAGGCACTCCTCATTTCATCGTACTCCCGACATCAAGCATGCGTAAACTGATAGCGCAAGGTCATGTAGTTCGTTTTCCGGGGATTTAAACGAAGGCGTCGTGCGGCGCAGATAGAACTATAACGATTGGTGCTCATCAAGCGGTATAGTACCCACACCTGCTCATCAAGCGGTAGTTGCGACGCCACGCCAGTTGGTCTGCGGATCATCTGGGGATTAGTCACGAGAACTGAAATCACAGCACTCAAGTATGACGATGCGTCTAACAAACGTGTCACAAAGCTGCAGCCTTCGTGGCCCGGGTTCGAACCTCCAATCCGGTGTTCTGTAGGCCCAAACCCGCACCGCTACAATTTCATGTTGCGCTATTGTTTCCCCCTGCGCGCGAAAATATAGCGACGTCTGCAGTTTTCAGCCGCACCCACCACCTGTTCCGTGTTGAAAGCAAAATAGAAAACGCGTCCGGCTATTTTCATCTCAGTCACGTGAGCTCCCTGGGGGTCACGTGCTCGGAATAACCAATGCTAACATGGCGGACGCTAGTCTGAGGGAAATATATTGACAAGACATTTTGCCTGCCCGAAAGAACCCCCCCACTTCACTACCTTGCATGCATTACCTAATTGAACTTCCTCGGAGAAAGCGATGAACCGAGGCCCTTTGTACCATGCCACCTCACTGCTCGATTCCCACTGCTTTTGGCAGTTTTCTTTTTTCTTTTCTTTTCTGCTCGTGCTGTTGATGTGGTGTGTGCCATGGCTCGAGCATGGACACAACACAACGAAGTAGCACGGCTTGTTGGATGACATCTCAGTTTCGGGCGGAAATAGCTGCGGGCAATTTGCGTCGTAATTTTTCATAGTAACTATCTGAGGGATGCAGTAATGAACGGAAATCCATCCTGTCTTTCACGGAGAGGCCGCAGAGAGAGCACCCAACGATGGACTTCCTCCGCCTCCGAGGGACGTACGAAACGCCAGGAAGGTGCTGGCGTGAGAGGACCACGTATGCTTCATTCTCAAGTATACAACTCGAAGAAACTGGGAAGAAAAGCACAAACACAAGAGTGGCGAAGGCTAGGGGACCAATAAGGGACGTTGCGGGAAAAAATCGCCTGGAGGAGGTGGCCACCCGATACAAAAGCGAAACCATGCGGTACCTATCCGCCAATACACCTCTGACGTCAGTGTTCCACAGCGCCACCAATTTGGTAGAGTTGAACTACGCTCAAAGCGCGTGTGTGTGCGGGGGGGGGGGGGGGGTTGCGTCCGGAAGCCATGGTCCTGAAGGGATTACGACGGTACCTGAAAGGGACCCGGCCTTCAGTCACACTTTTCGTTCAATAGGATGCAGCCAACAAGTGCCCATTCGTGAAACCCAGCCCTCCCCTTCAGATTTGTTTCTGTTTCAGTCTGTCTACCAACGCCATGACGACGTTTCTCGGGTAGAGATCTACTGGGTGCATCCCCAGTACGTCACAGCACATTGTAACTGATGGTAATGATGAGGGGGAGGGGTTGAAGGGGGTAGGATGGCATAGATGCGGTAGATGCGGGCAAGCTGGGAACCCTGAACTTTGTGCTTGTCGTATGTCCAAGCTCAGGCTTCAATGGATTTGAGGGGGGACTACTGAACGGCCGAGGAGAAGGAATCACATATCCATATTCCAGAAAAACCCCTTACTCGAAAATAGATACGCCTACATTTTTGCTTCTTTCGGATTCCCAGCTAAAGCGTCACGGTAAGAAACGGTACATACGGAGGCGACAAAGTAACCAAGCAGCAGACTACAACGGTAGCGGCAAAAATGATTTGTGACGGTGTGTGTGTGTGTCTGTATCGTCCCAGTTTGTAGCTCGCCTCAACAAATTTTCCTTGTCCACATTAGATAGCGGTATCTGCGGTTTTTCTTGGAGTCCAAACGGAACCTACGAGACTAGACTGTCCTTAGGTTCTAGTTTTGAAGCTAACGGACGACAAATACCGTAGTATGAAATGGGGCTTATGGACACAACCTGCAAGAGACATCGTCGTCTGCAACGTATCCTGCTGTCGTCTGCATGTTCCGACAGTCAGACGATCGGCGTGTAAGCGCAAAATTTAGAATCCACGACCTCAAATGACGTTTCACAGAACAACGCTTTCGTTTCCTAATAGCGTTTTGAGTGTTTTACTCCGCATGCCTGTGTATGCCTACTTTCGTCCGCAGCAGCAGTTGTTCGTTGCTAGCCATGAGGTGAACGTTTTGCATGGCTGACACTCCCTATGACATGCGGAGATTTTTGGTCGATCGGGATCACGGAAAGGCTTGATTGGCTTATTACGTTACGTTTTTTTTTTTTTTATGTTCATTTTGAACGACTCCTGAACTACTAAAACTCCACATTAGGGACTTCTCGCACATCAAATGCATTCTATCAAATCAAAAGATCAGCAACGTGATGCCAGCCACCTCGAAGAAATAAGGTGATTGGCCCTGTGTGTTCGGAGCACTTATAGTTCTTAACGGGTGTCATGACACAATGCAATTGGGTCGGACGCAGTCTTTTTTTTTTTTTTTTTTTTTGCCGGCTGCCAAGTGGCTGTGCAAGCCAAGAGCACTTTAGCAGCTTGTGATTGGGACACTGCCGTAGGTGCCTTTCTGACCGTGCTTCACCACCCCATCGCCGACACAAACATCGAATTATGTTAAATTTGTTCTGCGGACAAACACAGTCTGACGATGAAAGTGAAGAGAGAAAAAAAAAGAAAAAGACAAGCATGGAGTTGAACAAAAGAGCTGATAGTGTTTGCTTTCTCTGCAGACCTTGGTGTGTTCATTATTGACTGTCATACATAGTATGGTGGTGCCACCTGCATTCAGGCTCTTGTACTTGTAGTGCCACAACCACGGCCACAACACTAAAAAGTGTCAGCTGCCCCACTGCCCAGCATGCTACGAGAGCTTTCACAGTCAGCTCTCTTTCAAATCAAACAAATACCTTCATTTCTGGTTGCTCTCCATTTATTTAACCTTTCTCCTCAACAGCAACCTCAACACAGAGACCAAACTGCCACCTGTCATACCTTTATCTTCCCTAAATGCCTCAGGAATCCCAACAGCACTTACCTGTCCGCACTCCTCGTAATCTTCCAGCACTGCAGAGGGTTTTTTTACAGTCAGCCGCAAAGCACAGAAAACAACCTCCTGCTACTAGGACATCCATCCAGACATTTAAAAAAATAATAATAAGAAACTACTACCCTGCCTTTCCCCCGCAAAGAAAGGCTACCCACGCCGCAGAGTGCCGTGCAGGTAGCCTAATCAAACTGCCTTACTCTTGCCTCAGCCCATACACCAGCAGCTGCAGTGGAGAGCATCAAAAGGTTTCCTCGCGAGTTCTCTCTAGCTTGAGTCGTCGTCGTCGTCGTCACGTTCATGTTGGGGGAGAGGGGGGCTTGTCCAAAGGCAAACGTCCAACGAATGTCCGCAGAATGTCCCGGCGACGTAAAGCAAATGAGGATACGACACAAACAATACGGTGCGCAGCGGGGCACACAGTTAACACACTTCATCACAGCCTTCCGTCTCCTTTTCCGAAGACAGTCAAAGACAGGCTGTTGGATGATCCAAGGTCTTCCCTGGAAAACAAAAGCCTCACATCCGTTAGTGTCCATCCCCCTGGCCGACGACATCCCCTCTCGACATCTTATGTGTGCACACACAGTGACCGTACCCTATATACCACTGCAGAGAACAACACCACGTGAGAACAACACTTGCCCGACAGATATAAATTGTAACTTCGGAGACGCCCTACCTAGAGAGCCTGGAGACCTCGTCCGAACTGCGGATGCCACCCTCTGCGGAGAGAAGTGGCGAAAGTGCCTTCAGTAACTGCAGTGGGTCGATGGGAGCCTGGTAACAAAAAAAAAGCGAGGTGGCAATGTAGTCGGGTGCATGCAAACATGACAAGCGCCCAATGGTCGCGCTGACAGCACAAAGCTTCTCAAATATGCACTTTGCTCCTTGCACTCCTTGTAGTGGTCAGTCTTGGATTTTTGTGTGCGCGTCTATGATGTCAACACACACATACAAAAAAAAACAAAAACAAACGGGTGCCAAGAGGCCTGCTTGTCATACTTCCAACATGCCAATGAATCTCCCACACTTTCAACGGCTGATTGGGTACTTCTAGAATAGTGCGCCGTAACACTCTGAGGTCCCAAAGGCATAAGGGTCGTAACTCAGAAAAAGCACAGACTTTGCGCGCATGTGAGAGTATTTGTTTTATGAAGCCCAAGCTTTGTTGCAACCAGATGCATAACAGCAGCAATTTCTTTGCTCATGCTCGGACACGTATGGTGCAAAGGGGAGTAAAAGCCTCTCCTGCATTCAGACAAAGACGTTTTCTGGGACACAGAAGAAAAGTGGACCCATTCCACTGTAGCAAATCGGCGCTTCAAAACGCGGTGAGGATTCTTCAGCAGCAAAATACCTCGTAGAGACAGTTGGGAAACTACTCATCTTAATGAAAGTGCTAAGAGACGAAAGCAGGGACACGCAATGAGCGCAGCAATTCCACACATTTCCCAGAGACGACTTTCAACTTCACATACATTTCTACCCGATGCATTCTCCAAAGTTACATTTGACACGGCAAGTACCGCACAAAGAGTTTGCAAAGAGTCACCAGCAGTTGCTCTTCCACAAAGTGCCGTTCTTCAACTGAATTATGCAACTGCGCATTGTGAGGCTTAAGTGCTGCACTTGTCCTCATCTACTGCTACATTACTGGAATTACCAGGGTCCACCACTTTTTATTTCATTTATCTTAACGTACTGCGAGCCGCAGCTTAAGTAGGAGGGGCTTTATCCTCAATAAAACGAGTCGCTACAAATCAGCTCAGGCGTCAGACAACGAACGAAATGTTGCAAGACATACTGACAGACAAATAAAAAAAAGTTCTTCAAAAGCGCTTCAACCAAAATTAGCCAACAAGAAAACTGAAAAAAAAAAAAAAAAAAAATAGAACAGGAAACAAAAAAATTCACTCTAGCGCTTGACTAAGTTAGCCAACAGGAAAGCCTCTGGTGGTTAGTGTCCTGTTACGATACACCGTATGACATACAGAAATTTCTTGTCTCTCACTTCTCTCCATTGTAGGAAACAATATGAGTAGAGCCACAGCCATGTGTACAATTTCCAAGTGTACTCTCGCATAGGCAGGCAAATACTCGAAAGTTCTGGTTCTGGGTTCTGGCACTTCAATACGGAAGATGCCCCAAATAACACCCACTAGAACAAAAATAAAAAGAGTGCCCAATGTGAATCTTGTTAGCAGGCATGCATGGTGGTCACCGGTGCTTTTTCAGTGCGCTTAATTAGACGACACTAATTACGTGTAAGAGGACAAGATGGGAGCGTGTCATGGCCGGAGGGGACAAATTGTCAGTGGGAAATGCGAGCTCACGGCTGCCCTATATGTAATGAAAGCAGACCGTGTGGCGCCTATTGGAGTTGTGGCGGTGTCATTTTGCTGCCTCTTTAATACATGCCTGTAAACAAAGTTCTACGAACTGCCTGTATTTTACGCAAACCAATTTTAACCTATCGATTTTAGGATGTAAACTTCTCACTCCCAGTATGAAGATTGACCATACGCTGGGAAAACACGTTTATAAAAATTCACGGTGCACACAACAGGCTAAAATATAACAAAAGCATACCGGGACCGCTACCCGACTGTTATGCTCCCCTAATACGTAAATGGTACCGTTAGGCCACCTCCTGCTTCATTTCGATGAGGGAGACTGCATAGATCCTGAAACGTCGACGCTTTCGTTGTATTTTAGCCTGCTGCGTACGCATAGAGTTTTTTTACAGCTTTTATAAACACTTCCAGTATGTGAGTAAGATCTGTCTTGCATAAACAATCCCCTGAAGAGGAATACTTGACTATTCATTGTCTTATGCTGCCCAAAGTTCCATTTTCAGGCATCAAAAATGTTACGAACCAAAGTATATACAAGAGGGACAGGACCGTTGACCCATTCCATTCTTTACATACGATCGTCATTGGCTAGCCAACCCACGTGGGCTTCTCCCAGGAAGCCCACACTGCTGCACAGCTGTAGTGTAAAGGCCGACCCACATTGTGCAGATTTCACTCCGTGAAACGCTCAGTGAAAACAGTGAATTACGTGGAATATGAGGTACATATGGACACGAGAAACCAATGTTTTTGGTTTACAACTTCCGCGTTTCGAACTTCTTGAGATGTAAAATTCTGAGCAGCGAGGTTTATATGGCTTTATGATATTCTTGATTTTTATGACATTATTTTTAGTTTTTTTGCTGGTTGATAGTCCTGGCAACTTCAAGATTTCACGCTGAGCGTGACACGGAACATGAGGCACACTGGAATGTGCGCCATGTGGGTCGACTTTTTAAGAGATTATAAGCACAGAGACCTTGTAGAAAGCTACCGTAAAAATACACGAAACACTGTGGAGACACCAGCCTCAGTCTTGGCAATGGTGAGGCATTCATGCAGTGAGTGGAGGTTATGATACATTAAGTACACCTCACAAAATACTACTTCACTATTACTACTACTACTAGTATGTTTTCTGCAGCACAGGACATGTTACATTTTGCAACCGAACCAGAGTGACTGCCATTTGATGCTTGACAAAAAGCACAAGCTTATGGGATGTAACCTGCATAAAGTGACCATATTCCTCCAACTCCCAATGCAGGGCATCTGCACTGAATGAGAGAAGTTTGCTGTCAATGAGTAAAAACTGTTTTGCCCATTCCAGTGCTCCTATTTATTTTTATACTCATATTCCTAGTTGTTTTCTTTCCTGTTTTCTTACTTTACATACTACCTAGTGCACACATCATACTTCGAACAGGATGTAGTCACTTTAGTGCGCATACATATTTAGATTTTTTAAGGCAAAAATCTTGCCCCAAATTTGCACTTTCATTGCATCATTATCGTCAACGCTGCGATGACTTATAAAATGCTCCCAGTGAGGCACAGTTTGATAAGTGTGCAAAAGCGAACTTCACTTTCGACAAACTATTGGCTCCTGGCATGGCTTGTTAGCAGACACATTAGTGAGCTCCACTGGCTAGATCGTGGGAAAACGCGAGCCGGCATACTGTGCCGACGGAGTTGAAAGCTCTTCCTCCATTTAACCACGTTTTGCTATTCAAGAATAATTTCGTTGCAGCCAAAAGCGTGACCTGGCCCACCTGAATCAAGATCACCTGGTCATTTTAACCTGCAGCATATTACGCTGCTCAAACTGCGGTCTGGAAATTTGCGCAAGTTTGGCCTAAATATTTAGGCCAAGAGTAGTAAGCGCAACCACAAACGCATCATCACTTCTCCTCGGAGTGGACAGGAAACGTGCAGGTGCGTGCACAATTACATTACGCTCGCGAACAGAAGCCAGCTGGCCACACATCACGTTTTCTGGACCTCGTTCACGCAGAGCCAGAAGAGAGTCTGCCAGCGACTTATGCACCTGCCAAAGCTTCGTAACCTCCAATAGTTAGGACTCGAGGTGTAAGCAAACTCTGTTGGTCGGTTGCAATGAGAGATGCATACTTAATGTTGCTTTGCATGGAAAAGTGGACCCTGCAGGAAGTCCTCAAGTTTCATTGTAACGAAAGATTGGAGGGGAGACAAACTGTGCTGGCCTAGTACTTAAGCAAGGATGCAAGGCAGACAACCCATTATTGTCCCTATTTGTGATGCCAATGGTGCACAGTCACTGCAATGGCGTAATGGCGGCGATACAACGGTGTACAGTCACAAATCAGAAACCAGCACTTTAGCTGATGTGCAGGAACACTCTAATATTCATCCATGGCCCTTCCCTATGAAAATAGTACCCCCACCCCCCCTGGAGCCTAGCACTGTAACGTCTGTGAAAACTCAGTTTCAGCAGTACAGTGCACAGCAGAGGTGAGGAGTAATGCATTACTTTTGAGTAATGAGTAACGGTAATGAATTACATTTTGACTGAGCAATGCACGGTGGCATTACTCATTTACTTTTCCGTCGAATGTTCATTGCACCACGTGAAGGTTGGGAACATGCAGGTTTTTCCAACCGGTCTTCAACAATGAGGTCAGGCAAACAAACACTGGGGTGGGTCCTGCCTGGGGAATTCTTCCAAGAGGTCAACAGTCGGCGGTTTGTGTCATCAGTTTCCACATGGTGATATCACCTTTCTCTTGTACGCATTTGTGGATGTGGGTAATAAGTGACAAGTCCACTAGTGATTGGCTGTTTTGGTAATGTACCATGTTTGTCTTGCGCTGTCAGAGGTTGCTTTTCTGCCAGGACAGAATTGTTAAGGCACCGTGGAGTCGTGGGCTGATTTAGTGTGTATTTCGAGCCAGTTAGTCGCGATGAAAGAAATTTTGTGGTTAGCAGCAAATTATGTGCCCCGTCAAAGAAGAAGTACTCCACTAGTGTCATAGAATCTCTCGACCTCAAGAAGCATCCCCAGGTAAGCATGCATTTGAAGTTTGGTAGGCTAGCCATTAAGTGGAGCTTCTAGTCTGCACTCTGAAGCCTGTTAGTCACGAATGCCTGGATCCCACACCCGGTGTAGACTGTCCAGATAATGTCCTAGGTTTTTGTTTTTTTTCATGAAGAGGCAGTGTGGAGCGGTGAAGGTTAAAAGAGGGCCGCAGCCTAGAATCGCCAGATGAGATAGGTTCCCAACAATCAAGAGGTTGTACGTGCAGTACAACACGGGAATTCAGTCATCCGCATCCGCCGAACGTGTGTTCAGTGTGGTAAAAGATGTCCTGTCACCTAAGTGGGTAAGGCTAGCGCTAGCTAATTTTGAGCATCGACTGCAACTACGCCTCAATAAATCTCTAGTCTTTGCCTATCAGTATCGTTTCTGCACGTACTTAGGGGCACCAATTTGGGGGGAATATTCGGGAGGCAATTGCCTGTAGCAAAGAAAGCCAGCAAGGAACTCACACGTGGCAAGTTTGAGGCTTGTGCCCTAAACACGTGAATGTAAGTGCCACAGTAATGCCACCACCTGATGAGAGTAATGACATTACTAATGCATTACTAACTTCGGAAAAGTAATGTAATGCACTACTTTATATAAAAGTAATGAATAATCGTAATGCATTACAAAATAAAAGCAATTTCTCCACCTGTGGTGCGCAGCAGCCAATGTAGCATGGCTTTCAAGGAACACCTAAAGTGACCCCACAAAAACCTTTTTTTTTGCTGCAGCGTGTTCTGCAACGAATAAAACAAGGTTCCCAAAAAAAATGATGAGGGCTGGGGCATTACAGCGCACACAAGAGGTTTCTCTTCAGCACACCTTACAAAAATCCTTCACCCTCTCTCAGACAGTGTCAGAGGATGAGGGATGGAGGAGGGTGGTCATGCCTGACATTCCCCTGACATACCCTATAAGCAAGGTGTACGCCGAGAAGGAAGGGCCAGGGACACGCTAATGTCACACGAGGATCATCCCAGCCGTCGACGGCTGCTTTCTCGGAATGTTCTCGTAACTTTCATTGTGCAGTGACAGCAGATCCCACAATGGAAACACCCCAATAAACAGCCTGACGAATGAGACAGAATTTCGAGCCACACTAAATGTCACTTTGTTGCGCCTTTACCAGACAGACAAATGTGGTGCAATCCAAAGAATGATCGCCCGTCAACTGTCTGCGGCGTCTGGCTGAAGCAGACTACATTTACGCATTGCAAAGGACGAACAGGCGTTCGTCTAGAAGAGCCGTACCACGTATTCAAAGGTATCGTTCTAAGGACGCAGTAACAGGCATTCAAGCTAGCTGGTATTATTGCGATGACTGTAGTGCCTGCTTGAATTTGAGCAGTTCCGGAACAAGTACAAAAGCCCAGTAACAGCAAAATATAATATTGGTCAATACTCTCCAAACAATGTTACCTACTTTGCAAGTGTTGCAACTTTCGTGTAATCCAGTCAGGTTCATAACTTTAACAGGGCATGGGAGCACAGCGTTGTCTACACAGTAATACAGGAAAACTTTAAATGCAGGGACGAGTTTAGTCAATAGGCAACACCTGTAGAGACATTAAAGTGCAGTCTCAATGAGAAAAAAAAAAAAAAAAAAAAAACAAATCTTTAACACATCTTAATGAGGTAGTAAGGAGGAAGTAATAAAATGGAGAGCACCTCAGCAAATGCTGCTCTAATTGGTGCAACCGAGCGCTTTATGTTTTACAAGTGTGGGGGCTCGCAGCTCCTAATTTAAGAGGCAAGTGCACGTTTTAAAAAACGTCAGTCGAACCCTCTTATAATGCTTAAGCCCAAGCTCTAGCCTAGTATATTATCTACGCCTAGGCTGTAGCCAAGACCTCGGTCATGCACACATGGTAAATCTCCACTTCGCTAGCATATTTGCCGCCATAATGTAGGTCCAGAGACTTCACCCCAATTCACATCCACCGTATTCTGGGTGTTTCAAAGTTCGTATCTTGACTGCAGCAAGAGACGCGGACAAAGGTAAGTTAGAAATAAATGGGACAAACCACCTGAACCTGTACCAACTACCCCACTTTGTCCCACATTTAATAGTAGTAATCAAGTAATTTCCACGTTTTCAATGTCAGTCCTTTAAAAAGGCAGAAAAAAAAAAACAAGGAACCAACTTCGAGGGACCTACATCATGGCGGCAATTTCGCCTTTTCGAAGCTAGGGCCCTCAGCAGGGGTGAACATACTGTTGAAATGATTCCTCACGTGGAAGCACTGACGAAACGAGATCCAATTGGTTACCGGGACAAACGTGCATAAAATGTGCAGGCAGAAAAAACTAGGATAATACGAAGACAAAGTGAGTGTATACGCTTTAGCAACCTCTTCGTTGAGAAACACACGTAATATATAGCATGTGCGAACGGCATTGTTAACGAGGCTAAGCTTAGTGATATCAATAGTGATATCGGGAGCCTTTGTGAAGACAAGATCCCCTCCCAAGGGGTTGTGACATTTTGTTACTTTTCACTCAACTTCTCTACATGACATCGTTAGGTAGACAGACACCCTTAGAGACACCCAAACTTCCGAGTCTGGATCAGAGGACAAATTGCTTCAGCCACTCCCATTCGGTTCTGGTAAGCCTGCAGCCCCTATTATGCCTTTGCCATAAAACTTGGAACGCAGGTTCACATTGCGGCACATAATTGCCTTTTACATTTATCCAGCATGCCATGGGGCAAATTATCACAAGCACTCGAACTAAACTTCACGGGCCAGACAAAGTAACAGCAATGTCTGAAGCCGAAGATTCCAAAGGTATTCTATCTCCCTCCTCCTCCTAGCTCCCTCTACCATACAGCTACAACTATTTCTGCGGGAAATACGTTTAAGAATTGCCAACCATTGCACAACCCAAACAAGTTTTCACGAAGTCCAGCTAGAGGCATGTCAGTATTCTCATTATCATTATCATTGAAGCGATAGTTTGGTGCCAGAGCAGCAGTTTTCAGACAACATTACCCATTATTGGATAACATCATTGCCCATTATTAGTAAACAATGCCTTCCCATGTCCTTACGACTTCCAATAGAGCAGAAAACAAAATTCCACGCCAAGTATGAATCTCAAAAGTTGAGCAGAGATGGCAGTAAGCCAAGAAACAATTATCTTTGAAGTCTCTGGACTCGACCGAATTAAAAATAATTAGAGAAAAATAATCAAATCCATATGCATTTCGTGTGGTTACGAAATATATTGAAACCAAAGCCTGGATTTCAAATCCCAAACACTGGAGAGGGGCTAGTCCAGATTTGGTGCAGACTGAGGAATTCCAGCACGGAATTCCAGGGAAGTACTACATGGTTAGTTACCACTCCCTATCAAATTTTGCAAACTATCCTCTTTTTCATAATGGTTCTCAGAAGGTTTGCTCCTCCAACATGTACAAAATCGCCATGCATGAGCGTATATCAAAATGAGCCTTGCTCAGGAGCACAGAACTGTGTGGAACATTAAACATTACATTTTAAGAAGAAATATGTGGCTTGTATGAGGTTTGAATCCTGAATCCCTTAATGAAAATCTATATTTTTCATTTCTGAAGTATCATACCCAAAGTTCAATGGCATAGCACACCAGGGAGTCTTGTTCCCTGAGCACAACCATGATTACTCCAGAGAAAATTTGGTGCTGAATGCAAAGCTTGCAACCCTACACCAACGAGGTGGGAGGGGCTCTTTCACTCGATACACAACTAGCACTAATACATCTTCATTGTATTTAAAAGGCTCACCTACTTTGAATAGTCCATCACCCCAAACTCTCCTTAATCAGAAATTAACTGAAACAAGCGCTGTCTGAGAGCTGAACTGGACAAAGACAGAGTGCAAGACAGCAAAGCATACAAGTGGGAAGTAACCTCAACTATAAACTCTAAAGGACTCAACAGTAATCATACAGCTTCTACGCTACATTTGTTACACTGTACTCATTCATTCAGTTATTTCATATTACACTGCAGTTGTTCTTAATGCCTTCCACTCTTCAGTAATCTGACATGTTTGCAGAATACCAATATTAACAAAAAATCAACTATACTACAACTCAACCGTAATTATCATACTCAACTACACACTTAAAATTCAAATAGACTCAAGCTCAAAGACTCAAATCATTCTATTACCATCGCAATACATATGACCCCCGACAAAGCTTTCTAGACAGTGTCATGCTGGAATGCCACATCTGGCAGTAACTCAATAACAAAAGTAAATTTTAAAAATCAGCCTGATCTGATGCCGACCTTTGGCACCTTCACGGCGGGTAGTTCAAGGTAACGGTTGAGCAAAAAATTACAAGCCTGTTAACTAGTCCAAAGTTTACGAGCTATACTGATGCGATAGCCTGTCTTATTAGACAGCTAGGAGGTACAACTCTGAAGAGTAAAGCGGAACAAAGCACAAACAAAAACACTCGTTTACAACCATTAGGCTGCATAAGAATGTTACCCAATGCAGCCCCATGCTTGCAAACTGTCTTATTGCTTAACATACTTCGCTCTTCACTTTTCAGGTGTCACTGCGAACCATTATCTGTTGGTACATGATGGCGCAAAGTTCACAGGTAGAGGCAAGCACCAGATAACGTTATACAATGTCTACATCAGCACGATCCCTCCGCTTCTAGGGTCCTCAAATGCGGTGCTTGAAATCTGTGTATTCTACACGAGAAACTGATGTTCGAGGCTGGTTTGTCCCTTCAGATGACGCGCCCTTGGAAGTCACTGAGGAGGTGTGTTAGCTTAGCTCAATTGGTAGAGCCCTGGACCGGTAATCCAGAAGATGTGGGTTCGAGTCCTACAGCTGGCTAACCATTTCAGTGACTTCCCTCTTTCATCATGTATGTTCTATTTCATCATCACGTGGATATGGAGCACATTAATGCATCCATTGCATTTGCAGGAAAAAAAAAATAATAAGAAAAAGCCTACTCGAAAATGTTGCGCTATAAATGCTTTTATGAGTGCATAAACTATAACGTAGCAATGCAGCACAACTGCATTGCACAATGTGGCAACTGAAATGTCTGTGCAGCAATGTAAGGGATGTAAGCACACTGACACGCCCATCTAAGATACAGTCAGTACTCTCAACTGTCTCAGCATCTAGGAAACTTCAGTGACACCAATGCTTATGAAAAAATGGCTAGGAAGCAAGCGAGCGGGTGAAGATGATGCATAATGTAAAAAACCCCGAGACTAGGGAACACGAAGGGAACACGTGTTTGTGTCTGTCCCTTCGTGTTCCCTAGTCTCGGGGTTTTTTACATTATGCACCAATGCTTAGTTGCGAACAGTGATGTGGATGTCCTCGCATTTAGGGACATGAATGGTTGTATTGTTATCCTCATGGATTTCAAAACGTCCTGATTTCCATCCGTAAATCAAGATGTCGTACGAATATCCGTGCAGACCCATAGATAAAACCTTACACCCATGTTTTTTTTTAGTGGAGAGAGTCTTCCTCCCAGTATGACAGAGCAGGTACTGTACGCATTCAGCAACAAAACTGGTACTACCATTAAGACATAGCGCAATACTAGCAGATAGCTTAGCGCCGCTTTGAACTATGGGGACTCGCTGGAAATAAAGGAAGAGAAGGTCTCCAAGCTGTTTCAGTTCCTTGAAGGACAGTGCATTCCAGTAATCTCCCAGGATGCAATGCGTACGCAAGGAGCCCCGGGATTTTCTGAAATCGTCTATTACTGATGCCTGCACAGGAAATGTGCGTACCACGTCACTGGATCGCCAATTTTGTTTACCAGGTACATAAGACACTGGCTAAGGTTTGCAGGGTCTGTTCGGATTTCAAGAATACGATTTACAGGAAAACAAAAAGACCTTGATATTTAAAAAAAACAGAAAACAGCTCATTGCCAGCAAAAAATCACACGGATATTCTACCATTTTATGAACTACAATACCCATAATCGGCATTTAATTAGCCTAATTTGTCCAGTTAAATAATTGATGTCCAGCACCACACACAATGTCCACAGTTCCACACCCAATGTCTGGTTCCCCATTCTCAGTAATATCACAACATCTCCCCTCTGGTTTTCGAGGAAAAAAATCGGTTACTCTAGATTTGGATCCACTAAGGCGGGATCTCGTAACACACGACAAGTGACGCACTGCAAATTTTGTCACTGTAGCTACTGTCACAGCGCAGCTACCCCATCCATTTGAGAGGTGGCAGCTGCTAAATAAAAGTGCTTACCCTTATTTATTACGCGGCATATCAGTCTTCCGATATCATTGAATTCAGAGTGAACAGCCGAGGGAGAATAAACAGTAACAGTAAACTGTAATTTTGTTCATATATATGCGTCTGCGGTGACACTGCAGTTCTATCAATTTTCGCACGATGTGCAGCAGATTTTGGTCACGCACGATAACGATCGATTCAAACTGCTACTTTCCACCTCCAAGCTCGAATTTTCATTTTAATTGACAATTCAAGTTGACTCACCACCCACATCTCTTTCACTCCTGTTACATACCCCCAAATCTAGTGGATTTGGGAAAGTGCCGGGCAACTGTCACCGGCGACAGCAGACAAATATCTACGGGGAGTAGAGGCAAGATTCTGTAGCCGCTACAGTTTCCTTCTCGCTCGAGTGGTGACGCCACCATAGAATTTATCGCATGTTACGGAATCCCACCTCTAGTACACCAATGCCAACGTCGGAGTCGAACACACAGTTGGAAGACACTATTTTTCTGCAGAATTACACGTTTTATATGTGGGAAATTCACACGTTGGAAATTTAATGTGAGACAGTATTACCACATGTAGAGTTTTTTTTCTTTAGAAAGCCTCAGCCCCTGTGTAACAATATGTTTATTAAATATGTTTCAGAATAAATTTTGTCTTTCACGAGGCTGCTCTTTACAACCCGATTCAGTAGCAGCGTACGTTATTTGGGGAAGACACCAGCTTAGAAAAGAGGGCCTATTTCGCTGTCCACGCATTTTCACCCACATACTCTGAAGATCCCCATATAGATGGCACCAAAGTAGTGCTTGGCTTGCTAAAGTACGTAGTACTTATCTCCATACTTGTTTAGGGTATTTGCCTCAAAAAGTATTTGAAAATAGGCAAGGGCTACAAGGCAATGCAGTATGGTTTCTGAATGCCAAAGATGATACTTTCTGGCTGTAGCTCCAAAAATTTGAGTACCACAGACACTTAGATATCTGTATCACTGTATCTGGTTACATGGTGTGTCAAATCACAGTCTAGCGGTAACACGGCTATGACTTTTCCAGATTTGATGCAAATTTATGTAAATACAGGTAAAAAAAAAAGAAAGCTATAACAATAAGAGGTTATTATTGTCGAGGTTATTATACGAGAGTTTATTAATAGTAAGAAATAATAGATATTAAATAATAACTAATAACTATGCAAACTACTAATAATGCAAACAGAAGTCAGGTTCAAATTAAGCATAATTCCAGAGAGGATTACACATACTACACATAATTACCCATTAGCTTTTACTTACCTGGCCATGCCTGATAGTTATTTGCTTCATTCATATTGCTTAGTATTTACGCTATTTATGGCTCCTTTACAGAAACAAATCAATACTATCAAGTTGGTCGGGAATGCTTACACCTATTACTGAAGATTTCTGGAAACCATGTGACAAAGTGTCTATCCACTCAGAAGACCGCATCAACAGGTGTTCGCGGACTACATTCCTCTTGGGTTCGCAGAAGAAACTACTTGAGACTAACCTTAAACTGCCCCCCCCCCACAGTATTTACGACAGGGACTACCAATGAGGTCACTCCACAGCCCGAGAGGGAAACTGGAGAGCTGCGTAGACAGCCGAACGTACTTGCACTTGGTTTGGATCCTCTGCCAGAGCACAATGTCCTTCCCAACAGATGATTTTTGCTTGCAGTCGTGGGTCCAGTTAACTTAAAATCACTCTCAGTACATTCAGGGTAGCATATATAAACCCAAAATAACGGGACTAACGCGAACCTTCTGAGCAAAGAACCAACAAAGCCATATCGGGTCTTTGCTTCGAAGCACAGCTTGCAACAAGTCCTGCTTCTTTTCGTATCTGTCAGCTCTGGAAACCCCCCCGAGTATGGTCAGGTCGTGGATTTATACAGCAAACAATGCAGACGATGTTACAATGTACATGTTAACACTCAGAGCGAGGGCGCCACTATGCAATTTTTCAGGGAGGGGCACGATCTCTAGGGCAGTCTGTGCACAGTCCCCCCGGGGCAGGGTGTCGTTCTACAGCTCACTTTCGTGCAATAAGTTCCAAGTACTATCAGTGGCGTTTGTCATTAGAACGCTCCCACTACTTGTTGGTGCCTGCGATGTTGCTATTCGTTGAATTACCGCAAGTTACACAACCTGAGATGCAGATCGATTAACCTCTGAGTGCTCTGACAAAGTCACAAACAAAACAAAAAAAGTCTGAGCCAGAGGGGTGCAAGTACACCCCTAGACCCCTTAACGGCGCCCATTACTCAAAGTACGAGTTCCACGAGTAGTTTGGTGCATTACGCAACTACTTGGAAAGCTTGCGTCACGCTAAAAATATTGAGGAACTTCGGTATCACCAATAGGCATACCTCCCGTAGCCAGCATGTAAATTTCGCGATCCAGCGTGAGAAGCTTACCATTGCAGTCGCTTGATCTCTAGCTGTATACGCTACCTCTTCCAGCGGAACATCGCAGTGCGCTGAAATGGATCAAAAGTAACCAATTAGGCTTACTTGTTACACATACTCCCAGTAAAATGCTTACTAAACAACTGTTTATGAGCGAGCAATGATAAAATAAACACCGCGTGGCCACGGCGTTTGCAAGACATCGCGAAGTCGAGGACACACATTTAGGGTTAATCTGGATCTGGAGTAGGCAGGCGGGCGGCTTCGCCATTTTGCAACATCACTGGGCGCCAAGGCCATTATTGCCGCCATATTAGTTCTACGCAAGATCGCGATTTGCTCGCTTCGTTACATAAATTTTTGATTCGAACTACATTACTCCACAAGCTTCGTATTCGTTCGTGAACGTACTAATTAAATTTGTACTTTGTGGAAGCTGGATGTCTGTTTCGAGCTGAGGTCATATGCCACATGGTAGCTTTACAGATGAAGGTCACTGTACAAATAAGGGAACCGATTCGAGAAAACTTGGTTACTTGCGATCGTTGAACGTTGGAACCCCAAAGACAATCCAACTTCCACAAAGTCGGTTTTGTGTCTCCACAACTCCGCCACACTGTGCAGTATACAAACTATAGCGTACCTTTTAATAACTAGGTATATTTATCTTTTCTGTTTAATGTCGACGTTCCTTTTATGACAGCGGGTTTTACACTGTAAGTAGTGGTAGTATTTAAGGGGTTCTGAGTATATCCAGAGCTAGCAAACAATTCTTCTCCTGGGTATAGCCGTCGAGCTCTTCGGAACGATGAATGTGAGACACAACGCTGACTTTACTTGGGCTCTCTGAAAGGCAAATAAGACTCAGTTTCAGCACATTTCCAAGGTAGCAGCAATTTTTCGTACAATAAGGTAGATCACTAAAATTTTTGATCTGCTGCGAAAAATCTCCAACCGTTACCTACCTCGACGATCTTGCGAATGGAATGCTATCACGTGACCTGGGTGTTCCCAGACGCAGACGTCATATTGTCCGGCAGGATTAATGAAAGCGAGAAAAATAAATTTCACCTACTAAAAAAATGAATGCATTTATAAATTATGAATGTTGGTTCTTCTTAATATTTTGATGATATCTAGTGAGGCTATGTAGAATTATTCCTCGGATCACACTTTCAAAATGGCGGCCGCCATGTGGAAAGTCAGGTTCCTGTTTCGTAGTGCCTTTTCTACGAATATTTGCCGTACTACGGCGAACTCGTCGTTCGGACTTCACAGCAGCACGTGTAATAACAGACAGATTTTATGTCCACCACTACATGATCTTGCATGTAACCCTCAGGTATTGATAAAGAAAAATATATTTTGCACAACGCAGACTGTACTAATCACGAACACCCTGCTTTGACTTCCAGAAAATAGGGACATTTTCTAAGCCTTATTGCACACGGCCAGAAGAAACTGCAGAAAATAACGCAGAGTCTGAAGAAGAGACTGCGCCAAAACATAAGCAGTTTGTCGTTCATCCTCCAGAAACAAGCATCCGGTACCTTGAAAGCAAAGGTAGCCATTGTTAACAATTAATCGGCTACAAAATAATACAACATAGGTGCTCTACACAGCACGAATCAGGAGCATCAGGACACATTGGACACGTTCGGGGCAGGCTCTTCAGTACAAACCTTTTAATTATCTTGCAGCGTACAAAGATACCTATGGTAGTGACCCAGTGTGGAAGAACTATCGACGCAACTTCAAGGGCCAATTACTTCCACGACGAACAAGGGCTAGGTGCATAGTATGTAGCTTTTTCTGTTGTGCCACAATAGTACAGGGATTGTCACTAGTAGTCAGTGGTACTAGTCAGTATCACAAATTTCTGTTTCAGAGAAATGGAGTCATCAGCACAGGCAGCCCATGTCCACTCTGTAGAGACGAATACCTGGTTGTACACCACACAGTATGTAGTAGTAACTAATGTCTAACTAACAGTAGTAATTAATGCCTTAGCAATTCAAAAATGTCTACAGGGCATTTCACAAAAGTAGTGCCCCTGTATAAATATACCCCTGACTTCACCCGTGATCACAAACACGGGTGAGACCATGAATATTTGTTCTGGATGTAACAAATGTAAAAAATGCTTTCCTTCATGGGGAAGCACATATTTTCAATGTACCATACGGGTTATTCTGATGGACACCCCTTAGTACGTAAGGCCCTTACCAGTGCCTTGGTCACAGTGATGTCTAGGGGTGTGTTTGTCCTTCCTTTTCCTCTTAAAATCCAAATGGCAGGGGTGTTGGGGGTGGCAAGACACCCCTTCCATTCGATCGTTTAAGCTGCTGTTTGTAACTGTCCTTACCCAGAATTTACGAAATAGATTTGTCACATTTTCTTTCGAAGAACACAAAGCTGTTGGAGCAGTTCATATCACCCTACAGCGGCGAAACTATCTCTCCAAACAAGACAGGTACACTTATTTGTTTAAATGTCTATTCCTTATTTACTACTCATTTACTAGTATCACTTACATTATAATTACTGACAATACATGCATATTGCAATGACAGGTGTGTGCCGCCGGAGGCAGTTCTATCTCGACCTGGAAATTATGAGGGCAAAGGACTTGGGTACGATGTTCAGTCATTCGTATGATGTCCGTGCTATTGGTGCTTAGGTACTGAGATGCTGGTGTTCTTTCAGGGCTCATCACTTTTCAAGTTCCATTCCGCCACTACAACTACGAAGAGTACTATCCGGAACTAAAGCAGAAGAAGCAGCGTGAAACTGGGAATAGGCCAGAGGAGTAGAACGACGTGACAACTGTATTGCGTACTTGCGTAGTTTCTTGTGGGATGAAGAACGTACAAAATGCAACGTGTTTGTCGTTACTTTTATTGCTCACGTAACTACATAAATTATGTGACAAAATGTGTGCCTTATAACAACACGTGGATGGCTGGGTTGAAGCAGGAGTCTGCCAGGGTTTTTTGTGCAGTTTTTTGTGTTATTTGACGAGCACAGACAAAGTAAAAAAAAAAAGATTTAGGCCAACGAAGAAACGAGCTCCAGCTGTCTTTCCTCTAGTCTCGGCTAGGCTGTGCGACGAATAACACCTGAAATGACGATGCAGTGTGTCATGTGGTGTACGTAGAGGTATTTGTATGTCATCCTTAGTTCCGGATGGGCCGAGGCCTCACTGTAGTCGTTCTCCAGCTCACTTTGCGTGGACGGGGCCGAGGCGCGTCGGTGCGAGCTGAAAACCTGTACACAAAAGGTGAGATAGCCATGATTGGGGAAATCTGGGCCTTTGCATACAAAAGGATGGCAGGACACCAACAGCGCACACCAACCGGATGCGCTTTGTAGCGGTTACATAGGAAATCTTCAGTGAGGATTGGAGTCAATGGTCATTGAACATGCATGTAGCGCCAACCAAAAGCGTGACATGTCAACCTGTTCGGGAGCAATGGATCAAGAAGTATTTGAGAAGACCTGCTTGGTGGCACTACGTGCATGTCTAGTGGTCATTGGTTTCAATCCTCATTGAGACTGCCGGTGTAGCAGAGATATTACTTAATTGCATTTAAATATTAATTAAGATAATATTTAAAAACAATTTATATCTCGAAGTACTTCTCGCTTTAGGATATTTAAAAAAAAGAGTGGATAATGAGTGTGCCCACTTCTGCTATCTCGCATTTCCCCGAAAACATATAAATTAATTAATGCATTTTAGGTAATGAGTCGTCCAGTAGTTACAGCTTTCGGCAAGATCATCCACTTGTCTCACCCGTGAAAAAGAAAAAACGCATCTAGGTAGCTCTCACAATTTTATTATAAAAAATACGTAAATTTAAAAAAAAACGCCCGATATATATCTCAGACCTGCAATGTGACAGCACTTACACGTCCACGATGTCTCTCAATAATTTTTCCACGTAGCGTTGCCCTTGTAGAAGTGACGCCGCGAACGAGAAACCGAACCAGATCCCAAGGTAGCCGCTGAGGTATCCATAAAGTTCTATCGTCTCCATTTTTGTCAAACATTCGGGGGCTCACTGTTAGTATACGAATAAAGAAGGTGATTTCTACCACTCACTGTAAAAACCGGCTCGTACTGCACCAGGTCGAGGATATCTGAGCGAAACTTCACTGCTACAGCAAAGGTGTTCCTAGATGGAGTAAAAGTGTAAATGACGTGGAGAGAAAGTGTACGTACCCCGTTATTTTTATTTTTATTTTTATTTTTTTTTCTTTTCAATCTACCCGCAATTTCGTGACTTTTCCGTATCTTACATGCTTGCCGTGGTCGGCTCTTCAGCAACGTTGGCCACTCTGACGTCGTAGACAGTTTCCCTTTAAAAAAAAAACAAAGGCATCGTAAGAGTACACAAATAATATATTTCAAATACCCAGGGTGCGTACTTGCAGGGTAGTCCACATCGCCCCTCGCAGCTTTGGTACTTGCCACTTTCGTTCAATTGACGGTAGCACGCGTCTGCACAGATAGTGGCATATAATGCATTTTTACTGCGTAGGAGATAATGTCACGCAGCCTCTCGAAGGGCATCAGACGCCCCCCTTCCGGCAAGGTAAAGCTACGGTTATACTGGCAATCGCGGTACATAGAGCACGATCAGCAAGTGCTCTTCACTGTAGCACTCCCGAACGTTGCAGGCAAAGCACGCTTTACAGGAGCATAACGTCACGCAAAACTCCAGCCAGCCTTTACGTAAGGCACCAACAACTTCAACGTATGCTTACCCGACTCTTGAATCTTGCACATCTTGAAGCCGAAGGACCCGGAAAACTCATGTGCAGGCCGCACACAACTACAAATGTCCATCTCCAACTGCATTTCACATTGCTGCATGCAGGTCTGGATATAGCAGGTGTAGAGTGTACATTAGTGTACCTTGTAATCTTAGTCTACGAGGGTTAAGTCTAACAAAAGCTACACATTTCGATCGCATCGTAAAAATAGAAGACTGCGTTTATCCTGCATCAAACTTTGCAGACTGATAGCCATTTGTCTCGAGTCTTATTTAAATTTCTTGCGAGCGTTATCAGACAAGAAAGAGCATGAAAGTTCAGTTCAGTTCTTTCATGTTCATCAGTTGCCGCCTGCGTCGATCCCGTCGTATGAATGTGTGTGTGAGTGTGCAAAAATGTAAGAGTGAAAGGAGGATGAGTGAGAGAGAGTGACTGGTTTGTCCCTTCAGATGACGCACCCTGGAAGTGGCTGAGAAGGCGTGTTAGCTTAGCGCAATTGGTAGAGCCCTGGACCGGTAACCCAGAAGATGTGGGTTCGAGTCCTACAGCTGGCTAACCTTTTCAGTGACTTTCATCTTTTATCAGACAAACCCCGTATTAAACGTGACATGCAGAAGGAAAGGACAAAAGGAGGAGAGCGGGAAATTTAGATGCGGACGACAAGTACATTGTTAGGCGTGTACATATACCGCTATGAATGTGCGATTTTTGTGACCACTACCATCTGCAAAGTACTAGTTTGCTATTAGCACCACAAAGGGTAACCAATATAATACCACCGGCCCGATCGAAAGCTACCGTTTTGCTCCGGCCAGTGGTCGACGCTGTTTTAGTCTTGGCAACCGTTGTGTGTAGCTATTCTCGCCTGTGGTCGGAAGACTGCTTACATCGTACGTGAGGTATCCCTGGAACTCTTGAAAATATCCGTGTGCGAAATAGTCCGTGCAATGGGACTTGTACGGAGTGGGAAGCCGTTCTATCTGTTGCTGAAGTGAAAGAAATACATGGTTGCGTTAACGCACAGATGTTGCCACAATGATGGGCAGTACTTGAAGTACCAAGTAATCAAGTACTTCTTTAAGTATAATCTCTGGGAACTGGTACTTTACTTTAAGTGCGTTTCCAATCGTGCACCCTGTATCTACTTTTGTCTAGTGCTTTCCCATCAAGTACTTACATATGCGACTGGAAATGCAAAGAAAAAAAAAAGAAGAGGAAAATATAAAGTAAGTTTTGCGTCTAGAAGCAGTATTTTTGAACAAGAAAATTGGTTGCTGTCCTCTTCTTTCGTAGTATACCGAGAGATGCAAGGATGATTAAATCGGGGAAAATAAAAGCACTTTCCACTAGCATAGCTGGTTGTTTTAGCAGCTGTAAACGTGATTCAGAACTGACATTTGCAAAAAATGCTGACATTGGCATTTAGCCAATGAAAACAGCGTGTGTCAAATTTTGTCACCACCAGACGGTGGCACGTGGCGCTATGCAAACTAACGTTGCAATGTAGATTACAAAAAACACAGTGAAAAAAAAACAAAAAAAACTGGACTAACGAAGAGACGCATGCACACACTCTTCCTTAGTCCCATGTTTTGCAGTTGCACGTGAGTTGCAAGTTTTCCCCTCTTCAAGATGTACCAACTTGTCTGGATTACTGCCCAAACTCAGTTGCAAGTACGTTACTTGCAAGTACTTGACTGTTGCCAAGCACGTTAAAGTAAACTTCCCAGCACTACTTTGTACTTTACCTTAACAATTTCAGTTACTTTATGCCCGCACTGTCGACAAGCTCATGAATGTTCGCAATCACATTAACATCCTTTGGAACAAGAGGGATCTCCTATAGGAGATCCCTCTTGTTTGATCCCTCTTGATTTAGGGGGGATATGGGTTCGAAGTTACCTATAGGTAACTTCGAACCCATATCCCCCCTAAATTATACGAGGCACGCGCGATGCTAGGATTAGCGTCATCAATCCTCAGTCTCAGCATAAGAAATGATCTTGCAAAAGAATAAAAAAATAAATCAACAACAGAAAAATATTGCTAATCATATCCCCATGCATATATGATTGACCTATCGAAGCCAAAGAGTGCTATCACCTGTTTCATGTCATCACCATGTTCATGTCGTGCCTTCTAGACGGTGTTCAACATGCATCACTTTCGATTTAATCGTTCCGTTGCGTCAATGTCTACGGGCTCAAATGAACCACCTGGTCGATATTACGAAGCATTCACATTTTCCCCTTCTTTAGTGGGAAGGCAAAGCCAGAGAAGAGCACCCAAGAGGCCGCCGGTTCTAAACCGATATTATTTGACTTATAAGAGTGAAGCTTATACCTGTTTGACAGCCAAGATGTAGGACTTCCCGGGTTGTAGGGTGACAGCTGAAAGTTTCTCCGGCGGGCAAATGGATCGACTATGGATTATTATCGGCAGGGAACGAGTGTCGAAAAACAGCATCGTATGTTTCGGGTTCCACGTGACACGGAAGTTCAATTCTGCAACAATTAGGTCGTATTACATGCTTCGTTGCATCTAATACTTTCGTCGTACTCGACGTCTCAAACTAAACAAACTAGCATGATATTTTTACAGCAGGCAAGTTACCTTTTTTTATTATTATTTATCTATCCATCTATTTATCTAATTATCTATTTATCTAATCTATTCTATATCTATCTAATCTAATCTATAAATCTATTTATCTAATCTATTCTATATCTATCTTATCTAATCTATAAATCTATTTATTTAATCTATTCTATATCTATAAATCTATTTATCTAATCTATTTATCTAATATTTATCTATCTATCTATTCTATCTAGAAAAATAAGGCAAGGCCTTATTTTTCTATTATTTCTTTTATTTTCATTTTCCTTTTTTATTTTTATTTTTGTTTTTACGGGCGAAACATTTCAAACGTTCATCCAAATGTGTGGAGTTTGAAATGCTGTCCAGATGAAAACTGCAGTTTCACAGACAGTGTCAAAGACAAGCTATGGGTTCGTATAATGGATCTTGCTCACGCTGTTGCTATACTGTGCATAGTTTTTGTTGGGTCTGCAGTTTTCCGCGGAGGTTTTCATATTTCTGTAGAAAAAAAAAAAAAGAAGTGAGGTTCGCTTTGCAATTTTCAAAGTTCGATTGAAAAAAATAAATTTCCCTAAATTAAAAATTGTCCAAAGCCTTCCTAAGTGGCGGCAAAATATTCCGGAAGGTAGTTGGCGAAAGTGTCACAATCGTCCTTCGAGTACGTCGCCGGTTAGAATTTTTTTTATCACTTTAGGTGAAACATCCTGCGTAATATTCGACTCCAATCCACTAGTGCAGAACACCATACTGGCTTCCTGAACTGCTTACCCCAATTCCACGGCGTTGGACATTCTTGAAACTTTGCCACATCTGAAGGATTTATAGTATAGCAAAGTTGGGTTGGAGGTCTGTAGTATGTAGTCTTGATGCTGCGTAGAGTTTGGTTACAAGTCACAACCTACTAATCTAGCAGGTCGCGGCAAAAGTACATCAACTTCAGCGACACCAGTAGAAATATTTATACTACGGCGTCAAAGGGAATCACGGACCTGCCCAGGCAATTGAACGGTTTGCACATTGGGTCTGGAGACGTCATAGAACAGTTAAATATTTCGCGAGGTTTGTAGGCACCGTTGTCACGAAGCTCCGGATCATAACTGGGATGGAACACACCGTATGTGATCATCTGGAATATGTTTTGGAAGATTATGAGATCGTGACTGATAAGATAAAATGTTCACTCACCATATGTCGCTTAGAGCAGTTTCCTGGTCTGAATTGACACAGGCTTTCGGCGCTCATCCTGTCAGATGAAAAGAAGAAAACGTTACAGGACGGACGGACGGACGGACGGACGGACGCTGACACTTTTTGCGGTATGCGTACCAGGAATCGACGCAGACAGTAACTGCTGGAAATTCGATGCCATTTTGTAACGTTTCAGCGTGGACGACACTAAAATGATACTGCAGATAATCCTGTATCACTCGGGCAGACTGATACAGAAACCCAATAAGACACAGGGTTCCTGTCGAGACCTTCAGTGCATTAAATTGCACCATTGCGTCTTCTGCGAAGGGACCTTCTGCGACAATGCTGTCCGCCTTAATGAATTATGTATTAGGGATACCTAATACGTCGGGAGCCTAATTACGAAATAATCAATGAAACCAGACGTCTCGCTAGAAATCAATGTCCACTTTGTACAATGCTGGACAAAAGTTTACGGAACGCACGACACCCTAGCGGCGGGCAGAAGCGGGCGAGTTCACTCGTTCAGAGGGGAGGGTTGCGACGCACCGCGGTAGTTTCGGTATCGGTATGTTTTATACGTCTGAGGCATCACTTGTGCGTGACTATACTTGTGGAGCACGCCCTGGTGTGACAGGGTGTACCTGAACTTGATCGCATGATAGTGGTGGATTGGATTAATTGGATTGTTGGCGAACTCCTCTCCTCCCTTCCCCTCTGAACGAGTGAAGGAGTTCGCTTCCGCCTGCCGCTAGGGTGTCGCGCTGTGGAGAAAATACACCGCCTCGGGTTTCGCAGACCTTTGTTCAGAAAGGATGGTGAAGAATAAAGCGAGCTGATTATGCTGACGCATAATGCTAACACCGACATAACCCTTTTTCGTGTTCCTAGACTCGGGGATATCATTATGCATCTTTTGTCCAGCACTGTCCAACCGCGTTTAATTTGGTTGCTGATATGCTAGTTCCATCTGAATAACATTTAATAGATACTGTACATGAGCAGTGGGTAGTTCGAAGCAGTAAAATATTGCAAGCTTCTATGAGTGTCACATAATTACATTTTGAACTTACCGCGGTCAGCCATTTTCACTTTCGGCCGTTTCGGCATGGCTTCTGGCTTGGCGCTGGCTAATGCCATCGTACGTAGCCACTGTATCGTAGGCCCATTATTTTCTTTCATTTATTTCTTTCTGTCTGGAAGACATGTTCTAATGTTGAATAAAGCTTTCTGTTCGATATTTAGAATCGTTTTGTATCACAACAATATCGAAAGGCGTTCAATGAATTTGATACGCAAAACGTAAACACGAGCTACTTGAGATGGCTACTGCTTCGCTTGAACTGGAGGGCCGTTTTTCGTTGTCAAATGACTAGATGTAATATTGACGACAGCTAAAATTTCTTGCGTAATTCGGGACAATATGTTCTCAAGAATGATGAACGACTGATCTGGGAACTGTGCTGACAGAGGAACAGTAATAATCCAAAACGTTCTGTAAGTGATGGTCGCATCACTACACTTGTCATCTTTCTCTATTGTTCACGGGCCCTTTTTCTTCGATAGTGAATGTTGCGATTGTTATCTTGCATCGGTGACGCATCTGAAGCGGCATAACACATCTCATATCAGTGCTTCGCTTTGTAGCACTGGTGAGTCACCAAAATGCCTGTCATGTGGTCAAGTGCTTATCTTGATGCGAGATATGGTTTACTGGCGGCTGATAATCTCACGGGTATAGGAATACAGAAAGAAATGATACAAAAAAGCTGAGAAATGATGTCGCTTCTAGAGTAAAGGGAAGTCGCAATATTCCAATACGCAAGATAACATACATCCTATCGCACGTTCATTCGTGTTTATTAGAACTACTGTACATAAAAAAAAAAGTTCCCAGCCTCTTATATTTTGGTTCCCACGCAGAGTCCCGAGCACCAAAGATGTGGGAGTCCCTCCCGTACCCACTCCTCCTGCGGGTACTCTCCCATCTCTCCGTGAAAGACATCTGCAGCTGCGGACGCGTCTGCCGGACGTGGTCGCAGGCCGCCTTCGACGACCTGCTGTGGCGAGAGAAGTTCCAGCAGGACTGGAAGGTGGACCACAGCATCCCTCCGCTCAACGGCGCCCTCTGGAGGAACGAGTACAGCAGGCTGAGCTACGAGGCTCCGGTGCTGGAGACGGAAGTCCTGCGGGAACACACGCACCAGGTGCTGCATGTCAGCTTCAGCCACAACGGACATTATTTCTCCAGCTGCTCAAAGGACGGACACGTCAAGCTCTGGAACGCCCACTTCCCCGCGACGGTGCGGCACTCGCGGAACATGCGGGACCTGAGCTGGAACTACACGCAGTTCTCTCAGTTCAACGAGTCCGACACGCTGCTCCTGGTCTCCGGCGTTCACTTTGGTGCCCACACTGCATCTGGAGAGATTGCGGTGTTCAACTTGAGGGACGGATTCGCGCTCCAGTGCCGCGTCCTCAACAAACCGTACGACATCTTCGGGACCTGGTACGCGGATCACTACCTGCTCTCCGGGAAGCTGCATTTTCTCGGGCAACTGCTTTCGTGTTCCGCAGTGTGGCTCAACAAGGCCTGGCAAGAGAGTGAGTCGGAAAAGAAGCCCATCATTAAGCCGCTGTTCAAGTTCTTCAACAAGAATGCCAGTTCGGTGCGCACGATACTCGTGGCCAATTGCGAACCTCCGCGCACTCGCGGAAATCCCGTTTCAGACCCGTGGGCTTCGCAGGACGACGACGACACGGATGAAGACAGTGCTGACTCGGACGATCCCCTGGATCCGCGAGAGAAGCTGCTCATCTTTACGACCGGTTCCCTAACGTACGCTCCGCACCAGGTCGGATTCAAGCGGATACGCCCATTCCGGTTTGCGGAACCGGAGAAAGAACCTGTGTCGCTCACTCAAAGACTCGCGGAGTACCAGGAACGGCAGTCACGCGATCCACCCGATCCCATGAACCAGAAATTTGATACCGTAGATGAACTGATAGACCTCCACGGACACATCATCGGGATGGGGCTATCTCCTGACCACCGCTACCTCTACATCAACAGCAGGCCGTGGCCGCAGAACTACGTCATCGAAGAACCGTTGCAGCCACCCCCCATTGCGCAGGAAATTGACATTCACGTGGTTGATCTTAAGACGTTGAAAGAGATCGGAAACCTGCTTCGATCGCACAAGGCGTACACTCCAAACGACGAGTGCTTCTTCATCTTCCTGGACGTCAGCGACATGTACGTCGCAAGCGGCGCGGAGGACAAGCAGGGCCATCTATGGGACCGCCACTACGCAATATGCTTGGCTAAACTTCCACACGATGATGTCGTCAACGCAGTCGCGTTCAATCCGATGGACGATCAGATGCTCGTTACGGCAAGCGACGACTACACGCTGAAGGTGTGGCGATCCAGAAACAGGGCACAGGAGCTCGGACTCACATAGGATCTTTCTTTGCTGCGGTTATATCGGAAGATGAGGTATTGCAGAGTTTATTGCGAGTCAGGAAGGAATGTAATGTGTACCTGTAATTTTGAAATCTAAAAGCAGGAATAAAATTTATTGGAGGAAGACTCGATGCAACTTCAAACTGACAGTAGATAAGTTTCACTGTGGAGCAAGCATGGGCTACTCCGTATTGATGGAGGCAGATGATGCTGATTGAGGACTGTTTTCAGACATGGTTGTTCGTAATCGGCATGTTTTGCCTCGGGGGGGGGGTGGGGGGGGGGTGCCTGATTGCTTGACAGGCTCACAAACCGGTTTAACGTAACGGTTTTTGGTAGTTACAGATAGTGACATTGCAGCAGTAAAAGCACTGGCTATAAAATTCAATTACAAGTAGGGTTCCTGGTTTTTGGGGTTTAATTATAATATTCTAATATTCTAATTATATATTATAATATTAATTATAATTTTCGGGAACTCCCGGAATTCTGCAAAAATGAACCCAAAACCAAATTACGGTGGTACAACATTGAATGGGCTTCTAACATCAAATATCGGGATAACTTCTGTTTGTCAGCTATACCTGCAGCATTTTGGGAGGTCTAAAAAATTATAAACGCCAAAAACCAGGAAACCTAATTATAAAAAATTGGACGCAAATTTAATTGAAATATTTTGCATGATGTCTCAGAGATAGAATTTGTTTAGCTCTTGTTTTGGGTTGAGACTGTTGCTTCAAGGCCAGAAAGGTAACTTCTGGAAAGGTAACTAGTTACAGCTACGACATTGAAGTAACTTAATGCAACTTGCAAACAATGTAACTTAATAACGCACGGGCGTTAAGTCTTGGGCCATCCAGGCTGCGTACAAGATGAGAAAATTTGTGGAATGCCTACTTGGTAAATACGGCAGGCAGGGCATTTGAAGCCTCAACAAAATGTCACACGAGAACCGACACGTGGAGAATATTGCAACACCTGAGTAATTAGTAATTAATTTTACAGTTGCCCAAACCAAAAGCAGTAACTGCTATCCAGGTACAAGGTACTTTTGTTGAAAAGTAACTAGTTACTACTGAAGACTGCATGAAATAGCTATTTGCACCAACATAACCGAGTATTTAAAGTTGTACAGCTAGTAGACTAGTAGAAAACTGGCACTGTGAACTTCATAATTCACACCAGACAGTGAGGGCTGCCACTAGAGAGGTTTACAAAGACCAAGAGAAATGACTGGAACTCACACAGCATGATAGACACATAATGTAATGTTGCACGTGCACATTGCAAGTCTAGGTTGGCTTATGCAGATTTACATCAAGTGTAATGTGGCATGCATGGTGTGGAAACCTAAGTTCCCACAACCTCGGGGCGTCAGCCCGTCCGTTCCGCGCGCAAAGGAACAAGCGGCACACACCAAGATTCAATGCAACAACATCGTTTATTCACCTTCTCTGCCACAACGTGTACCGCGCCAGGGCAAGCATCTCCCGGAAAAAGATCCCTTCCCCTGTCGCACCCTGCCTTTTATCTTTGAAGCAACGCCCCTCTTATCGGAGGCCAAGGTTGAGACACTTGCTGAAGCGCCATCCAGGGGCTTGTGTAGAAAGCTTCGTGGTGCTCGACCACACTCCTCCCCCCTTAAAGGGCCATCAGATCGTCGGTGATGTCGAGAATGGCTTCGTCGGGTACCGGAGGAACCGGTTGTGTTGTGGGCTGCCTGGCAGGTGCGGACTCCACCAGCAGTTCGGGACGAAGGCGACGTAATGTAGTGATGGCGGTGGCAACGTCGGACATTGTTCGGGTTGCTTCGAGGCGGGCTTGGTGCTGGGCGCCTCTGCGGTGGGTCCCCCTGTGCACCTCGTGTACTTGACATTGCGGACAGAGAATCCGCCTCTCCTCGGCGGTCAGAGGTTGGAGGGGGTCCGAGGGGTGCCTGTCTGTTAGTGTGAGACCCCTGAACGGGGCAGGAGTCCGTGACGGGTCTTCTCCCCGCAGCGGCCGGGGCTGGCTGCTCCAGCGGGACCGTGAAGTCCATGCCACAGGCAGGCCATTGGCCACGACCGTCCAGGTGGCCACGGAGCGGTGTGGAGGTGAGGAGCGGGCTGTGCGGTCCGGGGGTCCAGAATTCCGTGCTGGGTCTCCGCGTGAACGGGACCGGGAAACCGGGCGGTGTGGAGGTAGAGCGGAACGTGGCATTGAAACTGCGAGAGAGACGGGAACACGGTAAAGGGGGTATCCCTAAGCCGTAAGCGCCCGAAGGGCACTCCCTAGGAAAAACAGCGGAAAACTGTGCAACAGAAATCACACTACTAAAGCACTAAATCACAAGCACTATGCTTAGCGATGGAGATAGTGGCGACTACGTGCGCCGCCTGCGGGGACGCAAGTCGTAGCGACTGGACGCAGGTCCGGGAACGGGATCCGGGTCCAGGTCTTGGAGGGAGGCAGGTTGCGAATCTGGCTCCTCTCCGTCCGGGTCTCGGAGGTGGTAAGACTTCAGGTCCGAGATGTGAACTGGCCCAGTTTCTTCGCCGGTGTCGCAGCGACGAAGCCTGTAAGTGAGGCCGGAGGAGCACGCACTTACCTCGAAGGGGCCATCCCACCTATCTGCGAGTGAAGCTGCAAAGCCTCGAGACGCATCACTTAGCGGGTGAGTCCGTCGAAGGACGAGGTCACCGACGCTGTAGGTGAGGTTCCGACGTCCACGGCTGTACTGGCGAGCCTGGTCCAACCTTGCGACGTCCAGGTTCTCCCGAGCCGTCCGGGCTGCATCGTCCAGTCGACTCCGGAGGTCCTCAGCAAACCTTGAATAAGGAGGCCGGGTACCACCATCCCGGAGGCCCAGAGCATTCTCCACTGGAAAAGGGGCCTCTCGTCCCAAGTTCAGGAACGCAGGGGTGAATCCTGTAGACCTGTTGATCGTCGTCCGTGTAGCGAACGCCAGCTCAGCCAGGCGAAGATCCCAATCACGGTGGTGCTGGCTAGTAAAAGCAACCAACATCATTTTCAGGTTCCGATTAACACGTTCGGTAATGTTAGCCTGAGGGTGATACGGGGAAGTCTTCTTATGCTGAATGCCTAAGACAGCGCAAGAATCTGAGAACACCTTACTTGTAAAGTAGGTTGCGTTGTCGGTGATCAGCTGTGCGGGAAACCCGAACCGGCAAAAGGTGTCGAGTAACTTTTCCCACACTCTCTGGGAAGTCAGTGTCCTGAGAGGAAACAGCTCAACCCATTTCGTGAAATGATCAGTAACCACGAACAAATACTGGTTACCTCTAGGACTACGGGGAAATGGTCCCATCACATCACAAGCGACTATCTGCCAGGGTCTATTGCTCTGAACAGGCTGTAAGCGCCCAGGGGGTAAACCACCACGAGGTTTTGCTCTCTGGCATACGGGACAAGTACGAACATACTTTGTTACATCCTGCCTCATTCCTGGCCATGTCGCAACACGACACAACTTTTCATAAGTTTTCCTGCCGCTGCTGTGACCTGCCAAGGCCGAGTCATGAAAGTAACGTATGAAAGACTTACGCAACTTCCGTGGCACCACGACTCTGAACGGGGATGAGCCGTCGTCCTCATCCGCCTGGGGTATGTATCTGAACAGGATGCCATCCTCGCCCAGCAGATAGGAGTCGTGCCGTCCGTCAGTCGTTCCGGTGTCCGCCGAGTCTTGCTCAGCTATCCACTGCGACACCCGCTGACAAAGGCCGTCCGCTCTCTGAGCGTCTAGGAGCTGCTCTCTGCTCACGACCGTGCCCCAAGACGAAGATACGTCTCGTGCCACCTGTGCTGCTGCCAGAAGTTGAGAAGGCGCCTCGGTGCCTTCCTCTTCCCCCTCCGGTAGAGGCGCGCGGGACAGTGCGTCTGCTACCACGTTCGTTGAGCCCCGCCTGTACTCCACGTTGAAGGAGTAGCCTTGTAGCGTCAGGGCCCACCTGGCAAGTCGTCCAGACGGGTTATGGAGCCGCTGCAGCCAAGAAAGTGCCTGGTGGTCAGTCTGGACAGTGAAGGTACTGCCGTCCAGGTATAGGTCGAACTTCCTGAAAGCGAAGATGATCGCCAAGCACTCCTTTTCCGTCACGGAGTAGTTCCGTTCTGCCGGATTCAGCGTGCGACTTGCAAAAGCCACTGGACAAAGAGTAGCGTCATGCTCCTGCAAGAGAACTGCGCCAACACCATAATCGCTTGCATCTGTTTGCACAACAAATGGTTTGTTGAGGTCGGGCAGATAAAGCCTAGCCGTATCAGCGATTGCTTGTGATAGAGCTCGAAATGATTGTTCCTGCTCTTCTCCCCAAGTCCAGCGCGTGTCCTTGCGCAACAACTGGTTAAGCGGCTGCGTTAGCTCGGCACAATTAGGAATGAATTGTCTGTAAAAACCAACCATACCTAGGAAGCGCTGCAAGGCTTTGACGTTACCGGGAACCGGAAAGTCCGTGATCGCCTTTAGCTTGTCGTCGTTAGGACGGATGGTCCCTCCGTCCACCACGAAGCCGAGAAGGCTGATCTAGACGATGCCAGCTGCACCTTGCGGGGGTTGATCGTTATGCCCGCTTCATTCATCCTTGCAAGGACGATTGATAGGTGTTCCAAGTGTCCTGAAAATTTCTAGAAAACACTACGACATCATCCATGTATGCCATTGCGAAATTGTACTTCGCATCTCCCAACACTGTATCCATCAACCGCTGGAAACTGGCGGGTGAATTGGACAGTCCGAAAGGCATTCGTACAAATTCAAACAAACCTCTATGACACGTAAAGGCTGTTTTTGGGACATCCTCCGGGGCAACTTGGATTTGCAAAAATCCTCTACTACAATCAAGCGTTGAAAACACAGTTGCATTGCCCAGGGAATACAAGATTGACTCAATGGACGGGAAGGGGTAGAATCCCTTACAGTTACTGCGTTAAGTCGACGGTAGTCGACGCATAACCTAGCCGTACCATCACGTTTCGGAGCCAGAACCACAGGAAACGCCCAAGGACTCTGGGACCTTTGAACTGCACCGGTTTGGAGCATTTCGTCAAGAGCAGCGTCTAATAAAGCACGCTTATGCACACTCAATGGTCTGGGATTACAACGCCAGGGTCTAGCGTTACCGGTGTCTATGCTATGCTGTAACACAGACGACGTACCCGGTTTTTCGGTAAAGATTCCGTCAAACTGCCGCAGTACTTGTTCAAGCTGACGGCGTTGCTCCTCGGGACCATGGAATGACCCCAAGACAGTCGGCAGCCCAGACGTTTCAACGGTCGCTGCCACAGCTTGCTGTGCTGTGCAGTGTTCCCGTGCTGCGGCGAAGCGGAAAAATCCCGACGAGCCGTGGTACACGTATCCTCCATTGGGCAGGTCCAGCACCAACTTCTGCCGGATGATGAAGTCTCTGCCCAGGATAACAGGAACTGCCAGGCCAGGAAGGTGCACGAAGCGCTGCTTTCGTCGTCTCCCATCCAAACGTACCCAGAGCACAACTGCAGCCTGTGCTGGAACGGCGTCATTGGAAGCAAGACGAAGAGTGACATCTGTGGATTGCAATTCCACATGCCGTGATACGCAATGCTCGTAAACACTATCCCCGATAAGGGAAAGCGTAGCTCCCGTGTCGATAAGGGCGATGTAATCTTTACCCAAAATTCGAACGGCGATGTTTGGTTCCTTATCCTCGATGAAATCTCGGACAGAAAAAGCAAGAGGAGCCAAAGCATCTCTTTGCGTTATCTTACCGCTTGCAAAGCTAGTTTTTGACTGATCAAGGCCACGGATAGTAACCGTCTGCTCGCTTTCTTCGCAACTTGCCGACGTCGTTGAGCGAGCATTCATGGACGCCGGCTGCGACCGTTTCCCGATGGCACATTACGGGTGTTTGGTCTTTGTCGCGGGCATTCCCGACGAAAATGGTCAGGGCTGCCGCAATTCCAACAGCCGGTAGGCGCTCGTGGCTGCGGGGGCGCAGGATGATGCCGCTCCCGCTGCCGTGGGGTTTCGCTAGCTGAAAGGCCAGGTTGACCGCGACTTCGGGGCGGGACGGGTCTGTCAAGGCTCGTTCCTGCGGGGATCGTCCTCTGGTCATAGAGGAACGGATCTAGGGCTCGGTGGGATGACTCCGCATTGTCTGAATTACGGGGGTTGTCACCCAAACCTGTTGCATACAGGCGTTCGACCGAGGCGGCTCCTCCGACCACGCGCAGCGCGGTTCCAACGCTAGCTCCGGGGCGGAGGGGGCCGGTATTGAAGCTCTGCCAGGAGGTCGCCTTGTATTGAACGAGCCTCCTGGGCCAACGCCTCAAGGGTTTCAAAGCGATGGGCTCTTAAGTAGGGCCGGAAGCGCGGGTGGCACTGACGGATCGCCCGTGCGACACGCTGCTCTTCCGTAGCAGTGGGATCCGCTCTGCTGTACAGATCCTGCAATGCCCGAACGAATTCAGATAAGCTTTCCTCAGGATGTTGAGTACGCTTATGTAATTCCTCTAGGACACGGTATTCGTAATCCGGGGGAAGGAATTCGTTTTTGAACCGCTCCTGGAAGTCCTGCAAGGACGTAAACTCCGATTGCAACCGAAGCCAGCGGGCGGCGTCTCCGACCAAAGCAACCTGCAGGATGCGTTGGATTAGGACTTCATCCGAAATTCCCATACCCGTCTGATAGGCGGTGAGGTCATCCAGGAAATCGGCAACAGACTTCTTATCGGTGTAACCTGAGAAGGTAGGCACCGGTAAGTTGAGTCGTAGGGGTGCTTGTGCCTGCGGCGGCGAAACCGACCCGGCATCCAGGCGTTGAACCACCAACGAGCACAACTCCGTCATGCGTGACAGGAGTTCTGCTGTTGTGATGGCGTCTGACTGCGGCGCGGGCACCTTCGCCTTGTCAGCCATCAGCTCCGAGGGCTCGTCCACCGGGTGGGAGCTGAAAAACTCGAAGAAAAAACACGAAAAACGCACACACACAAAGAAACAACAGCAATAAACTACAAACTAAAACAACTACTATGTACTACTAACCGTGCCGCGTGTTCCCCGGCACGGAACAGACGAGCTCGGACCCCAAACGTTGGGCGCCAGTTGTGGAAACCTAAGTTCCCACAACCTCGGGGCGTCAGCCCGTCCGTTCCGCGCGCAAAGGAACAAGCGGCACACACCAAGATTCAATGCAACAACATCGTTTATTCACCTTCTCTGCCACAACGTGTACCGCGCCAGGGCAAGCATCTCCCGGAAAAAGATCCCTTCCCCTGTCGCACCCTGCCTTTTATCTTTGAAGCAACGCCCCTCTTATCGGAGGCCAAGGTTGAGACACTTGCTGAAGCGCCATCCAGGGGCTTGTGTAGAAAGCTTCGTGGTGCTCGACCACAATGGGTAGAAGGAAAAGGAAGTTTTGAATTATCGTGGGCTGTCTAAAGGATGTTGATCAACAACCCTTTAGGAACACCATTTCTGTTTTGCTGTGTTCAGATTGGTATCCCTCACTGCAACTAGCTGTGTTGTCTGTCTACTTATTCATTGGTGCACTTGTTTCAACAGCAGTATTGAACAAGATTCTCCTTTTTGTTGATTTTCAGAGTTGCCAGGCCTCTGCAAGGCCTTTCCTTTAACAACATTCACACGAAGAGGTGTACAAAAGTTTCTCTCAGATCCACAAACGTTTAATCTGTCGTCTCATTTGTACAAAGTTTCACTTCAAGGAAGAAAAGAAAATCTGGAATGAGCATTACAAAACTTGCAAGAGAATGGGGACAATACACAGCCATTTACAAAGAGGGCAAAAAAAAAAACATGTACATCGAGGACTTCGTGGTTCAATCTTTAAAAATGTGGGAAAAGCATCTCCACGATACTTGGCATTTTCAATTTTTTATAAACTGTGGAGCAACATTGTACAATGCACGAGATCCATACAATCACTGCAAAGAGATACTACTACGCTTTGTAAAAGGTTTTTTTTTTTCTTTCGAAAAATTCTTGAGCAACAGCTACGCAGAAAAAAAAAAAAAAATCACATCTTCACAGCAGCCATGATTTTAGTTACGTAATGAAAAGATGCGCACGCTTTTAAAAACGCAGGGAAATTTTTAAAAATGTGATGGTATAACACTGAGCATGTGTATTTCGTGTATATATACGCTTTTGTATGAGTATATTTTATATGATGCACTTGTTCCCTGCAAACGTATCTGCAGTCGATAGAGCCTCAGCAGGTGAGCTGGGGGGGGTCACATCTGGGGTGGGGGGCAGGCTCTGCTTTAGGATGTCTCACCAGTCTGCCATACCCACGCAACTCAATATATAGGCTGGATATCGGCAACATCAGCCCAATATTCGACCAGTATTCTGCCAATATTGCGCCAGTATGCCGCGGTGCTCTGGAACGTGCGCTCCAACGTGCAAGACAAGCTACTCTTCGGCAAAGCTGGCCCCTCCCCCCCGTGACCCCCTCCTTGTCCTACTCTTTACATAAAAACATGCAAAATTGCAGGAGCGCCACCACAATCGCCCCCTATGGATGCCCCTCAACCCCCCACACACCGCAAAGCGACATAACATGGACTTTAAAAACATCGAACCCCCCCTTCAATAATCTCCCTCCCCCCCAAAAACCCCCCCAAGCAGTCTAGGACTTCACTCCTTGGCCTCGACGGCCTCTTGCGCCGTCTCCTCCTTGACCACCTCTTGCTTCACTATCTCTTCCTTGATGACCACCACTTCTTTGACCACCTCCCTGACCACTACTTTCTCCTCTACCTTCTCTTCAACCTCCACCACGGGCTTCTCCTTATCCTCCTTGCTCTCTGGTTCCTTCTTATTTTCCTCAACCTCTTCCTTCTTCACCTCCTCCTGCTGCTGCTTCTTGTCTTCCTCAACCTGTTTCTTGGGCAGGTGGGTGTTGAGCTCCAGCGTCTGGCAGATCTCGTCCCAGTCCGGCCAGTAGCGTTCCTTCATGCGGTTGACGAACGCGAGCAGATTGGGGCACTCCTGTTCCATGAACTGGACGATGCCCTCAAAGGGCACGTATATAAACTGGCAGAGATGAGAGAAGGCCACGCAGTCCAGCTGAAAAGAAAAAAAGGAATGTCAGCTAGGCGTACGAGAAACAACCGGACCACCGGAAACGAGGTCCACAATCAATATTCACCAGGTGCGGTTCACTGCCGAAGAAGAACTGCTTCTCTCCGAGGTACTGAGACATGTTCTTGAGGTCCTCCTTGCCAAACTCCAAGATCTCCTCCGTTGTGTGACGGCCCAGGCCGTGTCCGATCGTCTGCTGCACGTTCTGCAAGGAGACGAAGGCACGATGCACCGACGTGCCCGTTTCTGCCAAATACTAATCGACAGTTGCTGGGACTGTGCCAGGTACAGCGAAACCTCCCCATCTTGGGCACCCGCAGTGCAGCCGAGGTGCGTAGTACTTAGGGAGGTGTCTGAGTTACAGAATAAGAGTTGCCAGAAATGTCCCCCCCCCTTCAATTCATGGTTATTAGTGGTACCTCTCTTCAGTGATTTTGGTAGATTCAATTCTGTGCAGATTCCACTAAATAGCATTACTTTTGGAGCTTTTAGAGCAGCGTGCTGCTTGCTTGATAATTTAAACCCAGTCGGAATTAAGCTCAAGGACTCGTCTCTGAAGCATCAGCCCACTTTTCACTGCCTTGGTGCAGTGAGTGTTCGAAGGCTGCAGACAAACTGAAGGAAAGTGCTCACATAAAGAACGGTTACATTGCAGACTGACAACACCCATTTTTGGACCCAAAAAAACAGACAACGAAATCTTGTCGGATATGGGGAGTTGTTTGAGGTATGGAGGCGTTAGACTCTGGAGGTTTTTCTGTACTTGGGCACGCGCGACCTAAAGGACGGCGGAAAACACTCCTTACGCTCTTGAACGCCAGCTTGAAGAAGAACTGGAGGACCCCCTTTGGCAGCTTTGAGTTGAGCATTCGCTTGACATCCATCTGAGCAGCCTTGAGGAACTGTCCTGGGTGACGATAGCGCCAGCATCGGGACACCCACCCAGTGTGGTTGTTTAGCATGGAGCAGAAGGCATGGGACACGTTACGCTGCTCAGTGGTGAGACCAGCGTCCACGTCCTTCTCAAAATGCTTAGACAGCTGCTTGATGATGATATCGGAGTCTGCAATTTCTTCCCCGTTGAGCTCCACAAAGGGAAGCTGTCCCTTCTTGGACTTGAACTTGAGTTTGTGATCCACATTCTAAAGCAGGAAAGGAAGTCAGCCAAGGAAATGATTCAACAGAAAAGAATGTTTGTATCGTGTAAACTCTTGATATGTTGCATTGAAACTTGTTGGAAGAAGCATATATTGTAGCAAGCAGTGAAATGGTCAATGGAAAGAGAAAGTGGACAAAACAGCATGCTGGTATTTCCATATTCAACAGGAGACAAAAAAAAAAATTGCTAGGCTGTTAACCTGTAACCCTGTTTAAACTGCTTTATCCAGATATTTACCACATATTACTGACTTACTGGCCTTTACTCCTATGTAGTGCTTTAGCTGCTCAGAGTCACCAACTCAAATGCCAGTGACCAAGGTACTACCGAAATGCCAGTTAAATGGCATTACAAACGAGAAATAAAATGTCTACCACAAAGTTTTTTTTACACCAGCTCGCTTGCCTTTTAATGCTATGCCCCCGTCTTTAATGCCATCACGGACAAGTGTTTATGTGCGTTTTAGGAACATTGCCAAATTGCGTCGACCCTGATGGCAAAATAAAAAAAACAAATAAATCGTGCGCGCCGTGTTGACGAGTTGCATGTGGATGCCAACCCTGTGCTTCATCATTGCAGACGAGTACTTGGACGCCGCTACAAAGCCCTCGCCTATGTACTCGGAGATGAAAGCACTCCTGCGCATAAAAATGCTGTTGACGATGAATATTGTCACCTTGAAAGTAAACTGCCAGATATTTGTGTTCGCGTTCGAGACAGCGAAGAGAATTTCCCGAACTAGATACTGGTCGCTATAGAGGAAAATGTTCAAAGGGCAGTAGCCGATAGTGTACTCCTAAGCCCGTTCGCAGATAACGCAATGACTAATAGCGGTCCATTACGACACCAAATTAACCACCTCACAGCTATGGTTCTGCAATAAAAACGTCGCCGCAATCTTCAGTCAGTTATGCCGGCGGAAAACTCAGTTACCGCATCGCCTGGTCAGAGAATGGACTTCGTTATCACTTTTACGTCGTAGTGGAATGTACGCTCTGCTCTTGAAAGATAAGTCTGCATTCCTGCGACCTCATTTGGCACTCGAGGATATGCAAGACGCTTGAGTGAACTCCCAGACATGTTTACAAATCAGCGATGCAGAACGCGACAGAATGTGGCACGCGGTTTCAATAGCTCGCCGTTTCTGCGACGTTCGGCTTTGGCTTCAGGATAGCGTGTCAGAAGACCGTGACTAAGTGAAGGAGAAGCTCCGTTAGTCATTACTTGAACACAACAGGAAGTGCACAGTCAGTAAGAACGCGATGAACACCGATTGTGAAGAGGAGCGGGGGGGGGGGGGGGGGAAATGTACCGCCCCATGCAAGAACCCATCATTACCCCCTTCCTGAAGGCGTAGCCCCCCACCTCGTGAGCGCGGCCACGAGAGCTTCAGACGATGCTAAATCAATAATCCGTGACTACAAGAATTCCACGCAAATTAGTTGACCGGCTTTTAAGCCGTGGAGATGCACACTCGAAGTGTAGAGTTAACGTTCAATAAGCACGCGTAAAGACGCTATCCGAACAATCTGACTCATATGCAACGGCCATGTTGCGAAGCGGACCCGGCTCATGCTTTTTTGACAGTTCTTAGGCCTAACTCCGCGTCCTCTCCACGACACCGTGGGCGATTTAAATTTGGAACCGGCGCGACTTTTTGACGGATGCAACCTACCTCATACTTGAGCTGGGTCATTCGCAGCCAGGTTTCCACTTTCAGACAAAACGGAGAGATTCCGGGCAGCGTAGGACACCGTGTGAACTGATACAAGTAGACCACATCTCTCTCGTAATCCGTCTTGTGCACGGAGGGCCTGTTGTTTACCGGTGCCGCCGTCGGGGCGGCTACCGTAGCTTCGGCGGTTGGGCTCGCCGCCGGTGGGCTAGTTGGCGTCTCCACAGGCTTCTCGGTGTTGTTCTGGGTATTATCCGTTGCAGTTTCCGTCTCGCTAGTCATGATTTTTGGCTGGGTGACGACCAGTGCAAAAATGGCGCAGCAACCCAAACTCCAAGCTTCGCACTCCGACTGACAGCTCGAAGATGATTGGACGAGAGAGGAGGGCGCTTTATACTAGCGCTTCTCGCGCGCCGCGCATGACGTCACGCGGAAGTGTCGTCAGGCAATCTTTTGCATGACACACCCCAGTGTGGCACCCGAAAATCTGGGCCTGTTGATAAGGGCGGCCCGAAATGGGGTATCGATGACCTGCCATTTGATAGCAGACGATGCTGAAAATTCGTGAGGTTGCAACAGTTGAGAGTGAACGGGGACAGAGAGGTCGGCCCAGGCAATCTCTGGCATGTGCATTCCATACGACCACGAAAAAAAAACAATACAAAGATAAGAAGAAGAACAAACATTCGACTTGATTCGAGATTGCTTGTTTCTGATCTCAACAGAAAACATTTTTCTGGTACAGTCAAACTCCTTTACAACGAAACTCAGGGGACAGCAAAAAAAAAAAAAAAAAAAAAATCGCAGTAAAGGTATTTTCGTTAAAAAGGATGTCCATTATTGGACTTGTAGGCTCCAGCGGGACCGCAAAAAAAATTTGCTGTAGTGGTATTTTCGTTAAAAAGGTGTTCGCTATAAAGGAGTTTGACTGTATTAGCGTGTCGTATGCCTTCGGCAAAAAGAATATGGTGTATTATCGGTGACGCAACCTCCTTTGGATTCTCGCAGAAAAAAAAAAAAAAGAAAGAAAGAATAACTAACAAAAACGTTCTTTAGTTAATGTGCATTTTACCCAGTGTTAAAATGGCTATTCTTGCAATGATAACGGTATGTACCCCCATAAACATTGAGGTATGCGCCATTTGATTGATAAGGAGGTACGAGGCAGACGAATTTTTGTTGAGTGCTATTCTGCTATCTCCCTGTCGAGTTATAGCAGTTGGTATTAAGCGGTCCACAACTGCAAGAAAGAGCAATCTGCTGAATTTTTGTGGAGTGTTCCGCGAAAGCTATATTCATCATAACCTCACCTACGAGGTGAACTTGCGACTACATAAAACTTAGCAGATGATATAGGAACCGTACCAGATCTGTTTGCCAAGAGTTGCGCAACTGCACGGAACGTATATGTGACATAGCATGACTAACTGTCGTATGCTTTCTAGAGCGAACAGCAAACCTGCGAATGAGACGCTGTCTGAGCAACTCTGAAATTCTGAAGAAATTCTGCAAGAAATTCTGAACGATCTTACACTGACATTTGAAAACCAATAAATGTGCTCGCAAGCTCAGGTCCAGATTCCCTAGTCCACCATGCAAAAAAATAAAATAAAATAAATAAATAAAAAGGTACAGCTCTACAAAATTTTATCATGACTCTGCATTCCCAAGACGCATCTGCAGTATGTACAGGTACACCCCGTTTTCTTTACATTTTGTATGTCCTGGAGTTTTACCGAACCCAGATATAGGATTTCCACTGTACCCTGAGAAACGTTAGACACAAAGTTAATACTATACCATCGAAATTGATTAATTCGAAAAATTATACGGGAGTATTACGAAAGGACTAGCAGCACTAGGACAAAAAAAGAGCACTTATATTTTTATTTTTAGACGGTACCGGTTTAGACGGTAGTTAGGCCCCAGCAGGAGTGGTACGGAACAAAAGTAACACGATTAGGTACATACACAATATCACATTTCAGCAATATATGACGAGCGTATATCGATGTTAAACTATGCTCGTGATTGTGCCATGTTCGTCTTGTCTGTAGATTAGATATATATTTAGTTGGGCTGATACCTACTTTGCGAGTATATATAAAGTTCATACATAAACCTGAGCCTTGCGCATTTCATTATTTGTGCTATATTTGTATTATATATCACACTTCACACACACTGAGACTGAAAACTTCCCTGTTTTCGAAAAGAATCGTTGCATCTTCATTACAACTTCCCCGTTGAAGAAGCAGACTGCTAAACATCCCATCCCGGTGAATATGATAACACGGAGGAACGCAGGGTGATAAGCAAGCTGCCATTTAAGGGGGCACATGTCTCCCTGTTGTGGCTCTGAGTAACATCGTAATCTTCAGGCTCGTGAAGCTGAATCATCAGCATGTTCCCCATGCTTTGAGTTCAGATAAATAACACGGTTGCATAATGAGCGCGATATCCGAATATTTCTGTTTCTTCATTCGTCCCTTTTAGAGTTCTGAACTCCTCCTGTATATGCTTTCTGCACAAGTATTTTCACCAATTTACGTGGACGAAATATTTAAAGAAGAAAGTCGGGGGGATAATTCACCAATCAGTGAGCAACAATCCGAAAAAACAAACTATCAAGAAAGCAGGAAGCAAGAAAATAAACGTGTCGTCTGCTTCCTTGGAGATCCCGCAGCGAATAATCGGTCATGTTCTTCTGCCGCGATTTTCCCAGCGCGTCCTTTTTTTTCTTTCCAAAGTGAGCAGATCGCAAGCTTTATGAACGAATCTCTCTGATTGTCCTCAATAATGTGGGGCGTCTTTGACCCTGCTACATGAAGCGCTCCGAAAAAGAGCGTCCGTTCTAGGGGTGCTGTGAAAGCCAGGAAACGGGCATCAAGAGATCAGACGCGGCCTTCAATCGCTATCCCCCCCCCCCCCCCCCCCCTTGCCTGCCTGCCTGCGTGCTGCGCTCATAACATGATGAGTGCTGTGCCGTAGTATGCGCTATATTACCTCCCCGATATCGTACGGTTCATTTCTTCGGGCTGAGCACGGCACTGCGACAATTCATGCTGTTAACGAGCGGACGGACACAGCATTATAAGTGCTTCTCAACGTGCAAAATAACTGCACTGAGCGTAACTTTGTACACTATATTTGTATTATGAGAAATAGAAAAAACTTGTGTGTGTACTGATAAAAATACAGCCGCGTTTTTGCTGCCGAAGGAATGTGCTGTCCACGTAAAGGGTAATTACAGACAACGTTCTTTGTCAATGAAAACCCGCATAAAGCTGAGCATTTTCCACTAACTTTTCTCAGCACTGCATTTTTGTACAGTGTCTTTTTCTGCCGTGCGCGTAGAAAAAATGAGCACACACACGAACACACAAAAGGCGACTATTTTGTTATTTTTATTTATCTTATCCCAGGACCCTTACGGGCATTACATGGGGGTAAAAAAAAAGAAAGAAAAAACTCATTACATACATTACATTCATAGGGAAAAAAAGCAAAAAGAAAAACAACTCAGTTTAACAGGCCCGTGATGTTCAGAAATGACTGGTGGTCGTGAGTAGTGGCTATGTGTTCTGGGAGGTCATGGCGGTAAATGACTTCGAGAATGCGTTTGTGTTACAGTGAAGACGCGTGATTTGATTACGCGTGTACTCCATGTCATGTTTGCTGAGAGATGAATACAGAGATAGTTGTAAGAAAATGCTAGTGGCAGTATGACGTTATCGATTGTGTAAGAAAAAAAAGTGGGAAGGGTGCAGTGTCGTTCTTGCGAGAAAGAGACAATGTCACACTTGTTTATGTTCGAGGGCATTTGCCATACTGTGTACCATTCAGGTGTTAGTGTTAAGTCATTTTGCAATGTTGAGCAGTCCAGAGGGGAAGTGATTTTACGATAAATGACGTAATCGTCTGTGAAGAGTCGGACGGTTGACGTTAGGCCACTAGGTAAGTCACTGTGTAATATATGAGGAACTGTAGAAGTCCAAGAACAAAGCCCTGCGGTATGCCAGATGTGACTGGGATTTCGGGTAGGTGGAAATTGTTACATGAGACGAAGAGTGACCGTTTTGAAAGAAATGCTTCTCATCCACCAAAGATTTTGATAATCCAGATTTAGAACGGAGAGCTTATATAGAAGTTTGTTACGTGGGACCATATCGAATGCTTTTCGGAAATCTAAGAATGCAGTGCGTCAGTTCCAGAGTCAGCGTCTGCATGAGAAAGACTTTTACGGGCAAAGACCATTTATTGACAAGATGACAGTTCTTCACAGCAAAGCACCGGTGTTATCGATGCAACATCTATTGCAGATAGTTTACTAACAATGAGATCAAAGCAATCTCTTCTTCATCGAACCCAATGATATGGTATATCTCTACCCACCACGTGGGCAGCTTGTATCTGCAGCTTGTATCTTTGATGTGCAGGGATTTGAAGGCAGACGCTTCGAGCGGTCGTCAAATGCCACTTCACATCATTTAACTTAGCGAATAGCCGAAAATAATTGAGTATTGTTTCCTGCTCTGCTTTGTTCCATCTGCAATGGTTTTGGGAATAATTCTCTTCATTCGTAGTAAACAATGCCACAAATACAGCTGTCACTTTATCACACGTGTGGCATGTTCGACAACTAGCTAAGGTACTCGAATTGCTAGAATGAAAAAGATAAAGCAGAAGTAGAAATATCTACATCTTTTCGCGCTAAGGACGTAACAGGTTGCAGTCTGAGCTGCCGGGATGTGTAATATGTAAACGGCGGGAGAAATAGAAAGTAAAACACGCGCACAGTTTTGAAAATTATGTTGTCACATGAACGACATGAGAAACTTCAAAGATATACATAGCTAACAGAACATCCTTGCATTCAAAACAAGCCAGGTCCTCTTGTCGTCTGCTATGGCATGGGCGTCGTCTGCTCAACAGCACAGCCTGGATTTTATTTCACAGCCACAGTGCGGCCACCGCTGTTGCCTACCCTCGGTCTATTGCGTCCTTAGGAATTCAAGGGAGCGTGATGACACAATTGCTTCGTCCGAGGAGCCTTGTTATGTAGCGACCGTGAATGCGAAATACACAGTGTAGCTATGTAGCAGAGCTGCCATCATTTGGGGTGCGTGAAACACTTTGTCCGTCTACCCAAGCCGGACACGCCACCCCGAAGAAAGGAACAAAAGGCAAGTCAGCTGGTGTGTGCATGGAGCAGACGGGTTCTTGACCGTGTATTCACACGAGCGACATTCCCCGCAGAAGCGGAAGACACGTAAAACGTTCTAGCTTTCTGGGAGCGAGCGCTCAACGTCCAGTGTTCATGTACACGGCTAATATCCACACTATACACTGAATATCCTATAGCTAGTATACACTGAATATCCTGCGACACAGCCACAATATATTCCGTAGCAGACGACAGGAAAGACGCCGACGGTGTCGTCTGCTAAATGCGCCGTACGCCACTTCCGATATTCCGCACCGTATGAATGCTCAACATAACACGGGACGAAACTAGTCTCTGTGAGCAGTGTTTTCGTTTTTTTCTTCCACTAGAATCTTCCGTAAGGATCTCGCTCGTGTGAATACACAGTGAATTTGGGGAAATATTTAGGAGACAAACAGAGCTAAGGAACTCTGAATGATTTTTAATCAGTACAAGTCAACGGAAATGAGAATGAACTGTTTCACCTTTTTATTTCTCACGTTTTACTTTTTTCCGCATTGTATTTAAAAAAAAAAGATTTTTTTTATTCCGCGTTAGCGCCGCGAAGCAACTAGGGCTATAAGCGGCGTACAGACGTGGACAGATGGAGAGAGGGACAGCAGGTAGGAGCGGGGGACAGGGGGGGGTTAGTATGTGTCCTGGGCCGACTTCAGGGGGAACTGTGCTTTCGGAAAACCCAGGAAAAACCTCAGACAGGATTCGAACCCGTGTCACCTCCCAGTCTCCGCCGTGGAAAGCGATTATCCTAACCACTATGCCACGGGGGCTGGTTTCAAACAAAGAAAAAAGAAAGAAAAAAAAATGAAAAGGAAAAAAAATATAGAAGGGACAGAGAAACAGCTATATAGTGGCCAGTACAAATACTTACCTTGTGCGGCGTGTTTGGCGTGACCCATCAGCGACTTCGCGGGTCATGTACAACCGCGACCTACCACTATGCTAGTATAGAGGGTAGTTCGTTCGTGCATACAACACACGCTCTTTACCGGTGATTCCCAGACCGACCCGAGGTGGTGGGTTCGAATCCTATCAGTTCCCCTATAGGTTTTTCAACGGACCTTTCAGACAAGTGTCTCCACACTTCGCCCCGAAGTCGGCCCAGCACGCCTTCCTGCCGTCCTTATAACTTTCTAGGTACAGCTGCAATTAGCTATAGACCGAAAACAAACAAACAAGATCTGTCTCGGTGACTATTTTCAGAATCTAACTGCGACGGTAACCCGATGAATAAGTTCTAAATAATTGAACCTCTGTATGCAATAAGGGGATAAGTCGATTTATCCCCTTTTTAGTATTTTTGCTGCAATGACATCTACATACCAGTATGTACCCGCCAAAGAAAATTTAGGACCGTATTGCTATCTAATGGCCAGCTATACAGGAGGGTAAGAAACGGGAAATGCGTGTGTGTCAATGGGACGGACAATCAGATCATGCCTCTTTTGTCGGTTTGGGATTTCTCGACTTATCCCCTTATTGCGTACAGAGGTTCAATTGTCTCAATACGCCGGGAAGTACAAGACGGGGCTTCCGTGGCCGTCAGCCAATGAATGCGGAAGCCCATTTTACCACGACCGGTGATATAAACGTTCTAGGAAAATATAGAGAAGACCTTGGCTGACAAAGGGTGATTCATATCCACTCTCTAAACAACCAGACTACATTAAGAGAGAGGGAGAGAGAAACTACGATAAAAATTTACCCGTCGTCACTAGTGAGTTGTAGTATATCGTACACTGTCGCCCTTGCGTACGTAAGGGATAGCGTGGTGGTTCTGCACAATGCAAATGCTTGTTTGCGCCAGCGTAGAGCCATCAACGCTATCCCTCGCGTACGCAAAGGCGATAGCGTCCGCAAAAAAAGTATATCATACGCTATCGCCATTGCGTACGCGGTTCTGCGCACGCGCAAAACATAGAGAGCCTGATGTAGGACGGACTCCGTCCATCAGGTGCGATCACTATATAGTAGTTGCATCTTTCGGAGGTTAACTCAATCGCTACTAACTTAGGCTACATACTTATCTAACTCGTTTTCAGTACAAAAATTCGTGGCACATTCAGTATGAAAGATATTGTGAAGTAAACACGACCAGGACACCGTCTGGACCAAAGTAGTGTCTTACTGGGAAGAGGACTTGAGGTCTTTTTCCGTACCCTCTACCGCCTGCTTCCCTTACCTTCTAGGTCATAAGCCGACCCTGATACAGTCAAACTCCTTTACAACGAAGCTCAGGGGACAGCAAAAAAAAAAAAAAAAAAAAAAAATCGCAGTAAAGGTATTTTCGTTAAAAAGGATGTCCATTATTGGACCTATAGGCTCCAGCGGGACCGCAAAAAAAATTTGTTGTAGTGGTATTTTCGTTAAAAAGGTGTTCGCTATAAAGGAGTTTGACTGTATTCACCACCTAGTTAGGACATCTGCTGCCTCATGCTGCTAACTACTGCAGTCAAGCTGGCACATTTCCTGCAAGAACATTATGGCCAGGGTCATAACGTTCTGCCAGAGGGGGGGCCCGGGGCCCATGGGCGTACCGACAGGAGTGGCGGTGTCCCCCTGGAACTCCAAGGTCCCTCGTGAAAATAGCCCAATCTTTAGTCATAGGTCGTAATGATTATTCTCAGATGCCATGATAAGAACCTCTGACCACCCACGCAACGCGTAACGCCCACCTCCAGAAAATGATGTGGTAGGTGTGGGTGGGTGGGGGTTTGGACTCCCTTGGAAAAAATCCTGGGAACACCCATGTCAGGGGCCCTCCTTCATACACATAAGTCGGACAGGGTGTTGTAATGCTGGAACGCAAATTTTTACAGGATTTTCATGACCACCAGCATGAAACGTACAAAAGGGGACAGAAAACGACAACACAGACAAGGTCCCCTAGTCTCCGGTTAGTAAGTTATACCACCAGCTCGCTTGCTACCCTCCCGTTATGAAACGTTCATTTTGGATGCCAGCTATAGGTAGACTTCCCGGAGGGGTCCTGACCTCCCTGGGAAAGTTCCGGGGCGTCTCAGACCCCCCAAGCCCTCCCCGCTGTCGGCGCCTATGGCCAAGGATGAAAGCAGGCTTCCCTCCGTCGCCCAAAAACTCTCCCTCGGCCCGTTTAAGGCCGAGGTTACAATTTGGTTCCGTAGAACATCGCTCGGACGAAAGGGTATCATATTCGGTCCCTTTTTCCACAGCGAACGGAATCGTTTTCGGCAACGTGCGCAAGTATACAGAGCATTGTATATAGCTCAGGAAGAAGGCAGAGAAGACGTCGGTTGGCAGTGGTCCAGAGTATATTTGGCCCCCAACAAGAAAGAATGCGGGCAGTCAAGGACACCGGAAGCATCATTTGATAAGGTTCCCTCACCAAAGCCACCATAAAAGGAAATTTCCCCCCCCCCCCTTTTTTTTTTCTGCGAGCCGCGACAGAATTATTACCAGGCTATTGTTCCGACGAATGCAGTTGTCACTCTGCATGTGTGACCATATCCAATGTTTGATAGCGATAAGAGCCATCCTGCCTTTTGGTGCCTTCAGGGACATTCCTTTGTTTCGCTCTCGGTTTGTCATAAGTCCCAATAGACCAGCTAATTTTCTGGGGGAGTTTACCTGTAGCTAGTCCCCACTTTTGGATGAAGTAGCTATAAAATACCGTTTGATTACGGCATTAATTCACTTATGACTGTGCACATGTATGTATATTGTAAATTTTTCACGCGTTAGCTTCCAAACGTAGCTCGTCGTTTGGAAACCGTTGAAAGACTGCTTGGATAAGTTTCTTTCTTTCCTTTTTAAGCGGCGTTTTCATTCGCCTATCGTATGTGAAGCTTCGTCTGCAGCTCTTGTTCTGTTTTTTTTTTTGTACAGCTTCCCTCAGACTAAATCGTAACGCGAGAGCACGTGGCCTGCGTAAATGCTAGCGCCGCGTGCAGTTTGCTGTTGTGGGAATTTAACCCGCAATTTAGGAAGGAAAATTCGCCGAAATTTATAACTGCTGTTCCTCAAGCTTTGTCTGTAATCGCCAAGCAACGCAGTCTGCTACTACCCTCTTAAAAATGAACTTCACCGCATAGCACGCTCCTAGCCAACCATCATCTCAAACGATATCGTTATCTGCCCTGATTTGTCGAAAACGGGAGGCGTACGCCTTTTTGTGACAATTATGAACAGCATAAATGTCACAAAAAAGGCGTACGCCACCCGTTTTCAACAAAATCAGGGCAGATAACGATATCATTTGAGATGATGGTTGGCTAGGAGCGTGCTATGCGGTGAAGTTCATTTTTAAGAGTGTACGTAGCCGACGTCGTAGGTCAACGGTCGTCGTTAGCGCTATTTGTGGGGAAAGCTTTTCCAAAAGCGCTTCTCCCGATATTATGGACGCGTTAGAGAATGTCGTCCTACTTAGACAGACAGAAGAAACCCGAGCCGGCTGACGAGGAACACGCAAAGATCAATCGAGGAAGTTCGCACGGCTCTGCAGCGGATGTTATTCACATTTCTGATCGTTTTCAATGCTCTCGTCGTTGCTTGTAATCTCATCCGACTTCCCATGCACGCGTCCGGATGCGTTCGATTACCGTCCGGCTTTACGTGTTTCTCAGGAGTACACAAATGTTTGCGTAGAGTTCGGAAACAACTTTCCGAAAAAAATAAAATAAAGAGAAAAGAAAAGTCGCGTAGTCCAACGTGGACAACAGGCACGACCTACTGAATCATGTCATAGGCACCCCTTCCCAGCGCCGCAGTTAGAGGCTAGCGGTGGCGCTGCTCATCGTCCCAGTTATTGCTTCAACTTTTACAATACTTTGTACTTCAGCTTACCTTCGTATTTCTGTGCAAGCGGGAAGATATTTCATTCTGAGGTTGATTACCATAATCAATCTACGCGTTTACATAGGCGCTACTGCTGTCGTCTGCTACGGTAGTCGTACATACGCTTCTGCGCGTTCAGAATTCAAATTTCCATCGTCCAATCGTGATGCAGATTTCGCGTGCCGATGAGTAGCGCTCCTAGCGGATTGTGCGGACGGGCTCCTTATAGGAGTTGCCGATTATAACATGGTCGTTCTAATCTAGTAGGCCGTGGTAGGAAGATGAGAGAGGAGGGTCCCCCTCCTCCTCCAATCACAGTTCGAGAGAGAGAGAGAGACTGGTTCACTATTTTACGGTGAATTTATTTTTTTTTTCTCCATGAGATTCTCACAGCACCAAAACAGTCTGTAGTCCTGTACACTGCAGGCACCGACAAAAAGTGGACTATGCTATGTATTCAGCGTATATACAAGATGTCATTGGCACCACAACACAAGCGCAATTTTCTGCCCCAAAACCGCTTGAGAGAATGTCCACCATTACCACAACACAGGGTTCCTATGGATGACTTGAGTATACATACATTGTGCTATTTAAATAAGATGCATCGATGACGCACTCGCAAACGCGGGATGAACGAAAAACCGTGCCACATCTGAACGTAGCTTTGTTATCACAGTATAGGTCTAGTGGCATTCCAGATCTGCTAAAAAAAATCTCAGCATTTCAGCAAGTGCTGGTGCTGCAGGCTACAGGTCTGAAGCCAGTTCAAGACCCTTCTGGAGGAATCCGTTGATCTGAAACATGGGCCAAGCAAAACGGAGTACATGTAAACAGCACACTCTGTCTGGAATACAATGCTACGGCAAGAACCTCCTGCATGACGCCTGGACACTTGGAAGAGGAAGGGCAATACGCTACGACAGTAAGTCTCTGCGCATGACTGAAACAATGTTCCAGAAAGCACGTGACAAAGCGTCTGTCCACCGGAAGCAGCAGTAACACTATAAGGTGTGGCAATGTGGACCTCACATGCAGTTGTTATGGTACCTTATTTGACAGCGATCCAATGAGGCCGTTCTACGCAGTTTCCGTACGTTTCGGGTTCGGGCTCCACCATAAAGGTGCGGTTCCCATTCAGCTCCGGAGTTCACATATATTGGTTCGATTAACCGGTTCAGAGGCTGTAAAGCGGTTCAGAACCGGTTTCGGGGTTCTAATATGCTACAAAATTATAGGTAGCCACTAAAAATGATACATACTTGTTACGTCCAACCAGAACCAAACCGGTATCCCAAACCGGTAACCGAAGTTTTCATATCGGTTCTGGTTCAGCTCCTGCTAGTAATTACGGTTCAGTTCCGCTTTAGTTCCAGCTAAAAATGACGGTTAATTCCGGTTTTTGGTTTCGGTTCGGTTCGATGCTCTGGTTCTACGTGCACGAGGGGAAAGGGAAAAGCTGAGGAACTGCGCGAAAGGCTGACCTACTTTCATAGCGTATTCATAGGGTTCTTAGTTTTCGGATTAAACCCGATTTTCAAGAGTTTACCCGGTATCTACCCTAAATCCTTGCGGTCCTTCAACTTGTTGTTCTCGCAAACCCAGCAAAGAGAGCTATTTGTCTTCCTTTTATAATCCCCTCCTGCAGGAGTCAAGTGCAGTGTCACAGTAGTGGCTTGTTTCAGATGCCTTTCGTTTCACCCGAAAATTTCCGGTGACATATCAAACAGAGGTCATAGCACCCGATTTTTCCCTCTCGAATTTGAAAAAATCGTAAAACCTGAAAACGCAGAACCCTACGCATTCACCCATTGTCCTTTCGGTTTCTCAAAGCAGTGCACACCCAAATGCCCAGTGGCTCCATGTCTCTCTACGCAAGCTTCTCCTGCGAAACTGCGTGTAACCCCAAATACGTGCTCGTAATTTTGTGGGTCTCCTTATTTGCTATCCCCTACCCTACACTTGAGAACCCAGCCGGTATCACATAGCTCTTCCACGGCGAGGAGAGACTACTTGGGCGGAGGAAGCAGTAGCGCCTCCTCTGAAGGCCAAAAAATATGCTCACCTCTGCAGGCGAGCAACGTTTCAAGTTTGTCCATCTCCTCCTCAACGTTCCTCAGCTCATCAACTTTCTCCGTTGCAATATCGCCCCTCATCATTGCGCTGCAGATTTCTATTCTGAAAGCATGCAAAGCTGCCTGGTTGGATTCTATTGGCTTCTCAACGGGAGCCAAGTAACTAGAGGGTTAAAAGAGATTTCACTGCAAGTCATGGGTAAGTTAATCAAAAAAACGTAACGAAGTTACAGCTCGCCGGCAATAATAGTATCTGAGTTTATAGTTACTTGTTTTGAAATGTAAAAGCTATAGTTGCGGCATCAAAGTAACTTGGTTAATTGACAGTTACCTTTTAAGAAAAAGTAAAACAATAAATGTAACAAAAAACATCAGCACTCGTACTGTCTAAGCATAGCAATATACAGCGTTACAAATGGAGATTTCCCATGGCCCAGGCTAACAGACTTAGTGGAACTCCTTTTCTAAAAAACTGCAGTATATTTTCTCGACAAAACCTCACTAGGAAACCGATGTGTGGAAAATGCTGCAATATACCTGGAGTTACATTTTCGTTCCTTTAACAAAAAGCAGTAACAGTTATAGTTACAAGTCACTTGTAACTTAAGTTGCTATCCAAGACTAGTTAGTTACATTTTACAGTTACCTTCAAGGTGGTGTACGAAGAAAAGGTGCAGTTGAACTGAAGGTGCAATAGGAATATTTCATTTTGAAACAGCTGGAAACATTAGAAAATGAATTTAATCTGATTTTGCGGGTGGCCGCGCGCTCCCTTCTGAATTCAGGCAACAGTGTGCGGACGAACCGATGTCACTGGAGTCGGTTATGAAGGCAGGCTGCCAGCAGGGAAGGATAACGGACGTATTTTGGTTACCGTTTGGTTACGCGATTTGGTTGGTTTGGTTACGCGAATGCGTATTGTTGAAATGCAGTCTTGGGTAGTAACTACGCAAGTTACAAGTAACTTGTAACTAGAACTAGTTGCTTTTTCCAGTAACTTGTTACAACTAGAAGGTAGTTTTTGTAGAAAAGTAACTGGTTACTGGAAAAGTCTGAATTCAGCAATATGTGCATTCGGCACTCTCCTGCTGCACTAAAGAAACTTTGCACATGACAGGTTGGCAACAATGCCTAGACAGCAATGCTAAACTTGTGGTATCAACGACTGACTCGACAGAGCTAACAAAATGCTAATATAATTACATTTGGGCAGTAATTTTAATGGCATTACTCATTACTTTTTACAAAAGAATCGAGTCTGTGTTCTGTGTCGGCACTTGGCAGAAAGAAAGTTGGCAACTGGAGAGTTAAAAGAATTCCAACGCCCACAATGAATTTCCACGTCCTCAACATCGTTACGGTTAAGCTCGCAGTAATGACATTGTAATGATATTACTTTTTCATAATTGTAATATATTTTCATTACATTTCAGTTGCAGTAATGAGTAACGTAATTTAATTAAATTCTAGTTGGAGTAATGAGTAATGTATTTCAATTACATTTTAGAAGTAATTTACCTAGGCATGCATGCACCATTGCGTGATTAGGGGATCAGCATCGATTTTAAGTACTGCATGATTACATGCATGATCTGGAGTGATCAAATACAGCAGTTACTTATCCTCATCCTGCCAAAGACTCATAAAAACCAATAGCAATCCCCCACCATATCAACTAGTGATGTCACAAACACACATCAGTGCGATAACTCAATCAACTCAACTCAACACGTGGTAGCTTCTCGAGTTAGAAAATGCACATACTACCGCATCAGGAAGGGAAACAGACACGGATGAGGATTTTCCTTTTCGAAGCCTGCACGGGTTCCAGACATCACCAGTATCATCTTCGCCATATTCTTACTTACGCTATTACGAAAGCTGGAAGACTTGTTGAGGCGTGGACACTTAACCAATACTGCATTATGTGCACAGAATTTGTGCATGTTCCGTATTTGTGATTGTGATGGTACAGCAGAGCCCCCACCCCTCTTATCTCATGCACTGTGTATATAAATACTCACTTCCTAGTGTTGAGCGCCATGAGTTGCTGCTCCAAAGCTGCAGTGTCCTCCGTATCGCTGTCGTCCGACAAATTCTGTTTCGGGGAAAACATTGCGATTCGCATTTCACTGCGCGCAATACATTTGTAGTGAACCCTTCATTACACTACAATACAAGAGTGCACACTAGAGCACAAAAACAGCCCTGCCCTCCTAATATACTAGGACCTGGTCTGAACTAACAGCCAATGCCAGAGCCAATGTCCACGAGAATTCATGCCAGCTAGGCCTTTGCTGTGCACACCGAAGAAACGTGGGAAAGGATATGCGTGCCAATGCCTTACATAGAGCCCCTAGCTTTCCACAAAACTTTGCGGAATCGGCCTCGCGGAACCTGCTGTTTCCCTCAGGATCGCGGAATATTCGATACCTTACAGAATTATGCGAGGATTTCAATCGATCTGCGAAATTTTCGCGGGTTAAACTCGATCAGTCGCAACTGCAATGCCTGACACTACTGATAATGGGGGTCACGAACACGGCTTACAGTCTGGAGAAGTGCACGGGATGAGTCAGCATGCGATCTTGGGAGAATGCTGCACTTTTCTGTTTCATTTTTTTTTCTTTCGTCCGCGGAATCCTGCGGATCCGTAAATCCTACTTTGTCGAAATTTTCCACTGCGGAAAGCTAGGGGCTCTAGCCATACATTGAATTCGTAGGGAGTTCATGACCATACCCCATGCAACACCAAAAAAAGCCATTCACGAGCTACACAACCATTTCCGTCAAAATTTTCACAGTTCCATTTGCGAGAGCCTTTTCTCAGTGTTTCTTCCGGGGGTATTTCGAACCTTGTGGCCTGAAAGGGGGTCACGACAACCCCAGCTCACAGCTCTACTTCATGCTCCGGATGTCCGCTTGTTTTCACCTTCTACACATCTCTTCAATGCACCAAGGTGTAAGCAAGGGTACCAAGGTGTACCAAGGTACCAAGGTGCATGCGAAGGGTACCAAGGTGGTATCGAAAAGGACTTGCCTGCCAGTAGGGAGACAGGGGGTCGAACGAGCTGACAATTGCAGTCACTTCCTGTCTCAGTTTCTTCACCTGGCAGTCAAACAGGTTCAGGAGATCATTCACGCTGGAAATAAGACATCAATGTTGTCCAATACTGTTCATACGTTGAACCATCAATGGTCCAAATTCCGTAATTCTTCCGGTAATTTGACAGTAACAAGGCCGAAAATATTGCTGTGTGTATTTACTCGCAGCCCCCAACTTCAGTGTCAATATGTCGGTCCTCTTTTTCATCGAAAATATGGAATTTTTTGCAAAAATATTTTTGCGAAAATATTTTTTTTTGTGCAAAAATATGGAATTCTGCGGAACTACGAATCTTGACTGAGGAACAGGGCTTTGGTGCTGGAGGTGGATGCACCTACGGCTCACAACGCCCCTTCCCGCATCACCTGACTCCGAGGACAAAAAAACTTGTGCCACGCATCTCGTGTTGGCAACACTGGCTTTGCTCCCATCGGCGATTTCCCGTCTAGTGCTTTGCTCGCGGCAAAGCGTGCGATGACTAATCGTTTCCACTTTGGGAAACAAGAGTGGAAAGGTTAGTATGGTACTGAAGGTTTCGACAAAAACGCCCGAATGTGTACCGTGTGACGCTTAGCTATGACCGTATTTTCGATTTGTGAGCACTTTACTTCTATGTTATGCCAGCCTAGATGTACGAGATGTGCTCTCTGCCCCAGAGTTCCAGATTTACCGCAGCAGAAAAACCACATCCCTTAACCACGTTTAACTCACCCCGACTCTAGCACCATGGCCGGCACACTATCACCTGGCCTGACAAGCACATGTGCTTGTAGCGGAGAAGGAACATTGAAACATTGAATAGTTAAAGATATGTCTGTAATTGCGGTGTTGAGGACTTGATGCATGCATGCGGCTCGCCTTGTTCCCTGTGGAAAACATCCTTTGTCGACTTTGCATACCGGTTCCAGAGAAGCGGTTCAATATGGCGGTGAAACTGGAAGGATACACGATGGTCGGACTATGGTGCTACCATAGATGGACTTATGATGCACCCCTTCCTGCGGCAAAGTATGCACATAAACTTGGCCCAACGTCATCTTAAGCTAAACTACATTCTGGCTGCGCTGGTCCTGCAGCATGGGCAGTTTCGTAAAGGAGGCTTCACCTCATGCAGGGAAGCTTCGTGTGAAGCCCACTTTCGGGAGGTGTCGTTCATATTCGGCGAACAGTCGGACATTCGGAAACCCGAATATTGGGTATTCGATTCGCGAATGAAATACTTCAGAGTGATTAATATCTGATTCGAATTCGAGAACTCGAATATCCGTATAACCCTAAAAATAAGAGATTCCGTGAAATTCCGTGCCAAAACGAAGGATTCCGCGATATTTCGCAGAATCGCGGAAAACCGGGGGCCTTAGCTACGCTTCAGCATCCTTCCGCTATAAAGATGAAAAGTGCTGCTACGAAGTGCAAGGAGTGTGCACATACTTCTCCCATGCTTGTGTGTATGTACAGTCAACCCTCGATTTATGAATTCCCTCGTTTTATGCACACTAGCACGAGGAACCAAACTTTTTACATGCATTTTTCCCTCGTTTTATGAACCTCAATATTCGAATAATGAATTGAATTTCTGGGAACCAACTAGGAGTTGCCCAGCGTTTTTGCCCTCAATTTATGAACGGATCGTTCTGAGGCCAACAAAAACCTTCAAAAGGATTATTCGTGGTCTTATGAATGACGCCTGAACAGACAAAACGTTTTCGAGGTATTGCACCCTCGGTTCTTAACCCCTCGATATCCGAACAACAAACGGGTTTTTGGAGAAGTGTTCCTGAACTCAATTGACACAGCAGAAGACATGGTCCAAAGCAAAATTAAACTATTTAGTATTGCATAATAAACAGAGTGTGAATGCGCTAACATCTGTGTTTTGTGAGACTGATACAGCAGAAGGCATGGTCCAAAGCAAAATTACATTATAAACACAATATCAACTCGGAAATACTGTTCCATTTGCTCGATAGTACTCACTTAACGGAATTTTCGATTTATGAATCCCTCGATATATGAACGATTTTTCGGGGAACTGAGGGTGTTCATAAATCGAGGGTTGACTGTATACACTTGGCTGTGGAGACAACAGCGTGCCTATCACGTGCTTTTGACAGACACTGAGGTCATTTCCGTAGTAGGGCCAGTGCCCTGTGCAAGCCCAATTAAGAAAGGACTCAGAAGAAGGACAAGACCTACCTGCGCAGAGGAAAGAGAGTCAATTTTGGGACAAGGAGTTCCCGCTGCTTCACACCCGGAACGTCGTAGCTGCAAAGCAAGCAATGATTGCGAGGGAATGATTGCCACAGTGTACAGAGCGTCAGAAATGCCAGAACCGAGAAGAAATCACCCACAGTAAAACTAGGGAGTGAAAATGACTTTCTGAGATTCGGGGGGGTCAAAATCGGGCGATAATTGTGCCTTTGGGCGTTTTTTTGTTTCTCCTCTTGTCTATTAAGTCCTTTTTCTTAATCTCTCTCTCTCTTTTTTTTTTTCGAGATCGTGACCTTCCAGCGGTAATCCCCGAAGGCATAGACACTGTTGACACACATGGATGCGTTGCTGGGAACGTAAGTGACCCAGTCTTACATGCGTTACACGTGGCGACCTCTGTTAGTCTTCAGTGGAAACGTCACTCGAGAATTTCACAGTGAATGGAATTCGGGAAGCAATCGGGTTTAACCTCAATTGGTCGGAGGACAGTTCGGGGGGGAATAATCGGGCGGTGTCGGGTTTAACCCGAAAAAGTCATTCCCTAAGTAAAACCCACCTTGCCATCTGGTTGAACAGGTGCAGGTGCTCCTTCTTATCCAAGGTCAGCGTCGGGAAGCGAATCTCCTTCGCTTCCAGCTGCCAACAGAAACGAAATTATTGAGTATAGCCCACGTAGCCCACGGATGCCGATTATTCGCGCTCTCACAGGGAACCATGACCTATGCCATAAAATTAACACATTTCTACTGACGTTTTTCCGGTCAGACTGAAACGCTTGCGGACAAGTACTTACCAACTGAAGAACCCTGTCAGATGGCAAGCCAAGCAGTTCAGACACATTGGCAGACGACAGGTATGGCTGCCGCTCGATGTTGACCACCTTGATACAGTAGCCTGTCCGGAGGTATTCCCTGGCCATCGTAATAAAACCAGTTTATTTCAACGATAGGAGTAAGGACAACACAGAAACGCATCAGTTCGGACGGTGCGTATATATATCGGGGCAGCGAGCGTGCAAAATAAAGTAGTCCATTTTTCGGAGTTGCAGTGGCCGGCAAAAGTGTCTGCAGCTTTGGGAAGTGTACCAGAATCCTCCCCCCCCCCCAAATTTTATTGGGGTGTTTATGCAGAGACCTGATGTGCCAACGGGCAGTACTAGTGGTTTACGTGCACGCTGTCATTTTCGAGTTTCTCAAACACACGTTGCGGAATAAATTATGTGAAACCCACGTTTCACACACAATCTCACTGGAAGGTGTTACTAATAAAACAACGTACGGTTTCACGGCCTTTGGTCTCAATGGCTCGTCTAGTTCTCGGCGCAGCACACTCATGAAGTCCTCTCCCACACTGAAACAAATTTTTCGCTGCATAAGTTGGGCAAGAGATACAGTGTACCGGTTGATGACGTACATTTGTTTGCGCAGCTCCGCACACATTGCACGTGCCTCAATCGCAATGCACATTCACATCGCCCAAACATGAAACAGTCCGCAGAATTCAGAAATACACGTGTCTGCAATGGCGGGTACACCTGGGTACACCTGTACACCCACGATAAATTGATCCACATTCACGTCCTTCGGGTACATTCATTATGTGTGGGCCCGTTCACATTCTCCGTGTACGCCCCGAACCGGACCGGAACTACGAGCTCAGGGCGCTCAGCTTTGCGCGAATCCGCAAAATTTTGCGGAACCATTTCGCACATTTTTTTTTTCGTGGAATATCATAATTATTCTTCGCGGAAATGTGAATTCTGCACCGCAGATAGCTAGGGGGCTGTACACAGTGGTGTGCAGACATGCTACGTTAGCTTATCTAATCGCGTGAGTATAGTGATCGTGCATTCCTTTTAGTCAGGCCACTTACTCGAGGCTGAGCGGCTCAGCAGCAGCTCTCTGCGGAAGCTCGGAACTTTTCTGGAGTGCAGGACTGCCCGTGGCAACCGCCTCTTCCGGCGACTCGTTCTCCTATTGCAGCAGATAACCACAAGCGATAATTGATATCGGGTTATCACTTTCAAATGTATCAAGAATGTCGCACCTGGTACAGGGCCAGTGCGTGTCCCTCATCGACCAGGATATCGGAGATGTGCCTCTCCGGAACGGTCGTCGTGTCGCACAGAAATATTGGGTAAGTGCTGCCCTCTTTCTGTGGGAAGAGTCTGGTCTCAGAGAACCCATGCATACTATGCAAATACTAAGATATCTTAAGACAGAAGAGATAAAATTGTATAGACACAGGGCAAGCTGGTGGATGACATAAGCGGGGCAAAAACACAAATGCTCACCTCCATTATCTTGCACATGAGCGTGCGGTCGTCATTTGTCAGCTGCAGTAAGCGCTTTGTTGCTGCCTCTGTCCAGCCAGACTGAAAAAGGATGCCCATCAGAGTATTATAGGGAAGATTAGAGAGCTAGGGGGATCCCACGACCGCTGTCTTCACACTCTGTCAACTATGATAAGTTTGTGCAACGCATACTGCCTACCCTGCGACCACGGGGAAACAAAGACACACACACTCACACTTGACGCTGGCTTGATGTGAGACAGCTTGGCATGGATCGCTTGCGCAGGGAGGTTGAAAAAGTCATTCCTGTCATATACAAACAGAAAAATAAATAAAACGGTACGCTACAAAAATTGGGCCCCACCTCAACTTGCGGAGGTCACTCTTCTGCACCGTGCCCACTGTTCCGTAATCCACATACAGGACCTGCAGGGTAAGCAGCGATACACTCTGGGATCACATCCCAGCACCCCATGAACTTAAAGGGGTTGAGAAATCATATGCAGCCCACTAAATGTACGGCTCCGTTTCACATGTTGTAGACCGTGGATTCGACACGCAAAGTACCATATTCAAGTGGGTTGAAGTGGAGTAGTTGGTTGAAATACATGCCAGAGCAAAAGCTGCAGCGAAGAACGCGGACAAGCGGGCTAAAACATAAACAACGGGCAGACTCCGCATGTCTACCTGTCATTTATGTTTTAACCCGCTTGTCCACGTCCTTTGCTGCAGTTTTTAATCTAGTATGTCCCCACATTCTTCATTAGAACGGTTTATCAACCGTCGGGTTTTTAAAACTGCGTTCTTTCTGAGCCAGTGTCGAACGTGCGACAATGGCTTGTTGATGCGGGATAGGAAAAACAGCACTTTGATGCTCATATTTAGTAGACATAAATCAATATTTACAACGTCATTTCTTGAAAAGTTTTGAATGGTTTCACAACCCCCTTTAGGCACCCTAAAAATTTTCTCATATGATCATATAGCTACGTAAATATGTGTGGTCCATAACATGGTGAGATGGATGCCCCTCCTAAAGGGGTTTCTAACACCCCCTCGGGCAAAAATCCTGCAAAAATTCCTGCGTGTACTGCAACTAAGGCAAGTGTCCTGTTAGGCTCAGGCTATATCATAGCCTCGATGCAGTAAAAG